>NC_134510.1:2491500-3112500 GCF_027942865.1 Odontesthes bonariensis
GCCTTGCGTATCCGACAGCCCGACGGAGAACTTCGAAAGGTTTAATAGCCTCTGCGTGACCACGGAGTCGGATTGACGGATAGTGACGGAGAAGCATCTATGTGGATTTAGAATTTTTCAGAATACAGTCCCTGGAACAAATTAAACAACTACCTGAGGATCTCATTCTACGTAAAGGCTCATATGGCAATAACAGGTTTAAAAAAAAAAAAAAAAAAACAGGCCTCAAAGAGCCTTAAAGCCGACAGTAATAACTTCAAGTAAATTCTAAAATATGCCAATTTTCCTTGTTTTTTTTAATATTCTGCCAGTGGGTGTCTGCCCAGTCAAGGCCAATTAATCCAATCCTCTCCAATGAATGGATTTTTTTTGGTTGAAACAAGTCAAGAGGCTATTGCAGTAGTGTGAAGTAATGGATGGTCTCTGTGGAATATAATATTGACAGCAATGTTTTCATTAGAAAAGAATACATGAAAAATAATAATTATCATGTATTTTAGTTGTCTTTGAACAATGGTTTTTAATCTACATACTGCACATGGCTCCACCATGAAGTCTGCCTTATCATGTTTATGAAATGACTCAGAATAGACCGACCAAACAGTCAGCAAGCTTACAAACAGCTGAGTCGAGCTACAGTAACTCGCCTGGGCCATTTAACCGGACTTTCCCTCTAACTGTTAAGATGCATGGGAGAGAAAACAAGTCATTAACAGATGTATGTCTAATGCTATAATACTGTGGACTGTGTGAGATTATTCGAGCTATTGTGCTGCATCTAACTTTCTTTGTGGCAGATCGTAATAAATATAAGTACAACTGAATTCATTGCACAAACACCTTTAAGATACTTGAATGGTGATTTTTTTTTTCAGAGGATACTGTGGTTATAAAATCAGGATTTTATTAGAGCAGAGCGACAGTTTGGAAATCCTTTAAGCCATCTCGAGTTGATATGTAGTATTAATGGGCTGATTTTGAATCACAATTTCTGACATTTTTATCCATCGGATAGAAAAACTGTAAATGAGGGCAGCTTAATTGGGAACTCAACTATATTAATATACACTCTCACTTTACTTTTTTCCAACAAAAAGATGCAAAGATGCATGAGAATTGCCTAGACCCATTAGGGTATAGTTAAGTGTACACATGCAGGAGTGATTTAAACACCAGCAGCATTATCTGGCCGGGTGAGTTTGACTTTGGATTTGAGAAGATTTCATATTTCTATTAGATGATTAAGATACCTGTCTCATAACAGCATTCATCCTGCAGGATGATTATCCTAAATTTCTGGCTTTGTCAATTTTTTCACTTGCTAGCTTTGGTCAGAAGACTGTGACATTGGAATTTGGAAATCTCATTGTCTGATGATATTTATTTACCCAAAATCAAAAATATCACAATTCTTTCACGATGGTCATTTTTCATGTAGGACATCCGAGAATTACAAAATATAAACGATGCTTAACACAGAGAAAAACTACTATGCAAGGTTATACTCAAGGCCAATTTATTGTCAGGAGATAAAAAACTAGGAGGCATGTTTCCTAACTGTGGGAGGATGCCTCTGTAGCTGGGAAAACTCATGCAGGTGCAGAGAGATAGTGTGAAGTCCTCACAGAAAGGCCTCTGCTACGATTCAAACCAGAAACCTTGTGTGTGAAGGTGACATAGGTAAGTTTTGCCACAGAAAATCCAAATAATCATACAAACTACGTTTGTTGGATATACATCGCGATACTGTGTAAATATATAAAAGAATATTTAAGTATGTAAAAGTGAGGAACAGTCAGTGTTCAGATGCAGAAAAGAGTAAAGACATCATGCTAACATTTAAAATTATGCTACTCTTGTGATGAGGAGGAAGGAAACCATCCAAAGTCAAAAGGACAAAGTACTCACTAATGAAGTTTATCTGCTGTTTTTTGGCTGTGAGGTGAGCAACTGTGGCACAGTGCCACTCTGCAACTGCCCCTCAGCCTGCATTAAGGGAAGATTTTCAGACATGACTGACAGGGAATTGGCTGAATGAGATATGGAGCATCCCACTTCTAACATCGGAAATGTCTCCTAAGGTTTAAAGGGAAATATTCCTGGCAGTCCTGCTAACTTCCAACACACAGCTTGGCGAGATACAGTTATGGGCAGCCGGGCAAAATCCAGACACCCGGAGTAAACAGTATTTGTAATGGGATATTATCCTGAGCTGTTCCTTCATTTGGAGTGTCTGTCGCATTTCATGGCTGACAACTGAGAACTGCAGAGGTGTATTTTCAGGCAGTAAGCACCCATCTTAATCCGCTTGATCTAATCACTCTTGGCATCTGTCAGTCACACTCTGTTGATGTGAGACAAATATAATGGCATATGGAGAGGGTCAGTGAATACGCAGGTAATGGTCACAGTAAATGAATGTGATGTAACCTTTACCCCACTGGAGACCCACAAAGCTCACTCAGAGGTGGCAAAGACGGCTCTTTAATGATATTCACAGCTACTCAAACAGACCGCAGTAATGGGCTCTTCATATGCTCTGACAGTAAGTGTACACAGTTTGGATGAACCCTTTGTTATCCCCTGTGACAGCTAAAGTCCAATTTCTGTCAGAATATCTATGAATAAACACCAAGACGATAAAGAATGCGTTTGTTCAAAATTTGTTGTTCACATTTAAGTTCAAGGAAAGAAAAAGTGCCACCTTAAAAAACAATTCATACTGTATTTCTATTTGGTCATACTGACCATAAAAGTTTCTACTCATAGTAACATATGTTTGTGTGGTTGAAAATTGTCACAAGAATTACTTTAGGGGATAATTGTTCCCATTATTTAGAGCCATAGCTTTGTAATAAGTCACAGAATGGTAACTTTTAGAATGTATTTTGTCCATGTTGATAACTCTTAGAGAAATAAATGTATGTATAGAACAGATAAAAGCAAAGACACAGTTTGTTGAGCAACCTTTGTGCCTGTAAGAGACTAACTTTGGTGAAAGATTGACTGCCAAACCAGGCTCTTACTAGAAAACATTTATATCATAATTCTGCAAATTCTCAGAATTGGCAAATAAAGAATGGCTGAAGTTAGAAGGAAATAAAACATTCACTTGAGATTGGATTTAGTATGTCCACAGACATTTTCTGAAATGTTACACCATTGGACATTGTGTGATTTAAGATTCTTGATTAGCCACTGCTTCTTTTAGAATATAATATTTCCAGATCTGATTTTCTTTTGCTTTTCTCAAGAAATTTGAGAAAAATGTCATATATGTAAATGTAATAATACTTTAATGATAGTAAAATTTGACAATAAATAATAACTCAACTTGCACCAAACGAGAAAAAAAACTCTAAACACAGTTATGAGAAACTGCAAGCTGTATAAAATTAGTCTTAAAAATAGTCTTTCTTTCCGTAACAAAATAGTTTAAGATTCCATTTTCAAAGTGTGTCAGATCATTTCGTCTTTCTATGTCTGTCTGATCTGTGTTTCCTCATCTCCATCTTTGGCTCCTAAATTTCACAACTGCTCCTGCTGGGACAATCAATTCCTAAACACCCCTCTCTGCTGCATCCAGTGAGATGAGTCAACCGGTGATAAAATATGCTAATCTTATTCCTCTCATGATTGTGTCATGGAGTCAACATTGATCTTCATGACTTCATGACCTGAGAAAAAGAAAAGCCACCCAGTGAAAAAGACTGATAGTGATGTCTGTTCCTTTATTTGTGTGTGGGTGTGTCCATTTTCCCATTATTTCAAGCCAATGGGGCAATGGACAGGCACAAAAGACTGATGCAGGGAAACAGCTGGATCCCATTGGGGTGTTTTTGATATTTTGCACCGACATGTATAATGATTAAACCTGACAATTTTCATGGCAAACTGCCTTATTCGGGGCGAGGAAACATTAAGATTATCAGGGTACATAAAATTCTGCAGTGAAATCCGGAGTAAGGGCCTTCATCGAGGGTAAGCAGGGTTACCTCTGTATACGAGGGAAGTAGCAGAGCACATTGTCAGAATATTGTGGTAAATATACTGTGGAAGAAAAAAATTCAGTTATTATAACTCCATAAAGACTCATCCTGCTGAGAGACATTGAAAATGAGAAATATGATTGGTGGTTGGCACTGTTGCCTCACAGCAAGAGGGATCCTGGTTGGAATCCCGGTTGGGACTTTCTCTGTGGAGTTTGCATGTTCTCCCCATGTGTGTGTGGGTTCTCTCCGGGTATTCTGCCCTCTTCCCACTGTCCAAAAGCCTGCATGGTAGGTTAATTTGTAGTGTAGGGTCAATTTAAAATCACCAATTATTTGGTTCTTACCAAGAAAAAAAACCTTACATTTAGAAGTGCTAGATATTTTTTCTTGTTTTAAGAATTCATTTCTTATTTTAAGTCTTCAACTTAACAGTATAATCTTATATCAAGCAAAACTTGACTTTTTTGTCTCAAACAGGCAGGGAATCATAAAATGAAACAATTGAGACTTAAAATAAGATGTATTACGCTTCTCCTCCAAAGTCTCATCAAAGTAAATCTTGTTTTAAAGGGATATGCCACCCCCAGGCCAAATTAAGTGTATCCCCGCATTCCCGAGACATAAATAAGTGTGTGGGAGCGTTTTCCTGGCGACCCAGGCATTGTCCGAATCTCACAGCACTGACCACTGCTTGGTTGCGCGTAATACATAGGCCTACATGCTAGCGTGCGTTGCCACTCGAAATATTTCGCCCAACGTGAATTAATTTACTTGATTTACCTTCTAATTACTGTGTGAGTGGTGTACTTTCACATCGAATGCAAATGACTGTGTAAATCTACACGGAAGGCTTTGTTTGCTCATGTCGGTTTGGGACTAGTTTCCAGTGCGGAAAACACAGCCTAAGCACACTCCCCGCTACGTCATTGGGAATACCCCCCTTCACGCTGGTTTGTTTGAAGAAGTCGGGAGTGGGGATTCCCAAAGACGTAGCGGGGAGTGTGCTTCGGCTGTATTTTCCGCACCTGAAACTAGTTCCCAAACAGACATGAGCAAAACAAGCCTTCTGTGTAGATTTACACAGTCATTTGCACTCGATGTGAAAGTACACCACTCACACAGTAATTAGAAGGTAAATCAAGTAAATTAATTCACGTTGGGCGAAATATTTCGAGTGGCGACGCTAGCATGTATCTATTACATGCAACCAAGCAGTGGTCAGTGCTGTGAGATTCGGACAATGCCTGGGTCGCCAGGAAAACGCTCCCACACACTTATTTATGTCTCGGGAATGCGGGGATACAGTTAATTTGGCCTGGGGGTGGTCAGCGCTGCGTTTGATACTGTAGATCACAGAATCCTGTTGCACAGGCTGGAAAACTGGGTTGGACTTTCTGGAGCGGTCCTTAACTGGTTCAGGTCCTACTTAAAAGGCCGGAGTTATTTTGGTACAATTGGCAGCTATGAATCTGAGCGAGTGGCCATGACTTGTGGAGTCCCCCAGGGGTCAATTCTTGGACCTCTTCTGTTTAACTTGTATATGCTCCCTTTGGGTCAGATATTGCAGAATTTTAACATCAATTATCACAGTTATGCAGACGATACACAACTTTATGTGTCTCTTTCACTGCAGCCCAGCAGACGTACTGTACGTACTTCTCAGAAAACTGTATAGTCAAGTAATGTAAACTCAAAGGTTATCAAAAAATGGTCAGATAAGATGGGACGAGGGATATGAGGGAACACTGTTAACTGTTCACTCTCAATGCCATAATGACTTTATCTGTACTCAGCACTAACTGGGATAAAAACTCTGAGAATTCAGACAGAAACTCAGAATAAGGGCCAGGTGGACGATACACAACAACAAACACAAGAGGTTTCTGTGATTTCCACTTCGCGTGGGAAAAACTGAGAATCAGAGATTCAAAAGAGCTCAAACTAATCTTGGGTCTGGGACTGATTAGTAACCCTGATCTGAAGATAGCTGCCACTCCTCCTCCTCTGCCTGTGGTTCGAGAAACGTGAACATTTAAACAGTCAGAGGGAGTTGATTCATTAATGCTAACATGATGCTAACATGATGCTAACATGATCCTCCTGCTGCAGCCAGGTTACTGTAAGACAAACAAATCAACTCATTCACTAACAGAGACTTCGAAAGGAGAGATCTGATATTCAGCAAACCACATTTAATAGTTTGATGTTTTTGTTCAGTTTAATTTTTTTTGCACAAGAGGATTTGCTCCTTTTGTGTTAATTGATTGGGTGGGTAGCAGCAGGTGGGAAGCTGCAGAGAAGTGTGTAAGACTACAACTCTGCATCCTGCTCTGAGCCCTGGGTTGTCATGTTTTAGGGTGGCAAATAAATAAGATTGTATCCTGGATTGACACCTTAGCTTCACCCCCTGGCTGCTTCACGCTGGTTTGTTTGAGGAAGTCGGGGGTGGGGATTCCCAAAGACGTAGCGGGGAGTGTGCTTCGGCTGTATTTTCCGCACCTGAAACTAGTTCCCAAACAGACATGAGCAAAACAAGCCTTCTGTGTAGATTTACACAGTCATTTGCACTCGATGTGAAAGTACACCACTCACACAGTAATTAGAAGGTAAATCAAGTAAATTAATTCACGTTGGGCGAAATATTTCGAGTGGCGACGCTAGCATGTATCTATTACATGCAACCAAGCAGTGGTCAGTGCTGTGAGATTCGGACAATGCCTGGGTCGCCAGGAAAACGCTCCCACACACTTATTTATGTCTCGGGAATGCGGGGATACAGTTAATTTGGCCTGGGGGTGGTCAGCGCTGCGTTTGATACTGTAGATCACAGAATCCTGTTGCACAGGCTGGAAAACTGGGTTGGACTTTCTGGAGCGGTCCTTAACTGGTTCAGGTCCTACTTAAAAGGCCGGAGTTATTTTGGTACAATTGGCAGCTATGAATCTGAGCGAGTGGCCATGACTTGTGGAGTCCCCCAGGGGTCAATTCTTGGACCTCTTCTGTTTAACTTGTATATGCTCCCTTTGGGTCAGATATTGCAGAATTTTAACATCAATTATCACAGTTATGCAGACGATACACAACTTTATGTGTCTCTTTCACTGCAGCCCAGCAGACGTACTGTGTCAGTGTCTGGAGGAAGTAAACACCTGGATGAGAGAGAATTTTCTACAATTAAATGAAGACAAAACTGAGATCATTCTGTTTGGTAGCAAAGAGAAGAGGGTCAGCGTTGGTAAATATCTTGAGACTCGGGACCTTACAATCACTGACCAAGTTGGTAACCTCGGAGTGTTGATAGACTCAGATCTGACTTTCAGCAGCCACATCAAAGCTGTCACCAAGGCAGCTTTTTACCACCTCAGAAACATCAACAGAATTAAAGGTTTCCTCTCCCAAAAAGACCAGGAGAAACTCATCCATGCATTCATCTCCAGTAGACTCCATCACTGTAACGCTCTTTTAACTGGACTTCCCAAAAAGAGCATTAAACATCTGCAGCTCATCCAGAACGCTGCTGCTGGAGTTTTAACCTGGACTAAGAGATCTGAACACATCACAGCAGCTTTAAAATCTTTACTCTGGCTTCCAGTCAGTCACAGAATAGATTTTAAAAGCCTGCTGATGGTTTACAAATCCCAGAACGGTTTAGGCCCAGAATACATCTGTGATATGTTCAGAGAATATAAAGCCAGCAGAGCTCTTAGATCCAAGGACTCAGGTCAGCTGGTCCAGTCCAGAGTCCAGACTAAACATGGAGAAGCAGCATTTAGCTGTTATGCTGCAAACAAGTGGAACAAACTGCCAGTGGAGATTAAACTTTCACCAAATGGAGACATTTTTAAATCCAGGTTAAAAACATTTCTTTTCTCATGTGTCTATGCATGAAATATCTTTTAACTTATCTAGACTGTTGCCTGATTTTAAATTCATTTAAATGATTTTATTTGTTTCTCTTTATATTATTTTATGTATTTTTAATGCTTCTTGCACTCCCTGCTGCAATGCTTTTATTTTATGTAAAGCACTTTGAACTGTTTGTACATGAAATGTGCTATACAAATAAATTTGATTTGATTTGATTTTGATATTCCTTTAAGATTCAATTCAAACTCAACATGCTTGATTCAAGAGTCACACAGAAAATATCTGAAAACACACTTTATTCCTTGGATTTTAAGCATATGACAAATGTTTGTTCACAAAACTGCCTTTGTTAAATCTAGAAACAAGACTTCTTCAATCTTAATTTAAGAAATCTTGCCAAATCAAATTATCTTGCTGCATGGACAGATTTTTTCACTTGTTTTGAGTACCTTTTCCCTTAGTTTTAGTGTTTTTTATCTTGTTTGAAGGATGTACCCCGTCTTTCACCCGATGACGGCTGGCATAGGCTCCAGCCCACCCGCAACCCTGAGTTGGAATAAGTGGGTATAGAAAATGGATGGATGGACGAGCTAACTGGTTTTCACCATCACCAGGCCTCTCCTTCAGTAAAACTGGATTACCAACTAGTCAAAGCAAGCTTTGCTTAGCAATGGGTACTGATTTAAAAAAAACAACAACAACTAAACACAAAGAGAAGTTACATCATTTCTTCTCCAAAGTAACATTTTATTTTTACTATATTATACATGATCATTGTTTTCTTTACTATTCAATTAATATCTGTGTACAATATTTCAGAATGCATTGAGAAAAGGCCATAAGGTCGGTACAGTCTGCTGATATGACAACAGAGACAATATTCACAATATTTTTTCTTAAAAATTACAATATATCTGACATTAGAGATATTGCTGGTTAATGTTTTGTCCCCTGACAAATGAATGTATTATTTCAGCTTTACAATGCTGAGTGATAGTTTCCAGAATCAATAGATGTTTTCCCTGGCTGTTACTCAACTATGAAAGACTGTATCAAGTTATCATCCTCACTTCTTTTTTCTCTGTTAATTAATTCAAGGGTATATTTTAACAGTAAGCTATCATTTAGTTCCCCTGAATCATATTAAGGAATACTTTATTGTAGCGTGCACCCTACAGTAAGAAACACATCCTCTTTACATTTCAGTAGTATCTCCTACATGACATGACCTACTTTAAGCCCCCCCAGGCACCGCACACAAACATTTCTCAGTGAGCTGCACTGACTGCACATTGCCCTCAGCCTCTTGTGACCCCATATATGCTTTAACAGTTAAATTGAACCAGGGATGAATTAGTTCTACAATTTATCAGGCTTAAGCTGCAGGGACGAGCTATCTGTAAGAGGGCACTTGATATTTCTCATGCACATGGGAGAGGTCCTGAGCCTGGAGTCTCAGGGTTAGTTTCATCCAAGTGAACATCCATCCATCCATCCATCCATCCATCCATCCATCCATCCATCCATCCATCCATCCATCTTCTATACCCGCTGAATCCGTCGGTGGGTCGCGGGGGGGCTGGAGCCTATCCCAGCGATCATCAGGCGAGAGGCGGGGTACACCCTGGACAGGTCACCAGTCCATCACAGGGCCCACGTGAACATGTTTAGCTCAAATGTTGTTCAAAAGTGATCTTTGTGCTATAGTTTCTAAAGCTGCATTTTCATCCGAGTATGTACAGAATTGTCTGGCCCTAAAGGCCTAATAATCAGATCTATTTTTGTGCGTGAACTCGGCATCTTGGGGGGAAACCCATTAACATCTAAGCTGACAGTAGGTGGCAGTATGACTCAAGCCAATCTCCTGTCTCCATCATTTTCCACCTCCTCCTTCTTTCTTTCGGCCCAGCAGCTCTCTGAGTGGAAACTGCATCCAGCCTCTTTAATGAAATGTCAAAAGAAGGCAGCATTGCGTCTGTCTGTTTGAAATACAGAGTGAGTTTAAACAAAAAGTGCAGGCACTGCTGTGATACAGGGGATGTCCAGACTCAGTAACTTCCATGAACTCCCTGTGAATACTGTTCAGGCTCCACCATTGCTCACTCCTCAGAGAAGAGACGACAAGCTGGTTTCTAACTGGAAGTAATTACAATTGGTATGCTTAAAGTAAGTACTGCTTGGTAATAGAATAGAATAGAATGACATTTATTATCCCACGAGTGAGAAAATTGCACGTTACAGAGCTCTGTGATGAAGAAATACATACATTAAGATGAATAAACAAATGCAAGAAGGTATGCACAAGAAAGTAAATGCTGTATGATCCCCACATTCTGCAGTGATAAGTCACACATGACTGATTCTTGTCCACTTACAATTTCAGTATGCTCAGAAAACAGAATTTGGTGTCACATGCTATTTCTCACATCATTCATCACATTTAATCGCTGCACTCTTGCCTCGGCGGACATAGATTTTGGTGTGATTCAGGGACCTAATATGATAACACTGACCTCAAATATGTGTACTTTGCTGTTATATGATAAATGAATGGGTAAAATAAAGGCTTCTGTCGTAGTCCATGTGCAAAGCATGCAACACTTATCTGTAAATGGTTCTTTGCTTTGGTTTTTTTAAATACTTAAAACAGGTACACTCTGCAAGGCCTGGATGGAGGAATATATTGACCCGAAAAAGGTCAGTTTTTTTCAACCAAAAAAGGGGCATACAGATTTTTCCCACTGCAACTACTTGTCTGAATGTGTATTTAAATAGTAAAGCAGAGTACAGTGGCTGTTAAACAGAACCTATGAGGACAGTTTAATGGCTAAAAAAGCTTTAAAAGTTGGAGGATGTTTTTTTTTTCATCATCCAGGAAATAACATTTATATAAAACCGTATGTGGAAAAGTGCTTTTTTAATAAATGAGCAACATTTGGGCACACAAACAACTTTCTCTCGCACAGTAAGAGCTGGGGTTAATGAGACCAAAGACAAATTTAAAACTTACCACCTGTATAGTGGAGAAATAAAAATGTATTTTGAATGGCTTTTCTACAACAAAGAGACGAGACGGAGCTCTCAATTCCAGATTCCAGAAGTGTCAAACCAGAAGTCCAATTAATGACTCAAATTGTTCAACACTCAAAAATAAGTTTTAGAACAATCGTTATCAGCAAGGCAACAAAGAAGGGATAGAGTTCAGCCCTTGACTTTTTCTCAGCATGTCTGATCTATCTATCAGAGGGTGCAAGTGTTTTCAACCTGAGACCAGGCTCTAATGGGTGATTACCAGCCAGCAAATTCACAATTTGTAATTATTATAACTTGTTCAAAAAGGATAGTCAGAAAAAAACACGTCTGTACATGGCATGAAAAGACCCCCATCAAAACCTAGAACAATACCAAAAACATGAAACAACAAGCAAAACTAATTTATTTAAATCGTGTATACATACTGCTGATTGTTGATATTAGGGATGTCACGATCCGATCACGTGATCGGAAATCGAGGCCAATCGCGTGGTTTCAGACTCGATCGGAATCTGACGTTTCATCCCGATCAGAGATCGGACATATAGCCCATCTATATATGTATATTTATTCTCATTATTTAGTTTTTTTAATCAGAACTATAATATTTCAAAACAAATGGGAAAAAATAACAGCTTAGCATTGACTGTTATGTACAGAGTTAGACTGTCTCAACTCCACACAGAAACACAGAAACATGCGGCATGACGTCACTTTGCTGCCGTAAAGCGAAGCAGAACACGGCAGCAGCTTGAAGCTGGGGGCTGAATGTCTGCGGGGTGGAGGGATTTTAAAGTGGAGGACAAAAACGTTGTGATTGCAAACTGTGAGATATCCAAACTTGGGATTTCAAGAGGTGGCAAGGACATGGCTAACATCCTTGATGAGAAAAGGAACAGGCTCACACCTGACAAGACAGAGATGTTGGTTTTCATCAAGAAAAACGTACATTTCCTTCTGTGAAGCCAGAGGAGGAGAGGAAGAATTAGGAGTGCAGTTAAAGCTGCAGTCTGCAACTCTTTTTCAAGCATAATGCCTGGAACTGTCCGGGGATTCTGAAAGTAGTACATTAAATACCCCAATACAAAAAAAAGTGAGTTCTCTAGGTCCCCTATAGGTCCCGCTAGGTCCCTCCAAAGCCAGCAGGTTTGTTTACAAAATTGCAGACCGGACCGGTAAAAGGTAACCAATCAGGTTTACGAGCTGGGCTCTGCTGCCTGTCAATCACCGATTGTGCACGCGCGATACAAGGTAGGCTCGTCCCCACGCTTATTTATCTGGACTATTGAACTTCATTACGGGCTTGTCTACTTACTGTGTCTTCCATGATCGCAAATGACAGGTGAGTTGATGAATGAGGAGTCGTGTACGCGCATCTGGCGTGCACGTCTACGTGCACGAGTTCTCATGTGTTTTGATGAGGCGGGACAGGAAGTTGAATAACTTTTTAGTTTTCGGTTAAAAAATAAGCATTTCTTGCATTTTGCGACTACGGAGGTCACCGTTTTCAACTTCAAGCATTCTGATAGATCATGTAAACTCTTAAAATGCCAAAAAGTAGGACTTTACGTATGACAACAACAAATCCTGCAGACTGCAGCTTTAAAGCACATTACTGCCTTACTTTATAACACTGTAGCACTTTTATTTGCTTATTTGTTTACACGCCTGCCAGGTATTTCAGGTCGAGCTGCTGCTGGTTTTTATATTAGACATTGTTGCACTAAACTGAAGAATTTGTTTATTACTTGATAACTTTTTTTGTTCAAGCTACCTCACAGAAGTGCTGTGTTAATAAGTGTTAAATGATAAAATAAGGTGAATAAAATAAAGAATCAGGGACGTCCTGGATCTGTTTCTTCGCCGTTCTTCATTTTTTTGATGTACTGTAGAAGTATCGGATCGAGACTCGGTATCGGCAGATACTCAAAATCAAATGACTCGGACTCGGGGGCAAAAAAACCTGATCGGGACATCCCTAGTTTATATGTATCCATTTCATCATAAAAAAACAAAACATGATAACAGTAACTCCTCATTCATATCCTTATATATTTATTTTACAAATAATGAATACAGTTGACCTCTCTTTGGAGAAATGTCTTACCTCTGTGTCCCTAATAGCCGATTAACCCCAATGTCCATAAATCATAGATGATCATTTTCCAGCTGAAATCAAAAGTGACCATATCTCCATTTCTGATACTACTCTTTTGTTCAGAAATCCTGACTTACAGTTCTCTTTTATCTTACCTACATAACACAGAGCACAGTGACACTTTAACAAGTGAACTATATGTGATCCTGCCTTTAAAAATGATTTCCTTTGAAAATGACATTGCAGTTGAAACTAATTGTGTCAATCAAATAATTTGAGGGTCAGACTGGCGAGGTATGGGAGGTTGACAATTTCATGACCAATGGTAGGATCATTTCTAACCACCTCTTTCAAAGACTGAGAGAAAAGTGAAAATGAAGTTGTTAGAACAGTGAGGAATTTTATGAAAAGGAGGGGTAGATGTGATAAGGTCACATCAGTTTTTGCCAAAGACTTTCAAAGAATATGTATTTGTAAGAGTCTCTGGTTATAATTCTTCTCAGAAATCAGGATTGCCAAGTACAGTAGAGCTGTAAGGATTTAGTGGCTTCTGTGTCACAAGCATTAAAAAGTGTTTACTGTTCAGACACCTTAACACCTGCTCCTTTGTGAGTATATCTTAGGTGCAACGTGTTTAGGACCTAGTCGATGTGAGTATCTCTACCAAGAGGTAGGACAGAGGTGCTACACAAAATTTGCAGAGCCAGCCAGGATCGAGTTGGATGGTCGAAGAGTTGGCATTTCATTGCTTTTATTGCCAAATATGGACATTGAGGGAACAGGAATGGATGTACTGGAGAACATCAGAGGACAGGTGAGGCCACCAGTATTTCCGTGCAATCAGGTCGGCTGTGCACTTTGTACTGGGGTGACCTGTGGAGGTTGATGTGTGTGCCCACCTGATCTGTCATGGAGGTTCTGAGGGATGTATTTCCTGTGGGCTGGGCACTTTGGAGGCACATTGTCCTGCTGTAACTCACGGTCGATATCAGCTTCGAGTTCCCAGATGATGGGGTTGATAAAGACAGAAGCCGGCAGGATGGCTGGTAGCTCAGTGGACTCTGTGCTCGGTCCATTCCGGCGCGACAGGGAATCAGCCTTAGTACTACGGCCTACGGGTCTATAAGAGATGGTAAAGTCAAAGCATGAAAAGAATAGGGCCCACCTGGCTTGACGCAAGTTCAGTCTTTTGGCTGTACGGAGGTACTCCAGGTTACGATGATCGGTGAGAACTTGGAAAGGTTGGAGTGCTCCCCCGAGCCAGTGCCGCCACTCCTCGAGTGCCAACTTCACTGCCAGCAGTTTGCGGTCCCCCACGTCAGAGTTTCTTTCAGCTTTTGACAGTTTCCTGGAAAAGTAAGCATATAGGTGGAGCTTGGGGGCTCACCTGAACGCTGTGAGGGTACTGCTCCCATACCAGAATCACTGGCATCTACCTTGACCACAAAGGCGAGACTGGGGTCGGGAAGATGTAGGATAGGAGCAGTGGTGAAGCATCTTTTCAGGGTCTCAGCACCTGGAGTCCAAACGAGATTCCCTGTCTTACCTTCAAGAAGAGCCACGAGTGGGGACACCACTGAACTGAATCCTCGGGTAAACGGCGGTAAAAGTTGGCGATCCCGAGGAATCGCTGGAGCTCTTTGACGGACCGTGGGATTGACCAGGAGGTGACTGCTTCAACCTTTACTCTGTCCATTTTACCCCCTCTGGGCTGATGATGTAACCCAGGAAGGAGATGGTGGGCTGATGGAACTCACTTTTCCGCTTTAACGTAGAGTTGGTGAGCTAACAAACGTTCCAGAACCTGCTGGGTCCCAGTCTGAGAGTAGACGATAGTGATGGGTCCGACAACACCGATGCGTCGATGCATGTGTCAAATCAAAATCATCAATTCAAATCCAATTTATTTATATAGTACATTTCATGTAGAAACAATTCAAATTGCTTCACATAAAATAAAAGCATTGCAGCAGTGAGTGGAAGAAGCATTAAAAATATATAAAAGAATATAAAGAGAAACAAGTAAAATTATTTAAATGAATTTAAAAACAAGAAACAGTCCAGATAAGTTCTAAGATATCGTGCAGATTTCATGCATAGGCACATAAGAAAAGAAATGTTTTTAACCTGGATTTAAAAATGTCTCCATTTGGTGAAAGTTTAATCTCCACTGGCAGTTTGTTCCACTTGTTTGCAGCATAACAGCTAAATGCTGCTTCTCCATGTTTAGTCTGGACTCTGGACTGGACCAGCTGACCTGAGTCCTTGGATCTAAGAGCTCTGCTGGCTTTATATTCTCTGAACATATCACAGATGTATTTAGGGCCTAAACCGTTCTGGGATTTGTAAACCATCAGCAGGCTTTTAAAATCTATTCTGTGACTGACTGGAAGCCAGTGTAAAGATTTTAAAACTGGTGTGATGTGTTCAGATCTCTTAGTCCGGGTTAAAACTCCAGCAGCAGCGTTCTGGATGAGCTGCAGATGTTTAATGCTCTTTTTGGGAAGTCCAGTTAAAAGAGCATTACAGTGATGGAGTCTACTGGAGATGAATGCATGGATGAGTTTCTCCTGGTCTTTTTGGGAGAGGAAACCTTTAATTCTGTTGATGTTTCTGAGGTGGTAAAAAGCTGCCTTGGTGACAGCTTTGATGTGGCTGCTGAAAGTCAGATCTGAGTCTATCAACACTCCGAGGTTACCAACTTGGTCAGTGATTGTAAGAGCCCGAGTCTCAAGATATTTACCAACGCTGACCCTCTTCTCTTTGCTACCAAACAGAATGATCTCAGTTTTGTCTTCATTTAATTGTAGAAAATTCTCTCATCCAGGTGTTTACTTCCTCCAGACACTGACACAGTACGTCTGCTGGGCTGCAGTCGTCCGGTGACAGAGACACATAAAGTTGTGTATCGTCTGCATAACTGTGATAATTGATGTTAAAATTCTGCAATATCTGACCCAAAGGGAGCATATACAAGTTAAACAGAAGAGGTCCAAGAATTGACCCCTGGGGGACTCCACAAGTCATGGCCACTCGCTCAGATTCATAGCTGCCAATTGTAACAAAATAACTCCGGCCTTCTAAGTAGGCCCTGAACCAGTTAAGGACCGCTCCAGAAAGTCCAACCCAGTTTTCCAGCCTGTGCAACAGGATTCTGTGATCTACAGTATCAAACGCAGCGCTGAGGTCCAACAGAACCAGGACTGAAACATTACCAGAATCAGTATTCAACCTAATGTCGTTTAACACTTTGACCAGAGCTGTTTCAGTCCTGTGATGATGTCTGAAGCCTGATTGAAAGTTATCAAGACTTCCACTTTCATCCAGAAAGTCGTTGAGCTGGTTAAATACAACTTTCTCAATAATCTTGGATATAAAAGAGAGGTTAGAGACAGGCCTGTAGTTGTTCATCATAGAGGCTTCTAGAGTTCTCTTCTTTAGGAGTGGCTTAATGGCAGCTGTCTTTAGTGACTTGGGAAAAATGCCTGATGCCAGTGAGCTGTTAACTATTCGTAGGAGATCACTTTCTACTGAGGTAAAAACATTTTTAAAAAGTTGGATGGTATTATGTCCAGAGAACAAGTTGTTGATTTCAGATGCCGAACTGTTTCCTCTAGGATTTTTAAATCTACAATATTAAATTGTGACATAACGTCAGAGTTATTTCTAGGTTTTAGACACAGATTAGTTTTCTTGTTTGTCTGTGTTGCGTGAATGTTATGTCTAATCGTTTTGATATTTTGTCTAAAAAAGTTGGCAAATTCGTTGCATTTCTCTGTGGAGAGGAGGTCTGGGTTTGACTGTTTAGGAGGATTTGTGAGTTTTTCAACCATAGCAAACAGAGTTGGAGAATTGTTGACATTCTTATTAATCATTTCAGATAAATGCAGCTGTCTGGCCTTGCACAGCTCATTGTTATAACTACGCAGGCTTTCTTTGTTCAGCTAATAGTGAATCTGAAGCTTTGTTTTCCTCCATTTACGTTCAGCTTTCCTGCATTCTTTTTTCAGGTTTTTGACCGTAGTGGTGTTTCTCCATGGGGTTTTCTGTTTGCTCAAGGTACTTCTTATCAGTGCAACAGCTTCCATTACATTCAAAATTTTTAAGTTGAAAAATCCAGCAGTCCTTCAACAGAATCTGCGCTCATTGTTGGTAACATAACTATGGCCTCCCTAAACTGAGCACTCATTAATGTACCTCTTCTTAACTGAGAAGCTGGTTGTTTGAACAACAGACACTGACACAGGTTCTTTAATTAGAACCTGTGTTCTAGTTCTTCAATTACTTCCTGCTTCTAAAGAGTGCAGACTTGTCTCTGCTTCCTCCTGCTGCTTACAGCTTTATTCGCTTTTAAATCATTCTACTTCTTTCCACAAGTCTTGGATATAATTTCATTCTTTTTCTTTTAATTGTATATTTGTAAACGGTATTAGCCCTCTCTTTACAAAGCGAATCGGACAGAACAATGGGCCTCGTGCAAGAACCGTTCGTATGCACAGATTTGTTCTTAAATCTTCCGTACGAGTGATTTAAGAGAATTTGCGCATTCACCAATCTTTTCGTATTTTACGTTTTCTTTCAGGTACGAACAGAATTCATGAGTGATCCAGACCTGTCGTAGGAGTTTCGTAAAATAGTCCGCTGTTATTCAAATCACGTTTGCTTGACTAATGGATTGTATATTTAATTACTTTGAAGAAAACATAAATAAATATACATTATACCCCATATTAATGCTGACATTATTCTGTTTGACTTAAATTGTGCACTTATTGAAGGTTCATTTGAATCTGTAACGGGAAGCGCAGCGGCTGACTTGCTACTTTTGAATGCCTTAGCGCGTCAGGCTCTTGGAAGAGAGCGTGTGGAGACAGACGAATGGCTGACATCGCGATTAAGACTGCCAAGGACTGTGCTGCTGCAAATATGCAGCTTGTTGGAGCCACAACTCCAGAGAGAAACACGCCGATCAAACCCGATTCCACCACACGTCCAGGTCCTCACCACCCTTGGATTTTTGGCCTCTGGAACCTTTCAGAGGGAGACTGGAGACAGATCGGGGGTGTCCCAGTCCTCTGTGAGTCGTGCGCTCCCCTTGGTCATCAAAGCTCTCATCAGTTTATCACCCATGGTGCATCAGATTCCCAACACTGCTGTCCAACAAGTACAAATTAAGAGGGACTTTCATGCTGTTAGATTCGGTTCTTTTAGTAGGAGGCTCAAGAACGGACCGAAGTAATTCAAGTGAAAATGAAGCGTTTATTGATATGGCAACAAGTGCAGTATTTCAGCGCTGGTCTCAGTATGACAAAACTCTCGCAGGAATCCGTCAGACAGAGCTCCTTATTTCCGGTAACAAGTTGCATATATCTCTTCTAGTTTCCCACGGTGGATCCCGTGTTGATCAAATGTGATTGGATATGAATCGTACTAACCCAAATAATGTCTCTGAGTAATCCAAATAATGTATGTGTGTGCCTTTCGCACCTGGATCTCAGGGTTCCCTGTTCTCTCTGGGTCAGTCTCAGTAAAGGTCATGTCTCATGTCCTTTATGGAAAACTACTGGGCTCATGTTTATTAAATAAGCCAATTTTAACAATGCGTTGGCTGGACTGCCAAACATAATGGGAGCAATGCACACATATACGCATCAAAGCACCCGTGCTGTCGTGGAGCGCACTGAGCTGAAGGCCAGGTGGGTGTGTCTCGATACAGCGGGGGGGCAAATAGCCCGGAGAAGGCATGCCAGATTTGCGCAATATTGCCATGAACGAGGGTCTCCTACAACCTGAACCAGCCCAGGCAGACCAGAGGTGTGGTGCCAGAAGACCCCCCTCATGGACCGCCCCATCAAAGAGCCATCATGATGAGGCAACAACTGATTGCACGGCTTTAGTTGAAGTCATCGATCGCCTGCCCATGGCGAAACGTTTTAGTTTTTTAAGCCATTTTCATATCAAACCATTTCTTCTTTATTTCGGTGACATTATGAACTACAGGTGACAATAAACAGCACTCGTAATTTCTTCCCATTTCTTGGCTTTAGCAGGTCCCGCAATTCCACTGCTGACACTGCTAAAAATGACAGATTTTCCTTTCTGGATCTCTGAAAGCAGAACTTCAGTCTCAGAGCCCCTAAAGTTGTTCTTTTTGCACCTTGATGCCATTCTCATGACTCAACACTCAACACTTCCTGGCACAGGAGAGAGGAAGCACAGCCTTATATGGTATCATTTTGGGCGTGGAGTATGCAAATCTACTATCCTCGTGCACGTGAACTTAGATATGCACAGGTGTGATTCATCATTTACGCAGGTCGTTTACACACTTTTTCCGAAGTTAAGAGCGTTTGTTGAATCTGACGTGGCGTGTTCGTACGAGACCTTCTTACGAAAAAAGTGAGAGAAATTTAGAATAAAAATACGAAAATGTTCTTGCATGAGGCCCAATGTCTCCTAACCCTGCAGTATCAGTGAGCTGCACACAGTGTGAGCGACTCTCTGTGAGGATAACACAGCTCGAGAAGAGGGTTGAAACGCTGCAAGACATTCGTAACAACGAGGAATTTATTGACTCTATTATAGCTCCTGTGCAGGCTGTGGAGCCTTCATGTGCCAAAGTAATCTGCATCAAGCTCGATTGGGATGCACGCCATCAGGTCTGAAATGCTCCTTACAGTTCTAAAAGATATTAAAGTTATCAATGAACTTAATCCCATGTGCGATGCATGCATTTGTTCAGGCCAAGAAGTCTGCTGAAAAGTTCAATTCCTTTACCCACAGTAGGAATGGGGCCAGAAATGGAGAGCCGGTGTGCTCCATAGTGACACAGTCTCTCCAACAGCAGAGAAAAGTCTTTCTTCAGGATCTCAGAGCCAGTCTTCCTTCTCAGAATATCAAAAGACCCTGTGTGGACAATGATCCTCGTGCCATCTGGATGAGTAGACAGAATGGTCGGCAAAATATCTATCAGTTCCCTGACTGATGTATCAGAAAAAGTTATATTTTTATCTTTGCCATTCTGACATGCTGTGTTATAGAGTCCCCGATCAGAATGGTGTCTATTCCTTTCTGTGTGGAGGTGTGGATCGCTTCTGCAGTCCTCACCTTGGTTGTGGGATTTGGGCTTCTCCTGATGATCTGGGTAGCCCTTGGCTGAGGTTTGGGGCCATTTCTCTTGTTTGTCTTCATGTTTGGGTTAC
Source organism: Odontesthes bonariensis (assembly GCF_027942865.1). NCBI lineage: Eukaryota > Metazoa > Chordata > Actinopteri > Atheriniformes > Atherinopsidae > Odontesthes > Odontesthes bonariensis. Next base: position 2,511,693 of record NC_134510.1, read on the forward strand.
ATTCATCATCACACACTCTATTTTGAGTCAACGGATCGTGTCTATTATGCAATAGAACTTCAGGTGGTGGAGTGAGTGCTGGAGGTTTAGGTTTAGTGCTGGATTTACCTCTGCGACGGACAACATGAGACCAGATCCTGGCTGGGGTTGATGACTTTGGTTTGGCACCAACACTGTTCCAGTGGGAGATATCAGTTGGACCGTCCGGTTTGGAAGCTTCACCAGACATTCGATTCATTTTGACTGATCCAGGGAAGTGTGTCAGCCAGGGCTGCAGTGTGAGATTCCACATCAGCTGTGATCCCGTGTAGAAATATCTGAGTTAGTCCTTTGTCACATGAAGGCTCCACAGCCTGCGCAGGAGCTATAATAGAGTCAATAAATTCCTTGTTCTTACGAATGTCTTGCAGTGTTTCAGTCCTCTTCTCGAGCTGTGTTATCCTCACAGAGAGTCGCTCACACTGTGTGCAGCTCACTGATACTGCAGGGTGAGGAGACATTGTTCTGTCCCATTCTCTTTGTAAGCAGGAGGGCTGCACTCTTCAGAAGCAGGAACAATCAGATGGCCATCTGATAAGATACTTGAAGGTCTTGCACAAAACACAGAAGTAGACTTTCTTGTTCCACTTCATGGACATTGCTTTTGTGAATGCATTTTGCACAAAGAACATGGCAGAAGCAGAGGTGAGGTTCCTTTGCACCAGAAGGCATTCAGGGGGACCTTAGCCTTGGAGTTGGCAGAGACGGGGTCTACCACCTCAGTTGAGCCTGGACCATTTCTTGCCAGTAATCACAAACCTGTGCACATATCAGGACGCAGCACATCCGGATGCTTGAGGTGCAGACACTGCCAGACCAAGACTCCTGTAAAGTGTGCCACATGTGAATGTGAATGTTATGAATAATTATGATTACAATGAATTGAATTCCAATTGGCTTGAATTGGACTTTATTATCTAAGTGCCTTGAGATGACATTTGTTGTATTTGGCGCTATATAAATAAAAATGAATTTAATTGAATTGAATGTGATGTGCCTCTCTGCTTTGTGCCAGGCAGAGACTGCTACAATGATTAGCATGTTGCCAACAGCAAAAAATGTCAATACAAATTGTGAATACTTTTCAGTGTGGTTTGCTATGTCATTATTTATGTATATGAACTAATTGCATTTAGACCATAATATTTGTCAAACAAATATTATGTTCTAAAATATTATGGTCTAAAAGCTCTAGTTGTAGAAACAATGTGTTTGCGCTTCTGTTACTCTTTGTCAGTAATTCTGACAGAGGATCTGGATGTGGGATAAGACAGTTCCAAGTGTAAGCTTTCATTAGCGCCCCAGATCATGACTGTGTGTTGAAGCGTTTAGGAACGGCAGCCTTTTTTCCCAAGGCTCTCCAAATTGCACAGCTTTGGCACAGCTTTCGCACGCCTGGTTCTATCCTTAGAAAAACCTGTAGAAAATACTCAGTTTTTGTTGTATTACAGTCTGATTCTAAGCGGGACTAGGTAAGACTTCAGGCTGTAGTCCCATTGTGTTTTTCAGTCCGCAGCCCTATGCTAAAGTCACTTTTAAGACACATATTTAGGATGAAAAAAATTAGGGGGACATAAAAATCCATCTGTTTCACTTTATTCAAGCTCATATTACTCTGACAGTAGCACTTACCGAGATTCTGACTGTTGTAGGTGAAAATTCAGAGTGTTCTCTTTCCAAAGAGACCTCAACCAGCCCTCTACTCCAAGTGGTTCAAGAACAGCTTTCAATTTACTTTCCATCCATCCATCCATCCATCATCTTCCGCTTCTCCGGAGGTCGGCTCGCGGCTTGAGCAGAGAAACCCAGACGTCCCTGTCCCCGGCCACTTCCTCCAGCTCTTCTGGGGGGCCCCCGAGGGGTTCTCAGGCCAGCCGAGAAACATAGTCTCTCCAACATGTCCTGGGTATTCCCCGGGGTCTCCTCCCAGTGGGAGCATACTTTGTGTATGCTTTTTTTTAGGAGTTTCAGGTGAAAATTGGCAAATATTAATTGGGTTAATAAGATGATCAATATAACGGCAACATCATCGAAGGACTAGTCGATCTGATTGATTTGTGATTGTGTCTTTCATTAAATTATTTTGTAAGACAGATGTAGGCTTATATCTGCTGGGGCAGACCCAGAACTTGCGGAAGCGATTATATGTCTCTTCTTGCCTGGGAACACTGGAGAGTCACTGGGGAGAGAGATATCTGGGTTTCTCTCCTGAATCTGTTGCCTCTGCGATCCGACCTCGGATAAGCGGAAGATAATGCAAACAATCAGCTGCTTTATCGTCACAGTGTACAGTATATTTTATGATGAACATCTGTGCAGTAGGATGATAACAATGTAACGCTATAATATGCCAATATTCTTTATAGCTCCATTATTATTTTCCCTGACAATGAGTTTCGGTCCAGTCCGGTCCATGTAAGTACTCTGTCTGTCTGTCCGTCCGTCCGTCTTGTCTTCTATGCCTTCTACCAGATGCCTCACGTATAATGACAGGTTCATTACTCTCTTCATCTTGCAGTGTGGTATGGGTTGCCATGTGTCAGAGGCAGCAGAGAGCCAGCAAAATGCCTGTCAAAGGAAAGGATGGCCTTCAACAGAGTGTCCCCAATTAATTTAAGCCAATAGAAAGTGCTGATCCTTGTCAGTGCCATCTGGAGTATGTCCCATGGCACCTGAACAGTGAGATGAACAGAAAATAGGCAGGAGGGTGGTGGGCTGAGAGTAAAATATAAAGGGCACAGACTGAAGACGTTAGGCAGCAGGAACAGTAATGATATTCTTAACCAGCTTCTAAGTCTGACGATGACCCCAGCGACTATATAGTGTCCAGCTGGGAAATCTTCTTTTCCTCTGATCTAATGCTAAGACAATGATTATTTTAACTGAGAAATAGTCCTTTATATGATGCAGTTTAAAATTTGAAGCCCTGGTGTACTAAAGGCTGGGACTCTTGATTTAATGTCAGGAACATCTGTCCCTTTGGCTTGTCCAGCACAGCACCGTCAACACTGTTTGACCATTTAGGGCTCAGCATGGTTGCTGATGACGTCACGGTGTCGTGCCGGCCATATATATCGTGGCTCGAGTCGATGAGCTAGTAGTTACAATCTTCTCCGTCACAGAGGTGTCGCTGCTACGTGAAGGTTACCGCTAACTACTAAAGAAAACCATTCCCCATCAAGAGCAGGAAGAGAGGCACTCACCCGCAGTTTTTTCGATATTGGCTGAACATCAGCTGAGTTACTGAGTTATCCCGAATAGCTTAGTACAAGCGCTAACGGACCCTGGCAGTATCTCCAAAATTACCACACTAAAATCACATGCCATGACACCAAACTTCTACAGTAGATACAAATATGGTCTGTACTCACAAAACGATGCATTTGGAAGTTTGTACATAGTCCAGGAGTTTATTATTATCAACACAAGCCTGATAGCTTCTCTGCTGCTAAAGCTGCGTCGACGTCACTTCTGGGAGCTGGGAGCTTCAATGTAAGATGAGGGTTGATCTACTACTGTAGACAACAAAGCAAGGCTGCTCAATTTCTCCATTGATAAAATAATATAGCATATACTTTGTTGTCTACAGTAGTAGATTAACCCTCATCTTACATTGAAGCTTCCAGATCAAGGAATTTCTGCAATTAAATGAAGACAAAACTGAGATCATTCTGTTTGGGAGCAAAGAGAAGAGGGTCAGCGTTGGTAAATATCTTGAGACTCGGGCCCTTACAATCACTGACCAAGTTGGTAACCTCGGAGTGTTGATAGACTCAGATCTGACTTTCAGCAGCCACATCAAAGCTGTCACCAAGGCAGCTTTTTACCACCTCAGAAACATCAACAGAATTAAAGGTTTCCTCTCCCAAACAGACCAGGAGAAACTCATCCATGCATTCATCTCCAGTAGACTCCATCACTGTAACGCTCTTTTAACTGGACTTCCCAAAAAGAGCATTAAACATCTGCAGCTCATCCAGAACGCTGCTGCTGGAGTTTTAACCCGGACTAAGAGATCTGAACACATCACAGCAGCTTTAAAATCTTTACTCTGGCTTCCAGTCAGTCACAGAATAGATTTTAAAAGCCTGCTGATGGTTTACAAATCCCAGAACGGTTTAGGCCCTAAATACATCTGTGATATGTTCAGAGAATATAAACCCAGCAGAGCTCTTAGATCCAAGGACACACACTTAAAGTAACACCCTTTCGTCAAACTTAATGAGTTAATTGGATGTGACAGGTGAACTCTAGTTGACCCCTGGTCACGAGGTGAACTCTAGTGACCCCTGGTCATGAGGTGTGGGGGGAGGGGCTATAGGGGGGGGGGGGGGGGGGGGGGGAGGGGGAGGGGGAGGAGGGGGTTAGGGGAGTGGTGTTAGGGGAGGAGTTATGGGAAGGAGTTTAGGTGGGGAGTGGTTAAGGGATGGATCTAAATATTTATTGAGTGTAAAATGAAAGATTGTTTAATGACAAAATAGGGAAAGTTTAAGTTTTAGGAGCAAAGCTGACAACATTTTGAAGTATCCTAAGTGACTAGGAATGACGAAAAAATAGCTGTTTGGCGGCTTTGCAGATCCCTGTATGGGTGAAAATAGTATAAAGTAATTAGGTAAGTCTAAATATTTATTGAGTGTATAAATGAAAGAGTGTTTAATGACGGAATAGGGAAAGTTTAAGTTTTAGGAGCAAAGCTGACAACAATTTGAAGTATCCTCGGGACTAGAAATGACGAAAAAATAGCTGTTTGGCGGCTTTGCAGATCCCTGTATGGGTGTAAAATAGGATAAAGGTCATGTATAGCCCGTGACTTTGAGGACCAATGAGATGATAGAAGGGTGGGGTTTTGGTAATGTATAAAACCCTGAACGAATCTGTATGTAGAGCGCAATATCAGTGTGAAGATAACTGATTCAGGATGATTAGGACAAGAAGCAGAGTGAAAGAAGAAGAAGAGAAATCTTCGCAGATGGGGGAGAGGTTATTTACTCGGCGCTCTCTCATTTGTGAGACTCCGGTAACTTTATATCAAGATCCTCCATTGGTGCCAGATGCTCCCAAAAGGTGTACGGTGTTCCTGTGTAGAACGCAGCAGCCTCCGCCTGAATCTCTACAGGAAGAATGGTCGTTGGAGCCCAATGGAATGCGTGGAAAATGGGGGTATGTGTTCAGGTATGAAATAGGCGAGCTCTGTCTGTATCAGCTCGACGAAAATGATGAGACTCTGGGGCCTCTGACCAGCGTGGGTATGCTAACCTCCAACGACTGGGGAGTGTTGAAGCTAGCAACCCCTCGTCGTCGTCCTGGAGGATTTCGGGAAGAGGCACCAGTGAAGGTAGAATCAGGAGAAAGCCAGGGACCTCCTGTTAAACGCCCGAGAGTGATGACTCCTCTAAATGACACCGAGATAGCCCAAACAAGGATGGCTTTCAGTGCGGTGTGGCAATCGAAAACAGCAGTCAGTGGTCGCTGGTTCTTTCGTGCAAGCTCCCGGGAATCTAGTGATAAGATAGACGGGGATCTTTTTGTTCTTGAGTGTTTTAACTCTGACTGTGGTGTGTTTAGAACGATGCTAGCACTACCTCACGCAGCATGGATGGAGAAGATGGATGAAATAGCGGAGCGGATTTCCTCGCTCTTCCGCAGCTGTCAGAATTGGGTTGAAATTCTGGCAGTCAAGAAAACACTGGCTGTATAGACATACCGCCAATCAAGTACTACCTCCTCCTCCTCATCCTCCACCCCCTAGACATTAACCACACCCCCTAACCTTTAGGTTTATAAAGAGACATTGCAGCATGGTCAGGAACTCAGCAACCAACACCGAGAGCAGGATGAGTACTAATATTCAGAAGACCACGTGCGGGGAGATCCCTGATTGCTGTTCGGTGGATACTTCTCCCTCGCTCTTGGTGCAACCAGGGAGTCCATCTGAGGCATCCGTATCGCCGCAGTGTCGATCACCAGACTATGACCTGGAGCCGTACCACCCTCCCTCACGATCAATATCACCCGAGTACTTACCATCCTCTTCACCCGAGATTGAGTTCTCCCCCACGGCACCCGATGACAGCCTCGTAACGCTCTGCCGGGTAGGATCTAGCATCAACACCATGGCCGTAATACCGGAGGAAGCTGAGTCTGACAACTTGGAGGACTCTCAGATTCCACCAGGCCAGGGTACATCGGCTGGCACTCGGGATGACCGAGGAGTGGAGGACGTGGATGAAGGAGAAGAGGGGGATGAGGGTGAGGATGAATTTGATGGATGGGTACATTCGGGGTTTATCAAAGTTGTAAAAACTGCAGTGTTACACCTCTTGAATGAGACCATCAAAAAATTCATGGTAGAATGCTGCTATGGATGCACCGTGGACCATCCTAGTTTACGACAACATCAATGTATGGATGTGATGGAGGAGGACTTCTTCCATGTCCATTACTACAGACTGATGCGGAAACTTTATAATCAACGATTCGTTGCTTCTATTCAGCATCTTTTGACTGCACGTAGGATTCGTGAGGATGACGCGAGAGTCACGGCTGTGGCTGAAGCTTACTTGTACGAACTGACGGTAATGAAACAAATCAATACAGCTATTCAGGACATGTACGAACACCTGATTGGAGAGGATGCTGAGAAACTGCAACAACTTCAAACCATGACAAAGTTTTGGGAGGGTTGAAGAAGAGGGATGTAACATTTTTTCATTTTATAAGTATTTAGACTAATGATGTAATCACGTACGATGTTGTTATAACATTTAGCTTTTTCTACTTCTTAAATTACTGTCATTTATCCATTGTTCATGAATATATAAACGTGTGTATGTGTGTATATAATAAAGATAAGATTGAAATATACATGCGTTTTATGTTTTTTCATCAGTACAAGTCTGAACCTGCATAAGATAAGATGACTGAAATGAGATTAATGAAAAAGGTTTACTACGATCCTGGTCGACCAGGTAGTTTTGGGGGAGTAGAGAGTTTACGTAAAGCAGTGCAGGATGAAAGTGGTAGGAAAGTTATGTACGAAAAAGTTCAAGAGTTTTTATCAGGGCAAGACGCCTATACTCTACATAAGCCTGCAAGAATCCGTTTTCCGAGAAACAGAGTTTTTGTCACCAGCCCTTTAAAACAATTCCAGGCAGATCTCTGCGACATGCAGGCCCTGGTGGAACATAACGATGGTTATAATTACCTATTAACCGTCATTGACATATTTTCAAAAAAGGCGTACGTTCGTGCTCTCAAGAGAAAATCCGCTGCAGAGGTGGTGAAGGGTTTTGAATCTGTTTTTAGAGAAAGTAAGACCCCTAAAAAACTTCAAACAGATGCTGGTAAAGAATTCTTTAACAAGAAATTTAAGGCTTTACTAGAACGCTACAGCATTGAACATTTTGCTACACCCAGTGAAGTAAAAGCATCAGTGATTGAGAGGTTTAACCGTACTTTAAAAACGAGGATGTGGAAATTTTTTACTGCTAATAACACGCTCCGATACCTGGATGTCCTGCAGGATCTTGTGAAAAGTTACAACCATAGTTACCATTCAAGCATAAAAATGATGCCTATGCAGGTGACTTTAGAAAATACCCTTCAAGTGTTTAAAAACCTGTACGGTGGTACTTCAGGTCAACGACGCGCAGACTCCAGGATAAGATTTAAAATAGGCGATAGTGTGAGAATATCTAAACTGCGAGGTGTGTTTGATAAAAAATATGAACAAAGTTTTACAGACGAGGTGTTTACAGTGACTGATCAGATTGCCCGATCTCCTCGTGTATACAAACTCAAAGATTTTGATGGAGAGCCTATCGAAGGTTCCTTTTATGCGGAGGAACTCCAAAAAGTTAAACTGAATAAAGACAAGATGTACCAAGTGGAGGAGGTATTAAAACAACGCACCGTCAGAGGTATAAAACAGGTCTTTGTCCGCTGGAAAAATTGGCCTGAGAAATTCAACAGCTGGGTCAGAGCCAGCGATCTTCGCGGCGTATAAAAAGAAGCCTTCATTACTCCCCACAAGTTACTTTACATCATGAATCGAACGGAAGAGGACGAGGGGTTTTATATCACCCTGCCCTCTAACGCCAGTCTCGATGTCTTTAAGCATAATTCTAGCTCCAGTTTTCGTGTGGTTTTAGCACAACATATTGACTTGGAAGGTTCGTGGCAAGTGGCCTTGACAGAGATTTCCTATCCACATACATGGCACAATGTCCCAAAGACTCAGGCTTATTTTGAGTGGAAGAAGCTTGGGGTGGAAAAGATACATCGCCAGAATATAGGATGTGGATACTTTAAGGAAATGACTCAACTAAAGACAGAGATCGAGAACCAGCTTAGAAAAATAGGTTCTGATATTTACTTTGTCCTGGATACGTTTGAAAATAAACTCAAGTACCAGGCAGGTGCCCAGTATCATCTACGATTTTATCCACCATTGAGCTACATACTAGGCGTGGAGTCTGGTGAATGGATTGTGTTTGATAAAAGGAGAGCCCCTTATCCGATGGATTTAAGATCAGGTTTCTACCAGTTTTATTGCTACAGCGATGTGGTTGCTCCACAGATAGTCGGTGATGCGTACGCACCTCTCTTACGAACAGTTAGAGTAGAGGGGAAGTTTGGTGATATAATCACGCATACTTTTAACCCAGTCAACTATCTACCTGTAGCAAAGAGGCACATTGAAAACATTCAGATCGAGATCAAAACAGATCAAAATGTTCCGGTAAATTTTACTTACGGGAAAACCATTGTGAGATTACATTTCCGACCGGTGAAAACGCAGCACGTTATGAAATGATGGTCATTCACTCAGATATCAGTGAGAGAGTAAGACATTGAGCAGACATTAAGCCCATAGGTGACGCCTGTGTTAAGAAAAAAGGATAACAAAACAAAGCAACATGGTTAAGATGAACATGAGGGATGACCGTCATCGCTTTGTAAACTATTACGAGAACCAGGTAGGCGGGACCTTGCCCGGCTTTTATGGAGCACCTGTAATGTACGGCCGCGGGATAGGGTCTATATTTTCAAAATTATTCCGTTTTGTTGCGCCCTTAGTTAAAAAAGGCTTTGCTATAGCCAAGCCATATCTGAAGACAGCAGCCACAAACATAGCCTCAGATGTTGTAGGTAAAGCCATGACTAAAATATCAGGAGGTCAAGACGGGTCAGGGATAACGGTTCTCTCACGAAGACCGAGGAAGCGGCCGCCTGGTGAACGTGTGAGAGGGTTACAAATACAGAGGAGGGCAAAAAGGAAGAAGTCAGTCGGGATAAACAGACCTAGGGGTAGGAAGTCTACACAGAGCAGAGATATATTTCACTGAATCATAAATAGAAGGAGCAGGGGCGAGAGAATAAAAACATGGCTCTTTTGCATCACAAATCCCCGGAGTGCACCCTGGCAGAACTGGACTTATTTTCAGTACCTATGACTCAGCTTTCTATCGAGGATAAGGTCTACACGGAAATTAGGCCTCTTTCGGCCATTACTGAGAATGGTCCGATTGAGTTTTTTATACCGGGAGATGGAGAAAAATATCTTGATCTGAATGATACCTTGTTACATCTCCGCGTTAAGATCACCAATGCAGATGGAACTGACCTGGTCAACGATGCACCAGTGGGCCTCATCAATTATCCTCTCAATACACTTTTCAGTCAATGCGATGTTACTCTGGGGGATAGATTAATTTCACAGTCTAGCGCCACTCATCCTTATAGAGCCATGATTGAGACTTTGCTCAACTTTTCTGAAGATGCGTTAAAGAGTCAGTTCAGCGCCGGTCTTTACTATAAAGATACGGCCGGATCTGTTGACTCTATAGTGACCAATAACGGTCCAAACAGAGGATTAAACCAGAGAGCGACCTCTACAGCTAATTCCAGAGAAGTACATCTAATGGGTCCTCTCCACGGGGATGTCTTTTTCTGTGAAAGACTTCTGTTGAACTCTGTGGATATGAGAATTAAACTAACCAGGGCTAGTGAAGCCTTCTACCTCATGGGAGCTAGAGATTCAACTTTCCGATTGCAGATATTAGGCGCCTCTCTTTTTGTCAAAAAAGTCACCGTCTCCCCGGCGGTTCGTTTAGGCCATACATCCGCCTTAATGAGAGGAAATGCCCTCTATCCTCTGTCACGTGTGAATGTGAAAACATACTCCATTCCTGAAAACTCTAGGATATGTAATCAGGAGAATCTCTTTTTGGGAGCGATGCCTAAATATATTGTTTTAGGCATGGTGCATCACGAGGCATTCACAGGCAGACGCGACCTCTCACCTTTTAATTTTAAACACATGGATATAGAATATCTGGCCCTCTGCCAAGATGGCAGACAAGTCCCCGCCAAGGCATTCCAACCGCAGTTCAACCAAGGCATTTCAGTCAGAGAATTTTACAACATGTTCATCGCTACCGGTCGCCATTTAAAAGACCTCCCTCTGAGTATCAATCGTGAAGAATTTAATAATGGGTATTCGCTTTTTGTCTTTAATCTAAACCCTGGTGAGGATACTGAGGCGTTGTCACCTGTATCCAATGGCAATTTAAGATTGGAAATGAGGTTTAGAGTACCGCTACCACATACCACTACTCTAATTGTATATGCGTGTTACGATTCCATTTTGGAGATCAACTCAAGAAGACAGGTGCTGGTGGACTATTATTAAAAAAGAGAGAGCATGAATAACTACGAGATCGAGAGCCTGCTGCATCACCTACTGGGAGACCTGTTTTGCGGCGTGTGGGCCTGTGACCAGCTCCCCTTACTCACACAAACGTTTACAAAACCATCCTACTTTATCGTGAACACTCATCCTTCTCACATGCCCGGAGAACACTGGCTAGCTCTGACTTTGGAGGAGAATGGTCAAGCCACCTTTTTTGATTCTTATGGATTACCTCCAGATTTTACTCACTACCCGTCAGACATTGTTTCATTTCTGAAAGATCGATCCTCGGAAATATTGTACCACAACCGCCAACTTCAGAACACCCTGTCCATCGTATGCGGTCAACACTGTATTTATTACCTCTGCAGACGAGCCTGCGGTCTATCTCTGCAGCAAGTATTAACTTCCTACGGTGGTGATGTTCTTAAAAACGATGTGATGGTGTCCAACTTTGTGAAAAAATACCAGAGATGCATCAGAAAGCAGAATGGTGCCTATTTTCATCACAGAGCCTGCTCTTTACAGATGTTCAAAGATTGTTACAACTTGTGAATGCATGAAAAAAAAAAAAAGAAAACTGTACACTCTGAAAAAACTGGGATCAATAAACACTTTATTGAGAACAAATAACTGTGTCTTTTTAATTCATTTCTTACAGAGGTTTAAGGGGATAAGGTATCCCAACGGAGAGGTTTTGTCCTTTTACGCAGACTCTGTCCACCTGCAGCTTCATCTTGCTCCACCGGTCTTAAAAAATGCGGAGAAAGGGTTATTTTCTTTCTGGTTTTTACGATTGGCCTTTTCTCCAAACCACTCGGATCCGTTCTGAGGCGTTGGTACTGATCACGTGCTTGCGGGTTATTCACAGAGGATATGGGTATGTTCAGTTCATTCAGGGTATTAAGAAAACTCATCCAACCTGTCGGTTGCAGGGCACTGGTTTTTCTTTTAAAAGGGAGTAAAAGATTTTTAAGCAAATCAATCAAATGAGACCCTCTCACAGCCTGCCCCTGGTAAATAAATTCGCCCTTAGCGGTCCATCCGTTTCTCTCAGATAATTTTCTCAGAATGTATTCTCCATTTCGACGATCACGCTTGGGGAGGATTTTTAACACCTCATTCGCTGTTGCATCCAGTTCTATCTGAGCGGTATCGTGAACACGATCCGTCTCAGTGGAATCTGATTCAGGTATTGGGTCATTAACGCTTTTACGTTGTAGAGTCACAGTCACTTGAGGTTCCTCTATTTGACCCTGCTTGATTAGGGTGAGATATCTCTGCAACAGAGCGTTATATTTCTTAATTTTTTCATAAGAGTTCATTCCCGACTCATCGAGTATAGCTCTCATTTTACCATCTAATTCCTCCTCCGCCGTTTGTCTGATGGAGGTCTCTGGTTGAGTCAAATGTCTGAACTGATGGGGTGAAATGAGAAACATTTTTTGCGCCGTTCTGAGAGACATGATTTTTTACCTTCTGACGAGTCCACCCACTAGGTCCCCAATTATAGGTGCTAGAGCCGTTAGGATAGGTAGAATAAACCCGCCTCCTTGACTTTTGAGAGCCAGCTGTTTACGTTTTAAACCGCTTCTCCTATCAGCCAGCAGTCTGATAACTTTCTTCTGCTTTTTCAATTTCCGATATTGAGAAGGTGACAGCTTAATGTTACCCTTTAAAATATTCAGAGCAATCTCACACAAAGTCTTAAGAAAATCGGGTGAACAATGACTAAGAATGTCTTTACGTTTCTGAGGTGTGGCGTAGTACAGAGCTCTGAGTAAAGGAGCATTCCTTTTTATACGCGCAGACATGATGAATTACTTTGCTTTGGGGATGTAGACAACAGGCCACTGACCAGGAAGTAGACCCGTCCTCAGTCTGTATTGATCTGGGCATGAGTGGGTTAGATCGACGATTAAGTACCCGTGCGGTTCTCTGGTAGCGTCTTCGTAACTTTCCAGGAAGAGAGCCTTCTGTGAGGGGAAGATTTGACGGGCTAGTATATTCACCTGCAATCTGTCTCTGGGATTCTTAAACAACATCAGATAATTACTGTTCAAACTAATGGTACGACTGTACTTCCCCTGATGAAACACGTTCTGAGTCAACATCATAACGCTCATATTTCTATGATGTCTGTACTGTGTGAAAATTTTCACCACTTCAGGATGGTCCGAAGCTTGAAAAATAACATCGTCCAAAATAACCAATAGATTTCGATCAGGAGGAAACAGATTTTCATCTTCAAAAGAATGAGGCAATCCTTCCACAAACTTAATCTTTTTATTCATCCGCTGCAGTTCAGCATACAAAGGTTGGAACGAAGTGTAAATCCATACAATATTTTCAGGTACAACATCCATCACATGGTTACAATTTTGTAAAATAGTTTTAACAAAGAAAGATTTCCCACACCCACTTGGTCCTACAATCAGACATGAAAACGGGGTCTTTAGTCGGGGATCAAAATCTACCTCTTTAACAGAGGACTGTGACATTTTTCCCTATTTCAACTTTACTGTTTTATACCTCTTAACCAATCTTAATAACCGAAAGGGAGAGTTGTTCCGTCAGGAAAGAGACGTCTCTTGTCATACACCACTCGGAACTTTTTGAGGAATGCTGCGTTTTTTAAGAGAAACGCCTTTTTATCCCTTCTGATCGTGCGCTGAGGTGTCTCAATCACCCCGTCTCTGGAGTCGGCCAAGTAACCCTCCACCAACTCTTTGACGCTGTCAAAGTTGACCTTCTCGCTGCATTCATGCGTCTGAGTGATGCCTTTAACGCGCATCGATACCTTTTTCTGGTTTTTGGTCTGGTAGGCGTAACTCTTGGGTCCAGCTGCAACAAACTCTTGGATTGTATCACCCCCCAGCTCGTCGGTCAAATCTCCCAGATAGTTTCCCAATTTCAGGGGGGTCTCACCCTGCTTCACCACATAGATCAGACTGTCTGTGTCTATGTAGAGAATGTTGTCCTGCATGAGTTCCAGACAACTGTACAGTTTTAAACGTGCATAAGCGGTGGTAAATGCAGCAATGAATACGTTGTTCACCTTGTTGGGGGGAATGATACATCGTTTACTGTAGGTCCATTGCAACATGCACGTATCCGGGGTGAGAAAGTGGAAATAAGTGATCTTATATTTACCCGAGAACGCGTAGTTAAAAAATTCATTCGGGTCACTGATGATGACGGTCTGAGCCAGATCGTTCCTCTGCGCAAATTTCCCCCAGAAACTGTTCAGACAGAGTTTCGCCACCTGTCTTTTTGCAGGATTCACCTCTATTTTGTCGGCATCCAGCTGGATACCTTGATGGAGTTTGTAATCTCTGATATATCTCAACTTGCTCTCTTCATCACATGCATCAGAAGGGTAACCGGAAGCCTCCTGCTTACCCTTAAGGAATGTATGTATGTAACCTTGAAAGATTGTGCTACTGCTTCTGTCAAAGTGCCACACCTCGGTGATTTTAGCAAGGCGGTAACCCAGCTTTAGCGCCTTGCTAAACTCCACACTCACCCACACTCCTGTTAGTGCCCTCTCCTCGTCACTGTGGTTGCATGCATCTGTCTGGTTATTTATTTCAGCACAAGTGCGACAGAGAGTGAACAATAGTTTACCGCGAGATGACCTGTAAGGTAAAACAGGGAAAAACAGACCACGCGGGGGGTAAACGACGGCTCTAATGAGACCAAAGTAGCTGTCAGGGTCATCGAAATCTTTGCAGATAATCGTGGGATGACCAAGAGGGTAGGGAAAGCTGCAGTTCACATAAGGGTACAGAGATGTGAAGTCGGCATAGTGCACAGTTTCACCCGCCCCAGCAGTGTATCTCAACCTGAGTGCACAGGTCCGACCACCATACAGAGCCTGTCGGGGAGAGAGCGGTTCGGGGGCGTTAAATTTCTTGAGAAATTCAATCACCTCCGGGTGAGATCTCTTCAACTCGGTCCATTCATGCCCCCACATGACATGCAAACGAAGACCGTACTCTGACTGAAGCACCCGTTCTCTCTCAACGGTTGCAGCGTGGAACTGTTCAAATGATAAACTCCTCAACGGACAAATGTCCTGAGGCTGAAAGCAGATGGGGCAGCCGTGAAAGAAGCAACCGTAAAACTCAAAAACGTGCCCCACACCCTCAATTTCGGCATAACCATCTACATGATAAGACCCGATTTTCCTTTCCCCAGTGTTTAGCGCGTGTTGGATGTAAATGTTTCTGCTACAGGCTTCGCGTTCCAGCCACTGGATGGCTGCATGAGAGAATGTTTTACACTGATGTCGGTAATCAACGGGTGAAGGTATAGCCAGGGTTTTTTGCTCGAGAAAATTGCAGATAAACACCTTCATACATGCCGACGCAATAGTGATGGATTTGAAGGGGTCCACACGTGTCTCGCTGAAAAACTGCTCCCTGAATTTAACGCAGCCTCTGTAAAGTATGTCAACATCATTTTCACAGTAATGAAGAGCTTCTTTTTCAAAGTTAAAGGTAGCACTGCTTGCTTCTCCGTACCAGCTGTAAAACTCTTCCTGTTCTCGGGGGTTCATGAGTTCCACAGAGTAGTAACTCGGTGAAGGAAAGGGTCCCACATAATTCAAATTCTGCACTGAAGAGAATCTGTGGGGAAAGAAACCCTTGCTGTGATCACTGAAACCTAGTGCTTTTGGCATCGCACTCAGCTTCATAGTCAGGAAGGACAGACTATCGATGAATTTCAACCCGTAATCCCTGTCTGTAAAACAGAGAATTTTGCTCCCCTGCGTAATGAGAAAGGGCTTATTCCCTAACTGCACCATAACGTTGAGGATGAGATAGCTATCATATCCTCGAGCATTGTGTGCTATGAACGTATACCCCTTGTATCGAGGCTTCCTGAAATGGAGGAGAAATCGCTGTACACAGTCTAAACCATAAGCATACCATTTCTCGCCTTTCAGCGTTTTTGCACAGACCAGAAAGGGGACGTGTACATCGTTCTGACCAACTAAGCACTCGAAATCATAAAAGATCAGTTTCTCACCAAGTTGTTTGTCAGCGACGCCTGGTTGAATGTAGCACTGATGTTCACCGAGAGTACCTGCTGAGCCATGAGCTAGCTTCTCACCACAGACTGTGCACTTTAACCCTTCACAGACATGTGGAGTTTTCTCTTTAGTCATTGCAACTTTATAAAACCTCTTACACGTTGGACAAAGTTTAATCAGATCACAATCACTCACATGCATTCCAGCACGAGGTCTCTCCCTTGGTTCTTTATGTCTCGTGAAGCATAATGAATTTCGACAGGTTCTATTACAATCACCACATAATACAGGGTTGAACTCCTGGCTTGTACAAGACCTGTCGTAACAGATCGAGCAGTAACCAGAGCAATAATGTAAGTGTGGCATGCTGTAACCGCTGTAGCAATGATCACAGACGTGTCTTGAACCGATAAATCCTTTGAGATTTTTTATCCCGTAGTAATGATTCTGGAGTAACAACAGAAAGAGAGGCCTCGATGATCGATCTCTGAAATCAGTCTCAAATTTACACAGAGCTCGCTCCCCTGAGGCTCTGTGAAACACCACAATTTTTCTCTGTAGGATGTTTTCAAATTTCCCTACATCGCTGAAAGACACAGGTGTCTGATTGGTAAGACCCGCGAGATGATGCCATTCTACTCCTTGTGCTAAGGCCTGATTATCAGTCAAGTTTGGATCTGAGAGGTGAGCGAGACTGATGGCAAAGCAGAGCTGATTGTCACGGTTATCTGTAATGTACAGGTGACGTTTTTTCTTTTGGATCAATTCACAGTCTAAGGTTTTTACAGCCTTGCGTTTTACTCCCCCTGAAGGGTCTTTCAACACCTGTAAAATTAATTCCATGTTGGTATCTGAAGGTATTTCTACGTTAGATTGAGTTAAGTCATCTAAAAAGTCTAGAAATGCATCCAGAATTACATTATCCTCAGCAGTGACGTTAACAATGATGTGCTGAGAGAAATTTTCCCCGACTAACTCCAGCTGGACAATATCATTACATCTGGCCTGTGATCGCGCTGTTTCAGCCAGTTCAACGAGCACGCTCATGACTGCTTCGGAGAAGGTAGCTATATCAGGTACAGTACCGGGACTTGGTCGCGGTATTGTGAGGGAGCGCCTTGTTTCAAAAGTGTTGAAACGTTCCCGTACAATTGACGGGGGTGTATCTCTCTGAATTTGATCAGCGTTGTCTACAATCTCCTGATTCAAACCCCCTCCATGTTGCTGCTGCTGCTGCTGCTGCTGTTGCTGCGAACTCTGTTCTGATGCACCTGACGAGGTTGGAGAAGCGTGATCTCTCGAGATACTATCTGGAGACTCGTTTGATAGTGATGATGAGGTCACAGGAGCAGGACTTTGCGGGGGTATGTCTTCTGACTCTGACTCCGTCTCTGACTCTGGCTCTGACTCTGGCTCTGACTCTGACTCTGGCTCTGACTGAGTGGTATGAGACAGCAGTCTATTTAAATGAAGGACTGCTTGTTCTAATTCGCGAAAGAAAGCGGCTTGATTATTTTCAACAATTTCATCTTCTTGCTCACTGTCAAACCTAGCACGATTTATATTACGGAGTGCAATGATAAGCTCTCTAAAGTAATCTGATGGATGAACCGCTACGGGGATGTTTTGCAGGTCGATTACAGCGTTTAATATTTCATCTGGGATAACTCGAACTGTTCGATTATCCATGTTTACACAGAATTAAGAATGGTCTGGGGTAACAGTGAGAAACAGGAAAATAAAAAATAAAAACAGTTTGTTAACGTTTAGAAATAACCTTCATGTCACGATTAATTTTCTGTAGCAGTACCCGACTTGTTCCAAGGAACATGTGCATTCTTGCTTTCTCCCGATATATTGCAGCGTCTTGTTTTCTTCTTCTCTCCCTTGAACCTTGGATTTTAGGCCTTATACGGTCCAAGCATAGCCCCATTTCTGTGACAGAATGACAGATAAACAGTTTTTTTTTTTTTTTTTTTTTTTAAATGTAACAGGTTCCGTATATTAGGTTGTAAGTAAAAAAACAAAGAGAGAATTTATACCTCCCATTAGGTCATTAATAACTGCAGCTCTTGAGCGTACTCTGTAGCGACGCTGATTTATCAGCACAGACTTGACAGGAGCTACAGCTTCAAATTCTGTGAAATAGAATGACACATTGTTTAATAACAGAAATGTATTTATTTATTCTTAATAATAATTAATATATATATATATATATATATATATATATATATATATATATATGTTTAAATGTATGTCATTTGGAATATGTATAGACATTACCGGTTAATACTCATAGATGATCAGAGCACACAGTTCATATATGAGTGGCTCTCGTCTGACAGCCTGCTTTTTTTTTAACCTCATTCATCTCTCTCTCTCTCTCTCTCTCTCTTTTACGTATTGGCATCGTAGTATGATGATCATACTGATGCAGTACGCACATACTCATACACACACGCACATACGCACACACGCACACACACATACACACACACACGCACACACACACACATACACACGCGCACACACACACACACACACACACACATACATTGTTCAACTTACCCGGCACAGAGGGCTGGATTTCCTGAGCTTCCTCCCCCTCCTCTGAGCCCTCCGCAGGAGCAGAATTTTCAGCCTCGCTGCAGAGGTTGAAAATCTCTGTGTCCTCCACTGGAACCGGGTTTTCCTCCTCGTTGCAGAGGTCGATAATCTCTGTGACCTCCACTGGAACCGGGTTTTCCTCCTCGATGCAGAGGTCGATAATCTCTGTGCCCTCCACTGGAACCGGGTTTCTCGTTGGGGTGCACAGCTTGAAAATCTGAGCCAAATGAGCGTTGGTACGGGGGGTTGTGACAGCTTGCTGGCTCGACCGAGGTGAAAAGTCAAAACTTGGCGACCCAGCCCGCAACTCACTTCGTGGGGGAAAATTAATGCATGATGGCGTATGTAACTCTACCAAATTCGTTTCATCATGCTGGATGAAGGGTACCGTAGGAGCCTCTGGAGACTTGATATTAAGAACGGTAGTTAAACGTCTCCGGGCCTTCAAGGAATGCTGACTGTCATTGTACGGTTCAATAGAATTCAGGTTTCCAGTGAACACGGATCCATTTCGCACGGTTGACCGCTGTTCGGTGGCTGTTATCAAGTCTGTAAGAAACCATGACAGTTGATGGTTCAATGAATTATTTCATAAGTTAAAGGTTATTAAATTTTTAAACAAGCTTACCGTAATCCGATTGCGTTAAAAAGAAATCTTCTAACTCGTCAGCTGTCGGTTCTAAAAGGCGAGTTAGAAATATGACTGAGTAAAAATATACATACATATATATTCATAAAAGATTAATCTATAAAAATTGGGTACTTACTGCTGATCAAATCGAATATGTCATCATATTCGCTGGTCGGAGGTTTGTGGATTTGAGCTCTTGTCACATTTCCTAGAAAAAACAACGTATTTTCTCACCCTACTCTATTTTCAACGTGTATGATTTAAATGAAGGTTCAGCGTACCAGAGTCCATGGTTCAGGCCTTCTCTCTCGGGTGATCCTCGTACTAAGTGAAGCAGCTTTCTTTTTTTTTTTAAAAAGCCTTACACTCCCCTCTAGTTAGTTATGATCTATAAATCTACTTCATTATAACCTGAAACATTGACAGTTCTTATTATAACTCAATATTGACTACAGCCCCTGGCGGTTCCGTTTTAATAGAGATGATGCAGGCTACACCTTAGCACAGAGTCTTCATTGAGGCCTCTTGTGGAGTGAACAAATGGAGCATTCTCCAGAGTTGTGACCCCGTTCATAGCCTCACTATATGAAGCGTATGCTTTGTCTACCCTCAATGTTATCAGAAGAGGATTTTATTTTTTAAAAACTTTTATCCACTCCGGGTTAGTTAATAGGTATGCAGACTCCTATGTGATTACCCTTATTAATAACAAATTGCATTCGATACAGCAGATCATATTGAATATAGCTAATTAGATGTTTAGTAAGTTACAAGGATGAGTAACATGGTTCCTGAAAATGTTCTTTCCACTGAATAGAAATAAATATTTTAGAATCAAAGTAGCAAAGTATGAGGGTCAACGCATAGATGGACACGCGCATGCCATTAACATAGATTGTTTCTTTCTCCCCCCTCCTAAGATTAACTACACATGATTCATACTTGATGGCCATGTGATAAAACAATGGAGCATTCTCATGACCCTGTTCACAGCCTTCCTGTATGAATCGATCCCCAGTTAGCTGATTAGAGGAGAGTGGTGCATTTTTTTTTTTTCTTTCTATTCTGAAAATAACCAACTTGTATTTTATTAGCCCTAAAGGGGTGAGGATCGGCGACGTTATCAATTAACTATTTTTCTTAAACCCAAGTTGATTAGCAGAGAGTGGTACTTAACCCTCACCCTCGTCATACTCACAGGATATCCTTATTAACCTAGGGTCATTTTTTTTTTTTTTTCTTTCTATTCTGAAAACAACCAACTTTTATTATACTTGCCCTGGCGTTTTCAATCAACTATTGATCTTAAACCCCTCCACCCTTCTATCATCTCATTGGTCCTCAAAGTCACGGGCTATACATGACCTTTATCCTATTTTACACCCATACAGGGATCTGCAAAGCCGCCAAACAGCTATTTTTTCGTCATTTCTAGTCCCGAGGATACTTCAAATTGTTGTCAGCTTTGCTCCTAAAACTTAAACTTTCCCTATTCCGTCATTAAACACTCTTTCATTTATACACTCAATAAATATTTAGACTTACCTAATTACTTTATACTATTTTCACCCATACAGGGATCTGCAAAGCCGCCAAACAGCTATTTTTTCGTCATTCCTAGTCACTTAGGATACTTCAAAATGTTGTCAGCTTTGCTCCTAAAACTTAAACTTTCCCTATTTTGTCATTAAACAATCTTTCATTTTACACTCAATAAATATTTAGATCCATCCCTTAACCACTCCCCACCTAAACTCCTTCCCATAACTCCTCCCCTAACACCACTCCCCTAACCCCCTCCTCCCCCTCCCCCTCCCCCCCCCCCCCCCTATAGCCCCTCCCCCCACACCTCATGACCAGGGGTCACTAGAGTTCACCTCGTGACCAGGGGTCAACTAGAGTTCACCTGTCACATCCAATTAACTCATTAAGTTTGACGAAAGGGTGTTACTTTAAGTGTGTGTAAGGACTCAGGTCAGCTGCTCCAGTCCACAGTCCAGACTAAACATGGAGAAGCAGCATTTAGCTGTTATGCTGCAAACAAGTGGAACAAACTGCCAGTGGAGATTAAACTTTCACCAAATGGAGACATTTTTAAATCCAGGTTAAAGACATTTCTGTTCTCATGTGTCTATGCATGAAATCTGCACGATATCTTTTAATTTATCTGGACTGTTGCTTGTTTTTAAATTCATTTGAATTATTTTATGTGTTTCTCTTTATATTCTTTTATGTATTTTTAATGCTTCTTCCACTCCCTGCTGCAATGCTTTTATTTTATTTAAAGCACTTTGAATTGTGTTGTACATGAAATGTGCTATACAAATTAATTTGACTTAAAGTAATCAGTAAAGTAACTAATTACTATTTCCAAGTAACTTTACCAACACTGGTCATAATACAGAGCACTAAATGTCTGGAGTGTATGTTTCATTAAATATATTATAGGAATCAACCACAGCTTCAGTTTTTTCCAATTTTCAACCTACACAGACAGACCTACACAGAATGATCATGATGGTATTCTTTTCATGAATTTAAACCTGCACATTGACAACATCACTGACCAAACCAAGCAAATTAAACACAACAGAACAACAGCCAATCAGTTAGTAATTACTGATGGCAACAATAAGGTTAATTCTGCATCTATCTGTCATCCTGTTTATTGTTGTTCTGGGTCTTGCTCATACTCTTTATTTCTTCTTCTTCGCCTCTTCCCATAGTTTTTTCCTGGGTTTCTTTGCGGCATGCATCTGTCATATATTTCTTTTATTTTTATAAAACTTTTATAAATAATAAACTTTTACTTTTATAAGACAACAGTTTATTTCCCTTAAACTTTACTTTTAATGGCTGTCTTTAATGGCTGGTCTGTTTTTACTTTCTTTATCATGGCGTGTGTCGTTATGAAGTTGCTGGGGTATAACGTGGTTCTGTAAAGGAAAATGGTGCCACACTGGGCAGAAAAGTTGTGAACTGCAGTATTTCAGCTTCTGGGCACTCCAAGGCAATTTCAGACCTGGGAACGTGCATAACAAAGGTCAGTGTTCTACAAAATGAGTAAGAAGCACATAGTTGTGAGGTTAAAAAAACTACTTAGTGCTGCTTTAATAATTGCAACAGATATTACAATTTACATGAAATATTTTCATATATTGTTCTCCTTTGTTGACCAAAGGGCTCCTTAAAAGCCATGTCTAGGAAACACCTGTCACAGGCAGGCTAGTATTACCAATTAAACCAACACCAGTCAATCTCAAACACCACCACATAATTATTGATTTAAATGACTCCCACCCCATGCATATAGACTATACTATAGAACTATAGATAAATAATAAGTGAGATTTTTGTGTGTGTGTGTGTGTGTGTGTGTGTGTGTGTGTGTGTGTGTGTGTGTGTGTGTGTGTGTGTGTGTACTTGGATTCTCCTTAACTCCTTAAAGGACTTGTGTGGAATTATGTTTTAGGTCATAATAGGAAATTCCTATGGTTTATACAAGCAACTATATTTTGTTTCCATTTTCCCTTTGAGGAATCCTACCAAGCACTAAAGTTATGGCTAACACTTCATTGTGCCTCATATGATTACACATTTTGCAAACGTCTGAGGCTGAACAACATTGATATCAGCTGCAGAAAACAAAGTGAGACAGAGCAGCACTTCATGATACTGCCCTCTATATTGTGGAGGCACATTTTTCATGGGTCAAACAGGAGCACATTTTACACATCACACTATGCTGTGATAAATGGTAATGGAAAGAAAAGGTCTCCCATGCTTTTATTTGCAGAGCTGGAAAATGGAAGCCAGGAGCAACAAGCAGAAAGAAAGGGTGGGAGATATAGCAGAAAGCAACTGTTGGGTCACTTCAGTCAATAGGGAATGGTAGGCTAGAAAAGAAAAGAGAGGTGAGGGAGGTGAAAAGAGGGGGGTGGAAGGAGAGGCAGAGAGAAGAAGGAAAAGGAAAATCAATAAAGTCATCAAAAATGAATTGCTCGCTGAAATGACTTCTTAAGTCCCATCTGGAAAGCAAGTGGGAGGCAAATACAGTGGGGAACCTGGACAACGACTTCTGTGTGTCCTTCAGCAGCAGTGAATCACTCAGCTAACCTCTGTTCCACGCTCAGAGCAGAGCAGAGAACGCCTCTGCTCACACAGGCTGCATCTCAGCCCCATGGTCTTTATATTTGTGTTTCCTTTTTAGTTATATAACTATGTTTTTTTTTCTACTTTAATGTTAACATATTCACACAGCTTGACTTGATGAAAATCAGTTCTTCCTATTAATTCCGGCATTCCAACAATTAACAGCCAGTGTAGGGAACTCAAGTGTGGATTTAATATGAAACCTAGTCTTTGGGAGTGAGGAGTAAGGAGCCTCAGACAGACCAAATGTTCTTTCTCCTACGTGGACATGTAAATCAAATGAATGCCTTGACACATCCCAAGCTGCGTTTGGGTCACTTTTTCAGGATTGTACTCGTTATAATGAAGAAGAAATCATTAATTGAGAAAATTACAATTTTTTCTGAGGAGATACATTGCCATCTTGTGGTCTGTATCACCAGGTAGTTAAACTGAAGTTAATTAAGGCCAGACACTACAGGTGAATAGGGTAATATTTTAAAATAATAGATATCACCATGAAACTTCCTCAGTTGATTACTTATACAAGTATGAAAAAAAATGTAAAACAAATTTTAGAAATTTGTACGTTTAATTATGCAAATTATGCATTATCTCATTAAATATGCGCATATTTGCATATATCTCCGGAAGATAGATCTGAACATTTGATAAAGCCAGGTTCTTTTTTAATTTTGTTTACACACAAAATGAAAGGAAAATTACCGAGGGATTTCAGGATATCTACTTTCATTTCCAAGGAAATCAAAATATACTGTCCATAGCCTAAAAAACATAGCCTGGCTGACGCGTCCACAATCTCGATGAGATGGTGGTCTGGGAACTAGGTGTGCATTTTCTCGTATTTGAGGCGTGGTTTACGAATGCCTAGAGCCGTTTATTGGGCGCTACGAATGTCTATCAAATGGCGTCTGGTTCTTCCCATGCTGCTTTGCGCGCGATTCATAGCCAATTGTATCACTTATACCAGATGACGACAGAAATTCGACGAGGAAGAAGAAGACTAAGAAAAAATAAAATAAAGTAAAATAAAAGTAAACTTGCGCTCTAAGCTACTTAAAGTGATGATTTGGAGTAGATTCACCCTAGGGTCATTTGAACCCTGACATCCAGCCAAGTTTTCCCGATATTGGCTGAACATCCGCCGAGTTACTGAGTTATTCCGAATAGCTTAGTACAAGCGCTAATGGACCCTGGCAGTATCTCCAAAATTACCACACTAAAATCACATGCCATGACACCAAACTTCTACAGTAGTACAAATGGAGCAACGCGTTAGTTCTGGCAGGCCACGTAGTCAACGCGCCTATTGGCTGACGCCGACCCAACCCTTATGGCTGTCCACAAATCAACTGCGCTTATGGTAATCAGCGGCAGCTCGCAATTGGCTGCTGGCACTTGAGGCACTTCATTTAAACTACCAAACTTGTTTTGCTGTCACTGCTCTTTTTTGCTTCTGCTGCACGTCATAGCTCAGATCAATGCGAGTATTACTACTATTTCTGCTGCTTACCTTGTCATCTGGCATGGATCCCCGCCTGCCAGTGGAATCAGAGAGTCGGCCGGAGGATTCGGAGGATTCGGATGAGATGGACGCCGTGGAGAACACCCAACCCTCAACCGTTCAGCCGAGTCGAGGTAGAGGACGAAGCCGCGGCCGGGCTCCTGCCAACCCACCCGTTCAGCCTGCAGCTCCCGGACGGAAAAGCGCAAAAAAACGGAAACATACATCCCAGCCATCGCCAGCCGGGACCACCAAACGCGCCTCCTATCCACTCCAGAAGCAGCCAGCCACGACCACCTCTTCCGACCAAGTACTCCTCGCGCTTTCCAACATTCAGTCCTCCATCGCGTCCTTTAACACCAGGATCCAGGCGTTGGAAAACCGTCCAAGCCACAATCAGCCAGTTCCCATCATGCTACCCACTCCCGTTGCGTCACCGGATCTGTTCCCACCACCAGGTCTTGCTCTGACTGCCGTGCCATCCTCCTCAGCCTACTCTCAACCAGAACCGCTGGTCTCCGACATCATCCCGCGGAGATCTCTGGCGACAGCAGTACCCGTGTCCTTAGGTGCTCCCTTCTTCAACCCTTCAGCTGCCATCTCGCACCAGCTAAGGAGCCAAATACTCGCAGGTAATGACGTAAACCTAATCAAAATTATGCTGGGTTCCGAGTTGTGCGATAGACGCACTGTTGATTGTGGCGATGTATCTGTGACTCTCAAGGACGGTGATCCCAGGCTGTCAAAATCCTTGACCCTGGCCGAGTTCAATGTGGCTTTCGGTGTATACCGTGATGTGATCTGCGAGGTTTACCCTTCGCGTAGAGCCGAACTGGACACATACCTTGCTATTATTTCCGATCTGGCCTTGTCCTATGGAGGACTATTGTTTTACGACTACCACAAGTCGTTTTCGGCTAAGGCAGCAATGTTTATTCATCGCTTTAATCAGCGGCTGGATTGGTCCGTAATCGATCTCAGCCTCATCAGCAGGCACCTTACCGGGCATCAAACAATTGCCTGTTCACTCTGCGGCTCCCATTCGCACTCCACCCACCTCTGCGCAAAGGCTGCGCAGCCCAAGCCGAAACCTGGCACGAGCAGTGCGTCTGATCAACAGGTGACTTCCCCCCCAAGCACCCCGTTATGTTACAACTTTAACGAGAATGTTTGCAAATTTTATAATTGCCGGTATCTCCATGTCTGTAGCTACTGCGGGGACAGCCATCCCAAATCGGTCTGTCCAAGACGCACACGCTTCATAAAAAAGGAGCGGAAATAAAGCCGTCTACCCCAGTCAACGTTCCGAGGCTGGGGAGGGCGTTGAGAAACCATCCCAATCGCTGCTTCGTCAATTATTTAATCACTGGACTTGTCCACGGTTTCTTTGCAGGTGTCTCCGCGATGCCCGATGTATCCCTCGTGTGCAAAAATCTATTGTCTGCCTCTAATGAACCGGAAATAGTTGATGCCTTGATCGAGAAGGAAGTGAGCAAAGGGTTCATGATTGGGCCTTTTGATGACGCACCATTTTCATTATTTAGGATAAATCCCATTGGCATAGCCACCCGGAAATATTCGGGGAAAAAACGCTTAATTATTGATTTATCCGCGCCTCACGATGTTCCAGGACAAAGCATCAACAGCCTTATTCCCGCAGCCCCATTTTCTCTGTTTTACAGCACTGTCGATGATGCCATTAAATTAATTAAATTGGCAGGTCGAGGAGCCTGGCTCGCGAAGGCAGACATAACGGATGCCTTCAAGGTCATGCCATTGCATCCGTCCCAGTGGCATTTGTTCGGTATACAATGGAAAGGGAAAATGTATTTTTCAGTGAGGCTAACTTTCGGCTGTAGGAGTAGTCCAAAAATCTTCGACACGCTATCAGAAGCATTATGTTGGATACTGCTCAATAATGATAAACTGCCATTCGTGCTCCATTTGCTGGATGATTTTTTATTAGTCGATTTTCCTTCAGCCAAGCCCGACCGTTGCATCACGGCACTTAGGCGCTCATTCGAGAGCTTAGGTATCCCGCTGTCTCAGGGAAAAACTGTCGGCCCTCTAAACGTGATTGAATTTCTAGGCATAACCCTCGATTCAAACCTCATGCAAGCCTCGTTGCCTTCCGAGAAATTGCAGCGCATCAGACAAATCATGCTGGAGGCACAGCATTCTAATATCGGTACGAAACGGGACCTCCTGTCACTACTGGGCCATCTTAACTTTGCGATGCGTATCATTCCCCAAGGTCGCTCCTTTATCTCCAGGCTTCTCGACCTCGCTAAATCGGTTAAGGGCTTACAGGATGTTGTCATTATGGATGCCGGGTGTAAATCCGAGCTCAGGTTTTGGTCTAAGCTGCTGGACAACTGGAACGGAATTTCTTTTTTCTATAATGAATATTTGGAATCCTCTCCCGACCTTAGACTTTATACCGACGCCGCACCATCAGTTGGTTTTGGAGGGATATTTAATAACCAATGGTTCGCAAGCGTGTGGCCAGTAGAACTAAATCCTTCTCCGGCTAACCCTCTATCCACAGCTGCTTTAGAGCTGTACCCTATAGTCGTCGCCTGCATTTTATGGGGAAAATACTGGTCTAGGAAGCAAATCATTTTCTTCTGCGATAACGAAGCCACGGTTAATATCATCAACAAAGGGCGATCCTCAGTGCCATTAATCAATAGATTCATCCGACGCATAACCTGGATGTCAATCGAGGGACATTTCTATTTTCGAGCAGCGCATGTACCCGGATTAAATAACGAAATCGCCGATGCTTTATCTCGTTTCCAATTTCAGAGATTCCGTCTCCTGTGTCCAGAAGCAGCACCTTACGGTCAGGGATGTCCTCCTTTCAGCCAGACTGTCCTCGATTAAACCCCAGGTTTTTACCCTATCTGCAAACAGCGGCCCAATATATGCGTTATGGCCTGAGCACATCCACATTAAAATCATACGACTCTGCATTGTCTCACTTTAGCTCTTTTTGCGCCACACTGTCTACAGTGCCCATTCCTGCAAATATAGCTTGTGTTAGTGCTTTCATTGTACACTGCTTCGAGTCTCGGAAAATGCAGCCTTCCTCCATCAAATGCACGGTAGCTGGCATACAATTCCACCTGCGCTGCACGGATCCATCTGCCATCAGCCTACTGAAGAACCCTTCGATTCGGCTCCTGCTCAACGGGCTCAAGAAACAGAATCCTCAAGGCAATGACCGCCGCCTCCCTATGACACTTTCTCTATTGAAAAAAATTATATCACGGTTAAGGGAAGGGTGTTTTTGTCGCTATTCTGATTTACTGATAGAAACCATGTTACTCACAGCTTTTTTCGGGTTTCTTAGGGGTGGTGAATTTTGCACTCGCACAATTAATTTTAACCCTGCTCACGACTTGACTATTTCCGATGTTGGCATAAACTCTCACCATTTTACTCTATTTCTTAAGCGTTCCAAATCCGACAGAGAAGGGAACGGCGCCTGTATTTACGTGTCTGAAACTAATGATGGGTTTTGTCCCCTGTATTCCATGTCTGCATACATGAGGAGCCGTCCCGGGGCTGGACAGCTGGAGCCGCTGTTCCTCACACCAGAGGGGAAGCCTGCTTCCAGAGCCTGGTTTGCCACTCATCTCCGCCTGCTCTGCCAGTATTGCGGGCTGTCACCCGAGCGCTACACAGCCCATTCGCTGCGCATAGGGGCTGCGACTACTGCTGCAGCCACCACTCCAATCTCCACCCTGAAAGCCATGGGCCGATGGTCTTCCTCTGCTTACGAACGCTATCTCCGACCTGACGCACGCGCTATTCTAGACGCTCAAAAGGCCATGAGCGCTGCTCCCTAATTATGCTGCTGTTCGCTGCTGGTGGTTAAATAATCTGTAGCGCTGGTGACTTATGCTGTCCTAATAAATACTCGTATCACATTTCAGTCTTGTTCATGTGGGCCTACGGCAGTTCCACCTTTTTAACGTCTAGCATAGTCGCGGTCTAATAATAATATTTGTAATAATACTACAAATCAATAGTAGCCTACACACGTGGTAGCCTAATATTTCATTGAGGGGGGTCGTAGGATACCCTGGTTCCAACTAATCCAATTGGCTGGTCTGCGTTTCAGTATGGTCTGTTTGGGGGGTTTGTTGCCTTTACAGCAAATGGAAGGCACTCCACCTGAGGATGCTGCTGTTCCCTGTCTTAGCTTCCATGGAGCTCATGGAAAAGTCGGGAACTTCCTCCGAACAGAGCCATACCGCCAAACACAATTGTATGCATTCAGAAATAAAGCTTCTGAAATTTATCTCTGTTCTTCGTCTCGTTTTTGACTAGAGTGGTTCTGACAGAAATATGGTCTGTACTCACAAAACGATGCATTTGGAAGTTTGAAAATAGTCCAGGAGTTTATTATTATCAACACAAGCCTGATAGCTTCTCTGCTGCTAAAGCTGCGTCGACGTCACTTCCTTGATCTGGGAGCTTCAATGTAAGATGAGGGTTGATCTACTACTGTAGACAACAAAGTATATGCTATATTCTACATGAATTTTTATGTTGTAGAGTTGTGAATTTATTTTATCAATGGAGAAATTGAGCAGCCTTGCTTTGTTGTCTGCCAGTAGCCCTTGGTCAAATCCAGCGTCGTAAAAAATCGAGCTGTGCCAAGGCGATCCAGGAGCTCGTTGACCCGGGGCATAGGATAGGCATCAAACCGTGAAACGGCATTCACTTTGCGATAATCCACACAGAACCGAATAGACCCATCCTTCTTGACCACAAGAAGGATGGGGCTACTCCAGGCACTGTGGGACTCTTCTATTACGCCCATTTCCAACATAGCTTTCAATTCTGCCTGAACCACTTTTCTCTTGTGTTCAGGTAACCGATAGGGCCGTGAACGCACTGTCACTCCCGGGTGAGTCTCCACGTGGTGTTGAATCAGGCTTGTGCGTCCTGGCGGGGGGGAGAACACATCAGCAAAATGCTGCTGCAACTTGGCTATGTCTGCTCCCTGGGACGGTGAGAGGTGGCTTTCACAAAGGAGCGAGGCTGGATTGGTCGACTTTGGTACCTCAGGCCCCAAGTCATCCCTCTCTGCAATTGCCGTCACCAAGGAAACAGTCTCCGCCTCTCTCCATGC
The DNA here is from genome assembly GCF_027942865.1 of Odontesthes bonariensis. Taxonomy (NCBI): domain Eukaryota; kingdom Metazoa; phylum Chordata; class Actinopteri; order Atheriniformes; family Atherinopsidae; genus Odontesthes; species Odontesthes bonariensis. The sequence continues at coordinate 2,541,506 of NC_134510.1, forward strand.
TTTCAGGAGGTTGAGGTGATAAATCTGTGTCGCACCTCCTCTGTCAGATCGCACAAGCTCATAATCAACATCACCCACTCGCCGTGTGACCACAAAGGGCCCCTGCCACTTGGCGAGTAATTTTGAGCTGGAAGATGGGAGTAACACAAGCACTTTATCTCCCGGTGAAAATTGTCTTAACTGAGATCCTCTGTTATACAGCCGCTGCTGACGTTCCTGGGCCCGGAGCAAATTTTCACGTGACAACTGCCCTAGTGTGTGAAGTTTTGCTCTCAGGTCCAGGACGTACTGAACTTCATTTTTACTGGGGCTCGGACCTTCCTCCCAGCTTTCTTTAACTAGGTCCAAAACCCGGCGTGGTTTTCTGCCAAACAGCAGTTCAAAGGGAGAAAATCCCGTGGAACCTCGCGCACTGCAAACAGCAGAGGATCTAGCCACCTCTCCCAATTACCACTATCCCCGTGCACAAACTTATGGATCATGGACTTCAAAGTCTTATTCAGGCGCTCAACGAGGCCGTCAGTTTGAGGGTGGTAAACACTGGTTCGAACGGACTTGATTCCCAATAATCCGTACAGTTCTCGCAGTGTTCGTGACATAAATTGTGTGCCTTGATCAGTCAGGATCTCTTTCGGGATCCCGACTCGGGAAATCACTTGAAACAGTGCCTGTGCAACACTCTTTGCAGAGATGGTGCGCAGCGGCACTGCCTCTGGATATCGTGTTGCGTAATCCACCAAGACTAACACAAAGCGATATCCACGTGCGCTTCGGTGGAATTGCCCGATGAGGTCCATCCCAATACGCTCAAATGGGACCTCGATCAGCGGTAATGGGCGCAAAGGCGCTCTTGGGATGGCCGGTTGGTTAACCAACTGGCATTCGGGGCAGGACGCTCACCAGCGGCGTACGTCCGCCCGAATGCCGGGCCAATAGAATCGGGCCATTACACGGTTCAGTGTTTTTTCATTCCCCATGTGCCCAGCCATCGGGTTATAATGAGCCGCCTGGAAAACCATTTCCCGACGGCTTTTCGGGACCAAAAGTAGTGTTATTATTTCCTCTGTCTGAGTGTCACGACTCACTTGGTACAATCTATCCCTGCACAATGAAAAGTGTGGATATGTTAACGGTGCGTCAGAGTGCACCACGTGACCATCAATTTTTATCACTTGGTCAAAGGCACAGCGTAGAGTATCATCACGAGACTGCTCAAGTGGAAAATCTTCCATGGAGTCAAACACGGGAACCTGCGGCGCCTCCTGTGGAGGCGCTGCCGGCTCCCCCTCCCCGTCTGCAGTGTCGGACAACCTCGCGTCACCACTGAGCACCGCGCACATATCCCATGTCCCTGCTGGTCGTGAGCGCACCCCCACACACTGCCCTACCAAGCTATCAAACCCAGGCCAATCAGTACCCAAAATCAGGGGGTGCACCAGGCGGGAGCTAACCCCAGCCTTCACACTATGCTTTTTTCCCTTATAACGAATTTCCACTGGAACCACAGGGTATCTGTGAATATCCCCATGTAACACACCCAATATCCACCCACCCTGCCTCTATCAAAGCCCCGGGTCAAATCAGGTTCTGGTGAACTATGGACTGCGTGCAGCCCGAGTCCACCATTGCCTGATGTGTACCCCCCTGAATCCTTACCGGAACGCTGTACATCCCTCCTGGACCGGGGGAGGGTGCTGGAGGGCCGACAACCCGGATCACCTGGCCGACCTCCATCAGCGGGCACCTCCAGTACTCCTGCACTGCCACCTGAGGGGCCCTCTGCGGGTCGGGAGCAGCACCTGTAGCGGCTGGAACCTGGGGTGGAAAGAGACGGGGAATGTTAGTGCGGTGCAGTGGGAACGGTCGGCCAGTTACGTGGCGTAGAGGCTCAGCCGCTGACTGCAACCTTCGGGGCGCTGGTGTGGGACGGCTGGGCGTTGCTGGCCGAGCCTCCGGCGTCCGGCCCCGGGAGAAGACAGCCAGATGGTCCTCTGTGAGCGTGATTGCGGTGGCCAGCTCCGTTGGTCGATGACAGCGCACCCACTCTGCCGTCCCAGTCGGCAGCCCCTCCACAAATTGCTCCAGTATGACTGCTTCCAGCATCCTCTGCTCGCCGTTTGTTCCCCCTGGCTGCAGCCATCTAGTTGCCGCGTCTTTCAGCTGCTGAGCGTAGGTAAATGGTTGGTCCGTGGGACCCAGTTTCGTCCCCCTAAACCGGCGGCGATGGTCCTCGGTCGAGTACCCGAGGCGATCAAGTACAGCCCTCCTGATCGCCGTGTAATCTCGTGTTCGCGCAGGAAGGCCCAGCGGCGCTGTTTGGGCTTCCCCCGACAGGAGCGGAAGCACCCGCACCGCCCACTCCTCCTCCGGCCACCGGCATGCCTCCGCCGTCGCCTCGAATATGTCGAGGAAGGACTGTGGGTCGTCTGCTGGTGTCATTTGGTGAAGGTGGACGAGTGGGGGAGTCGGTGTTCCCGCTCCAGCGTTCTCCACCATCGTCTCCAGCAGCCGGGTCTGCCGCTCCGACTGGTCCTGCAGTGCGGCCAGCTGCTGCCTGCTGAGGGCCGCCTGATCCCGGCTCATCGTCGCGACCTCGGCTAGCAATTGTGCCAGCAGGGTGATCGGCTGCTGCGGTTCCGTCCTCTCAGTTCTTCCTCACTACGTCCCTGTTCAGGTGCCAATGTGGCGTTTTCCGTGCCACTGCGGGTTCTTTCAGCGGTATAAGTGAGGACTGAGACTCTTTGACGGTTGTCAATGGTTTAATGATTCTGTAACTCTTTGTCTTTCTCCTGCACGGCCTCCTTCCCAGGCTTCGTCCAGGCTTTCTTTCCTGCTCTTCCCTCCTCTGGCTCCAGCACGCTACTGTATATAAAGGAGAGTGATTAGACGTGTGGATGCTGGTGTGCTAATCACTCACCTGGTGCTGCTCCCCTGAGCTCTCTCCACACCTCTCTCCTGCAGCTGATGCGCCACGCCCCCTCCACAACCAGCAAGCAATATTTATCAACAACTCCTTCTGTAAATATCTTCCGAATACCCGTAAGTGTGTAACTGGAAAGTTTGGTGTTAGTAGGTGCTCCATAGTCTGAGATATTGATACTGGAAAAATACAAAAAAATGATTTTGAGAAAACGGCATTTAAAGATTTAAATAGGGGAATTCATTTTGGTAAATTTGGGCAAAATGTACCGCCGCGATTAAACAAAATGTGATGAAAAAAACATTTTAATTTATGTTTTTAAATAACACATATTGAAGAAGTAGACTGGCCCAAAATCTAAAAATTGACCACTGCATGTAAAATCACTGTTTTTGCCTGCCGTGTCTCCCCTTAAAGTGATATGCCACCCCCAGGCCAAATGAAGTGTATTCGCGAGACATAAATAAGTGTGTGGGAGCGTTTTCCTGTCGACCCAGGCATTGTCCGAATCTCACAGCATTGACCACTGCTTGGTTGCGCGTAATACATAATACATACATGCTAGCGTCGCCAGCGAAATATTTCGCCCAACGTGAATTAATTTACTTGATTTACCTTCTAATTACTGTGTGAGTGGTGTACTTTCACATCGAGTGCAAATGACTGTGTAAATCAACACGGAAGGCTTGGTTTGCTCATGTCGGTTTGGGAACTAGTTTCCAGTGCGGAAAACACAGCCGAAGCACACTCCCGCTACGTCTTTGGGAATCCCCACCCCCGACTTCCTCAAACAAACCAGCGTGAAGCAGCCAGGGGGTGAAGCTAAGGTGTCAATCCAGGATACAATCTTATTTATTTGCCACCCTAAAACATGACAACCCAGGGCTCAGAGCAGGATGCAGAGTTGTAGTCTTACACACTTCTCTGCAGCTTCCCACCTGCTGCTACCCACCCAATCAATTAACACAAAAGGAGCAAATCCTCTTGTGCAAAAAAAATTAAACTGAACAAAAACATCAAACTATTAAATGTGGTTTGCTGAATATCAGATCTCTCCTTTCGAAGTCTCTGTTAGTGAATGAGTTGATTTGTTTGTCTTACAGTAACCTGGCTGCAGCAGGAGGATCATGTTAGCATAATGTTAGCATCATGTTAGCATTAATGAATCAACTCCCTCTGACTGTTTAAATGTTCACGTTTCTCGAACCACAGGCAGAGGAGGAGGAGTGGCAGCTATCTTCAGATCAGGGTTACTAATCAGTCCCAGACCCAAGATTAGTTTGAGCTCTTTTGAATCTCTGATTCTCAGTTTTTCCCACGCAAAGTGGAAATCACAGAAACCTCTTGTGTTTGTTGTTGTGTATCGTCCACCTGGCCCTTATTCTGAGTTTCTGTCTGAATTCTCAGAGTTTTTATCCCAGTTAGTGCTGAGTACAGATAAAGTCATTATGGCATTGAGAGTGAACAGTTAACAGTGTTCCCTCATATCCCTCGTCCCATCTTATCTGACCATTTTTTGATAACCTTTGAGTTTACATTACTTGACTATACAGTTTCTGAGAAGAAATGTACATATAGAAGGTGTCTATCAGAGGATGCTGTAACCAGATTTAAAGAATTAATTCCATCATCCTTTTCTTCACTGCCATGTGCAGATATGACAGAGAACGACTACCTAAACTTTACTCAAGCAGGACTTGACTCTCTTGTTGACAGCACTATAGTTTCAATGCGTACAGCACTGGACAATGTTGCCCCTCTGAAAAGGAAGGTAATCAGTCAGAAGAGGTTGGCTCCTTGGTATAATTCACAGCTGCGTGCTTTAAAGCAGACTGCAAGAAAGCTGGAAAGACAGTGGCATTCCTCTAATTTAGAAGAGTCTCAATTAGTCTGGAAAGATAGTTTAATAACGTATAAGAAAGCCCTTCGTAAAGCTAGAACTGCTTATTATTCATCATTGATAGAAGAGAATAAGAACAATCCCAGGTTTCTTTTCAGCACTGTAGCCAGTCTGACTAAGAGTCCGAGCTCTGCTGAGCCAGGTATTCCTTTAACTCTCACCAGTGATGATTTCATGAGCTTCTTTATTAATAAAATTGTTTCTATCAGAGAGAAGATTGATGGAGTCCTTCCCACTATTATCAGTGATGTATCATCAAGAACAGCAGCTTTAGAAGTATCTTTAGAACCTGATTTGTATTTAGACGGCTTCTGCCCAGTTGATCTCTCTGAGCTAACAACAGCAATAGTCTCTTCTAAACCATCAACTTGTGTTTTAGACCCAATCCCAACCAGACTGTTCAAGGAGGTTTTCCCATTAATTGACACTTCCATATTGGATTTGATCAATCTGTCTTTGTTGACAGGATATGTACCTCAGCCTTTTAAGGTTGCTGTAATTAAACCTTTACTTAAAAAACCTACTCTTGATTCAGAAGTGTTGGCTCATTATAGACGTATATCCAATCTCCCTTTTATGTCCAAAGTTCTTGAAAAAATAGTTGCAGCTCAGCTTTGTGATCATTTCCACAGAAATAATTTGTTTGAAGAGTTTCAGTCAGGATTCAGAGTGCATCATAGCACAGAAACTGCACTGCTGACAGTTACCAATGATCTCCTCTTAGCCTCCGATAGCGGACTTGTGTCTGTGCTTGTCCTGTTGGATCTCAGTGCTGCATTTGATACGGTCGATCACAGTATCTTATTACAGAGACTTAAACATGTTATTGGGATTAAAGGAACTGCATTAGGGTGGTTTAAGTCATATTTATCTGATAGATTTCAGTTTGTTCTTGTAAATGAAGAATCTTCCTCACACACCAGAGTAAGTCATGGAGTTCCTCAGGGTTCTGTGCTTGGACCGATTCTTTTCACTTTATACATGCTTCCATTAGCAGTGTTGCCATAGTTACTTTGAAACAGTAATCCGACTACTGACGACTGACTACTTCTTTAAAAAGTAACTTAGTTAAGTTACTGACTACTTGCTTTCAAAAGTAACTAAGTTAGATTACTTTTAGTTACTTTCAGCCGAGGCTGATCCCCCGCCCCTATAACATGAAAATGACTACCAGTTCTGCCAATACTCACTTTATTGATATGCATTTTAACCAGAACATCAAAAATGACACTGGCATTTGCAAACTTTTTCTTGAAATAGGCTTACATGTTTTTTAAATAAAAAAAAAAATAAGACAGTCTTTCTTGACTTTACTTAAAATATAAAAAACCTCTTACGAAAAAAAGTAATACAAAATACCTATATTGAACATCCCTTGAACCTGTAGTTGTCTAACATTAGAGCAGCAAGAAGTGGTTTTATGAAACAAAAACAGTATCAAAAAAATCAAAATACTCTTTTTTCACTTCATTTAACTGAAATACTTATTACAAATTAAATGCTTTTTTGACTTCATTAAATCTAACTTAAATACTTCTTATAAAAAATAAAGTAGCGTTTCTTGACTCAATTTAACATAAACACTTATTTAAAAAAAACTAAATACAATAGACATTCTTGCATCTATCCATATGAATTACGATAACACTTAAGTTATATTGAACATATTAATGAACCTGTAGTTGTCCCGCATCAGAGCAGCAAGGAGTGGTTTTACAAAACATCAGTCATTCACTCGCAGCGATGTAGACAAACGGACGGTCATAACACGTAACCTGCTGATAATTATGGGCCCAAGCCAGTATGACAGTCAAGTTTTTGAACGAAAAATGTCACGTTTATCCACCCGTTGACCAATAAAAGTTTAAACAAACCTGATTGATCGTCAGACCCGTCGCTTTGCAGAAATGTTTGTATGCTAGTCGCCTACAACTGCAGCTGTTACTGGATTACCCAAAGCTACAAGTATACATATAGATAAACATCCGTACACTCATTCAGATATCGTAGAAGATGTAATACAGTACAAAGACGTTAACAGGTCATCTTTGAGTCATCAATTGCGACCAGGTAAGATAAACAGCTAGCTAGCCCTCTCCATAGCACTGCCTGAAACGTATATGTTATAAAGTTAGCACGAATAGCTAAACCTATCAACTATCGTCTGTGACAGGCACTGATGAAAACTGTGGTTTAGATTGGTGTATTTATTTAAAATGATTAGGGAAAGTGAGTAAAATGTAACAAATGATCGCTGGTGTTCAACATTTTAGTGGGACAGATCATGTAAAATAACGAGTGACTTCAGGCGAACCCCGCTCCCGTCGCGGACACTGATATAACTCATAAGAAAACAAAATTATCCCAAATTATTTCAATACAAATGTATGGTTGTAATAATCGTGAATATATGTTGACAAAAGTCAAATATATGTTCCCCTGAAATGCAGAAATAGTAACGCACGATGTTTTAGATAAGTAACTTCAATCTGACTACTAGTTTTGAAATAGTAGTTGCGTTAGACTACTCGTTACTGAAAAAAGTAGTCCGACTACAGTAACGCGTTACTAATTAACGCGTTACCGGCATCACTGTCCATTAGGTAACATTATTAGACAGCATGGCATAAATTTCCATTGCTATGCTGATGATACCCAGTTGTACTTATCTATAAAACCAGATGAACCCAATAGGTTGGTCAGACTACAAGCATGTCTTAAAGACATAAAGACCTGGATGACTCAGAACTGTCTGCTTCTAAATTCAGACAAAACTGAAGTCGTTATCTTTGGACCTGAGCGCTTCAGGGAGAAATTGTCTAGCTATATAGTTACTCTAGATGGTATTTCCTTGGCTTCTAGTTCTACAGTGAGGAACCTTGGAGTTATTTTTGACCAGAATTTATCATTTGACTCGCATATAAAACAGGTTTCTAGGACTGCCTTCTTTCATCTTCGTAATATTGTTAAAATCAGGAACATCCTGTCTCAGAGTGATGCAGAAAAACTAGTCAATGCATTTGTTACTTCAGGATTGGACTGCTGCAATTCTTTATTTATGGGCTGTCCCACATATTCTCTGAAAAGCCTCCAGTTGATCCAAAATGCTGCAGCCAGAGTTCTGATGAGAACTAACAGCAGAGATCATATTTCTCCAGTTTTAGCTTCTCTTCATTGGCTCCCTGTTAAATTCAGAATAGAATTTAAGATTCTTCTCCTTACATATAAAGCTCTTAATGACCGAGCTCCATCATATCTTAAAGATCTCATTATAAGATATTTTCCTAACAGAGCACTTTGTTCCCAAACTGCAGGTTTACTTGAGGTTCCCAGAGTTTCTAAAAGTAGAATGGGAGGCAGAGCCTTCAGTTATCAGGCCCCTTTCCACTTTTAAGACCAGACTTAAAACTTTCCTTACTGATAAAGCTTATAGTTAGGGATGGCTCAGGTGATCCTGAAACATCCCATAGTTAAGCTGCTATAGGCCCAGACTGCTGGGGGGCCTCATCTGTCACACCTTTCCTCACTTTACTCTCTTTATGTACATGTGACATTATTGTGGTCATTAACTCGTGTTTCCCTGTTCCAACAGATATCCTTTGAATGGTGTTACAGTGCCGCCCACCCCCCCTCTCTTTTCTGTCCTCTCAACCTCTCAAACCCCAGCTGGTGGAGGCGGATGGCCACCCTTCCTGGTTCTGGTTCTGCCAGAGGTTTCTTCTTGTTCAAAGGGAGTCGTTTCTCTCCACAGTCGCCTCATGCACGCTCAGGACGGGAGATTGGACTGGAAAAAAAAAAGTTTCGGTGCAATCTGTTGGTTTACTTAGCTAGGAAATTGTTTTTGAATTGGCTCTATATGAACGAATTGGATTATTTTATGAATAATTATGATTACAATTAATTGAATTCCAATTGGCTTGAATTGGACTTTATCATCTAAGTGCCTTGAGATGACATTTGTTGTATTTGGCGCTATATAAATAAAAATTAATTGAATTGAAATGCCCTCCAATGTACAAAAATATCTGGATGTATGAAACATGGCGTGTGCATCAATCCAAGCACATTTCCTTTGTACATCCCAATCAACGTGGAATTGAGCGCACATGTCGGAGCACCCGACTCCTCCCTGTCCACGCCCCTACTTAAATATGCAAATCATATTTAAATGAGCCCTGCACCTGCGATTCCCCTCTCTCTACAATTAGAAAAAAATAAGAAGAACACGGGAAAAAAATAAGAACTTCACAGAAAGCGAGGTGTCGGTGCTACTTTCTGAAGTGGAGGTGCGCAAAAATGTGTTCTTTGGCACGCTGTCCTCCGACACAAGCAGCAAACGTAAGAGGAGTGGGTGGGAGAGCCTGAGGCTGTCAATGCTGTGGGATCTGAGAAGCCTCACAAGCAGAGGTGAAGAAGAAGTGGTCCCACATTAAGGTGGAGGTGTAGAAGAAGTGGTCCCACATTAAGGTGGATGTGAAGAAGAAGTGGTCCCACATTAAGATGGATGTGAAGAAGAAGTGGTCCCACATTAAGGTGGATGTGAAGAAGAAGTGGTCCCACATTAAGATGGATGTGAAGAAGAAGTGGTCCCACATTAAGATGGATGTGAAGAAGAAGTGGTCCCACATTAAGATGGATGTGAAGAAGAAGTGGTCCCACATTAAGATGGATGTGAAGAAGAAGTGGTCCCACATTAAGTTGGATGTGAAGAAGAAGTGGTCCCACATTAAGATGGATGTGAAGAAGAAGTGGTCCCACATTAAGATGGATGTGAAGAAGAAGTGGTCCCACATTAAGATGGATGTGAAGAAGAAGTGGTCCCACATTAAGGTGGATGTGAAGAAGAAGTGGTCCCACATTAAGATGGATGTGAAGAAGAAGTGGTCCCACATTAAGGTGGAGGTGTAGAAGAAGTGGTCCCACATTAAGGTGGAGGTGAAGAAGAAGTGGTCCCACATTAAGGTGGAGGTGAAGAAGAAGTGGTCCCACATTAAGATGGATGTGAAGAAGAAGTGGTCCCACATTAAGATGGATGTGAAGAAGAAGTGGTCCCACATTAAGGTGGAGGTGAAGAAGAAGTGGTCCCACATTAAGGTGGAGGTGAAGAAGAAGTGGTCCCACATTAAGGTGGAGGTGAAGAAGAAGTGATCCCACATTAAGGTGGATGTAAAGAAGAAGTGGTCCCACATTAAGGTGGAGGTGAAGAAGAAGTGGTCCCACATTAAGGTGGATGTGAAGCGGAGACTGGCTGCCGAAGTGTGGCCAATAAAGGCGGAGGGGGACAGGAGAAGAGGGACCCACCCTGTTTGAACAGAGAGTCGGGGCAACTATGGGTGACACATGTGTGCGCAGTCGATAGTACTATTATTACTAAGATATTACTGCGCAGAGAATTAAATATTCATCTGGAGATAGTTATCATAGATGTTTTTGCATTTACAGACAATTATCTTTTTGAGCAGCACCATCAGAATCTATTGGGACAAAAGAAAAAAAGACATAAAAGACAAATAAATATTTGTATGAATAGGCTTAAAAAAGATATATATAGGCCTGTTATATTTTATAAAGACAGTTGTGTCTTGGAGGTGGACCTCCAGGGATTCCCTCAGCCACTGGGCCTCCGTTAGAGGTGGCGGTGCTGGGCCACCACCCGTTTAACGGGCATCTGCCTTCTTTCTGTTGGCTGAGTTGAAGTCTGTGTTAGTTTAAATAGGCTTAATTATTTAACAGAACATGATATAGAATGAGAAGACATTTATGTGTGTGAAAACAGCATTATGTTGGGGATAAAATGACTGCACTGTGAAATAGCCACTTAATATTTACTTTACATTGTAAAACATGATCAAAATGAGGTACCTCCATGCCGAGGTCTCACCTGTTTGAACAATGTTTTTATATTTCATCTTAAACTGCTGCCAAGTGCGCGTCTCCCCTGCGGGATTGCACCTAAATGAAATAAATGAATGGGTTACCATTCAAGCAGTTTTCCCTGTAATATTATTGTGATTGCAAAGGACTACATTTAAACTTACACTTTTGCTGCTGCAGCGGTGTTGCACTTCTTTCTAAAAACGTGTTGAAACTCGCAGTATGAGCGCACTAAGATTTCCAATTCCAGGTTGGTGAAAAACGTTGCCCGCCTCTTTCCAGTTGCCATGGTGACTCGTCGAATTCAATTCAATTTAATTAAATTCATCTTTATTTATATAGCGCCAAATACAACAAATGTCACCGCAGCGGCGGCGGCACTGTAATACCATTCAAAGGATATCTGTTGGAACAGGGAAAGACGAGTTAATGACCACAATAATGTCACATATACATAAAGAGAGTAAAGTGAGGAAAGGTGTGACAGATGAGGCCCCCCAGCAGTCTAGGCCTATAGCAGCTTAACTATGGGATGTTTCAGGATTACCTGAGCCATCCCTATTCAAGGTAAACACAAGAAACTTGTGCTAACGAAAAAATAAATAATAAAATAAAGGACCAGACTCAGTGAGTAATTCCCTATACTCCCTATATAGATCTGCTCCTCACACCACAACAACCATCTTTTTACAGCCACAAGCTACCTCAGCCTCTCACCAACTGCACACCAGTCACAGCGGGGTGGGGATGCAAACCCTGGTTCGGGTAGGGGGAGAAATAAAAGAGGTAAGATAAGCGGGAATGGGATTCAAACCCTGGTTCGGGTAGGGGGTAATGAAAGTATAGAGGGTGCCAGAGGTGGAGGCAGAACAAGACACACTAGCAGACACACTATCAGATTCAACAGACCTAACTATAAGCTTTATAAAAAAGGAAAGTTTTAAGCCTGGTCTTAAAAGTGGAAAGGGTGTCTGCTTCCCGGACATTTACTGGCAGCTTATTCCACAAGAGAGGGGCCTGATAACTGAAGGCTCTGCCTCCCATTCTACTTTTAGAAACTCTGGGAACCTCAAGTAAACCTGCAGTTTGGGAACGAAGTGCTCTGTTAGGAAAATATCTTACAATGAGATCTTTAAGATATGATGGAGCTCAGTCATTAAGAGCTTTATATGTAAGGAGAAGAATCTTAAATTCTATTCTGAATTTAACAGGGAGCCAATGAAGAGAAGCTAAAACTGGAGAAATATGATCTCTCCTGTTAGTTCTCATCAAAACTCTGGCTGCAGCATTTTGGATCAACTGAAGGCTTTTCAGAGAATATGTGGGACAGCCCAATAATAAAGAATTACAGCAGTCCAATCTTGAAGTAACAAATGCATGGACTAGTTTTTTTGCATCACTCTGAGACAAGATGTTCCTGATTTTAACAATATTACGAAGGTGAAATAAGGCAGTCCTAGAAACCTGTTTTATAAAAGAGTCAAATGATAAGTTCTGGTCAAAAATAACTCCAAGGTTCCTCACTGTAGAACTAGAAGCCAAGGAAATACCATCTAGAGTAACTATATAGCTAGACAATTTCTCCCTGAAACGCTCAGGTCCAAAGATAACGACTTCAGTTTTGTCTGAATTTAGAAGCAGACAGTTCTGAGTCATCCAGGTCTTTATGTCTTTAAGACATGCTTGTAGTCTGACCAACCTATTGGGTTCATCTGGTTCTATAGATAAGTACAGCTGAGTATCATCAGCATAGCAATGGAAATTTATGCCATGCTGTCTAATAATGTTACCTAATGGAAGCATGTATAAAGTAAAAAGAATCGGTCCAAGCACAGAACCCTGAGGAACTCCATGACTTACTCTGGTGTGTGAGGAAGATTCTTCATTTACAAGAACAAACTGAAATCCATCAGATAAATATGACTTAAACCAGCCTAATGCAGTTCCTTTAATCCCAATAACATGTTCAAGTCTGTGTAATAAGATACTGTGATCGACCGTATCAAATGCAGCACTGAGATCCAACAGGACAAGCACAGACACAAGTCCGCTATCAGAGGCTAAGAGGAGATCATTGGTAACTGTCAGCAGTGCTGTTTCTGTGCTATGATGCACTCTGAATCCTGACTGAAACTCTTCAAACAGATTATTTCTGTGTAAATGATCACAAAGCTGAGCTGCAACTATTTTTTCAAGAACTTTAGACTATAATAGGTCTATAATGAGCCAACACTTCTGAATCAAGAGTAGGTTTTTTAAGTAAAGGTTTAATTACAGCAACCTTAAAAGGCTGAGGTACATATCCTGTCAACAAAGACAGATTGATCAAATCCAATATGGAAGTGTCAATTAATGGGAAAAACTCCTTGAACAGTCTGGTTGGGATTGGGTCTAAAACACAAGTTGATGGTTTAGAAGAGACTATTGCTATTGTTAGTTCAGAGAGATCAACTGGGCAGAAGCCGTCTAAATACAAATCAGGTTCTAAAGATACTTCTAAAGCTGCTGTACTTGATGATACATCACTGATAATAGTGGGAAGGACTCCATCAATCTTCTCTCTGATAGAAACAATTTTATTAATAAAGAAGCACATGAAATCATCACTGCTGAGAGTTAAAGGAATACCTGGCTCAGCAGAGCTCGGACTCTTAGTCAGACTGGCTACAGTGCTGAAAAGAAACCTGGGATTATTCTTATTCTCTTCTATCAATGATGAATAATAAGCAGTTCTAGCTTTACGAAGGGCTTTCTTATACATTGTTAAACTATCTTTCCAGACTAACTGAGACTCTTCTAAATTAGAGGAACGCCACTGTCTCTCCAGCTTTCTTGCAGTCTGCTTTAAAGTACGCAGCTGTGAATTATACCAAGGAGCCAACCTCTTCTGACTGATTACCTTCCTTTTCAGAGGGGCAACATTGTCCAGTGCTGTACGCATTGAAACTATAGTGCTGTCAACAAGAGAGTCAAGTGTTGTTGGAGTAAAGTTTAGGAAGTCGTCCTCTGTCATATCTGCACATGGCAGTGAAGAAAAGGATGATGGAATTAATTCTTTAAATCTGGTTACAGCATCCTCTGATAGACACCTTCTATACGTACATTTCTTCTCAGAAACTGTATAGTCAAGTAATGTAAACTCAAAGGTTATCAGAAAATGGTCAGATAAGACAGGGTTATGAGGGAACACTGTTAACTGTTCACTCTCAATGCCATAAGTCAGCACAAGATCAAGGGTGTGATTAAGGCAGTGAGTCGGTCTGTGTACACTCTGAGAAAATCCAATAGAGTCCAATATAGAATTAAAGTTCATATTCAGGCTGTCATTTTCAACATCTTTATCTGTACTTTATCTGTACTCAGCACTAACTGAGAATTCAGACAGAAACTCAGAATAAGGGCCAGGTGGACGATACACAACAACAAACACAAGAGGTTTCTGGAATTTCCACTTTGCGTGGGAAAAACTGAGAATCAGAGATTCAAAAGAGCTCAAACTAATCTTGGGTCTGGGACTGATGAGTAACCCTGATCTGAAAATAGCTGCCACTCCTCCTCCTCTGCCTGTGGTTCGAGAAACGTGAACATTTAAACAGTCAGAGGGAGTTGATTCATTAATGCTAACATGATGCTAACATGATGCTAACATGATCCTCCTGCTGCAGCCAGGTTACTGTAAGACAAACAAATCAACTCATTCACTAACAGAGACTTCGAAAGGAGAGATCTGATATTCAGCAAACCACATTTAATAGTTTGATGTTTTTGTTCAGTTAAAGTTTTTGTTTTAATAATTTCTTTTTGCACAAGTATTAGGGAAGCATCTCACTCTTCTGGTGGGGATGGTGTTGTCCACACAGAAGTTTATATAGTCAGTCACACACTCAGTCATGGCCTTAATGTCCTCTCCATGTGGATTACAAAGAGAAATCCAATCGGTTGCATCAAAACAACCCTGTAAGGCTTCTTCAACTTCATGTGACCACTTTCTAACAGTCCTTTTTGTGACAGGTAGTCTCTGGACAAGGGGTTTATATGCTGAACAGAGAAAAACAAGGTTGTGATCTGATTTACCCAGGGGAGGTCTTGATTTGGAAATGTATGAATCCTTGACATTTGTGTAAAACAAATCCAATGTCTTGTTTTCTCTGGTAGAGCATCTGACAAACTGTCCTCCTCTCTGGACAAACTCTGTCCCCTCACCTCCAGGCCTGCACGCTCAGCTCCACCTGCCCCTTGGCTGTCGGACTCAGTGCGTACTGAGAGGTTGAGCGTGAGGGCGGCCGAGCGCAAATGGAGGAAAAGTAAACTTCCTGAAGACCTTCTTGCCTTCCAGTCCTTGCTTTCCACTTTTTCCTCCTCTCTCTCTGCTGCAAAAACTGCCTTCTTCTGTAACAAAATTCAAACTTCTGCTTCCAACCCCAAAAAACTCTTCCAAACTTTCTCATCCCTCCTCCAACCCCCATCCCCTCTTCCCTCCTCCTCCCTGACGATTTTGCGTCTTCTTTGACAAGAAGGTTAATGATATCCGATCTTCCTTCACTCACCTCCCAGCTGTCCACACCACCCACACCTCCCTCCCTACCACCTTCTCCCTCACCTCCCTCTCTGTCCCACTTCTCTCCCCTCTCTGCAAATGAGGTCCTCCACCTTGTAACATCCAGCCGCCCCACCACATGTTCCCTTGACCCAGTCCCTTCCCCTCTCCTTCATTCTGCTGCACCTGATCTTCTTCCTTACCTGACCCACCTCATTAACACATCTTTGACTTCAGGCTCGTTTCCTTCTGCTTTCAGGACTGCCAGAGTCACTCCTCTTCTAAAGAAACCAGCTCTTGACCCTTCAGAGATCAAGAATTACAGACCGGTATCCCTTCTACCCTTTCTGTCCAAAACTCTTGAACGTGCTGTCTTTAAACAACTGTCCTCTTACCTCCACCAGAACAACCTCTTGGATCCCTACCAGTCCGGGTTCAAGGTGGGCCACTCAACTGAGTCGGCCCTCCTAGCAGTAACTGAGTCACTGCTCGAGCTAACTCTCTCCTCTGTCCTGATTCTCCTGGACCTGTCTGCAGCATTTGACACAGTGAACTATGACATCCTTCTCTCTACCCTGGAGGGAATGGGGGTTTCTGGCTCTGCACTCTCCATGTTCTCATCCTACCTGACAGATCGCTTCTACCAGGTCACACTGAGAGGATCTGTGTCGAAGCCACGTAGGCTCACCACCGGGGTTCCCCAAGGTTCGGTCCTGGGTCCTCTTCTTTTCTCCCTCTACACATCATCCCTTGGTTCTGTCATCCACTCCCATAACTTTTCCTACCACTGCTATGCAGACGACACCCAGCTGATTCTGTCTTTTCCCCCTTCTGACACCCAAGTAGAAGCACGCATTGCTGCGTGCCTGGCAGACATCTCGGGGTGGATGTCGATGCACCACCTTAAGCTCAACCTGGACAAGACTGAGCTGGTGTTTCTCCCGGGGAAGGGCTGCACATTCAGAGACCTGGCCATCACCATGGATGACTCTGTGGTGACATCAACCCGGACCGCGAGGAATCTGGGTGTGACCCTGGACGACCAACTGTCGTTCTCGCCAAACATCGCATCAGTGACCCGTTCCTGCCGATTCCTCCTCTACAACATCCGGAGGATTCGCCCCTTCCTCACCGACAAGGTAGCACAGGTGCTCATCCAGGCTCTTGTCATCTCCCGCCTGGACTACTGCAACTCCCTCCTTGCTGGCGCCCCGACTTCTGCCATCAGACCTCTGGAGCTGGTTCAGAAAGCTGCTGCTCGTCTGGTGTTCAACCTCCCCAAGTTCTCCGACACCACTCCCCTTCTCCGCTCTCTACACTGGCTCCCTGTAGCTGCTCTCATCCAGTTTAAGACTCTGGTGCTGGCCTACAGGGCAGTGGAAGGAACAGCTCCTTCATACCTCCAGGCTATGGTCAAGCCCTACACCCCCGCCAGACCACTTCGCTCTGCGGCCACCAGGTGCCTGGCTGCCCCGTCACTCAGGGGTCCCTGCGCACGATCGACACGGTCACGGCTTTTCTCTGTTCTGGCACCCCGATGGTGGAACGATCTCCCGACTGATATCAGGACAGCTGAGTCGCTGCCCATCTTTCGCCGCAGGCTGAAAACCCACCTCTTCAGGAAAAACTACCCTGATCTGTCCTAGTTCCTTACGCACTTATTGTTTCCTCCACCACTGGCACCCTCTATATTTTCATTACCCCCTACCCGAACCAGGGTTTGCATCCCATTCCTGCTTTTCTTACCTCTTTTATTTCTTCCCCTACCCGAACCAGGGTTTGCATCCCATTCCTGCTTTTCTTACCTCTTTTATTTCTCCCCCTACCCGAACCAGGGTTTGCATCCCCACCCCGCTGTGACTGGTGTGCAGTTGGTGAGAGGTTGAGGTACCTGACTTATCGCACTTACTCTAGCACTAGTTTTGCTCTTAGCTGTTTGGTATTGGAAGGAAATGCACTTATGATTTCTTGTGACCTGAAGTTCTTTTGCCTACCGATGTTGAACGCACTTATTGTAAGTCGCTTTAGTTAAAAGCGTCTGCAAAATGACCGCAATGTAATGTAATGTTGAAAAGTTGGCAGTGTAGCAGAGAGTGAGGCATGGTTAAAATCACCAGATATTGCCACAAAAGAATTGGGGTGTTGTGTCTGTATCTTAGCAACAACGGAACTGATGACATCACATGCAGTGTCGGCAACAGCTGAGGGTGGAATGTAAACAGCCACCAAAACAACACTGGTGAACTCTCTTGGCAAATAATATGGCCGAAAACTTACTGCCAATAATTCAATCTCAGGACTGCAGAGACGACTCTTCACAGCAACATGTCCTGGGTGACACCATCTGTTGTTGACAAGCACTGCCAATCCACCCCCTTTCCTTTTCCTGCTACTCTTTAAATCTCGATCTGCTCGTACAGTCAGGAAGCCCGGCAGAGAGACGCTGGAGTCGGGGATAAGATCCTGCAGCCATGTCTCAGTAAACACAAAATGCTACATTCCCGATATTCTTGCTGAGTCCTTGTCAAGGCTAGAAGTTCATCCAACTTGTTAGCTAACGATCTTACATTTCCCATGATGACGGATGGCAGAGATGGTTTGAACTTCTTCTTTCTTTCTCTCCTCTTTGCTCCTGCTCTGCATCCACAACGCCTCCTTTTCAATTCCAGTGGGATTTCTGGCTTCAGTTGTCAAATTATTTCTGCTTTTCCAATGTTAATCAGCTGCTCCCTGTTGTAAACCACCCTGTTGCTATGGTTATGCATCATAACAAAAGAGCAAAATATACAAAAGTATTGGGAAAAATCAATCCAGCTGCACAGCATCCAAGGCAGGAAGGAACAGTTGTCCAAAAAATGCAATTTCTTCCAAGAAAAAAACAGGAATGAAATTTAGAAAAAAGAAAAAATCTCAATGTGAGGTACAGAGCTACTCCAACGTGCTGCCACCCTCAGCGGCGCATTCTAGATGCATCTGGGTAGAGCAAAAGCTAGGGCAACGCCTTTAGCCTGAGTCACACTTTAAGCAGATTGAGCAATAACTAGCATTGATTAGCAATAAATTAACATTGTTTAGCAGTAGCAATAAAGCTAGTATTGATTAGCAATAGCTAGCACTAATTAGTATTGATTAGCAATAAGTAGCACTGATTAGCAATAACTAGCACTGGTTAGTATTGATTAGCAATAATTAGCATTGATTAGCAATAACTAGCATTGATTAGCATAATTAGCATTGTTAAGCAATAACTAGCATTGATTAGCAATAATTAGCATTGGTCAGAAATACAATTGGCAGTGGTTAGCAAGCATTAGCATTAGCAATAAGCTAATTGTAACCTAACTCCAAACTAGAAATTACAATAGCAACAAGCTAAATTAGCCTAACATTGAATTAGCATTGGTTAATTCAAACCAACCTAGAGCATAAGCTTTCAAAGCTAACATAGGCTAACATTAACATTAGCATCAACAGTATCCAAGCCAACAATTAGCATAATTAGCAGCATCTAAGCTAAATTTAGCCAAGCATTATATTAGCATTGTTTAGCATGAGTTTAATTTAAATTGACTTTCAAGAGTGTATATTGCACAACAGTTGAAGAAATGGACACAAGAGTCTGAGGAAGAAATTGAAAAGAGCCCAGCTTGGGTGACATTGTTCAGAGTTTCCATCAAAGAGGCTCTGCCTGCCCCAGTTCAGGGGAGGCTGGAGGATGTGGTGGGTTTGAATTCAATGTCACATGGACAATTCCGAGACCACGTGGTGCATGCAGTAAACAAATACAGAAAAAAACTGAAACGGAAGGAGCAGGAGAAGGATATGCAATGTCTTTATGTAAAGCACATTGGCCCTCATTTATCAAGCCGTCGTAGAAAGCATCGTAGATATGAGCGGAGAACTCGTCGTACGCAGAGGTTCAAGTGAGATTTACAGAACATGCGTACCACACCAATCCCATTGTAAGACCGAGCGGCTGTTGATAAATCCGGTGGCTGAAATCCATCGTAATGATCCTAACCACGCCTTCTACAAAAGGGGGCTGAGAGGCCGCACCTCTAGAATTTGCGACATGGATAGACGAAAGGCGGCAAAGAAACGCTGCCAACAGCGTTGACAGCTGGGACGGCTGTGCGTTGGCGATGTAAATCGCAGACCGGAGGAGTTATGTATTTTCCCCTACTGTGATGGTCAATAAAATGTGATAAACTCCAGATTAAATTAAATCTAAAATGGAACGATGTTTGTTTACTTTTTCTCCAGTAAGATCAGGAAGAAGTGGTCCGATATGAAAAAGATGGTCGCAGCTCTCTGACGCAGCATGTCACAAACGGGGGGGGGGGGGTGGCTGGCGTGATCGGAGCTAGGTCCTCATCGGGCGTGCCAAGGAAACTTGACACTGATGCGCCCATGTCAGAGCTGGAGAATGGTAAGAATGACTGCACACCCAAGACGTTTAAATAACAGTTGCTTTAATTTTCAACACAAATGGGGTTCCTAATCAAACTAATATTTTTCATTCACAGATGAATCCGAAGTGGCATCCGGGCAACCTGACCCGCGCGACGAATACGCGGCCCCGTCAACATCCGAAGCCTCTGCCTCTGCCCCCCGGTCTGCAGCGTCACACCGGCCAGCCGTGTTGACCACAGGGGTCCTAGAAAGAAAAACAGAGATCGTGAAGTGGATGATGGCTTTAACAAACACCACGCAATCTATCGACAGTACATTGAAAGACATAAATGAAACACTGAAGTCACAGAATAAATGCTGAAAGAAATCGTTGTTCTCCTTTCTTTTTTCCTTGAATAACAGAATGCTTACCAAAAGTCAGAATCGCTGAATAAGTTCCTCTCTCCTCCTGAGCGCTCTTGGCTGTGCAGGCTGGTGGTAGGGATCTCTGGGTGCGGGGTCCTCTGAATGTACATCTGGAAATGGCACTCCATTTTTTTGGGCAATGTTATGGAGATCCCCACATGCAATAATAATATTGCATACCTTTTCGGGCGGATAGGGTTCCCCCCGCAGCCGAGAGACAGATCCAGCTTTAGGAGCCCTATACACCTCTCCACAGTGGCACGCGTGCGCGTATGCGCAGTGGTAAAGCGCCTCTCCTGTTCGGTGTGAGGGTGCACGGTTGAATAATGAGCCATCACTCTTCCAATTACGGAGTTGTACTTGTTTAATTTATTTAATTTGCGTTTATGTTTATATTTATGTTGAAGTCAAATAAAACATGGGCCTTCTTTGAAGTGATAAGTCTGTAATTTTAACCTAGGGATTTGTTGCGACTCCTGAGCACGCACTAGTGACGCTGCTGTGTTGCAGTCACCGCAAGTCAAAATGGAAAAGTGCGTACACTGGCCTCAGACCTGTCGTGGCGATTTCATCTTTCCTGCGCTCACGATGGATTTGATAAATGCCAACCTTTGCGCAGAAAAGAACGTACACACGACCTACGCACGTTTTTCGTCTTACGCAAGTTTGATAAATGAGGGCCATTGAGTTGCCTGTGGTATGAAATGCGCTATATAAATAAAGATGCCTTGCCTTGCCTTTCCTTGCAAAGGGAACTTGCACGGTTGCAGTTAGAAGAACTGCAAGTGAAGCAAGAAGTACAAAATGAGGCCATGACAGCGGGGGCCGCTGAACAGCCATCACACACACAACGTTCACAGGGGCAAGTCCATGGTCGATCCTGTCGAAGGTTAAGAAGAGGTGCACCTGGAGGACGAAGGTCCTCGGGAGCATGTTGGGCCTGTGGCGAGAGGGGACACTTTGCTGACAGATGTCCGAGAGCACCAGGAAACCCGAATGTTCGGCAGGACCGTGGCCAGTCCCTGGGGGGCGGAGCAAGTGGCCCGGCAGGTCCAAGGCGTTCCTCTGGCAGAGGAATCCCAGTATTTGTTTGCACTGACATATAGAGGTAAGAAGTACACTTACATCAGATGTACTCAAGGTTTTAAAAACAGCCCGCATGTGTGTCACTATTACAAAATTTCTAAATTTAAACAAAACAAAGTTTCTAAATTTAAATTTTTAGCATTGTCAGCCTAAATTAGAGTATCTATTTATCCCATAGGGAACTACTGATAGCTCTCCATCCCACTTGGAGGGAGTAAGTAAAGCGCCATGTCCAAAATAAATAAATTAAATAAAATAAAAAATAAAAAAACAATTGATGAAATTATGATCTTTTTTGGGGAAGATTATGCAATAAAATGTGCTTCCTCTGAGAGGAATCATGAAACAATCCACAGACCAAATGTTGAAAGCACCACTGGACTGGACAAATGAGGCTAAGTTAGCCTTTGAAAGTTTGAAACAAAATTAGCAAAAGTCATCCAAAACGGGCAACACTAGACTATGAGAAGCCATTTTTCTTATATGTCTCCAATAAAAACCATAAGATTTCAGAACTAATAAATCAGAGAAGGTATGTTGTGACTCGGACAGGATGTTTGCAGGTTGTGCATCTTTTGATACGTCCAGATGTGAGAATACAGAAGTGTACTACATCGGATCCTGCAGATGTCATTCCACGTGAGTTTGAAGGAGAACCACATGAGCGTGTGGCAGAAGCTGTGAGATACATTAAACTGAGACCTGACTTAGAAGCAACTTCACTTATGCAGGCTGACATCACTTATGTTGTGTATGGATCATGTTTGAGATCATTTGGGTAATCATGCAGGTTTTGCAGTTGTGAAACAGGAAGGTGGAAAACTTTGTGACGGTGAAGGCTGAGAAGTGTGAACAGCCATGTTCGGCACAGTTGGCTGAACTGAAGGCATTAACGGAAGCATGTCGACTGGCGAAGGGTAAGGTTACGAATGTGTACACAGATTCTGCATATGCTCATGGTATTTGCTATTTGTTTGAAGCAGTTTTGAAGCAGAGAGGGTTCAGAAGGGCAGACGGGAGTCCAGTGCGACATGAGGTTCAAATACAGGAGCTGATTGCAGCCATGATGCTCCTCGCAAAGCTGGCAGTGATAAAGTGTCAAGCACAACGTAAAGGTAACGAAATGGCCAGTAAAGGTAATAACGCGGCTGATGAAGCAGCAAAAGTAGCATCGAGGTGCCAGCTTGCTGTTTTGGCACCGATGGTGTCACTGGAGCCAGATGTCACGCCACAACATGGATATTGGTCATACATATTGGATAGACAGTCGTAAAGTTTTTGGTTTAGAGAAGTGATTCCTCAGTTTGTCATTCCACCAGAGATTAGCTCAAATAATGGTTCAGCGTTTGTTCAGAAAGTTGCAAAAGGCATTCTGCAGCAGCTGCGAATCAAGCAGCGCTGTGGGGCCGTTTGTCATCCACAAAATCAGGGAAGGATTGAAAGAATTAATGGAACCTTGGAAGTGAAATTGAATAAAATCTGTGCTTCAACTAAACTAAACTGGGTGGATGCTTTGCCGCTTGCACTAATGAGCTATCGTATGCAGACTCATAGAGTCACGCACTAACACCGCATAAAATGCTAACGGGTCGACCCATGCCGGCACCTCAGTAAGAGGTCCCTTTAAAGGGCCCCCACTTGAGCAGTTGCGAACAGAGTGGAGAGTTTACAGGAAGCAACTAACTACAATCCACAGAACAATCTATCTACAGGAGGAGTCCAGAGACTCAGGTCTCGAACAGCTGGTTGAGAGACCAGTGGTGCAAGGCGACCAGGGGCACATCAGAGTGTTCCGAAGGAAGTGGCACGAGCCAAGACGAGAAGGTCCGTACGCAGTGGTGCGAGCAACGCCGACAGCAGTTCAAGTGGAAGGTAGCAACACATGGTACCATTTGAATCACTGCACTAAGGTTCGGGCTAAAGGCACAGACGGAGTTAAGCCCGAGGGGAAGGATGAACAAAAGGAAGATGTTAAGATTTCTGACACTGATGAGCATCCAGGTGTGGGTGTTGGCCGACAGCAGGGGCTCAGGAGAGCGAGGCCTGGAGATGTTGGACAGGATCCCACAAACAGGAGAGGCGGGAAGGGGTCCCGTGATGAAGCCACCCCGCAGGGAAGTAGCCAGCCTGGGTCAGATGAGTATGATGCAACAATACACACCCACTCAGACCATGCCACGCCAGGAACTTTGCCAGCAATACACACTAGAGCTAGGCGTGAAGAGTTATCTGTTAAACTTGAATTTAAGTTCATGGGAATAAAGGTTGGTGGAAGTGTGAGGAAGTGTGGACCATGGGTCCGGAGGAGGAGACGACCAAATCACCGCCTCTGGACGCCACAACTAAGGGGCAATCTGGTAAGATCATGTTGTCCTCGGGTCAGAAAGCAGTTGTTCACAATGGTTGTAAGAATAGAAAGATTTCTCGTGAAAGTCTAGGGGGACTTGATACCATTAGCACTACAGGACAGAATAATCATGTTAATCCAAGAACAGACGGAGTGTACATGCACAGGTAGAGACAGGAAAACAGTGTAACTGTGGAATATGGTTTAAGGCAGCACAGGATATGTGGTATAGATGGGCATGGTACACTACAAGAGAACTGACAGCGACGGAGTGTCTCATATGCGCAGACGCTCCAGGGGCATTGCCTGTTGTTGTTCCAGAGCCACACACCTTCAGGGACTGTGCAGTGGTCCAGCAACGGGAATGCAGAGAAGGTAGGTTCACATCGGCAGAGGATAAATGGTTATTGTTTAAGCTTCCTATGTGTGGGATTAAGTGCAGATTGATGTTTGGGTCAAATAAATTACAGAATTTATTTTTTTTTTTTCAAAAAAAGGGAAGGGCCACAAAATGGAGTTTTCCTGTGCTGAATTTAATCTTAGTACATCACAGGATGGGCCTCCTACTGAGTATAGAGTAGACTACGATGGTGAGTTTGAATGCTTTACAAATGACAGTGGAACTCACGTAGGTAACACTACTGTTAAATGCAATGTCACATGGGTTTTATCTTGGTTTCCACACGCAAATATGAAACCAATATTTATCAGGACACCTGTGTGGTATGAAAATCCGGTTCCTTTGGATGAAAAATGTGAAAATATAGAGATGACAATTCCGACTCTGTACCTTTTTGGGGATCAGAGACACCCAATAGCCGATTACTGGATGTGTGGAGATGATGTTTTGTTAAATGTGTTGCCCAACAGGTGGATAGGTTTTTGTGCATTTGTGAGGATGAAGACATCGGTTGTGTTAGTGTATGACAAGGTAAACGAGATGCTGGGGTTGGATGTGGAAAAAGGGAGAGTTAAAAGATCTAGTGGTAACTACATCATGGATAAGCACGTTTACTTGGATGTAATAGGGTAGCCGAGAGGGATTCCTTTTGAGTTCAAAGCACGCAGTGAGATTGCAGCTGGATTTGAGTCTATTTTGCTGTGGATCATATTTAACAAAATGGTGAGTGGATTAATTACATATACTACAACCAACAGAGAATTCTTAACTACACGAGTGGAGGGCTTGCAGCCTTTGGAGAACAACTACATGAGACGAGTAGGATGGCTTGGCAGAACAGACTAGCTTTAGATTGGATATTAGCGGAGAAAGGTGGCGTTTGCCAGATGGTTGGGGAAAATCTTGTACATTTATACCCGGGAACACTGCAGCTGATGGGACGTTTACAACTGCCATGAAGAAAATCAGAGAACTGAAAGAGGAGCTGAAGAGTAATGCTGGTGGGAGTGAAGGGTGGTGGACTGGTCTGTATGGGATTTTGGGAGATTGGGGAGCGATGACAGTTAAGGTGGGAATAGCTATATTGTTGATATTGACAATGGTATCCCTATTGGTGTGTTGCATTATACCCATTCTGAGAAGGTGGTTGCTGCAAGTGATGTTCAAACAAACAGTGGAAGAAGCCAGGATGCAGCTGACCATGCGAGTCTGGGTCTGAGGACCAACGCATGGAAGAACTGGACGGCGAACGAAGGTTACCAACGGACGGTTCACAAGATTCTTTCCTCGGGTGTGGAACCAAGTATAGCCTGACAGGGAGTGGAGATGGTAAAGATCTCTTTCATTGGGAGCGAAGTGCTGGTAACCTCTCCTCCCAGAGTTAGCTTAGCAGTTCCAGACCCAGCTGGGCGGATGTTCGGCCAGAAGCAGACGACGCCAGAGTACGGGAGATGGGACGGGACTGGAAGAGCTGCATTACATTGCATTTTATTACTATTATTGTTTGATCATTCATAATTTTCTGTATTGTACTTGGTACAAAACTGTGATTTATTCATTTGATGATGGTTGTGTGTATTCATTCTATGTTTATGATCAATCAGAACTAATCACTCATATGTCCATTTAGGGCTGGGCGGTATGGCCTAAAATGTTTACCCCGGTAAAATTTGAGCCACTGACGGTATACGGTATATATCGCGGTATGGTACTTTTGTATATAAATTACAACAGAACAGTTTCTCAGTGGTTACCATAGCACCAAATAAACATTTTCAATCAGGATGTTTGCAGCAATATTAAATTAAATGTATTGTGCAAAACAGAAAACACAGGAAATATAAAAAATATATACGTTATATTTATATTTAAAAAATAAGAAAAGGTCAATTTCCTCGAATAAACTGTGAGAGAAAAGCCGCTGCCTCTTGGATAACGTAACTTTCATAGG
Source organism: Odontesthes bonariensis (assembly GCF_027942865.1). Classification (NCBI taxonomy): domain Eukaryota; kingdom Metazoa; phylum Chordata; class Actinopteri; order Atheriniformes; family Atherinopsidae; genus Odontesthes; species Odontesthes bonariensis. The sequence goes on from NC_134510.1 coordinate 2,567,339, forward strand.
CGCCTTCCACTTATTCAACATGCTCAAATATGCGTCATGTTTCAGACATCCCATTTGTGCATGTTAAGCTAACTGCTTGTTAATACGATAAGTTTTTTATTACTTTGCATGTCTTCCAAAAGAGAAAATAATCAGGATTTTGAGGATGTTACCGTTACACACCAGCTGAGACGCAAGGTAGCAAAATATTATGGGCGTGAAAACGAAACTTAGAAAATCGGCTCGGCGCATGCGCAAAACCACAAAGTAGCAAATCTCGACAAGTAGGAGAAGTCGACAGAACACCGGCTTTGACTCGTTTCATATTCCGGAGCATGGTTAGCCCGCAGGTGGTAAAACAAATTACTCGTGTTACCTTGTCTTGCGATTACTGTCGCCCGGCATATCCAAGATAATATCCATATAAGAACATGAGTTACGAAAGTAGCAGCCAGTGGGTTTTTCGCTCCTATGCACTGCGAACAGTGGACAATTTTGATGGCAATGTTAAAAATTTAAATGATTGTTGTATTCAGTATCATTTAAGGTGATTTGGGTACATATATATATATTCCTTTTCATTTATTCAATATGTTCCCTTTGACTTAGAGTGTAGAATTATTGATTTCAGGGGGGATTATGTGGGTGAGAAATGTCATGACATGGCCTAATTACACCGTGTGCCTTGTTGTTCAGTTCATATGAATATTGTTTAAGGTTAGAATGAGCTTGTTTATGATAATGGTGAAAGCCAGGCGCCTTAGAGAGGTTGGGCTTGAGCCACGTACGCATTGTATGAAGCAGGGCAGTATAAAGGAGTGTTACAAACTGAGGTCAAAGGGAATTTCCTGACATTCTGAAATGCACATGTCTCTGTGACTATTTGTTCAATAAATTCCGGTTCGGTTCCGACTTCTTTTTCTCCACAACAAGAGGAGGTCTGGGTTTGGCTTGAACTCAAACTTGTCATTATTGTACGGTTCAGGCAAAGTGTTAGAAATGTGTTTTTTACATTTATATTCACAGTGGGGTGCCATGACCTAAACATGTGGAAAGTTATAAATCATCTCTGTCCATTTAGCCTTCTTACACTTGCTCTGACTTAAACTGCTACTGTGTCAATGCTAAATTATGAAAAGAAGTTCTAACTCAAAGGTCACAACAATAAGGATCAAAGGAAATATGTGTCCCTGTATAGCTCCCTCACTGTGTCAGGAGAAACTGAGTCCTTTCAGGCACTGGAACCTGCAGGGACTCAAGCAAGAAAAGACTTCAGCCTGAAAAGTTGTCCACAAGACAAAATGTATAAAATATGAAGTAGACTATTAATTTAAGATGGCTCTGTCAGAAGTCAGCCATGGTGCCTGAGAACTTTAAGCAATGAACCTGTATTTAATTTGGCCAAAGGTCATTTCTATCCGTGCCCTTGTTGTAGCATGTGCATGTGCATGTGCATGCCCTTGTTCCTGGATCAGGATATGGCGTGAGGAGGTACGGCCAGCATGCATAGCCTCTGTCCCCAAGCAGGACACCATTGAACTCTCCTGCAGAATAAGAGAAATGTTGGATGGATATACGTGTGTTAAGACTTGGCAAATTGATGCAATATGTGCCTTATATGGCTATCTATAATAAAGTATGACGAGCACTTTAAATTCCTTAAGATGACCTCTACACCTGACCTCCCATTAGATTACCAAAATTATGCCTATGCTATATACACCTTACTTCAAACGTACACTGTTACGACCCTCTTAATGGATGTTAGTCATGCCACTGGGGTGTAACACAAACCAAGTAAGTAAACCTCAAGCAGTTGATGTCCATAGATAAAGTACAATTTATTTTACTATTGTGAAAGGGTAACATGGCAAAAGTATCATCCCAAAACACAGTGAAGCTATAATCTTCAGGGTCTCCGAGGCCAAAACAACAAACAAAACACCCCCTCTAATTATTTAGAGAAAACAAAATATCTCTGGCTAAGAGTAAACTTAAAAGTACAAGGGCTAAACTCCCTGCCTGACCATAAAACAGGAGAAAAGAGTTAGAACAAAAATGGCAGAGAACCCCTACCAGCTTCCACTGTGAGAAAACACAAATTACTTGTCAGTGACCTAAAGCAAATACCAAACTACTGTACACCTTACAAAAACAAAAACAAGATCACACCAGATCAAGGCCCAGAGGAAAAAGGAAGGGGCTTGGCACATCTGAGGTGAAGCTCTTTATGGAGCAGCTGTAACACCAAACACCTGTGGCAGCAAGGTAGACCTGAAACACAGGAAAGGGTAAGAAAAGGTGTCTCATGAAGATGACCCCCCCCCCAGGAGGTCAGGGACCGTAACATAAGCCGCTTTCGGACAGAGCCGTTCTAAGAACGCAGTTATCAGAACTGTCCTACTCGAATTTCGTTCTGATAACTGTCCTTCCCCAGCGGAACTGTTTCAGTCTGCATTCGCACATGAGTCGGGACCTGATAGGGACTGATGCGCCGCGCGCAGCCGTCTGCTTCAGTGACGTGTTAGCCGTTTAGCGCCACATTCAACAACAAAACAAAACAAAACCCGGTAAAAGTAAGGAGAGAAGAAAAAACACCACAAAGAAGCTAATATGGAGAGCGGGGAGGCCACCGTGTTCATGGTCTGCATGATGGTGATATTAATCATGGACGATCACATCAGCCGTCTAACATGGAGGCTGGAAGAGCTCACAGAGAGTCAGGAGACGATACTTTTTCATATCATGAAGGAACAAAGGAGAGCAGAGCGCTGCAGACAAAGGAGACAAAGTGTAAGTTTAACTTATTAAACACGCACCGGTTTTGTCCGTGTCGTATGAGGAAACATTTCAGCCGTGATAGCATGACAAGGGGCGTAGCTACCGACCACCACACACCTCCGTGAGATGCGTTCTATAGAACCATGAAAAGACCCGACCTCGGAGAAGGAGCTAAATGGTTATAAGAACTAAGGGAGATGGCCCCGAGTTCCTGTATGTCCGAACACAGGAGAAAACGGCCCCGCGGATTAAAAGGTTATTAGAACTGCCAAAGGTTCCTACAGTCCGAAAGCGGCTATACACTCCTTCGGGTCAGTAAAATTCTTGCGCCTTGTGCAAACCTCTGTGCCAGTGAGGATGCTCGGAACATCCTAGAATCATGAACTGATCCCGGCCATTTAGCCTCAATGTTGGAAATGAAATGACCTCCATCACAGATCATCTGTATGCTCGGAGGATAGGAGTCAATGATGAGGTTTCACAGGGCATAAATGTAACATTGCTCAGCATTACTCAAAGGGGTTTATGTGATATTTTTCAAAATGAGAAATCCAGTTCAGAGTCTATGGACAATTATCCCCAAGTGTACCTGTACATTTAGGATATGGAAAAATTTTTGGTTTACATAGTCAGCCTCCACGGGTCCAGCAGGAGCCTGGATGCGTACATGGGTACAGTGTAGTGCACCGATAACATGGGGAAGCCTGAGGGAGATGATGAACTTAATGCAAATACTTCAGCCAGTAGGTTGTTTTACATTATCGGCTACTGTAAATGTGGAGCAGCAGGACAGAGGTCAAAATTCTTCTGTACACATGCCATCCACAGTCTTGATTGCTTAGTTTTAATGAATACCATGTTCTTTCTCATTTAATTTCATGTTCAATACGTGTGTATAGTTGCGTTTCTTTAGTTGCACTGGCACCGACTGATTGATTTTTCGAGACAGTGAAAGTGGTGATATGATAACCACAGTTTTTGTTTTGTTTTTTAGACAAGACATGAGTTGCGGGAGCGCAGAATTCTAGGTGAACATTTCTTTCGGGAGTCTGTTTCATTTTAGGAACACCCTTTAAAATAAAACTAAGATATTCAAAAGAAGTGAATAAATAATAATAATAAATAAATAAATAAGGCAAAACTGCCAACAAACATTGTGTGAAATCTTATAGCCTAAATCACTATTTTAATTCTCACAAACCGCCAAACGGGCTTCTAAATGATTAGGCTACAGCATTATTGTCCAACAAATGTGTGCATGTGGTTTATTTTCACACAACGTTTGTTGGCAGTTTTGCATCTCCTCTTCCAATTTCCAAGTAACTCGAATGTGGTGTTTCAGATCAGTCACCCTTTCGATGACAATGCATGCTTACCTTATAAATCACTATTTTAATTCTCACAAACCGCGCGAATCTAACGGGCTTCTAAATAATTACAGCATTATTGTCCAACGAATGTGGCAATGCGGGTGATTATTTCCACAATTTTATGAATTTATAAATCACCATTTATTAAATAAAAAAAACGTTTCCACGCTAAAGTTGGTTATTAAATAATTTACCATAGATATGTAGGCTACCCAGACAGACCAGTAGAGCTGACTTATATCTTATAATAACGAATGTACAGTAATAAAGATTTCAGCTGCTCAGGTAGCCTGGCCTAAACGACTGCAGGGGGCCTAAACGACTGCGGCCTAAACGCCAATGGCCTAAACGACCTGTATCCATGGCACTGATTGTTTATTGTTTACTGTCTATTTGTTAAGTGATCTGCACTTTAACGGCTAAGCTTTTAATTTCGTTGTGCTGCTGGACAATGACAATAAATTCTGAAACTGAATTGTGCAGCCAACCTTCTTGTTCAAACTTTATATAACACCTGCTAGATTCAATCAGTGATCTATAGATAAAATCATTTAAGGTGAAATCAAAATAAAATGATGAAATCAATCATTTTGAAGGAATAAGAGATGTCATGGAAAATGCAGAAAAAAATGCAGGAATAATAAATTAACTATGGCAGCTGTCATTGGGAGAGGCTGGGTAAGGCAAGGCAAGGCCAGTTCATTTGTAGAGCACAATTCATACACAAGGCAATTCAAAGTGCTTTACAGGCAAATAAAATCATTAAAACCTAAAAATAATCATTGATTAATTCATTTAAAAGCAAAGACTTCAGATAAAATACTTTCAGGTGTCATATGCACAGCTAAATAGAACTGTTTTCAGCCTGGATTTAAACATTGTCAGAGTTGAGGCCTGTCTCACATCTTCTGGAAGGCTGTTCCAGATGTTAGGAGCATCAAACTGAAACGCAGCCTCACCTTGTTTAGTCCTGACTCTGGGCACCAGCAGGAGACCCCTCCCTGAGGTTCTCAGAGCCCGAGTTGGTTCATATGGCTCTAACATGTCAGAGATGTACTTTGGCGCTTGACCATGAAGAGACTTGTACACAAGCAGAGCTGTTTAAAGTCTATTCTCTGAGCGACAGGAAGCCAGTGCAGAGACCTGAGCACTGGACTAATATGGTCGTATTTCCTGGTTCTAGTCAGGACTCGAGCAGCAGCATTCTGGATGTACTGCAGCTGTCTTACAGCCCGTTTAGAGCCCAGAGAGCAGGCCGTTACAGCAGTCTAACCTGCTGGAGACAAACGCATGGATCAGTCTCTCTAAGTCTGGTTTAGACACTATTCCTTTGATTCTGGCAATGTTTTTTAGATGGTAAAAAGCTGCTGATGTTACAGATTTAATGTGGCTGTTAAAGTTCAGGTCTGAGTCCAATATTACCCCGAGATTTCTAACCTGATAATTAGGTTTATTAGAATAGATCCTGTATCTGTATAACTCTTCTTGTCTGTATCTGGACAACTCCTGGATAATTTTACAACTTGACAATTAATTCATATCCATTAGTTAATATAGTCATGTTTTATAGTAAAAACAAGTCCTTAAAACAAAATCTACCTATGTTGTTCTTTTTTTATCATCAATCTGACCAGTAGACTAAAAAAAAAAAAATCAGGAAAATCATTCAATTCAATTCAAATAGTTTATTTCAAACCAATCAGACGAAACAAATACCAACCGACAACAAACAAAAACACCAAACAGAACAACCACCTTGGTCTGAAATGGGGATGGAAGAAGCAGAGCTGATCTATTTTTCAAGGGACGGTCGGCAACCCCAGCCCCCACTTTCCAGAGCTGAGAGAAAGATTGAGGGGGGCTCGTTTTTTTAAGGCCTGCTGATGTCATCAGCGTCTGTGTAAGAAACTGCCCATTCACTTGCATTGTAGTGGAGACCAGAGATGGAATGTGGAGTCAGAATTATATTTGTCAAACATTATTTGTTCCTCCATTTCAATCATTACTTCTGAGATGTGAAGTCTGAAAATACATTTGTTGTATGTTGAACAATTTAGGGTATTTTTATTGGGAGGGGACAATTCATGTTTTTCAGAAATTGGGGGGGGGGCATGTCCCCCTCGTCCCCCCGGGATCTGCACCCATGTTCAGATGCCACACATCCTCCAGTTCGTGTCGACCCACCTCACTGCTCATCAATGTGTTGGAAGATTGAGGCTGAGCCAAGCAGGCTTAGTTCCAGCAGTCAATCCATCTGCTGCAGAACGACAATAACACTTTAAAATGGGAATGTCATGTTGGGTATCTGTATAAAACCTTTCTAACTCAATTGCCACATGTCCACTTGTTAATAACTTCTTATAGTGGGCTCATAATTAAACAATATCAATCTAATTTGGAGTTTTGTGGACATATGATTATGCAGGTAACATAAACATTATTTCATTATTAATTCATTATTATTAGTAGTAGTAGTAATAGTATTTGGGGGCCTAGCAGCGAAGCTGCGAAGGCACCCATTGTGTTAGTAGCTTTTCTTATTATTGATCCGTTTCTGCTGCAATTGAAGTCTATGGCAGCCCCATTAACGCAATGCGAGAAAGTTGTGAAATTTGGCACACTTAATCAGCCAAGTGCCAAAGCCAAAGTCAAGAAATTTCAAGCCCCAAGAGCTTACTCTCTAGCGCCACCAACACGTCAAAGTTCAAAGTGCATTCAGCCTAATAACTTTTGAATACTTGGTCCAAATTTCACAAACAAGGCATCGTTGGAATCCTTGGATCATGACGAGTCCAACGCACCCTATGACGTCAATTTGCGTATACTTAGATTTTCCGCCATTTTGAATTTGATCAAAAAGCTTAAAAAAGCATTTCAGGTCACACAGATTGTCAAATCTTCACGAAACTTGGCACATAGACTCTTAAGATCAAGCCGCACAAAAGTTATCGTGTGGAATTTTTAATTAGGCTTCCGATTTTCCATAAAAGCCAATCAAAATCGAGGTTGACGCCGCCAAACCGGAAGTGAGGTCATATCGTGGCAACCATTTGATGTTATGACGTCAACCTTCTAACACAGACTCCAGACCGCTAAGGTAAGAGGCCCAAGAAGTTTGGTGACGTTTGGCCAATAGGTGGCGCTATATGTAGCCAAAATGTCTTTTTGCTTATATCTTTGGACTCTTTGGTCCAAATGTCACACATGAGGTACCAATGGAATCACTCGATAAAGTCGGGGATATTGCACCTCATGACGTCATCTGCGCCATCTTGGATTGTCCGCCATTTTGAATTTAATCGAAAACCTTCAAAACACATTTAAGGCCACGCCTATTGTCCAATCCCGACGGGACTTGGCACATAGAATCTTCAGACCAAGCCACACATAAGTTATCAGGTGGATTTTCTCATTTCACTTCCGTTTGCCCGTGACAGCCAATCAAACTCTACGCCGACACGCAAACGTGACATTTGGCCAAATCTCTGCGATCCATTGATGTATCGAGGCCAAACTTGCTGCATGGACTCAAGACGCATTCCTGAGCAGCCCAAGCCTTCCCTATTGTGCCAATATGCTAGGCCCCCACATTGCTGCTTGCAGCTATATTTTTATTCATATCATTATTATTGTTGTTGTCAATATACAATCATTGTAAATATTTATAATTTTTTTGAGCTACTTGACTTTTTCTATTCTATTTTATTCTATAAACCTCCTACCATGCAAAGAAAAACTAAAACAAATGGAGATTTACAGTAGAGTTTGATGATTTAGCAATGTCTCTTGGTCTGTTTTAGTCATTTTCACTTGGACTTGGACTAAGAAGATTCTTTCAAAACAATCTGTGACATTAAGTATGAAGGTTAGGTGAGGTGTAATGGTATGACCAACTTATTTGCACAAATGAAAGTGTGTCATTTTTGCAATATTGCTCCATGAAATGTTGTTGCTGTGGACCAGCTAAGTGTTATTTGATCACACATGTTCTTCTTGAACTCTAATTGTATGGTATGAAGTAGTATCTTGCGGTAGATGTACACAAATAAACAATTATAGACAATTTACTTATTTTTTTCTAGACTTAATTTGAAACTTGAAAGGATTCCTTTTTCAACATAGAAAATATGGATAAATCTCAAAAGGTCTGATTAGATGTGGCTGAAAACAGCTCAAATTTCTACCATTTTAAGATGTTTACCACTTTAAATTGGTTTATGTTATAAAGATATTCCTGAATACTTAAAGAAACAACTTTAAGATTAAAGTATAGGAATTTAATTTTAAATAAAGAGCATTTGAAATTGTTGATCAGTTTTTCTGTAAAGATACGTTGGTTTGTGGGCAATTTAAATGTCAGATACTGACATTCAAAGGTCATCTGAGTATATCAACACATTTGATTTGAGATAATCATGCTGTATGGCCTTGGTTGAAGTGTAAGAGAGCTGAAGAGCAATGTCAATTAAACATCTACCCCCCTCAACAGTTCTGTATCACCACAGGCCTTAGTTTTTAAACTTATTCATCTATAAATACCATTCATATATGAAGCCTGAAGACATGAGGACTTCATACACTTAATTGATTTCTAGATGACCTCCAGTTAAATATATGTGGTCTGTAAAGAGTGAAAGTATAGTACCATATGGGAAATGTGTTGTCTCCCTAACAGATTGATCTCCAAAGCCAATCTTTCTTAAGAAAAAGGAGTAACAATCTAAACAAAAACAATTCTGAATAAAACATTTCTGCTGTTTCATGCAGTTTGAAGGTTTTATATCTAAAGAAAAAAGAGATAGAGGTTCTAAAAGGTGCAGGGTATGAACAATAAATCAGTGTTTTTGACATGGATCTGAATTAAAACTAAAAAGGGTTTTTAGAATATTTTGATGATTTATTTTGTTTTAATCAAGAGACATGACAATCACAGATGGGACAATGACATTTAAGTGAACAGATTCACTCTTAATTTACCACAAGGTAACTTTTTGAAACTTTGCAAACATTTCATTCAGTTATTTCTTCGAAGTGAAAAACTTAAGTATCTTATATATAAAGTTATTTGATATGCATTTAAATGTGTTATTTCACAGAGAGTGTGAACACTGTTTCCAAATCACATTCTAATAAAGGGTTGAGCATCCCTAAAGGGCACATCATATTTGAGATGGCATTTATGATGTCAGCAGCTACAGTAATTCTTGGAGGCATGTAGACCTAACATCATTACAAAAAAGAAAATAATAATTGAAGGTGGTTGGTATTTCAGGAAACAGGGCAGTGTGGAGTGCAGCCTCAAGGCTAAGGCCCATCTAGGCAAAGGCAGATGTAGAAAAAGTGAAAACTATAGTGGACATTATAGTAGGCTTGTTCATCTTATGGTTGTCTAACTTCTACTTATTTGCACGTGCAACCTTTTCATAGAAGTTGGTTGTTGTCATTAACTTTTGCTGATGTTGTCTAAACTGTCACCTGTGCACTAATTTTATATTCATATCAAAATGTTTGAACGGACTACAACTGGAGAGGTTAGTAGAGAGAGAGAAGAAATGGCTGCAGCTCCATCCAGGGGAGAGAAAGGGGCTGCATCTCTAAACAGATACAACAGTGAGAATTATCACCATCATGATATCGATCAGCTGAGGTGAAGAAAAGTCTACACTTCTGCACAGTCCTGTATCAGCAAACACAATTCAGATTACTTTAAATCATGATTTTATCTTAGTTTTAGTGTTCAATGTTGAGGGTGGAGCAAGAGAAAAGTTAATAGTCTAATTGTACATATCTCTACATTTTTGGTTTTGCACAAAATTTGACATGTATTTTAATAATATCCGCATTTATGCTGCTGTCTCTGAGGCATTGTCTGTCAAAAGATGTACAACTCAAACTAAATTTACCATCATATTAATGTTGCAGATAAAAAGCTAAACGTGTTTTCTAGTTAAGATAGATCTCGGCCTTTTTAAATCAAAGCTTAAGACCCACCTTTTTAGACTCGCGTTTCAACTCTGATTAGGGCCACTATGCTCATTCTATCCGCTCTTTTTTTTTTTTTTTTTAATTATCTTAATTTTAAACACATTTTATTCAATTAATTTTATTGCACTTGTGGAAGGCTTTTAATACCCTGCAGCACTTTTACCATTTCTGAATCGTGTTTTATGTTTTGTTTTACGTATTGCTGTCTTTTATCCTGTTGTAAAGCACTTTGAGTACCAGTTGGTGATTGTAAAGGGCTATATAAATTAAATTTGATTGATTGATTGATTGATAGTTCACTACCAGGAATTAAAATGAGACGTACTGATACAGTCACCACCAAAGGACACATCTAATAATCAAAGAAAATCTTCATATATAAAAAAAAAAGCTGCCAATAACTACAAGTACAACTACATTCAGATGAATGATGAATTTACTGATGATGTCTACAGTGACTGAAGTCATGCTCACATTAGCGTTTGAGTATTTTAGAGTGCCCGTAGTCGTTGTTAACTTAGTAAGAGCATATTTTCAGGATATTAGACTGTGCCTAAGTACAGCAGGTTTCACAACAGGTTAGCAACGGCTAGAAATAGGCATTATGGCAGGGTGTACGATTTCTCTATTAGCATTTACAATGGCGATGGAGATAATTATTAGAGCTTCCAAGTGGGTTGTAGGTGGAGAGAGACGTCAGGACGGCATGCGTCTTACACCAATTAGAGCATACATGGATGATATGACGTTAGTGACTACAACAGTGCCATGTATGAAGAGAATACTTGAGAGACTTTATAAAAATCTGAAGTGGGCTGGGATGAAAATCAAACCTACTAAGTCTAGAAGTATCTCAATAAGTAGAGGGAAATGGAGTGATAGAAAGTTTGTAATAGATGAAGAAAGCATTCCAATAATTAGGGAAAAGGCAGTAAAGAGTTTAGGCAGGTGGTACCAGGCAGACAAAAATGATGGAGAGCGGGCAGTGCAGTTTGGGAAAGATGTTGCTGAGGGACTGGATAGAATAGATAAATCAGAGCTTCCAGGAAAGTTGAAGCTGTGGTGTCTGCAGTTTGGATTGTTTCCTAGGTTGATGTGGCCACTGTCTGTGTATGAGATTCCATTATCTGTTGCAGAAAAAATGGAAAGATTAGTTAGCTTTTATATTAGGAAGTGGCTAAGTGTTTCTAGATGCTTAAGTACTGTGGCACTGTATGGGAAAGGCATACTCCAGCTCCCAGTATCACATACAGCTGTGAGCATCATGGCTGTGGTCATATCAAAAGCTTTCCCTTGCTTTCTGCTACTCTTTTCAGACATACTCTCATATACACTTTTCGTATGTTATAAATAAATAAATACACAGGTAAACGCATTCTCTCTCTCTCTCTCTCTCTCTCTCTCTCTCTCTCTCTCTCTCTCTCTCTCTCTCTCTCTCTCTCTCTCGCACCCTTTCTCTCTTTCTCATACTCATGGTGCTGGCAGTGATATTACGGGTAAGTAATTAAGAATGTGTGCCTGCACATATGCTGTGCTATGCACCAAACAACTGGGAGTGGCATGATATAAACCAATGAAAATATTTTCATCCTTCTTTCTACTAGGACCACTCCTATGCATTGCCCAATTCTCCTACTCGTCTAAAGGCCAGACTCAGTGAAGCTTTGGCTAGAGTGGAGAGTCTAGAGCGGGAGAAGCAAAATGCAAAGGCCCGAGAACGGAGAGCAAAGAAAACCGTAAAGAGTCTTCTGGAAGATCTGAAGAAAAAGAACCTTACAAATTAGGAGTTGAAAGAAAAGCTTGACTTCCACTCAGGTAAAAGAAATTGATAATACAACCTTGAATTTTATGTTGTTTTCACTCTTTGTCAGACTTTATAAAGGTATTATTTCAAGGGAACTTACTAAGTAGTTTGGTTTAACTGAATTTCAGATCTTCAGATAAACCTCTTTTCAAAGCGGGGCCATGAATACACGGAGGACCAGAGAGAGTTTGCCCTCACACTGCACCTCCTTGGTCCGAAAGCATACAGTTACCTGAGGGATTCTCTGCATCTTCCGCTGCCACATCCACACACATTGCAACTGTGTAGTACATGTTTTTTTGTTACACTTTTTAAACATAGTGGTTAAAATATTTAAAACACTTCAGCTCTACGTAATGTCCAACAAACAGGGAACTGATGTAGAAGTTTTGAGCGTGTATGTGCTATTTTAAAGGTGATAGAGAATGGTTGAATGGGGCATTAATCCTTGTTCTGTGATGTGATATGTAGCCCAAAAAAAATTGGTTGGGTCTGTAATGGCTCAGAACCTCCCTAAAAGGCTCTCTGAAACAGCTGTTACTATGCTGGGTTTAGAATGCGTCTTTTTCACTTATTGGCGTCGTTTCAGAGCTTATCTGGCAACCTCATTATGAAATGCAGGTAGGTGTTGGCGCTATTCGGTTGCCGTTGCTTGATTGGCTGCCCTTGCCTTCACTGAAAACAGAGCTATAGAGTAATACACTGACTGGAAAGAAAGCTCATTCCCTTTAGATGAACAAGCCAGAGCTAACGTGCAATTCTTACAACAGGAATATGGCACAACACACATTTAAAACAAAATAAAATGTGATACTTACAGGCTGTACTGATTGGTGGGGTTGATTTTGTTCAGAATCAGAATCAGAATCAGGCTGCAGCCGATCACCTTCTCAGCGGAGCGCACACCTCGCTGCAGTCGTGGAAGAGAACGCAATTCAGCAGACATCGCAAGTGATTAAGCCTGCGCAGCGCAGCACTTGGGCGCAACAAAGCCAACAGTTTTAAAACATTAGCCTATGCATAATGAGTTATGAGTAGGCTATTACAGGGCTGGACTGGCATCTGAAAAGGGCCCGGGCATTTTGATCACTGAGGGCCCAGCGCGCGCGCATATGTATATATATATATATATATATATATATATATACACACATATATATACACACACACACACACTTGTGTCTAATTATCATTAATCCTCCATTTAATCCTTGTAAGGTGTTCATGTTTTTGTTACATAGAAGATATTCTGGCCCAGTGGACCTGGGACTAAAGGAGGGGAAAAAAGCTGCTGTGCACCCTCATGTTCCCTTCATCCTGCTTGTGAAGTTCTGAGTATCTTTGTTTTTGAGGATAAGAGATAGAGAGAGGAGGATAACTAACTTTATTTTCCAGATGATGAGCCCTGGCCAGTGAATCTCATTGTGAAAAAAGTATTTATAGCATTTCCCTCAGAAAAACCTGAAAATGGGTCCCACAGACCCAAGCCAGGGATAAGCAAAGCAATATTTCACCAACACACACAACACTGTATAGAAAAGGAGCACCAGCACCACACACACACTGTTGTATGTTCTAAGTCTTACTGAATCAAATTAAACATGTAGTAATAATTTCCCGGGTTCAATTCAATTTTATTTATTGCTCAAAATTGCTCCAGTCCACAGATACTGTCAGTGAGCTTACTGAATGGAATGTTAACCGCCGCCCCCCAGGCATAAACTGTAATGCAGCTTGAGACTGATCAAAAGAGCCTCCCGCGATTTGGGCCCTCCGAGGGCCGTAAATAAAATATACATATATATATTATATTTTTTATTGACTGCGACGGTTAAAAAAATGACACGTCGGGGCCCATTGGATGTTTCTCCTGACGCACAGATACAATGCAATTTTTCATTATGTAGAAAAAAACTCCTTAATTTCTGGACATTTTTGTCCCCTTTTAAAACGACCTAAAAACCTTGTTCCTGCGCGCCCCCCATTTTCAGGTTTTTTGCCAAAACGACATGCCCAAGTTGTAAACAGCACAGATCCCACATCTTTTGAGACTCAGAGATGTGTCTGGTATCATTGGAAAGGTAACACTCTCAGGAATATTATAAAAGTGTCTGTGTGATGCTGTGTCTTACTGACCCAGAGTGGGAGGGGTTAGAATGATGGGGTTGTATCCCCGTCAATATGCCTATACATTAAATTGGGTAAAGCCATTCAGGGACCTCTAGGCCTCTATAGACACAGCTAGGTCAGAGCCACATGTCTTGACTTCATGCAGTCCAAATTTGGAGTCAAAAGACCAAAAAATGAATTGTTCAGAGGTATTTTTCAACAGGTATGTCTATGCGTTTTCCTTAGTTCCTTTTTGGAGTCTCCAAAAGGACACTTGGTTACCAAAGCTGTATAACCAGAATCAAACACCTGTAAGTTGACAACCCCTTTGCCTACAAACAAGATTTTGGCCTCTAATGAAAGCTGACACCTTGGGGCTCCCTGCAACTGTTTGTATGAGGATGTCAGTCAATCTGGAATAGAATGACAGAAGCATTATTACAATAACTACAGTATGATATAATATCTATCTATCTGTCTTTCTATCTATCTTTCTATCTATCTGTCTTTATATTTTTCCATCTTTCAATCGCAAAACCAATAACAATCTCTTTGTGTGTTCTGATTCAATGCAACAATCTGTATGCATTTACATTACACACGTTACGCATGTTACGCACCACAAGTGCCATTTCCCCTATGGTCGATAACGCATGGATTTGTTTTGGCACATACAAGCTTGATAGTATAGTCCCATACACCGTTGGAAACCTTAGACTATTGGCTAAAAGGTTATCCACATGACTTCCATGGAAATTGCCATTGGCTGGAACTACTGTCATTCTAAGTATTGTTGTGGGTAGTGAAGACGACATTCTCAGCGTGTCCGCATTGGCTTTCAAGACGTGTACTACCCACTAACCATGCTCCGATTGACTATTGTCTGGTGTCAATTGAAGCTACAGTACCTGACACACCTACATTGAGAAATTTGTCAGCAATTGACTGGCATGTGACTCGGAGCCAGCTGGAAAGGTAACTAGCTGCATCTTTAGTCGCCCACAGTACGTTTTGCATTTGGACAATACATCAACATTGTGAGGAGAGGATTAAGTTTATAAGAAAAGGGACTTCATATTTCATAACCATGGATACTTGGCAAGCTTTACAAGGTGTCCCCGAGTCATGAAAAGGTTTTGGTGGATAACGGCAAGGCTTGAAAGGTAGGTTGACATGTCACACTGAAACACGTTAGCTTAGAGGCTAGCTGAGCTAACGTCTGTTACTGTTATCGCTGTGAGCACCCATTTGATTCGGGAATGGTCTTGAATGAATCGGGTGAATCTCAGCTTTCTAACGGTGTATGGCATGAATATACTGGTTAAGGGATGGCGTTTCAGGATTGAACTAAAGTGCATACCATCCAATTCCAATCCCAAGTGTACCGCTGACGGTACAGCGTGCAGTAAGGGGTTAATATTTTTTCCACTCTTTTTTTCATAAATCTTTTATTCCACTTCAGTTCTGATCATAACTACCAAGTTTTCAATTATTTTCAAAAAAATGAACCCTTTAGATGCCAATTTGAACTTTTTAATATACCGCCATACCGGTGTATTTGATTACACAACGGGGGGAACGCTGCGTCGCGCGACATTGTTTGAGACGGGACCCTTTTCAGTGTTGCGCCTCTAAACACGCATGTTTACTGTCTATTTTTAACGCTATTTAAAAAATACTCGTATTCGTTAAGCTGCATTTCATTTCCCTGCTCTCCCTCCGTCTCTGTCAGTCACGCGTCTCTCTCACATAGCCTACAAACACACACACACACACTCACACACAGCCCCTCCCCGCCGTGCACACCGCGTGTGTCTCCATCAGCGAGATCATCCCTGGAAGTTTGCTAGCTTCAGCGTCGCGTTAGATTAGCTCAACCGAAAGAAGACGGCTGGCGAAATTCACAAAAGGTTGGTATCACGTGCAACTTTATAAAATCACACATTAAAAAGTCCTATAAAAATATTTTATATTTTTAATACAATGTTGTCCCGTCCCGACCCGACCCATAGCAAACACGCGATTACGCCTTCTTTATAAAGTTAACTAGTCGCAAGTTTGCCGTATAAAAAAAAATATAGTTGGGTTGTCGAGGTCTAAACACTAGCAGCTGTGAATCAAATAAAGTAGGTTTTTTAAACTCTTACACTGAATGTTTGCTGCTTCAATCCAGATGAGTATTGAAAAATATTTTCCGCGATTGAAAAAGAAACCAGCCTGAACCGGCGGTATCAGTCTGAAACAGCTGAACAGTCCGACCAGTGTAATTAGCTATGTTATTAATTTGTTTACAATGAAGATGTGAGTATTAATACAATAAAGTTCTGTGTGACCAATTATTAACGAAGGAATTATTTTGAAGAATTTTTATTTTAATTTTTAATTCTGTTCTCAATCTGTCGAAAATGCTGTGAACACCTAATTATGCATGAAAAAAAAATACCGTGATATACCTTGAAACCGTGTACCGTGAAAAATACCGTGATATGTATTTTTGGTCATACCGCCCAGCACTAACACACACACACACTGAAACCTGCGTGACCCCAGTGATGTTATGAGGTCGTCAGACTGAGAAATAGTTTGGGTTTCTTTGAGGTAACATAATAAAATAGTTTGGGTTTCTTTGAGGTAACATGATGAAATAGTTTGGGTTTCTTTGAGGTAACATGATGAAAGCACCCTCGTTTGTCAACGACAGCTCCACCAGCATGAGAATGCCTAAAGAGCTGTGCGCATTTCTCATTCTCCTGATTCAACTCGAAGAAGGAAGGTTGGAAGGCATGGCACAAAAATTCGGAGTTGCCCAAGCCGTGGAGGAAGTCCTCAGAGCAGGGCACAGCGACTCTCTCTATTCATCCTCCTCTGATGACTCCTCAGATGAAGAATGGGAACGCACCCTCCCTCCAGGGAGAGCTGCAGGCCTTCCTCTGCTGCTCATCCTCGCCGGGGTGCATCACTCACGAGGTGAGAGCACCCTCAGTCTGTGGGATGCACTGGGTGGGCCATGTTCAGGCAAACCATGACACGCACAAGATTTGAATCCCTTGTTTGATGACCGGCTGACTCAACCCCATCGACAGCGAGAGGGCAAACTGGCTCTGATTGCAGCTCTCTGGGAGAAGTGGGAGAGCCGCCTCTTCACCCCGGGCAGAGAAGTCTGCATCGATGAGCAGCTGAAGGCCTTTCAGGGTCGCTGCGCGTTTCGGCAGTATATCCCCAGCAAACCCACAAAATATGGCATCAAAGTGTGGGTTGCCTGTGACGTGTGCAGCTCATAGTCTTCCAAAGACATCTAAGATATGAATGTTTCACTTTCTAGCTGCAATTGAAATTCAGTCGTACATCGGCCGTTTTACCGATGAAGAGTTTGGGAGTGGCGAGCTTTAGACGATGTGTTAAAATTTAGCGGCCTACGTCGTGGGCTAATAAGCTAAATAATAATATATAAATAATAAGCTAAATTGCTATCTTCAAGTATTGGAATGAAGGTCTGCTCAAATGAAAACTCGCCATGGTTGGGACCTTTAGAAGGAATAAGCCTGAGCTTCCCCCAGTCCATCTGCAGGCGAGCCACAGACCTGTGCACTCCTCAACATTTGCCTTCACTGCAACACACACTGCAGTGTCATATGTGCCGAAGAGGTGGAAAATGTTCTCCACCTCAGCACAGCACACAGGGACCCAGTGGTCAGCGAGGATGAGCACCGAAAACCCCAAATAATCCTGAACTGCGTGTGTGTGTGTGTGCCATAGTCTAATGCTGTATTCATTACAATGGATGTCTATGGGAGCCGTTTCTGTAATCTGCCATTGCAGAAAAACTAAAAAGCTGATAAAACTGATGTTGTAGCTCATCAATGACATATCCCAGACCTAATAATCCCCCATAGAATATTTCACTTTGCATTGCATATATTGAAAATACAGCAGTTTTTGTGTGTGTTTTTAACAGAAATTGGTGTTTACCTCATATATACCAGTATTTAAAGGGTTAATTTTTTTTAAAATAATTGAAAACTTGGTGGTTATGATCAGAACTGAAGTGGAAGAAAAGATTTCTGGAAAAAAAAGTGGAAAAAAATATTAATATATGAGGTTTTTAGGTCGTTTTAAAAGGAGTTTTTTTTTTTTAAATCAGACATTGCAAAAAAATTAAAAATCCCTAAAAATCAATGTTGTTGCTAATCATTGACATATCCCAGACCATAATTATCCCCCCTCAACAATTCCACTCTATATATGTGACCTGATCCAGCAAAATGAGTCACAGTGACCCAAATGTCAAAATTGAGATGTTGGTATCAAAAGAAAGGAATGAAAATAAGCTTTAAAATGATACCCTAGTCAAAGTCATACGTTGGATGGTTTTCAAAATATGGCCATTTGATTTATGATCTTCCACCCTCTTTTTACAATTGAAAACCTGAGAAAATCGCGTTTAAAGTTTTTTGCCCGTTTTTTTGTTGCTATCTTTCAAAATCTTGTGAATTTAAAGGGATAAACTCTTTATCTTAAAGCTTAATTTTACCAAAGCATTTGTACACATATAAAATGGTATTAAACCAGACTGAAGCCCAAATGATTAAAAAATATTTATTTAACTATATATTATACTTAAAAAAAAATTTTAATAATTTTTTTTTTTTTTTTCTAAAATCAGAAAGGTTGAACAGAGGTGTTACATTTCCAATACATTTCTGCTTGAGAAAGAGGGTGTGTCTATGTCAGGGTATGGTGTGTGTGTCTGTATCTGCATTTCTATGTGTGTGTGTGAGAGAGAGAGAGAGAGAGAGCATCAGTCATAACATCAGTCAATATTGGATTACAATTACTCAAACATTTCACATTGCATCAAATTACTCAAACATTTCACATTGCATCAAATTACACAAACATTTCACATTGCATCAAATTACACAAACTAATTTCATAAACTCAAAATCTTTTCTTCTTAGCTGGGCAGGGAGAGGGACAGCTTACTTCCATTGGCGGTTTCAGGCATGTAGTGTCCTGTGTTTTTTCAGAGCAAAACTCACGGATATTTTGGTACAGATACATCCGTCATTTGTAATCCAGGCCAGGAGGCTTGACACTGGGGGGTCTCTGGATTGGTGGTGCGTCCTTTTGGAGCAGGCATACTCCTTGTTCTGCAGTGTTGGCAAAGGCTTTGTAGAAGAGCCAGCCAGGATGGTCACTGCTCATTCTGAAAGACACAGAATTTTGGGACATAGACATAAGCCAAAGACATACGCCATTCGTATTGTTTATAATTATACAATAAATTACATACCGATAATGCTGGTGTTGGGTTATGCCCGGGAAGAGTCGGAAGAATGGCTTCAGGAATGACTGCCAATCACGCTGCTCCACCACGACTTCTCCATCTTCCCGGCCAACCAGTTGCGGGATGTTAACGTCTGTCAGTGTGCTGCTTTGAACGACTTCCACAATATCTTCCAGGCAGGATACCATCTTTCGGCGATAGCATTGCTTCACCAAGCCAAATGCCCAATCTGGTGCAAACTTTGTATGGCCCACAATCAGAAAGTTCACTGAAATGGTTTCATGCAAACCATGAAGGACTCTCCATGAGAGGTACTGTAGCACAGTATTGTTCTTGTTCTGACCGACACAGTTGTCGCAGTGTAGTTGGACATGCTTTTCACCCATGCCATATCGTGTGAAGAAATGGTCAAGAAATGACACCACAGCATTTGGCCCTTTGTTGATGCATGCACTCTCATCAATAAGGTAGTTCACTTGTCTTGGGATAGCCTCACAGTTAATGCCAAACAAGCATTTTCGAGGGGTCAAGAAGTACATGGAACCGGGCTGAAGTGGATTGGAGGGAAAATGCACATGCTGGGCAAAATCAAATGAATAATGCATGGTGATTTCTCGGGAGCATGGATCACAAGGACAGAGTTGATTGATGTTGTTTTCTTTTACAGTATCTTTGGCTTTCTGAACCATGTCTTGATACAGTGAGCGTTCTAGGATCACTTTCATGAGGTGGTCTTCCTGGCTCCTGCATCGCTCAGATTTCTCTGCCTCGGTCAGGTTGGCAGACTTGTAGATGGCAGAGTTGTTTTTTTGGCAGTGCCAACATAAGTCTGTCATTGGCTTCGTCCGGACTATGTAGGGCACAAGGGTCTTCCACAGGCGCCGAAAGGTCACAATGCTATATTCTACATGAATTTTTATGAATTTTTATGTTGTAGAGTTATGAAATTATTTTATCAATGGAGAAATTGAGCAGCCTTGCTTTGTTGTCTACAGTAGTAGATCAACCCTCATCTTACTTTGAAGCTCCCAGATCAAGGAAGTGACGTCGACGGAGCTTTAGCAGCAGAGAAGCTATTAGGCTTGTGTTGATAATAATAAACTCCTGGACTATGTACAAACTTCCAAATGCATCGTTTTGTGAGTACAGACCATATTTGTACTACTGTAGAAGTTTGGTGTCATGGCATGTGATTTTAGTGTGGTAATTTTGGAGATACTGCCAGGGTCCATTAGCGCTTGTACTAAGCTATACGGGATAACTCAGCTGATGTTCGGCCAATATCGGAAAAACTTCGGGTGGGCTACTTGGCTGGATGTCACGGTTCAAATGACCCTAGGGTGAATCTACTCCGAACCATCATTTTAACAAGTGGATAACTAGACTAAGTAGTGGATAAAGGAAGTGATTCGTGACAGCTGCATGCATTGAGCCTAGCGGGCAGCGAAGTGAACACACAACCGGAAGTAGTCTTTTTTTTCCCCTGACAAAGACTACGCTTTTGTGAAATTTTATAAAATATATAGAGAACGAAAAAAAACGTTATTAACCGGTTTTGTGGATTTCAGAATAACGTTTCTGTTCCGGAACAGTTGAAGACCATTTCGTTTTCGTTTCCGTTTCCGTTTCCGTTCCTCGTAAAATTCCGTCCGTTTTCAGTTTTCGTTTTCGTTCCTTGAACCGGTTCGGAGCCCTGCTTTGCAGTGGCCAAATGATGCCTGGTCTCCACCCATCCATCCATTTTCTATACCCGCTTAATCCATCGGTCGGGTCGCGGGGGGGGCTGGAGCCTATCCCAGCGGTCATTGGGCGAAAGGCAGGGTACACCCTGGACAGGTCACCAGTCCATCACAGGGCCACACAGAGATAAACAACCACACACGCTCACACTCACTCCTAAGGACAATTTTAGAGACACCAGTTAACCTAACATGCATGTTTTTGGCCAGTGGGAGGAAGCCGGAGTACCCGGAGAGAACCCACGCATACACGGGGAGAACATGCAGACTCCACACAGAAAAGGGAGTTGAACCTGGAACCCTCTCGCTGTGAGGTGAGGGTGCTAACCACCACAACACTGTGCAGCCCATGCCTGGTCTCTTTTGCCCCTAATGCAAAATTTCATGGTAAAGCGCAAGAGGTTATAACAGCGCTCCCTCTTGAAGATAGTCTCAATTCTGAAAAGGTTAAAATGGCTATTTTAAAAGCATATGAACTTGTCTCTGAGGCCTACAGACAAAAACGTAGGTCTTTAAAAAGACCCCTAATCAGACTTATGTGGTGTTCGCCAGAGAAAAGGGGGGTCTGTTTGTAAAGTGACTGAACTTGATTCCTTACGGGAGTTAGTCCTGTTGGAAGAGTTTAAAAATGGTCTGCCAGGACGCATTGCAGTGCATTTGAATGAGCAAAAGGTTAAATCCCTTTCTGCTGCTGCTGTTTTTGCTGATGAATGCTTATTCACAAGTCTGATTTCCAGATGGGAGCTAATGCTCCAAACTAACACAACTGAACGATGTCAAGGAGTGTTTCTATTGTCATTAGACAGGACATGTAATTGTTAACTGTTTGGCTTTGAAACGTAAAGGTCAACATTCTTCCCAGTCCCAGCCTAAAGGCGTGGGGCTCATGAATTGTAAAAGAAATAGTGGGAACATTATTGAGGTTGACTGGACTCCTGATCCCTGTTTCAAGCACTTTTCACTGGATGGGTTGGTGTCCCTTACCGGTGTGACTGCAGATCAGCATCCAGTCTATATTTTGCTTGATTCGTAAAAAATAAGGATGTGCTGCAGCCCTCCAATAATCCCTCTCCTCCACTTACCCATGCACATCTGCGCGCAGAGCAGAGGACGGATCCAAAGTTCTGACAAAGCCAGAGATGAGACTATGCCCTTTTACATGGACAATGAAATGCTAATGCAAAAATGGTGCCCAGTGGTAATTTGTGATTCATATCAGCAGACCTCGGGCCCATGAAGCTCCAGTACCATTACAATACAGTTTGTTTTCTGGATCAATACTTTGGGTATGTTTTAAGAGGACTACAATGCTTCTGATTTCTCTAAATTACTCCATGGATTTAGCTGTGGTATCTGTTCATTTCAGTGTGGTTTAAAGAATTTTTAAAAATCACAATAAAAAACAAAGGAAGTGCCTAAAATAAAGACACAAGCTCTGAAGACAGTGGGGGATGCAATACCTCCAAGTAGCTTAGATGCTGTTAAATTCATTTTCATCTGACCACACATTGTGCCTTGGCCCTGCAGAATAACCATTTTGTATATCATCTCATTACCTATGAGACAGGAGGGGATATAGGCCCATTGCATACTGCAAAAAGGCTGCTCATTACAGGCCTCCATTACAGGGTACAACCCCTGGCATACTGTCACAGCAATCTGCGCAACACAGCCATAAATCAACTCCATCTGTGCCCCTATTATCAGCTAATTTCAATGAGAACCGACAAGGCTTGGACTTTAAAAGCTGTGGCATAAGTGTAAATCAGATTCATTGGCATTAGGACTCCAAATCAAGGGGAAGCAGTTGACTCGATCACATTCACTATTGCTCTCAGCTTAAAGATAATTCACTTAATATGCATCCGTCTGTCTTATTTCCCTCACTTCATTTGCCCTTGTCAGCATGGCCTACTTTTACTGTTGCAGAAACATTGTTGACCTCTCTATCCCCATCAATGTCTTCCACTTTGTTTAACCTCAGGGTTACAAAAATAGGTCAAGCAAATCATTGGTGTGTGTCAAATTGTAGTGAAATAGGAGGCAGAAATATGACAAGGCTGAGCACCATCACTTGCGCCCCTTCAAATAGGTATTCATAGCAGAGCCCTTTGTACAGCAAGAACTGGATGTTTGCCAAAAAATGTCCAGAATTTCTTTAAGTCATAAATCATTAGAAAGATACTTCATTGTATGTTATACAATGAAACTCTGATGGAGCAATCCAGTTACATCTTAAAGAAAACAGCAAGAACACAAAACATTAAAAGTTGCAATTTGAGTAAAAATGATTCAAAAGTTAAAACATAAGCAGTGAAAAATGGGACAACAAATATTGCACAAGATTGGGTTAGAACCCAACAGTTACCAATAGCACTGAGCCCAGGTTGTTTTCATCTATATTTATGCATCTGTAGTATGGCTGCTGCTTGTTTGAAAAAGGTGTTTTATAGCATCAGTCAGTCTGAGTGTTAGAATAATGGCACATGATCTTTTACAGTGCCTTGCGAAAGTATTCTGCCCCCTTGAACTTTCCAACCTTTTGCCACATTTCAGGCTTCAAACATAAAGATATAAAATTTAAATTTTTTGTGAAGAATCAACAACAAGTGGGACACAATCGTGAAGTGGAATGAAATGTATTGGATGTGTGAAACTTTTTTAACAAATAAAAAACTGAAAAGTGGGGCGTGCAATATTATTCGGCCCCTTTATGGCCCTGTCACACTGTTGCGTATGGCACTAGCGTATGAAAATTATCACTCATACGCTGGTATACGCTGACATACGCCAGGGGAACGTTAGGCATAGGTTGTATACGTTTCAAGCACGCTGGCATACGTTGGCATACGTTGGCATACGCTGAGGCAGAAATAAATTTTTGAACATGCTCAAAACTTTTGTGCGTATGGTTAATACGCTAAGCATACGATAGGCATACGCTGAATACGCTAGAGGTACGATATAGGTACGTTACTGATAGGTCGAGAACGCTGGACATAAATTGCCATATGTTGGCATGAAGGTGTACCGTACAGCTAGCGTATTTATAGCCTCCGCCCGTCTGCCGCCTCCATCTCCGCAAGACGGGCGGAGATGGAGGCGGCAGGCAACCGACGATTCACGGGAGCGGTCAGGAGGAGGAGTTGGGGATCTTGATCGCTCAGAAGCATGAAACTCATCAGCCGCAGGTGCATCAGGCATTTCAGCAGGTTTGGGTGAGAATGATTCTTGTGTTTTTTTGCCTTTTCCTCGCCCCAGGGCCTGGGCAAACGACGATTGCTTCTTGGGAGGCATGATCGAGATGAATGTCTCGAGAGATGTTGATAGCGCGTCGTCTACTGCCATAATGGAGCAATGTGGAAAGGCTGCTGAGTTAATGGCGTTGCCCCTGGCAATCAATAGCGTCTTCTGCCAACATGGCCGACCGGCCGACCGGAGTCACGTGACTCCTCATTCTCAATAGGCGCGTTGAAACGTACGCTTGGCATGCGCAGTTCATATGCTACTCATACGCTAGTCATTCTTTATTTTCAAGGACTTTTCGTGCGTATGATTAATTTTCATACGCCACTCATACGCTTCTCTCATACGCAACAGTGTGACAGGGCCTTACTTTCAGTGCAGCAAACTCACTCCAGAAGTTCAGTGAGGACCTCTGAATGATCCAATGTTGTCCCAAATGACTGATGATGATAAATAGAATCCACCTGTGTGTAATCAAGTCTCCGTATGAATGCACCTGCTCTGTGATAGTCTCAGGGGATGCCGACTGAGGATCGATTCGCAGGAGGTGTGGAGAGAGCGAGAGGATCATTCTCGGATAACGAGAGCAGCTTGGCTCAGTGTGAGAATAACCAGAGGACGGTAAAATCGAAAGTACAGTGAATGTAAAGTGGACATGGCGGCAGACTCAGATGGGGGTTTAGGGAATGAAGATTTGGAGGATGAGGATTCAAGGATGTCTTGGGAAAAAGTTAGTCGCGTGAGGAAAGTCAGAGATAGCAGTGAAAATGACTCAGATGAGTCCGAATCTGCTGTCGCTAAAAAGACCAGGCCAAATAGAGAGCATCCTGGAAGATCCCAGGAAACAACTGAAGAAGTGTGGAAGGTAGTTATAGTGTTTGAACAAGAGGGAGGACCAGATCTACATCCAATGCACATCACAAAGGCAATTGAGAAGGAAATAGGGAAGATAAATCATGCTAGGTTCATGGGGAATGGTAGGCTTTTGATTTTTGTCAATTCAGAGGAACAAAGAAATAACATTTTGAAGAAAAAAACACTTAACAAACTTAAGATAAAGTCACACATTCCAGGAGCAGCAGCTAGAGCAAGAGGGGTAATAACAGGGATTCCAACTTCAGTATCCATGGAAGAGATAAAAGAGAATCTGACAAAATATGCAATAATTGATGCTAAACGTCTGATGAAAGGGAAGGAAAAAACTGAAAGCATGTCCATATTGATATATTTCCAGAAAGACATGCCGACTAAAGTGCAAATGGGCTACATGTCCTACATTGTTCGAGAGTACATTCCACCTCCTTTAAGATGCTTTAGATGCCAACGATTTGGGCATGTAGCAGGTCAATGCAGAGGAAAACTAATGTGTGCTAAATGTGGTGGAGAACAAGAATATGGCAAATGTGGGAAGGATGATGTTTTAAAATGTTGCAACTGTGGAGGTCAACATAGTGCTGCATATGGTGGTTGTGAGAAACAAAGGGAGGCTAAGGAAGTACAGAAAATCAAGGTCACACACAAGGTATCTTATGCTGATGCTATAAAGAAAATTGCGAAAGATAAGAAATATCTATCTGATCCCCTCCCTGCCACACCAGAACAAACTATATGGAGTCAATATGATAACATGCTGAGAACAAGAGTGGCGAAGCAGGTCCCTTTAAAGGAGAATCTTCAACATACCAACAGGTATAGTCCTACTCCAGTAGTCTGTGAATGCAAAGCAAAAATATCAAAGGAAACATTACTAGTGAAGAAAAGTGAATTCATTGCATTCATTTGCACAGTGATGAACAGAACTCTGCAATTTACTAAGAAAAGCGACAGGATTAAGTCAATAGTAGATATTGCCAATGAGTTTCTGGGATCTAGTATTAAAGCAGATGAGATTCATGAAATGATAAACCGGAAATATGAAAAGTCTCAAAATAATTGAACGATTTATGGTGCTTTTTATTCTCCAGTGGAATGCAAGAAGCTTAATAGCTAATGGCCAAGAATTTAAAAGGTATATTCAGAATATAAAAGAGAAACCTGAAATAATTTGTGCTCAAGAGACCTGGTTGAAACCACACTTAGATTTGATCATAAAAGGATACAATAGTGTCAGATTTGATAGAGGAAAGGATAGAGGAGGAGGATGTATGACATTCATTAAAGAAGGGATTCCATACAGGCGAGTTGACATAGGTAATGAACATGAGTGCATAGTAACAGAAATATTTAATGGGACCAAGAAAGCATATAATATTATTAATTATTACAATCCATGTAAAGCCTTATCAATTGACATTCTAAAGGGTATTGTAAAGAAAACTCACAAAGAAATTTGGTGTGGAGACTTCAATGCTCACAATAGCCTATGGGGTAGCAAGCATACCAATTTGAATGGTACGGTGGTTGATGAAATGATCAATGATAGAGTGTTAGTTTGTTTAAATAATGGGTCTGGAACTAGAATCAATGTGCATAAGAATGAGACTTCTTGTATCGATCTAACTTTAGTTGATAGAAGATTAGCCAGTAGATGTGAGTGGGAAATTGACCAAAAAACAAACATTGGAAGTGATCATTTCCCAATTTGGTGTAAAATTGATATGGTATTTAAGATTCAACCTTACTACATACATCATAAATGGGTTTTCAGAAAAGCTAAATGGGAGGAATTTCAGGAAACCTGTGAAAACATGATAAACCAGATACCAGAACTAGACCAAAATATTAATGACATGAATAACATTGTAAGTTCTATTATCTATTCTGCAGCAAGACAAAGCATTCCAATTAGTGAGGGTAAAAAGAATCAAACAAATGTTCCTTGGTGGGATGATGAGTGTACTAAAGTGGTTAAGGATCGAAATAAAGCTTTCAAGAGACTGCGCAAAACATTAACAATGGATACCCTTTTAGATTATCAAAGGAAAAGGGCCATAGCTAGGAAAACTATTAAAGAGGCAAAAAGAGAATCTTGGAGACATTTTTGCACAACGATAGGAAGGGAAACCACACTGACTCAAGTATGGATGATGATTAAAAAGATGACAGGAAGATGCAAGCCTTCACAAATCCCAGTTTTAATTGAAGGAGGAAGTCAATCCATATCAGACATAGATAAAGCCAATTTATTAGGTAAAACATTTGCAGACATTCATAAAGGTAGTCACTTAGAAGAGCGATTTAAGATAAGAAAAGAAGAAATCTTTGAAATTAATAAGGACATTCTGGAGGCTAGGGAAACAGATGTGTCTATACTGGACAATGATTTTAGTATAGCAGAATTAAAAATGGCTTTAAATAACACTGCATATTCTGCCCCAGGAAATGATTATCTATGCTATGCTATGTTCAAGCATTTACCTGAGGAAGTTCTAGGAATCATTCTCAAACTGGTTAACAAAGTTTGGGACAAGGGCAAATTGCCAAACGCATGGAAGAGCTCAACAATCCTCCCATTTCCTAAACCTGGAAAAGATGCAAGTAACCCAAGTAGCTATAGACCTATAGCTCTTACCTCACATTTAGGGAAACTGATGGAAAAAATGATTGTGTCGCGTTTGAATTATTATTTAGAATATAAATGCCCACTCCATAAGTATCAAACTGGTTTTAGGAAACAGAAATCAACAACTGATGCACTAGTTAAACTAACTAATGAAATTGAAAAAACTTTAGTTATGAAAGAGGTTATGGTAGCTGCATTTCTAGATATTGAGAAAGCTTATGATACTATGTGGAGGGAAGGTTTGCTAATCAAATTGAGAAAAATAGGTATCAAAGGAAGAATGTATAACTACATACTGGACTTTCTGTCCCAGCGTACCTTGAGGGTTAGAGTAGGAGAAGCAATATCAAAGGAATTCATGGTGGAAAATGGAATACCCCAAGGAAGTGTTATCTGCCCAATTTTATTTAACATAATGATTAATGATATCTTTGAAAAACTGGGAGAGATGAATGAAGGGTTACTATATGCGGATGATGCTGTCATTTGGAGAAGGGGGCGTAATATTTAATATATTACAGGTAAAATTCAGAAGGATATAAACACTCTAGAGCAATGGAGAGTGGATTGGGGTTTTAAATTCTCTGTTCAAAAATCACAAATTGTATATTTTACAAGAAAGAAAGTTTCAGGAAATCATAAAGTAATACTATACAAGCAACCACTTGAAAGAGGAGAGACATTTAAATACTTAGGAATATGGTTTCATAGTAAACTTACATGGAAACATCACATTGAGTATATAGAAACTAAATGCAAAAAGATGTTAAATGTAATGAGGATGGTCTCTGGTCTTAGTTGGGGAGCAGATAGACAATCTATGTTGAATATTTACAAATCCCTGATAAGATCTACTATTGACTATGGCTGTATAGTATATAGTTCAGCTCGTAAAACATCCCTCCTAAAACTGGACAGAATACAATTTAAGGCCCTGAGAATGGCTTTTGGAGCTATGAAAACAACTCCTACAAGTGCGCTGCTGGTGGAAGCAGAGGAAACCCCACTCAGTTTAAGATTTAAAAAACTTTCCTTAACATATTGGGTTAGACTGCAGGGAAGTGTTAACAATCCAACAACAACAGTGCTTCATGATTGCTGGGAGTATCTCAAGAAAACAAAGGGATTTGGATGGGACATTGATGATACTGCATGTCAGTATGGACTAAAAGATCTAACGTTCAGCCCTGCATTAGCTATGAGCAGTGTTCCGCCATGGATTCTTCCTGCTCCTGAAACAAATATAAATCTACTTGAGGAAAAGAAAGATCATCCAGATCAGCAAAGCTTTGCAATAGTATGTAAAAACTATCTGAGTTCTTCATATCATGGGTAAATACACATTTACACAGATGGATCAAAAGATATACAAAATGGACACTGTGGCATAGGAATATATATACAAGAATTCAACCAAACATATGGATACAGATTGAGTAATTTATTATCAATATACTCAGTTGAAATGACAGGAATAATAACTGCTTTGAGGTGGATTGAGGAAGTTAAACCCCTTAAGTCAGTCATATGCACTGATTCAATGGGAGTCTTACAAAGCCTCGTGTCAGGAAATTCAATAAGAGAAGACCTGGTTATAGAAATGAGACATCTGTTAGCACACCTTAGAAACCTTGGAATTGTAGTCCAGTTATGTTGGGTTCCAGCACATATTGGGATTAAAGGTAACGAAGTAGCTGACAAAATAGCCAAAAAATCTCTTAAACAAGATCACATAGCTATCCATATTCCATTGGGGAAAGGGGAAGCTAAAACAATAATTAAAGAGAAGACTATGGAAAGATGGCAGGAAGAATGGGATGCTGATGCCAATGGAAGACAATATTTTAAAGTTCAGAGTCATGTTGGGGGGAAAAGGGTTACAGCAGTGGGTGTGAACAGAAGAGAAGAGGTAGTGTATACTAGACTGAGACTAGGGCACACAGGCCTTAATGTAACAATACAAATAATAGGGAAAAGTGATGGCCTTTGTGTTGACTGTAAGGTTAAAGAAGATGTAGATCATGTTTTATTTCATTGTACAAAGTATAATGATTGCAGAAAGGAATGGTTTGAAAAAGAAGAAGAATCAGGAATCCATAACATAGTGGAGGAACAAGGAATGCAGAGAAATAGAATTAAGGCTCTTATCCATTACCTAAAGATAACCGATTTAATTAAAATAATTTAATATACATTTTGGTTTGTTTGTTTATTTGATTTGATTCTGTTTATTTGCTTTAGTTATTTATTTTCTTACTTTAGTTATTATTTATCTACACTTCATTATGAAAAAGTGATATAGTCTGGCCAGTTCCTTTACACACTCCTGTACAGTAGGTGGCGGTATACACACTAAATGCTGTAACCCGCCAATAAACAGAAGAAGAAGAAGAAGAAGCAGAAGAAGATAGTCTCAGGGTTCTGTTCAAAGCGCAGAGAGCATCATGAAGACCAAGGAACACACCAGGCAGGTCCCAGATACTGTTGTGGAGAAGTTTAAAGCCAGATTTGGATACAAAAAGATTTCCCAAGCTTTAAACATCCCAAGGAGCACTGTGCAAGCAATCATATTGAAATGGAAGGAGTATCAGACCACTGCAAATCTACCAAGACCCGGCCGTCCCTCTGCAACAAGGAGAAGACTGATCAGAGATGCAGCCCAGAGGCCCATGATCACTCTGGATGAACAGCAGAGATCTACAGCTGAGGTGGGAGAGTCTGTCCATAGGACAACAATCAGCCGTACACTGCACAAATCTGGCCTTTATGGAAGAGTGGCAAGAAGAAAGCCGTTTCTCAAAGATATCCATAAAAAGTCTGGTTTAAAGTTTGCCACAAGCCACCTGGGGGACACACCAAACATGTGGAAGAAGGTGCTCTGGTCAGATGAAACCAAAATCCAACTGTTTGGCCTCAATGCAAAACGATATGTTTGGCGTGAAAGCAACACAGCTCATCACCCTGAACACACCATCCCCACTGTCAAACATGGTGGTGGCAGCATCATGGTTTGGGCCTGCTTTTCGTCAGCAGGGACAGGGAAGATGGTCAAAGTTGATGGGAAGACGGATGGGGCCAAATACAGGACCATTCTGGAAGAAAACCTGTTGGAGTCTGCAAGAGACCTGAGACTGGGACGGAGATTTATCTTCCAACAAGACAATGATCCAAAACATGAAGCCAAATCTACAATGGAACGGTTCACAAATAAACGTATCCAGGTGTTGGAATGGCCAAGTCAAAGTCCAGACCTGAATCCAATCGAATCTGTGGAAAGAGCTGAAGACTGCTGTTCACAAACGCTCTCCATCCAACCTCACTGAGCTCCAGCTGTACAGCAAGGACGAATGGGCAAGAATTTCAGTCTCTGATGTGCAAAACTGATAGACATACCCCAAGCGACTTGCAGCTGTAATTGCAGCAAAAGGCGGCGCTACAAAGTATTAACGCAAGGGGCCAAATAATATTGCACGCCCTACTTTTCAGTTTTTTATTTGTTAAAAAAGTTTGACACATCCAATAAATTTCATTCCACTTCACATTTGTGTCCCACTTGTTGTTGATTCTTCACAAAAAATTAAAATGATATAACTTTATGTTTGAAGCCTGAAATGTGGCAAAAGGTTGAAAAGTTCAAAGGGGGCTGAATACTTTCGCAAGGCACTGTATCTTTATGGTTCAGTCACATCCAGATGAGGTGAAGCAAGAAAACATCTCCTCAAATTAATTGTAAGTTACTAACACTAAAAGTCCTTTTCAGATGCAGGGGTGCAGATCTGATGTCAGGATTGGGGGGGGACACAAAAGTGATTTTTTTTTTTTTTTTGCCTGTATGCAGCTCATAACACTATAAATCACACCTTCGTAGAGGCTCCCTCCGACCCTCCCAGATCCCCAATTCTTCTCACCATCTTCCTTTTCTCCCAGTGTATGGGACTACTTTATGGATAATTAATTGAATATCAGAATATGAAACCCTAACCAAGTTGTGTAAACTAACTGATCATGTTTTTACAATGCCAGTTTTGATGGTAAACAGTTCTAAAAAAAGAGTTCTAAGAGCACAATAAAAACAACAAGTTGATCCAACAAAATCTGATTTATTTACATACATTTTTATATAAAATCATTCTTTTTTTGTTTTCATCTGTCATTTCCCAAGACTCCCTGGAAAAAAGGCAAGGCCAGTTTATTTGTAGAGCACAATTCTCACAGTCCAGCTCTACACACTCAGCAGGGTCCTGGAGGGCGCCCAACCAGTCGACATGTATTTTGTGGACTTGGAGAAGGCGTTCGACCGTGTCCCTCGGGGAGTCAGCCCTAGAGCCTGGGGAAGCCATGGAGAAACTTGAACTTTGTTATTTCCAAAAAAAAGTCACAAGTACTTGTGACTGTTGGACGGCCAGGACAAAAACCACACTGCACCTCCTGAATTTGAGATTCGACTATCCGACTGATCCTCCTCTCCAGTACCCCCAAATAGACCTTACAAGGGAGTGTGGGAAGTGCGATCCCCCTGTAGTTGGAACACACCCTCCGGTCCCCCTTTTTGAAGAGGGGGACCACCACCCCGATCTTCCAGTCTAGAGGTACTGTCCCCGATGTCCACACAATGTTGCAGGGGCGTGTCAACCAAGACAGCCCTGAAGAATTTGCAGACTTCTTTGTCTTGCACTTGATAATCTTGCAGCAAATATGCTTGGGTCAATGGTGGTTCCTCATTAATGTAATGAATATAAGATTCACACAAAGTAAATTTAAATTCAAGTCTTTGACTTTCACCATATACTGACTGAACAAATTAGGCTTTAACATCAAAATGAAAAAGAATATTCACTTGTGCTAAATATTTTTCTTTTGAGACCTTTTGGTAATGTCACTGGTTTAAAAAAGGCAATTTTAAATTATTATGCATAAGTGTATGTAGACCATATCTAATCTTACTCAAACTCTCTTCCCAGAATTGAACGACTCTGGAGAGACGTATGGTGTGCTGTTACCAGCATATACTACAGTGTGCTGCACTCGCTAGAGGAGGATGGTTTGCTTGACCTGTCAAACATTGCACACCTCTTCAGTTGTCATTTTGCATATCTGGCCAGACTACAGGCTAGTCTAGATATCTTCAGCAGTGGATGGGGTAACCACCCACTCAAAACTGAAGGTAACCTAACACCCAATCAGCTGTGGAAGATGGGGCACATTCAACATGCCACGGCAGAACCAGAAAATGCTGAGGTAAAAGGGAACATCTGTGCCAGTTTGTGCTTCTATGTTTAAAGTTTCTGTCAATCCAGAAAAGCACTTAGCTGAACGGAGGGATTTATTATGAAGCAAGTTCAACATAGCCAGGCTTTCTTTGTATGAGCTTGGTGTGAGTCTTATGTTAATCTGATTTAGATGGTTTGTTGAATTCATGGTGCTTTTATTATTAATTAATGTGCAACACTTTTAGTGAGTTCCACTGGTTCCACACATAGCTGTTAGATAAGAGATGCAACAATGTACAATGCTACTTTGTAATAAAAAATGAATGCTCAGTTATCTTTGAGTGATCATTAAAGTTGGGGTATGAGATGTTTTCTGGAGCATTTTTTATCATATTGTCTGAAAACCTCCTCACGACCCCATTGCACCCACTAAAATAGAATGTTTGGGAAAAATATATATATATTTTAGTCCATTGTAGAGGGTGTAGCAAGAGGAAATGTCTGACCAATAGAAGTAATGATGAGAGTTACTTCTATTGGATTCTGACACGCCAATCAACCGTCAGCCCCCCTCACCCCTCACTCCTGCGCGTTCACAGACTCGTGACTCGTTCATGTGTTTTGAAGGCGTGGTTTCGAGGGGTGGGCTGAAGGGAGAGGCAAGGTTGTGTATTTTCAAAAATATAGCTTGCAGGAACCGTTTTTCAAAGATCTCAGACCCCACCTTTAACTTCATTACAAAGGCCTATCTTACAATTGGCCGTTACGACTCACACTCAGCTCTCTGCTTTATAGAATTAATAAATGTTGATTTGAAAGTGGTCAGGGGAACCCACAGGTTTAATGAATATTTATCCCTGTTGAATTTAGTGTTGGTTGAAATAGGACTTTTTTTTAAAAAAAAAAAATTTGCAGTTACAACTTAAAATACAATTTTTTTTTTTTTTAATTCCCAGGAATCCAGTAAAATTGTGCTTCTTTTTCCAGGATCGAAAATGTCACATTATAGAGAATATTAATACATTCTATGGTTAATGCAGTGGTTAGTGAAAGGACTGGACTTTTAATAGCCAATTTGACTTTCTGGAAATTGTATGATTGATTTCTAGAAATACAGTGGGGTGCGAAAGTTTGGGCAGCCTTGTTAATTTTCCTGATTTACCTTTACAAAGCATTGATTGTTTGGATAAAAAAATTCCGTTAAATATATCATATAGGGGACAAACACAGTGATATTTGAGAAGTGAAATGAAGTTTATATGATTTACAGAAAGTGTCCAATAATTGGTTAAACAAAAGTAGGCAGGTGCATAAATTTGGGCACCAAAAAAAAAACCTTAACTCAATATTTAATAGATCCTCCTTTCGCAGAAATAACAGCCTCTAAACACTTCCTATAGCTTCTAATGAGAGTCTGGATTGTGGCTGAAGGTATTTTAGACCATTCTTCTTTACAAAACATCTCTAGTTCATTCAGGTTTGATGGTTTCCGAGCATGGACAGCTCTCTTTAAGTGACACCACAGATTTTCAATAATATTCAGGTCTGGGGACTGAGATGGTCATTCCAGAACGTTGTACTTGTTCTTCTGCATGAATGCAAAACCAAATTTTACTGTAGGTAGCAGGTGTTTTTCTTGGAGTGCTGTGTTCTTTTTCCTCCATGCATAACGGCCCTTGTTATGCCCAAATAACTCTATTTTAGTTTCATCAGTCCACAGCACCTTATTCCAAAATTAAGCTGGCTTGTCCAAATGTGCTTTAGCATACCTCAAGCGGCTCTGTTTGTGATGTGGGCGGAGAAAAGGCTTCCTCCGCATCACTCTCCCATACAGCATCTCCTTGTGTAAAGTGCGCCGAATAGTTGAACGATGCACAGTGACATTACATTACATTACATTACATTACGGTCATTCTGCAGACGCTTTTATCCAAAGCGACTTACAATAAGTGCGTTCAACATCGGTAGGCAAAAGAACTTCAGGTCACAAGAAAGCATAAGTGCATTTCCTTCCAAAACCAAACAGCTAAGAGCATAACTAGTGCTAGAGTAAGTGCGATAAGTCAGGTACCGAGACAGATGGGAAGACAATTTAGAAAACAAAGACAATTTAGGATTCAATATAAACACAAGAAACTTGTGCTAAAGAAAATAAAAAATTAAAATAAAAAAAAGGACCAGACTCAGTGAATAATTCCCTACACTCCCTATAATATAGATCAGTGAGCAGTGCTGACCAACATATCATTGGGGTCATCAGGTGGGAACCTCCTTCCATCAGTGTTTCGTCTAGTTGGGCCCACGACACCTCCAGGAGGCTAGACAATGACCACTGGCGTCCCAGAGTCACCCCCCTAATGCCAGCCAACACTGCTCCTCACGCCACAACCACCATAATCTACCTCAGCCTCTCACCAACTGCACACCAGTCACAGCGGGATGGGGATGCAAACCCTGGTTCGGGTAGGGGGTAATGAAAATATAGAGGGTGCCAGTGGTGAAGGAAACAATAAGTGCGTAAGGAACTAGGACGGAGCAGGTGATGTCCTAAGAGGGCGGACCATCAGCAGCAAGATCATGTTGTAGGTCTTTGGTGCTGGTCTGTGGGTTGACTCTGACTGTTCTCAACATCCTTCGCTTCTGTTTATTCGAGATTTTTCTTGGTCTGCCACTTCGAGCCTTGACTTGAACTATGCCTGTGGTCTTCCATTTTCTCACAATGTTTCTCACAGTGGAGACTGAAAACTGAAATCTCTG
The DNA here is from genome assembly GCF_027942865.1 of Odontesthes bonariensis. NCBI lineage: Eukaryota > Metazoa > Chordata > Actinopteri > Atheriniformes > Atherinopsidae > Odontesthes > Odontesthes bonariensis. The sequence goes on from NC_134510.1 coordinate 2,603,108, forward strand.
AGATAGCTTTCTGTATCCTTCCCCTAAACCATGACGGTGAACAATCTTTGTTTTCAGGTCATTTGAAAGTTGTTTTGAGACTCCCATGCTGCGACTCTTCAGAGAAGATGCAAAGAGGAGAAAAACTTACAATTGCCCCCCTTAAATATCCTTTCTCATAATTGGAGTCACCTGGAGGTCAAGGGTCACTGAACTTACCAAACCAAATTTGAGTTCCAATAATTAGTTCTAAAGGTTTTGAAATCAATAAAATGACAACAGTGCCCAAATTTATGCACCTGCCTACTTTTGTTTAACCAATTATTGCACACTTTCTGTAATAATTGGCCGGGTCACTGCTCATGTTGTTACCGGTGGCATAGCAAGCAGCTCTTTTATGTTTTTATGTGTTTTTATGTTGTTTTTAAAGACTATTCTGACATAACGCTATCGCTGACGGCTCTTTGTCCCTTACATTCGGACATTCTGTGCCTGTGCAAGTGACTGTGAGAAGTTGTCGTGTGTGATTGAAGGAGGTGTGGAGTACGGAAGCTAACGTGGCTAGTGCCAGCTAGCACTAGCTCTGTGACACGGAGGATGGATTACAGTAAGATCCTGTGGATTACAATAAAATCCTGTGGATTACAGCGTTCCTGCTGCAACTAATGGACTATTGTCTCTGTCTAACAAGTGGATACAGTCTTCCGGACACACAGCGGATCGCATATTCCCGAGAATTACTTCTGCAGCTGCGGCTGCTGTCCAACCAAGTTGTTTTCACCGAGAAGCTAACGGAGGCGATACAACGTAAACATACGCCTGGACATACAGACACAGCACAACACAAAAAGAAGGTAACACGGAGGGGGAAGGAAAAGGCAGGAGTCAGAGCAAGACTGAAACGGGGTAAAGTGAAACATTGGACTCTCCCGTCAGTTATTTTAGCAAATGTACGTTCACTTCGCAATAAGACTGATGAACTGCAAGCTAACGTCAAGCACATGTATGAATATCGGACGGCATCAATTCTAGCATTTACTGAGACTTGGTTAATTGGAATGACAGTAATGATGCCCTGCACATAGATGGCTTTGGCTCTCCCATAAGGCTTGACAGAGACTCTCTACTCACTGGAAAACATCATGGAGGGGGGGTCTGCATCTATGTAAACACAAACTGGTGCTCATCTGTCATGGTTAGGGAAGAGTTGTCCAACTCTGACATTGAACTGCTGGCTATTTCCCTTCGCCCATTCCACCTACCATGGGAATTTCCACAGATTTTCATTGTATTGGTTTACATCCACCCCAAAGCAAAAGCCTCTGTTGCCACTGAGCATATCAAGGACACTCTGAACAGTTTAGAATCAGTTTCTCCAGATGCCCCCAAATTCGTTATGGGAGATTTCAACCATTGTTCACTTGACAAATCCCTGAAAAGGTTTGATCAATACATTGACTGTACCACACGTTTTGGGAAGACATTAGACAAATGCTATGGCCCAATTCCCAACGCATACAAAGCTGTCCCCCCCCCCCGCCCCCCCCCAGGCTCTGCAGACCATAACAGCGTTCTGCTTGCTCCGGCCTACGTACCTGTTGTCAAGAGGTCAGATAAAATAACGAAAAACATCAAACAATGGACACCAGACAGTATTGACAGACTACAGGGCTGTTTTGAAACCACCGACTGGAATTGTTTACTGTCCTCGGGCAACATTGATGAGGAAGTGGATAAAGTGACTTCATATATATCCTTTTGTGTGGACAGTGTAATCCCAACCAAAACCATTAAAATATTTCCCAACAATAAACCCTGGGTCACTAAATAATTAAAACATGTACTCAACAAGAAAAAAAAGGGTTTTCTTCACTGGCTCGGAGGAGGAAAAGAAGGAGGTCAATCGTGAGGTCAAGCGTGCCATCAAAAAGGCCAAGCATGAATATAAGAGGAGGCCTCCTTTTCCCAGGGGAACCTCCGCTCTGCCTGGCAGGGCCTGAAGAATATGGCAGCTGTTAACAATATCACATCCAGTCGTAAACCCATCCAGGTTGATGGCTGCAACATAACATCTCTACCTAACGACCTCAACTCATTCTTTTCACGATTTGAAAAGGACAACAGCGCAGAGCTAAATAACATCGTCTCCACACTTCATTCTGATGATTCAACCCTCATCTTCAGCAGGGAAGAGGTGGTAAAAGCCCTTAAGAGGACTAATCCCAACACTGCAGCTGGACCTGACAACATCTGTGGGCGGACCCTGAAGCACTGTGCTGAGCAGCTGGGGGAGGTATTCCAGCAGTTGTTTCAGACCTCCATGAACTGCAGCACTGTGCCCCTGAAGAGGAAATACTCCACAGTCATTCCCATCCCCAAGAAGGTACACACTAAGGTACTGAATGACCTGAGGCCTGTGGCCTCGACTTCCCTGGCGATGAAGGCGATGGAGAGGATTGTCAAAAACTCTATCACCAAGTCTGTTGAGCCATTAATGGACCCATTGCAGTTTGCATACAGGGCTGGGAGGGGAGTGGACGATGCCAAGTTATTCATCTTGGAGACCACCCATAAACATCTGGAAACCCCCAACACCATCGCCAGGCTCCTGTTTGCAGACTCTTCTGCATTCAATACCATGCAGCCACACATCCTTGCAGGAAAGTTAAGTACCCGGTTCAATCTGAATCACCAGCTCATATGTGGATAACTGACTTTTTAACCAACAGGCCACAGAGGGTGTTTGTAAAAGGCTCCTACTCCAACATCCTCCACACCTCCACTGGCTCCCCGCAGGGCTGTGTCCTGTCGCCCCTGCTTTACATCCTCTACACAGATGACTGCAGGTCCACCCGACCAAATTGTCACCTGGTTAAATTCACCGACGACACAGTCCTGCTGTCTCTGCTCTCTACCTCAAGTCTTCACCACAGCTCTGTTCTTCAGGACTTCATCTCCTGGTGTGAGGGAGCCTGTCTCCAGCTGAACTCAGCAAAAACTAAAGAGGTGATTATGACGTTTTCAAGCAAGCAGAGATAACTGGCAGAGGCTTTCACTACCACCATACGGGGTGAGCCTGTGGAGGTGGTGGGGGAATACAGATACTTGGGTACAGTTTTCGACAGCCTTCTGAGGTTTTCTGCTAATACGGACGAGATCCTGAAAAAGTGTCACCAAAGACAATATCTGCTGAGGAAGCTGAGATCATTCGGAGTGAACAAAGCAATCCTCCTGACTTTCTATCGCTCCTTCATTGAGAGCGTCCTATCTTTTTCATTCATTTCCTGGTTCTATTCCATCAGCCTGCAAGATCGGACACAACTACTCAGCATCACCAGTTTGCTCAAAAATCATTGGACACCCTGTTCGAGCACTGTCTGTCCTCTGTGTCCCTGCTCACAGGATCTTACAGGACCCTTCACACATTCTTCACACTCCGTATTCGAGTGGCTCCCATCAGGTCGTAGGTTGCGCTGCCCACGCTGTAGAACTCAAAGGAGGAGGGCCACCTTTGTCCCCAAAGCAATCCAGCTCATGAACTCTGACCCCTCCCCTTCTCAACATCACTGCCCCCCCCCATTGACTGAATGCACATAGCACTTGCACTTTCATTTCACAGCACAGAGCACTTTGACTGTGTCAGCCACTGTGTCAGAGGGTACTGACCAGAGTACTGACTGTAGCACTTTAGTTTTTTATGTTGTTAATGTTTTTTTTTGTTTTTTTTTAATGATGCTGCTTCTTATGCCTTTTAAATTGCCCCTCTGGGACAAATAAAGTGTTATAAAAAAAATTAAAAAAAATCATATAAACTTCATTTCACTTCTCAAATATCACTGTGTTTGTCCCCTATATGATATATTTAACGGAATTTTTTTTATCCAAACAATCAATGCTTTATAAAGGTAAATCAGGAAAATTAACAAGGCTGCCCAAACTTTCGCACCCCACTGTATGACTTTTTCTAGAACTTTTTTTCACAAATTTGTTTATGAACCTTTACAAAAAATTCATCCCATTGACATTCATTTTAACATGCATTGACAAAGAAAGTAATATTATTCAGTCTCAGAATAAATATTTGTATTTCAGGAGTTTATGTTTCAATATGTTATCAAATGTAGAGTAATTTGTCTCAGTTTAGGGGTCCTTGATGTAAAAACCTTTAAGAACTACTGCTCTACATAGAAAAGGGTGGAATGCCCTCTCCGGGTCGGGAATGAGATCCTTCCCCAAGTGGAGGAGTTCAAGTATCTCGGGGTCTTGTTCACGAGTGAGGGACGAATGGAACAGGAGATTGACAGGCGGATCGGTGCGGCGTCTGCAGTGATGCGGGCTCTGCACCGGCCCGTCGTGGTGAAGAAGGAGCTGAGCCAGAAGGCGAAGCTCTCGATTTACCGGTCAATCTATGTTCCTACCCTCACCTATGGTCACGAGCTGTGGGTAGTGACCGAAAGAACGAGATCGCGAATACAAGCGGCCGAAATGAGTTTCCTCCGCAGGGTGTCTGGGCTCTCCCTTAGAGATAGGGTGAGAAGCTCGGTCATCCGGGAGGGGCTCGGAGTAGAACCGCTGCACCTCCGCATCGAGAGGAGTCAGATGAGGTGGCTCGGGCATCTAGTGAGAATGCCTCCTGGACGCCTCCCTGGTGAGGTGTTCCGGGCCCGTCCCACTGGGAGGAGGCCCCGGGGAAGACCCAGGACACGTTGGAGAGACTATGTTTCTCGGCTGGCCTGGGAACGCCTCGGGGTCCCCCCGGAAGAGCTGGAGGAAGTGGCCGGGGACAGGGACGTCTGGGTCTCTTTGCTCAAGCTGCTGCCCCCGCGACCCGATCCCCGGACCAGCGGAAGATGATGGATGGATGGATGGATGGATGCTCTACATAGAATAGAATAGAATAGAATAGAATAGAAAAATACTTTATTCATCCCCCAATGGGGGAAATTCAAATTAGTCAAGTAGCTAAAAAAAAAAAATTAATATTTACAATGATTGTATATTAACAACAACAATAATAATGCAATAATAAACAATTCTAATAAAAATACTACTACTAACTGATAATAATAATAATAATAATAATAAATGACTAAATAAATCAAATTAAAAAATCAATCAATCAATTTGATAAGAACTCAGCAGTCACTGTTAAAAAGCAAAAATAATTTTTTGTTTTTTTTAAAAATGATTTTATTTGGCTTCTTGTGATTTTATGTAGCTGTAAAGCACTTTGAATTGCCTTGTGTATGAATTGTGCTCTACAAATAAAATTTGTATATATTTATTTATTTATTTCTTATTTTTGGCTTGCAGTGTTTTTTAATTTTTATGTATTTCAAGTCTTATGAATCAAATCAAATCAAATTTATTTGTATAGCACATTTCATGTACAAACAATTCAAAGTGCTTTACATAAAATAAAAGCATTGCAGGAGGGAGTGTAAGAAGCATTAAAAATATATAAAAGAATATAAAGAGAAACAAATAAAATAATTTAAATGAATTTAAAAACAAGCAACAGTCTAGATAAGTTCAAAGATATCGTGCAGATTTCATGCATAGACACATGAGAACAGAAATGTCTTTAACCTGGATTTAAAAATGTCTCCATTTGGTGAAAGTTTAATCTCCACTGGCAGTTTGTTCCACTTGTTTGCAGCATAACAGCTAAATGCTGCTTCTCCATGTTTAGTCTGGACTCTGGACTGGACCAGCAGACCTGAGTCCTTGGATCTAAGAGCTCTGCTGGGTTTATATTCTCTGAACATATCACAGATGTATTTAGGTCCTAAACCGTTCTGGGATTTGTAAACCATCAGCAGGCTTTTAAAATCTATTCTGTGACTGACTGGAAGCCGGAGTAAAGATTTTAAAACTGCTGTGATGTGTTCAGATCTCTTAGCCCGGGTTAAAACTCCAGCAGCAGCGTTCTGGATGAGCTGCAGATGTTTAATGCTCTTTTTGGGAAGTCCAGTTAAAAGAGCATTACAGTGATGGAGTCTACTGGAGATGAATGCATGGATGAGTTTCTCCTGGTCTTTTTGGGAGAGGAAACCTTTAATTCTGTTGATGTTTCTGAGATGGTAAAAAGCTGCCTTGGTGACAGCTTTGATGTGGCTGCTGAAAGTCAGATCTGAGTCTATCAACACTCCGAGGTTACCAACTTGGTCAGTGATTGTAAGAGCCCGAGTCTCAAGATATTTACCAACGCTGACCCAGGTTTTGACACAAACGTGCCTGGTGGGTGGGCTTTCGACGGGGGGCATTCCTATTGTCTTATTTGTGTTTGACGGACAGCTAAGCAAGCGTACGAAGCAGCTCTGGCCACAGCAGCTACTCTGCTTCTGATTGGTTCTAAAAACGCCAACCCCCTCACACTGACAGATGTCAGTTCGTACTTCATCCTGTAAACCATAATGTATATAATCAGTAATAGTTACAACTGTTAAAATATTGTTGAAATTAACTTAATCGTAAACTATAGACATTCCTTACCTCGGACTGCATTTTGCCATTCTTCAGAGATCGTATTCCTTCGCGCCGTTGTTGACGTTTTCTTTTCCAAGGCATTTACAAGGTTGCAATGTTAATCCAGGGCAGTGATGGTCCTCTTGAAAGCTGTACCTTGATGATATACTTGATTGATGATTTTACATTTGCTTGACTAACTTCTCACTGGAAGTCAGTAAATCTTGTATGTCATTTTCAGCTGTTCTGTGCTCAGCTTGCTTAAGTAAAGACAAGGTGGTTTATCAACTTTAGAGCATTTTTTCTTTATTTCCAAAAGAATGTTTGTAACCCTTTTTTTTTCTGCCATGTTAGGTTGGTCGGGAGTATTTTCGGAGTCAGCCCCTCACTTCCCCTCTATAATGTCTTTGTGTTTTCATTTTAGGATATACTGTGAGATATCCTTACTGACATAGAAGTTTTGATCAATCAAGCAACACACTTTATTCAGTGCTCAGTGTAACAGCTTCACTCATTTGATAAAGAAGTATTTTTCTTAAAATCTATAAAAATATTTCACTGAGATTTGATATTAAGCTCTTACAACAGCAAACGGGTGACTTAACTTGTTGAGCGAATGAACAGTGGGGCCGGATTCTAACCTAGTTCTATTTCCAAGTTTAGATTTGAAAACAGTTTCAAAAAGTCTAGTTTTTGTTCGTTTAGTTTTTGTACTTACAGTCCAAGCACTGGGACTGTGCTGGCCCTTCTCTTCACCCTATACACTTCTGACTCTTGCTGTAACTCAGCCGTGCCACATTCAGGAATTTGCTGATGACGTGAACATCGTGGGGTGTATTAGATTGGGCGTGGAGGAGGGGTACAGGAGTCCCATGAGGGACTTTGTATGTGATGCCAAACCAACCACCTGCAGCTCAACACATCAAAAACTAAAGAGATGGTCATGAACTTTGGGAGGTACAGTATAGACCGTGCCCCCAATCAGTCCCGATGGAGGGGGTTGAAGTTGAGGTGGTGGGCATTTACAAGTACCTCAGATTAGTGTTAGGTGGCAAGCTTGACTCGTCCAACAACACTGACCACCTCTCCGGAAAGGGCCAAAGCAGACTGTACTTCCTGAGGAGTCTGTGATCTTTTAACATCTGCAGGAACCAACCATTTTTGGTTGGTGACAGCCAGGGTATTGTTTTATGCTGTGGTGTGCTGGGGATGGGGTAGCACATCAAAGGGGGAGTCATCCATGCTGGACAAGCTGATCAGGCATGGCAGCTCTGTGGTTGGCATGAAGCTGGACTCTCTGGTCACAGTGACAGAAAAGAGCGTGCTGAACATACTGCTGGTCATTTTGAAGAATACCAGCCATTCTCTGTGTGCTGTCATCAACAACCAGACAAGCTTGTTCAACAAGCTTGCTGCTCCCATGAATGAACACAAACAGACTCCCTTGTCCTCATCACTGTCAAACTGTTTCCTGCTGCTGTTTTCATCTAGTTTCATTTTATTTTTTTATTTTATTGAGTGATGTTTCACCTAATGTCTTTTCCTTAACTTGCTGTAGTACACTGGGAACCCCAAAACAAGGGACACAATAATATAATGAAATAAAGAATCATTTTAAAATTCCTATCAAATACATTAAGACAAAAGTAAAGAGCCACTCTTGAAAATGTTACGAATACAGCATTCAGATATTTGTGTTTAAATGTAGTAAGTAAAACGTCATCAGATATATACCCACTTTAGACGTCTGAAAATTCCACTTACATCCAGCTGTGAAGTAGTTGTATGTAAATAATTTCAAGCTCTGACCTTACATTATGGCTGGGACTAGCCATTTATGGAATAAATGTCCATCACTTGTAATGTGATGGGGCCACTACAGGGAAAAGTGAAAAGTCAAGTGCAGTATTCCAACAACATACTGTGTTTTCAGTAGGGTAGACAAACATGTCTCCTGATATTCTACCTTCTGATCCTCTTCCTTCTTGTGTGTAACCAATCCAATGCTTGGGGATTTATGCTTCAGGGTGACAGAAAGAAGAGACATTGAGCCAAAAACAATTATGAAACTGAAATAGTTGTGAGCAGCAAAGGACTGTTTGGCACTGGGTGCGCTGTCCAAGTACCAAGGAAGAGAATTGGGTGACTCAGGAGTGACTCCATGGATGAGGGCTTGAGCAGCGGGACTTAATGTAACATAAAGTTGCACCAACTTTACTTTACATTCGCTTGATGTTATGTTGCACATTAACATTTTATTCACATTTTGTTCTGTTGCAGTGTGCAAGCCTTCAACACGAAGATCTCATCTTGTTTTATGACGAGACGGCTGGGTGTAAATTGAAGTTTTGAGCTTGATTGCATGGTTTGGGCAAAATATCAACTCAAATTACCTATGACTGTAATACAAGCTACTGTAATCATTGATATAACTTTGCAAGCCTTACTATCTGCATATTTCAATACTTTGTAGCATAAAAAGATCCTTGTACTAAAGCCTGATTTATAGTCGGTGACGCAAGACGCAACGCAAGACGCAACGCAAGCCCTTGCGCGGTTGCAAGCCCCCCCTTGCGTGCTTGAGTGTGTCACCTCAATTTTCTAAACTTCACGCAAGCGCAAGCCACTGGCTGTGTTCGCAACCGCCTACTACTTGAAAACGGCATACTCATCAATCTGACAGTATTCAGAGCGTTTACACACAGTGCACTTCACTCCTGCCCGAGCCGAAATCAGCCGGCCTGAAAAGCTGATTTCCCTTAAGCTATAAACTCTGTAAATATATAACTTTAGCAACATTTGAAAAATTTTCAGGCGAGAAAGTAGTCGTTTAGACCCCAAGGTGTTGAAAATCTGACAAAATACCGGCTGTTTACAAGAAGAAGAAGAAGAAGCATGAATCCACTTGAAGAGAGACTTGCCGAAGAGGTCCTGGCGGTGAATTTCCTTTCATCGTAGTAGGCTTGTCATTGAAAAAACCCGCTACTCCACCTACTGTCCTGGCGGTGAATCACCACGCAGCACACGCAACCGCCGACAAAGCAAAATGAAGCATAAATGTCTCGAGGCATTAACACAAGCGCAAGACGCAAGCGCATGGGCAGTTAAAAGAAGTATAACTCAGCCTTCAGACTAGCGTCAGCAGTTAACTTCTGATGTATTTGATGTGTGACTATATTCTAGAATGTAGCCTTGAAGCAGAATGATTCTAACACCATAGTTTGAATAGCAATGTATTTGAAAACTTGGCACGACGTGCGGAATGTGATGATTTTCAATTCAGCTCTCAAGTGAACATTTTAGAGCCTTCACACATCTAGAGTTTTGGCCTGGTGCCTATTATTCATGTGTTAGATGGGCGTCAATGAAGTGTTTCTCAGCAAAATTTACATTAAAACATTTGTTGGTCATCATATTGACCTCAAATCAACAATAATGCACATTTACCAGCTTGAAGGCAAATCTTTATAGAGGTTAAAATAATTTAACTGTGATTACTGATGATTAAAAGCGATGATGTAAAGTCAATTTCGGCAACTGAATACAACTCTTCGCAAGTTAAAGCTTGCAACTTTTATGTATTCCCATTTTAAGTTCCATCAAATGAAGGCTAGCCGCAAATTCAACATGGCAGACTCACCAGGTGTTGGCAATCGCTCATCAACCATCCAGATCCACATATAAGGCGCTCCTTCCTGGGCTCTACCTGTTCGTCAGCAAGCTGCATGGTTCGCAAGCCAAATTGCAGCCCGGAAACCAGCCAGCCCGGTAAAAAGCCCGGTAGGCCCCGGACCTGGTGAACATCGAGCCCTCCTGCTCTGCGGCGGATCCCAGGAAACAGGGGTGCCTATTGCAGCCATTACTTGGCTGCCCTCTCCGGGGGAGCCTCTCTCCCCCGGTCTTCTAGATCCCCATACCCCTCTCCCTTCTGGCTCCTGTACACAGCACACATTCACACACGTAGGGTTTGAGGGCGGGTGTGTTCTGTGGGGGGCAGCGGATGGGTCCACATAGGTGGTCCCATTTGCTGCACTCTGCAGCCCCCCGCCCTTGTTTTAATTACACCTTAGACATTACCAATCATGAGACACACACACACACACACACACATTAGGTTTTGGGGGGCGATAGCACTGAGTGGTATCTGGTGGGCGGGGCTCTTTGGGTAGGCTGCCCGGAGGGCCACGCTCCCAGTTCCACAAGGTTGCTTGCCCCTCAATTTTAAATGCTCACTATTAGAAAATATCAAAGAGCCAGAGGGGAGAGGGGAGGGGTCTTCCCGCACCCCTGTTGCCTCACCCACCTGTGGGCACGTCTTGACTCCCGGGGCGCTTGCCCAGGGGCACTGGGGCAGGCGCTGGCCCACTGCGGTTGGCTGTCTGGGGCACCTGGCCCTCTCGGGTGTTGGGCGGAGCCCCTGCCGGGGGGTTTTGGTGGTGCTTGGGCTCACGGGGGCCGGTTCCGGCGCGCGGCCCATGTCTGGGTGGCGGGGGCCTGGCGGGGCTGGTAGGCTGACGCCTCTGGTCGCCGGGGGGGCTCTGCCCGATGCTTGTGGGGGCTCTGTCTGGGAGCTTCCTCTGCTGTCTTCTGGGGGGATGCGTGGTCGTCCCTATGATGGGCTTCCCGGGTTGTGGCTGTGCTCCTTAGGGGTTGTTGGTGGCCTGGGTCTGGGGGCCCTCTCGGCCTGCTTCTGATTGCTGGGGGGGGGGGGGGGGGTTGTGCCACTATACACTGATATTTAAGCATGGTTATTATGTGGGACCATCTACGTGTATTGTATGTTCATGCACACACACTCACACTCACATTCATTAAGCAGCTCACTAAGCAGTTGTTGTGCTGTCCTGTGGTTTAAGGTCACCTGTGTATCATATGAGATTGCTGCTGCTTGTGTTTTTTTTTTTGTTTGTGTGTTTGTTCTCTGCTTGTCTGCTTACAGGTGCTCCTGGTGCTTCTAAGGCTGGATTCCCCACAAAAGCCGTGAATCGTCTTCAGTTTTGTTTTTACAGGTGTAGCAGCTGGTTGTCGGATTTTTCATTGTTTTTTATGTTTGCCTCTTCATGTTTCTGTTCTTTTTTTCTCTTCTTCGCTTTCCCTCTCTCTCTGTCCCCCAGTCCGGTTCGGCACTATTATCATATCATGTTAAATATTGTAACAAAAATTAATAAATAAAAATGAGGAGTTGATGGGCGTCAAGGGGAGCTTTACATTCATAAAGCTTCCCTTGGCATAGCAAATGTGTTTAGCATAAACGGTATTCAGATTACAATTCTGCTGCCATAATGCTGGACAGGACAAGGAAAAAAAAAAAAAAACAGCCCGGTAAGCAGCCCGGTAAACAGCCCGGTAAACATAAAGAGACGCTCTCTCCATTCACCTCCAGCCCGACGTAGCAGCTGTCGTGCACCCTCCGATCCGACTTCTTTGGTTCAAGCCGAACCAGCCGGCTTCTCAGCTCTTCCAAAGGAGCGTTTTCCCTCGCCGACACCCGCCCGGCCATCGCAGGGTAAGTTATGGTACTCTGTCTCGTTGGGTTAATATGTTTGCCCGGTCTCACACTTGCTTCTCTCGCCTAGGCCAGCCGTATGTGCCCGCTCACGCTCATGTCTCGCCTCGTCTTTGCTTCAAAGATCCTGCAGGGGCAACATATCAACCTGGTCTCCCTGTTTGCTTCCCTCTCCCGTGGTCTTCTGATTTCACGGCTGTGTTCCGCTCGGCCGATCCCCGCCTGTCCAGGGATCTTTCCATCGGCGAGTTTGTAGCTGCATTCAGGGTCTACAGGGATGTTATTGCTCTGTTTATCCCGAGCGCCGAGTCAAGCTGGACTCAAAAGCCGCCTCTGTTCTGTCACAGTCGGGTGTTCGCCTGGACTGCTCCATCCTGGACACCGAGCTCCTGGTTATGTTGGCTTACGCAACCCATGCTTCTCCTGCCAGGCTGTCGGCCACAGTAGCGCCCTCTGTCCCTACATTCCGTTAAGCCGGCCCCCTCCGCTCCTCCAGCTGAGCACCATACAGGTAACAGCCCGGCTACCTCAGTCGGTAGAGCATGAGACTGGTAATCTCAGGGTCGTGGGTTCGAGCCCTACTGGGCGTAGCAGTTAATGATGAACAGAATTTTGATCCAGCACTTAAAGTCAAAATTCAGCTCTGTTACCACCATCACAGCATCCTCAGTGGTGCCTCTTTGATCACAAACCATGATGTCTTGCTAACCAGGGCCATTTATTTCTTAGCCTAACGAAATGATGTCGCAGCCCAAAGCCAGCCAAGAACTGACCAAACTGTTTGGGTAAGGCGTTGTTAACACATGATCAGCATGTAAAAGATGTTGGTGACACCATGTTTTATAAGTGTTGCAGCTCAACTATGATAGATTATTAACTTGTAAGATATTGACTAAATCAGACCAGAAAGTGACCGAAATATCGATAACGATGGAACTGACTATGATGTTGACTCTGATGTGAAAACAGTCGTGCGTGTATTAAGTGAGAAATGCAGGAGTGTTTTCTCATGCTGTCTGGAAGGCAGAACTTTACAATTGCAGACCACATAAAGAATCTTTCAGTGTGGCTGCATGTACACAAGATACACCACTGCATTCAAAAGGTAATAGAGGAGCTCCTTGAACAGCTAGCTGCGATGGTGAGTGCAGCGTTGAGATGAAATAGCTGTCACTGGGGCTGCTGTTGGCATTGTTAGGATTATGGCTGCAGCCCATTTGTTTTAGTGTTTCATGACATGCAACAGCTCGATGCAAAGCGACGGCTGCTTCAATGCAGCATTAAAGCTGCTGTGTTCTGGAGCAGCATAAGAAGCATAAACTGTTACAGCTGGACATAACCACAGCAGTAGCCATCACAGCGAGTGACTGTGCTCACATCCCCGCCCCGCTCAGGCCCTGCTCTGCCCTGCTCTGCCCTGCTGTGCCCTGCTGTGCCCTGCTCTGCTGTGCTCTGCTGTACCCTGCTATGCTCTGCTCTGCTGAGCCCTGCTGTGCTCTGCTCTGCTCTGCTGAGCCCTGCTCTGCTCTGCCCTGCTGTGCCCTGCTCTGCTGTGCTCTGCTGTACCCTGCTATGCTCTGCCCTGCTCTCCCGTGCCCTGCTCTGCCCGGTTCTGCTCTGCTGTGCCCGGCTCTGCTCTGTTCTCCCGTGCCCTGCTCTGCTGTGCCCGGTTCTGCTCTGCTGTGCCCGGCTCTGCAGTGCCCTGCCCTGCACTGCTCTGCTCGGCTATGCTCCTTGGCACTGCCTCACGCCCTGCTACTGCCCCGTTAGACAGGGCTTTAATCTTTACTGCTGGCAGCTGCTCGAATGTTGTGACGCTTCTGCCTCCTGCACAAGGCCACACTGATCTGCGGGACATTTGCAGAGTATCGCGCCGCATGATAGATTTTGTTATTAGTTGTTTTACACCGACGCCACCGTATTCTCAATCAGCCGCTGCCAAGGCAGTGTGACAGCAGTCATCTCTCATTGGCCCTCATTTATCAAGCTGTCGTAGAAAGCATCGTATATATGAGCGGAGAACTCGTCGTACGCAGAGGCTCAAGTGAGATTTACAGAACATGCGTACCACACCAATCCCATCGTAAAACCGAGCGGCTGTTGATAAATCCGGTGGCTGAAATCCATCGTAATGATCCTAACCACGCCTTCTACAAAAGGGGGTTGAGAGGCCGCACCTCTAGAGTTTGCGACATGGATAGACGAAAGGTGGCAAAGAAACGCTGTCAACATCGCCAACGCTTTTGACAGCCGTCCCAGCTGTCAACAGCGTTGGCGATGTAAATCGCAGACCGGACGAGTTATGTATTTTCCCCTACTGTGATGGTCAATAAAATGTGATAAACTCCAGATTAAATGAAATCTAAAATTGAACGATGTTTTACCTTTTCTCCAATAAGATCAGGAAGAAGTGGTCCGATATGAAATTGGCTAAAAAAAGAGAGAGAGGGTGTGTGTGTGGGGGGGGGGGGTCGGATCGAGGTTTGGATTTGAGTGCCTTGGAGGAGAGGGTGGCTGGCCTGATCGGAGCTACGTCCTCATCGGGCGTGCCAGGGAAACTTGACACTGATGCGCCCATGTCAGAGCTGGAGAATGGTAAGAATGACTGCACACCCAAGACGTTTAAATAACACAGTTGCTTTAATATTCAACACAAATGAGGTTCCTAATCAAACTAATATTTTTCATTCACAGATGAATCCGAAGTGGCATCCGGGCGACCCGCGCGACGAATACGCGGCCCCGTCAACATCCGAAGCCCCTGCCTCTGCCTCTGCCCCCCGGTCTGCAGCGTCACACCGGCCAGCCGTGTTGACCACAGGGGTCCTAGAAAGAAAAACAGAGATCGTGAAGTGGATGATGGCTTTAACACACACCATGCAATCTATCGACAGTACATTGAAAGACATAAATGAAACACTGAAGTCACAGAATAAATGCTGAAAGAAATCCTTGTTCTCCTTCCTTTTTTCCTTGAATAACAGAATGCTTACCAAAAGTCAGAATCGCTGAATAAGTTCCTCTCTGCTCCTGAGCGCTCTTGGCTGTGCAGGCTGGTGGTAGGGATCTCTGGGTGCGGGGTCCTCTGGATGTACATCTGGAAATGGCACTCCATTTTTTTTGGCAATGTTATGGAGATCCCCGCATGCAATAATAATATTGCATACCTTTTCGGGCGTATAGGGTTCCCCCCGCAGCCGAGAGACAGATCCAGCTTTAGGAGCCCTATACACCTCTCCACAGTGGCACGCGTGCGCGTATGCGCAGTGTTAAAGCGCCTCTCCTGTTCGGTGTGAGGGTCCGCGGTTGAATAATGAGCCATCACTCTTCCAATTACGGAGTTGTACTTGTTTAATTTATTTAATTTGGGTTTATGTTTATATTTATGTTGAAGTCAAATAAAACATGGGCCTTCTTTAAAGTGATAAGTCTGTAATTTTAACCTATAGGGATTTGTTGCGACTCCTGAGGCACGCACTAGTGACACTGCTGTGTTGCAGTCACCGCAAGTCTAAATGGAAAAGTGCGTACACTGGCCTCAGACCTGTCGTGGCGATTTCATCTTTCCTGCGCTCACGATGGATTTGATAAATGCCAACCTTTGCGCAGAAAAGAACGTACACACGACCTACGCACGTTTTTCGTCTTACGCAAGTTTGATAAATGAGGGCCATTGTGTCTGGGCGCACCTCACACAGCTACTTTTGTCCCGGATCAATGAAATATTGTTTTTAAAAGATTTTAGCCACTTGGAGCTGTTAATATTTGAATAAGTAAATGGGTGCTTTCGTGTAGCAGCTGATCTGCTGGCTCTACTTTGTCTTTCAGCGACTCGTGTTTTGCATCCATGTCAGTGGTTGCAGGGTTGCTAACCTTTGCTTTGAATTTTCCCCTTTTGTAAAGGACAAAAACACGTTTTACATTTAATAGTTTATGTAGGCTCTCCTGCATAGCTTTGACCAGCGACGTTTCAAGCTCCCTTATATTCGATCCCTCCTAGCTGGCTTTAACTTCCATGCAAAACTCTATCATCTGGGCCCGAGTCTGTTCTCTAACCATGCCATTAAGCTCCTCCTGAAGGGCATGGCTAAGCACGCTCCTCCCCAGCTCGATGGCAGAAAACCCATCACTTTTCTATTCTTAAGAGCCTTCTTTTAACCCTGAGGTCGTCCCCCTTTTCTTCGTACCTTAAAGCACTCCTGTCAAGCGTTTTCTCTTGGCCTTCTACGGACTACTTAGGGTAGGCGAGTTCACATCTCAGGGCGTCTTCAACCCGTCAGTAGATCTGATGCTCGACGACTTGGTTTTGTTCCCGATCACTTTGACCTCCACCTCAAACATTCTAAGGGCAAAGGCCCTGCCGTCATCTCCATAGCCTGTCTCGGCGGCCCGTTTTGTCCCTTCCTAGCCATGATTTAATTTGCTGACAAACGCCATAAGCTCCGCCCCTTCATTGGCCCTCGGTTCTCACTCCCGACGGCTCCCCCATGACTGCAGCATGGTTCTGCTCAGCGCTCGCTCAGCTAATAGGTAAGGTCTCGCAACTACTGGTGGTGGAGTCCTTCAGCTCTAATTGTCGCTTCTCTCTCTCTCTGGCAGCACTATCTCTTTGGCAGAAAAAGGGGGCTTTCGATCTCTATGGCAAATCAAGTGAACTCTCCCCGTTCTCTCACTGTTCCTGCAGCCCAGACGGGCTCACTGTTCCTGCAGCCCAGGCAGCTCACTTCTCCTGCAGCCCAGGCGGGCTCACTTCTCCTGCAGCCCAGGCGGGCTCACTCCCCTGCAGCCCAGGTGGGCTCACTCTCTCTTTCTCTCTGTCCGCAGGAAGCCCAGGTGGGCTCAATCCACGGCAGCCAGGCGGGCTCACTCTCCCTTTCTCTCTATCCGCAGGCAGCCCAGGCGGGCTCACTCTCACGTTCTCTCTGTCCTCAGGCAGCCAAGGCGGGCTCAATCTGCTGCAGCCCAGGCGGGCTTAATCCACTGCAGCCAGGCGGACTCACTCTCCCTTTCTCTCTCTCCGCAGGCAGCCCAGGCGGGCTCAATCCACAGCAGCCAGGCGGGCTCACTCTCCCGTTCTCTCTCTCCGCAGGCAGCCCAGGCGGGCTCACTCTCACATTCTCTCTCTCCTCAGGCAGCCCAGGCGGGCTCACTCTCCCTTTCTCTCTCTCCGCAGGTAGCCCAGGCGGGCTCAATCCACAGCAGCCAGGCGGGCTCACTCTCCCGTTCTCTCTCTCCGCAGGCAGCCCAGGCGGGCTCACTCTCACATTCTCTCTCTCCGCAGGCAGCCCAGGCGGGCTCAATCTGCTGCAGCCCAGGTGGGCTCAATCTGCTGCAGCCAGACGGGCTCAATCTACTAGAAGTTACTCTAGATGGTATTTCCTTGGCTTCTAGTTCTACAGTGAGGAACCTTGGAGTTATTTTTGACCAGAACTTATCATTTGACTCGCATATAAAACAGGTTTCTAGGACTGCCTTCTTTCACCTTCGTAATATTGTTAAAATCAGGAACATCTTGTCTCAGAGTGATGCAGAAAAACTAATTCATGCATTTGTTACTTCAAGATTGGACTACTGTAATTCTTTATTATTGGGCTGTCCCACATATTCTCTGAAAAGCCTCCAGCTGATCCAAAATGCTGCAGCCAGAGTTCTGATGAGAACTAACAGGAGAGATCATATTTCTCCAGTTTTAGCTTCTCTTCATTGGCTCCCTGTTAAATTCAGAATAGAATTTAAGATTCTTCTCCTTACATATAAAGCTCTTAATGACCGAGCTCCATCATATCTTAAAGATCTCATTGTAAGATATTTTCCTAACAGAGCACTTCGTTCCCAAACTGCAGGTTTACTTGAGGTTCCCAGAGTTTCTAAAAGTAGAATGGGAGGCAGAGCCTTCAGTTATCAGGCCCCTCTATTGTGGAATAAGCTGCCAGTAAATGTCCGGGAAGCAGACACCCTTTCCACTTTTAAGACCAGGCTTAAAACTTTCCTTTCTGATAAAGCTTATAGTTAGGGATGGCTCAGGTGATCCTGAAACATCCCATAGTTAAGCTGCTATAGGCCCAGCCTGCTGGGGGGCCTCATCTGACACACCTTTCCTAACTTCACTCTCTTTATGTATATGTGATATTATTATGGTCATTAACTCGTGTTTCCCTGTTCCAACAGATATCCTTTGAATGGTGTTACAGTGTTTGTTGTCCCCCCTTTCTGTCTTCTCAAACCCCAGCTGGTCGAGGCGGATGGCAACCCTTCCTGAGTCTGGTTCTGCCAGAGGTTTCTTCCTGTTAAAAGGGAGTCGTTTCTCTCCACAGTCGCCTCAGGCACGCTCAGGCCGGGAGATTGGACCGAAAAACAAAAAGTTTTCAGTGCAATCTGTTGGTTTTCTTAGCTAGGAAATTGTTTTTGAATTGGCCCTATATGAACGAATTGGATTATTTTATGAATTATGATTATTATTAATTAATTGAATTCCAATTGGCTTGAATTGGACTTACTATCTAAGTGCCTTGAGATGACATTTGTTGTATTTGGCGCTATATAAATAAAAATAAATTGAATTGAATCTACCGTTCTCTCTCTCCGCAGGCAGCCCAGGCGGGCTCACTCTCACATTCTCTCTCTCCTCAGGCAGCCCAGGCGGGCTCCCTCTCCCTTTCTCTCTATCCGCAGGCAGCCCAGGGGGGCT
The DNA here is from genome assembly GCF_027942865.1 of Odontesthes bonariensis. Lineage (NCBI taxonomy): Eukaryota > Metazoa > Chordata > Actinopteri > Atheriniformes > Atherinopsidae > Odontesthes > Odontesthes bonariensis. Next base: position 2,621,749 of record NC_134510.1, read on the forward strand.
CAATCTGCTGCAGCCCAAGGGGGGTCAATCGGCTGCAGCCCAGGGGGGCTCAATCTGCTGCAGCCCAGGCGGGCTCAATCTGCTGCAGCCAGGTGGGCTCAATCTGCTGCAGCCAGGCGGGCTCACTCTCCCTTTCTCTCTCTCCTCAGGCAGCCCAGGCGGGCTCACTTCTCTTTTTGGGGGGCAACCCTTCTCACAGGCTCCTTCCTCACCTTCCAGCCAGTCCCTCACCAGCTCGGCCCCGGCCTCAGTTTTTGGGGGGAAGATATTCAGCATCTATCTCCCTATGCCGGACTTGCAAGCTCACAGCGGTTCAGCTTGCATGTCCTCCGCCGGGGCCCAAGCGCCAAAGAAATATTGACAATAAACCTTGCAATTGTCTCCCTATCTCTCTGTGTGAGTCTCTCCAGGTTGAAATGAAGGCTAGCCGCAAATTCAACATGGCAGACTCACCAGGTGTTGGCAATCGCTCATCAACCATCCAGATCCACATATAAGGCGCTCCTGCATGGGGCTTTACCGGTTCATCGGCAAGCTGCATCCCACCACCTCCCCATCTCCAGCCGATGTCTCAAGTCCTCGACATCTCCTTCCTTCGTATGACTCCGCCACCAGGTTCGGGTCCCAAGGAGGGGAAGATATTCAGCATCTATCTCCCTATGCCGGACTTGCAAGCTCACAGCGGTTCAGCTTGCATGTCCTCCGCCGGGGCCCGAGCGCCAAAGAAATATTGACAATAAACCTTGCAATTGTCTCCCTATCTCTCCGTGTGAGTCTCTCCAGGTTGAATTGCAAATTACACAAAATCTTGTGCATTTATGGTCATTACTCGAGTCATACTCAACTCAACTTTATTTATAAAGCCCTTTAAAACATAGCCGTGGCTGAAACAAAGTGCTGTACATGAATAACAGCACGAAGTACAAGGCATAAAACATAAGAACGATGTAAAAACAATAATAAACAATAACAATATTAAAACAATAAAAACAATAACAGAAAGAGAGTCTCATGCTGGGTTAAAAGCCTGGGAATAAAAATGGGTTTTAAGACGGGTTTTAAAAATGTACAGTGAAGGTGCTTGTCTGATGTGAAATGGGAGGTCGTTCCACAGTTTAGGACCGGTAGCAGAAAAGGCTCTGTCTCCTCTGAGCTTCCGTTTGGCCCTCGGTATCTCCAGGAGCAGCTGATCAGCATACGGATGGAGCAGCTCAGAGAGGTAAGGCGGGGCGAGTCCATTTAAAGATTTAAAAACAAATAAAAGAATCTTAAAATGGACTCTAAAATGCACAGGCAGCCAGTGGAGGCAGGCTAAAATGGGAGTAATGTGCTCCCTCTTACGTGTTCCAGTTAGGAGGCGAGCGGCAGCATTTTGGACTAACTGGAGACGTGCGAGGGAGGACTGGCTGACTCCAACATAAAGAGCATTGCAGTAATCCAGCCGAGATGTAATGAAGGTGTGGATTACTGTTTCAAAGTGCGTATATGCAAGTGTGGCGAACCGAGCTCAATGGGAATATAAGCTGACAGTTAAAACCCGACAACGCCACCCTGGGAATTTCACCCAGGGAACTAACTTAAAAATAAATTAAACAAAAATGTGATATGATGCTGCAGTTGCAACCCCAAAATCAAAGGTCCGTTTTACCCAACGCAGTAGATATGTTCCAATATGAAAAATATTTTATTAAAACAGATATGGTTTAAAAACAAGTTAAAAACAATGAGGAAATGGCTGTAATAATAATGCTCAGGCTTACCAGTGGGGAAGGCAGGTTAGGAGGAAGACATCTCAAAATCACCCCACAGCACACGTCACACTCTCTCACAATCACAATCACGCGGTGGTGCAGCCCAAACCCAAATGTGCGACACATGCAACCACACTAGGGAGACTCTGCCACCAGAAGGACCCTGATCCCCACCACTGGAAGCTCTCCAGCGCCTGAAATAAGAATTAATTTTAAAAAAAAGAAGTTTTTGTAAAAAAAAGGAAATTTAAACAATATATTTACAGTTTTAACACAAGACATAAAATAAACAATGAATCAATTAAGCATCAGCGGCGTCCTCCGTTATCAAACAATGATACGAATCGATCGGCACCATATGCGCCGCGCAACCAGAGGCTGCGTAAAATCCAGGTCACAGAAATGAAACTTATAAGCAAAGCAGCAGCGTTCCTGCAGTTTAGGCCACAGCGGCAGTCAGGCAAGCTGTAGTATGTCCAAATTACTCCGGATTTGGAGCCAGTCTAGAATCCTGGACATAAATAAAACGTATTACTAAACGATTGCAGTAATTGGACGTTCTGGGATGCGGATGTTACATACCAATCAGGCAGGTGATCCAAGCAAGCAGCAGCGTGAGGCTTATCCACCTTTGGAAACGAGCGCATCTACCTAAGGCAAAACCACCTGCTTAATATACATCCAACCAAGACTGATGACAGGTGAGAATCAAACTTACTGGGAACGTTCCAGACACACGGGAGGTCACAGAGGGAGATGATCTGTCCGAGTGCCAACAGTACATGGGCGGATGGCACTCAACACCTGAGTTCAATCGTAAAACATGAATCACCATCTAGCGTTTATAACTAGGATGATGAGACCTGATTGGCCAATAATCTCAACAAGCTGGAAACTCATGGACATTTCCTGCCACACAAGGAAGAGCTTCACCTTTGCCAGCTGCCTAAGATAAAAAAGCTGGACTTCACTATTGCACAAATTTGCCGGTCCAATTTAAAATCACTGTCCATCTTAAAACCCAAGTTTGTGACTGTTGGCTTCCTGTCTTGCACCAAGGGGCCCAAGTCAGCAGGAGGGGATTTGCAAAAGCCACTGGGACCAAACACCATCACTTCTGTCTTATTTTCATTGAATTTTAAAAAGTTTAAGGACAACCAGGCTTTAATGTCTTCTAGACCGACACCTCCTCGTGTCTCCCGGTGGGTCGGTCCGACGCCTCCTCATGTCTCCCGGTGGGTCGGTCCGACGCCTCCTCGTGTCTCCCAGTGGGTTGGTCCGACGCCTCCTCGTGTCTCCCGGTGGGTCGGTCCGACGCCTCCTCGTGTCTCCCGGTGGGTCGGTCCGACGCCTCCTCGTGTCTCCCGGTGGGTCGATCCGACGCCTCCTTGTGTCTCCCGGTGGGTGAACACGGCACTTCCTTGTCTCCTCCGGATTATGTAGCTTCAGATAATTTGTTTGTGGACTCTTTTTCTGAGGCAGATTTTGAGGTTCTGTTTCAACAGTTCAGAAACGACCCTTTCCTTTTGGAAGCTGCTTTTGAACTATGACTTGTTCATTCAGAGGAGATTAGCCTGTTTCCAAGTGTTCCAGAATCAGCTAGCGTAGGCCTGACTGTCGAGGTCCCCAATGGCGACCAGACTACCCCACCTCTCCCGGCGCCTGCTCCAGAGGGTGCTCATCCGAGCTCACCTCCCCCAGTCCCTGCTCAGGTACCCACCATGTACATTTCCACCCTCATCTCTCCATATGCTTACCCAGCCACACCACCTCCCGTTCCCGAGGTGGCCCAGCCGGGTTCGCCTCTGCCGGTTCCTGTTCCTGAGGGTGCTCAGCTAAGCTCGCCTCTCCTGGTGCCTGCTCCAGCTCAGATAGCCTCCATACACATTTCCACCTTCAACTCTCCATGTGCTTGTCCAGCCGTACAGGCTCCAGCCACGCCTGTTCCTGAGGTGGCCCAGCCAGGCTCGCCACCTCATCGCTGGTCCGCCAGACCGTCTCTGCCGGCACCCTCCTAGCCTCCTAGATCCTTCGTCTCCTGGTTCCTTCGACTCCAGCTTCCTTCATGCCAGGACTACAGACTTTTTTTTTTTTTTTGCCCCCTCCACCCGCCCTGGCTGGGTTGTTTTTTGTTTTGATTTAGTTAACCACTGTCTTGTCCTATGGAGTTTATTTTGTGTCAATAAGTTTAAAGAAGACTTTTATAAGAGCAAACAAAATATATCAATTCAAAAACTAAATTTAAAAGTCAAACAAAAAAACAAATTCAAACAAAAAATACATGATTGCAATTAAAAAAAACTGAAATCGTGTAAAATATTTGCCTTCGCCTCCTTCTCAGTTTTGGTTGTTGTCGTTTTCTTTGATTACGTCTCCAGCTTTCTCGTTTGCGCTTCCTGACTTTTTGTTTGCGGTTTGGACACAAACGTGCCTGGTGGGTGGGCTTTCGACGGGGGCATTCCTATTGGCTTATTTGTGTTTGACGGACAGCTAAGCAAGCGTACGAAGCAGCTCTGGCCACAGCAGCTACTCTGCTTCTGATTGGTTCAAAAAACGTCAACAACGGCGCGAAGGAATACGATCTCTGAAGAATGGCAAAATGCAGTCCGAGGGAAGAACATGTCTATAGTTTACGATTAAGTTAATTTCAACAATATTTTAACAGTTGTAACTATTACTGATTATATACATTATGGTTTACAGGATGAAGTACGAACTGACATCTTACGTCGAATGAGAGCAAGATTCAAATTAATATTACGAAATGTAACAGTTGACCAGGGATATCTGTTAGATGTTGCCGAACAGGAGCTGGCTGTTGCAGTAGCAGCATCACAGCACCTGTCCCATGTCCCACCAGAACTCGTCCACAGCCTACAGGAGCTGATAAACACCGTTCGCTCAACCGCAATATCTGCACAAGCATGCGTTAATGTGTCCGATGTTGTGACAGTTACTGTGGGTAGGCTGGGACGGCCCCGTTTAGACATCGAAGGGAGTGATCTTGAAAGTCTTCTTTCAAATGCACTGCCTGTAGAACAACTAGCTAACTTATATGGTGTGTCAAGGAGTACGTTTTACAGGCGAATGAGTGAGCACAATCTGTCAGTCCGTGGTTGCTATTCAAACATCTCGGATGATGAATTGGATCGTGTGGTGAGATCCATCAAGATAAGAATGCCTCACGCCGGATACAGACTGGTGAAAGGCGAGTTGTTAGCTAGAGGCCATCGCCTGACATGGCGTAGGGTGAGGAGCAGTGTGCAGCGTGTGGATGGAGCAGGGGTTTTGGCCAGGATGATATAGGTTGGGTGTGTAGCTCGTAGAACATACAGTGTTGCTGCCCCTCTGTCCTTGGTTCATGTGGACACGAACCATAAATTAATCAGGTCAGTATGGGATCCGCATACCTATTATAGAATATACAGTGTCATTGAGCATGGAGTATCATCATATTTGCCCCCACGCTATTGTAACAAGTTCAACCAGATCGAGCAGTCATGTTCACACATCCTCGCATCCCAACAACAGACTCGTGTTAAATCCGATTCTTTATATTGGAAGCCCAAGAACCAGTTGGAGCAGTCTTAAGTTAAACAAAGTATTTATTGGTTGTACCGTACAACCTAGGACAATAGATTATCTAGAGAACTACTTAATATGAATACATAAAGTCTAAGAATAAAGCAAATTTATAACATTCCCCCTCTTGGCATGATTTCATCATGTCAACCTTAAAATGAGGGCGGAGTGTCATATTCTGTATTGTGTCACCCCTGTTAGCGGCAGCCAACCTGGCAGGGCCCCAAACTGCAAGTCCGCGGCCACTTTAAGGTGCAGCACAACCAGAGAGGAGATTTTTCCTCCTCATTATGTACGCGTCTATGTGTAAGCTGTTTCTTCATTGCGTTTATCAGCAGCAAGCAAGTCTTCATTGCACAGGCATGTGGAAATAATAAATATAATAAACAATTCTAATGCGTTAGCAAAAAACTTTTCTATCAGGAGTATTCCATCATTTTGCTCGGAACAGAACCTCTTTCCGAGTGGGTTAAGACCTTCATAACTCACTGATTATAACTCTGCAAATGAGCACATTTCTTAAAAACTATGTGTCACACCTCTACGTGTATGCAAGGATAAATATTTATATTATTCTGTGTGTATGTGTGTATGTGGCCCCGAACCCATCTTCTGTGTGGAAAACTATATGTGGTTTGAGCAGTGTCAAGGCCCTGCTCACCCATAAGTACCATCATAACACATAATAATAAACAAAGCTACAAAAAATTTCTAACATCTTGAAACTCAAACAGTGCATAAGGCAACTAACATTACCAGCAGGCTCGTCCACCGTTTGCAGCGAATAGGAGCGAAAACCCGATGGCTGACCCGGGAAAAATTCTCCTATGGCCCCAGTTCCACTTGGCGACCGACCACCTCATTACCGTTCAAAGTCTAAGGTCCCGCTCCAAACAGCCGAGTCATGCTAATGATTGGTTGATTTATACCCACAAAATGACAGAACAGGGACACAGTTTATGGAAATGATTAGGTTTGAGAACACCCTGTGTTCTGATGTTGATGATCTGTTGAACTCTTACACATCAAGTCTCTTAAATGTTTTGGATACCATTGCTCCTGTCAAGGTTAGAATGGTTAAAAGTAGGCAAAGGGCGCCATGGAGGAAAGAAGAGTCGGTCAGGGCACAGAAAAGGGAGTGCCGGAGAGCCGAACGGAAATGGCGCAAGTCAAAGCTCCAGGTTCATTATGAGACTTACAAAGAAAAGCTATGTGTGTTCAACCAGACTTTGCGTAGAACAAGGGAGAGTTATTTTTCTGAAATCATCAAAAACTGCAGTAACAACTCCTGTCCTGTTTGCTACAGTAAACAGATTAACAAACCCTCCAGTTTCACTGCCTTTAGAACTCATTTCTACATCCAATTGTAATGAGTTTGCAATATTCTTTAATGACAAAGTTCAAGGCATTAAAAATGCAATAATTTCCACAACACAAATAACTACTCTGCAGCCAGCTAGACACCTAGAGCTGACACATTTCACACCTGTTACTGACAAAACAGTCGAAGAGACCATCTGCAGTCTGAGTTCATCAACGTGCTGCCTTGATGAGTTGCCCACTAGATTCCTAAAGTCTGTGCTGAGCAGTTTGTTACCACAACTCGCTCATATAGTCAACATCTCACTCCAGACTGGAACATTTCCAAAGGCCTTAAAAAACTGCTGTCATTAAGCCCCTTCTAAAGAAGAGCAATCTTGATACCACAGTACTGAACAACTACCGGCCCATATCAAACCTGCCATTCTTAGGCAAAGTCCTAGAAAAAGTTGTATACCAACAGCTTAGTGACTTTCTCCTGTCTAACAATGCTTTTGATACTTTCCAATCAGCCTTTAGGCCCCACCACAGCACTGAGACAGCTCTGATCAAGGTGACAAATGACATCCGCCTGAACACAGACGCAGGAAAAGTCTCAGTCTTAGTTCTGCTGGACCTGAGTGCTGCCTTTGACACAGTTGACCATGCGATCTTATTACAGAGGTTAGAAGACTGGGTGGGAATCTCTGGTCGTGCTTTAAACTGGTTCAAGTCCTATCTGGAGGACAGGAAATATTTTGTTGAAATTGGTAACTGTGCCTCAGACCAAATGGCTATGACCTGTGGGGTTCCCCAGGGGTCAATCCTGGGACCCGTATTGTTCAATCTGTACATGCTTCCATTAGGCCAGCTAATACGCAGCTATAATGTGTCCTACCACAATTATGCAGATGACACTCAGATCTACGTGTCATTGACGGCAGGAGAACACGGGCCTGTAGATACACTGTGTCGCTGCATCGAACAGATCAGTGTGTGGATGCAAAACAATTTCCTCCAGCTAAACTCAGACAAAACTGAAATCATTGTCTGTGGCCCACAGAAACAAAGAGAAAGTGTTATCAGTCACCTTGAGACTCTCTCTCTAAAACCTAACTATCAAGTTAGAAATCTCGGGGTAATATTGGACTCAGACCTGAACTTTAACAGCCACATTAAATCTATTTAAACATCAGCAGCTTTTTACCATCTAAAAAACATTGCCAGAATCAAAGGAATAGTGTCTAAACCAGACTTAGAGAGACTGATCCATGCGTTTGTCTCCAGCAGGTTAGACTGCTGTAACGGCCTGCTCTCTGGGCTCTAAACGGGCTATAAGACAGCTGCAGTACATCCAGAACGCTGCTGCTCGAGTCCTGACTAGAACCAGGAAATACGACCATATTAGTCCAGTGCTCAGGTCTCTGCACTGGCTTCCTGTCGCTCAGAGAATAGACTTTAAAACAGCTCTGCTTGTGTACAAGTCTCTTCATGGTCAAGCGCCAAAGTACATCTCTGACATGTTAGAGCCATATGAACCAACTCGGGCTCTGAGAACCTCAGGGAGGGGTCTCCTGCTGGTGCCCAGAGTCAGGACTAAACAAGGTGAGGCTGCGTTTCAGTTTGATGCTCCTAAAATCTGGAACAGTCCTCCAGAAGATGTGAGACAGGCCTCAACTCTGACAATGTTTAAATCCAGGCTGAAAACAGTTCTGTTTAGCTGTGCATATGACACCTGAAAGTATTTTATCTGCACTCTTCACTTTTTAATTACTTAATGATTATTTTAATGGGTTTTAAATTTCTTTCTTTTTTAATTTATTTTTTATTTTTTTTATTCCTTTTTAATGGTTTTATTGCCTTCTTGTGATTTTATGCAGCTGTAAAGCACTTTGAATTGCCCTGTGTATGAATTGTGCTCTATAAATAAAATTGCCTTGCCTTGCCTTGCCTAATCAGCTTAATGATTACGTGAAATACAACAGATGAACAAATACAAGTTTTTTATGATGTCCACGTGACGAGTCGTGTAGTCTCTTCTGGTCCAATCCTGTCATTGCTTGATGCTTGGTTCTCCTCATGGCCTAACATCAGTTCAGCATTCCGGACCTAATCTTGGAAGGAGAGGTCACCAGTACGTCACTTCCTGAGGGATCTTCAGCATCCCTTTTCCCTAACCAATCTTGTTTTTAGGACAATTCCAAGAGAGAATTTCCGCTGTGTTATGTTGACAGCGCTTGAAGATTGTGTGTTTGTTCAACCATCATCTTGGCATGATGGGCACGGCCTTCCAGAATTTCAGATGGACTCCTTGTCCGTTGTTTGGCCGTGAGTCCTGTAGTGGTTCCGAATCTGTGGATTAATAATTAGTCGGAGAACAAATCATGCAGCACACCAGAGCAATTTTCATTTGCCCTGTATCTTATACTCAGGACATGTCTTTCTTGTCCTCACTAGTGGGCACAGGTTCAGTCCTAGCGCCCAATTCATCATTTTTTCTTATGTCCCCCATACCAAAACAAAAACAACCAAATAAAATTAAAAAAATTAAATTAAATAAAGTAAAATAAAATAACCCAAAACAAAACAACTGGCCAGTTGATATAACCCCTGTGTGCTCATATAACTCAATGCTGTGCAGCATTACTGCAGAATTCAGTACCATCAATTTCCTTTCGCTGTGGAAAAAAACTTCAAATCATTTAGAGAACACCTCACCACAGAGACACAACACAAAACAAAGACAAAACCACACACAGAATTTTGTTGGGAAAACTTGAGAAGTAATTAATTGCCGAACATCTCCACTGCAGTTTCTGCTCCTATGCTGTTCTCTGCTGCAGGACAGAAATGTTTGTGGTTAGCATTAAGTTTTGAGGTTGAATCAGAAACTTTATCTATTGAGCTTTTCATGTTCGACTCTCCCACCCCAGGCGGAGAATGAGAATTAGCATTGCAGTGATTGTAACCATTGATGTTACTGCCACTGTGGTACTACAGTCTAGTCTCCAACGCAGTGTTTTCTTCCCTTTCATCGTCAGTGGTCTGTTCAGAGTTTTAGTCCCAGTGATGCAGTCTTTGTCAGTAGGTGAGGTTCCTCAGTCAGTGTTCTTTCGGTGGGATCTGGAGCATGAGTACAGCGAGTCTTGTGGCTCCAGTTACTCAGTCTGTCTCCTATCAACCACACCTTTACACAATCCGATGTAGCTGCAGCTACCTTGTTTGGTCCCGTCCACAGAGGAGAGGACCAGTCACGTTTGTTGACTTTCTTTAGGACCCAGTTTCCTACTTACACAGGTGAAGTATGGCGGTCCTGTTCCTTAGTGAGCATTTCTGTAACCTGTTGAGATATACTCATCACCGTGTTATTCAGTTGTTTCACTTATTCACACACGTTTTCATACTGTGGTAGAACAGGGGGTGAGCCTGTTGGTGCAGTAGTAAATGAACAGAGTTTTTTCTCCCTGCCCAGGCCTCATGTGGGACAACCTGACAACATTCATGGTGGCATCTGGAGTAAATCTCAGGTTAATTAACATCATAGAGAGAGCTTCAGCCCAAGTTAACTTTGTGGTCTGCACAGAGTTTGTTGGGCCTTTTTGATGGTTCTTATTTGCTCTTTCCACTCGTCCTTGTGAAGCTGGGGGATAGACTTCACCGAGCTTATGTCCAGTTCCAAACATCTGTTCCACTTCTCTTAGTTCTTCATAAGAGAAGTGAGTACCATTGTCTGATCTTATCACTTCTGGTACCCCAAATATTGGAATAATTTCTCTTGTAAGCCATTTAATGACTTATTTCTCTTTTTCATTGTCTTGCCTTCCAGTTGGAGCAGCTGCTGCTTGAGTTGATGTAGGTGTTTAACAGGGCGCTGGCTGAGCTCACAAAATTTTTTCTTATAAACGGATTAATCTTCCTTTTCCAATCAGAGCGGCTCAGACCTCTAATTATTTTAAATGTTCTAAAATTCTTAGTTTGTTACTATGGTTGAGTGGCATCTCTTTAACTGCAAACAGAATTGTATTTCTATTTCACCCATTCTATCCAATGCGATACTGTTTAATTCAATTATCATTTATCTGCAGGGTTAGAAACTGCTCATCGTGTTGATAAATTGTTTCTCTTGTACGGCTTTCTGGTCACTGTGGCTGTTTTTGAATGCGTCATAAAAACAAAACTTACCTTGTCTTGTTATGAATCAGTCTCACTGCAGCTGTCTTTAAATGTCTTTCAGAGTTTTCCTCTTTAAGAAAGCTATTGGTAATATCTGACTCCTGTAGCGCCTTTTGTTGTGTTTTTGTTAATATCCTAATAATCTAACCTATTTTAAACCTCTCTATACAGCACTTTGCTGCTTTGTTAAGAGAGCATTTTAATTGTTTCATAGATCTGCTGCAGTTAAATAGTTAAATGGTATATGGATATTGATAACTATCAACTCAGAATTGGTGAAGAGAGGCAGAGGAGGCCTATTTAGATCAGCTAAATTTTTGGAGTTATGTTAATATGATCTCTAAAATATTAACGGCTAACCTTTACTGCTTTAAGATGATAACCGGCTGATTGACATCTGACTGTCTGGCCTTGCTGTTAAATCCTGATTGTTCAACCTATGTCACATGGTCTGACTGTCTGATCTCAGTCCTGCTTCAGGTGGAAATCATAAAGTCTCACTTTGTAGAACATTTGTTTTTGTTCCAACAGCTTTTCAATCAAAGGAGGAAATATTCTGAACGCTCTGCTTCTGTAAACCTTATTTCAGCAACAACTTGTATGAATGTCTTGTTTTCCTGGATTTATTTTGGACATTTTATTGCTTCTTATCTCTTCACTCTGATTCTTGCATTGAAAAACTGTTTTCAGTTTATCTAAGTACTTTGGTATCTCTCCTAATCATATTCATGTTAAAATAAATAGATGAGGTAATAATAATTGCTCTAGTATAAAACTAAACATCCATTATCATCGTTAACTCATCAACTAAATAACTATATGTAGCTCTTGTACTCTTAAAGTACCGGCCAATGATCACTCAGAGTCTGTAGATAAACGTATTGTTTGGACTGTCCTCGCTCTCAGGCTGAATGAGAGAAGAAGAAGCAGGATTGAGATGAGACACTCTTAGGGCGATAGTATTTTATGACAAAGAGAACAACTAATAACATTATGGAGCAGCTTGGAGGTTATCAGTTATCTGAAAAAGTGTTTGGAGCTTTTAATCTGTGTGATTCATTATTTACTGTGATGCTGCTGCACAGCTGATCTTTAGTTGGAACCCTCAGGCCAAGCCTCTGACTTGATTTTTTTCTTTTTCTCTTATTTAGTTCTCTTATTAGTGACGTCAAAGTTGATGCTGAAAAAAAATTCATTTCCGTCAATGAACCTTTGGGAAAAAAAATGTTACTTTGATCCTAGGTTAATTTGGCTTGTTGCTCTTGTGATTGTTAGTTTGGAGTTAGATTGATATTAGTTTTATTGCTAATACCATAAATGCTACTTTATTGTTAATTTAGAGCTAGGTTAATGCTCAACCTGTTTTGATGTGACTCAAGCTAAAGGTGTTGCCCCAACTTTTGCCCTAACCAGATGCTTCCAATCGGATCTATTCATAGACAACAATGCACATCACAGCTCTGTAAATTCTAACCAATGAAGTATTAACACACCTCTAAGCACAAGATTTTATTAAGTCCTGGGACGCCCTATTGTAGCATTCGATGGGAGCAAGAGGCCTGATGCCAAGAATTCTGGTTTGGGTAGGGGTGGGGAGGGGCTTGCTGGGGACCCCGTTGTGGAAGAGTGTAACTATCATACTCATATCGTATCGTAGTCCCTCCTTCTGATTGTTCTAAGTGCTGTCTGTGGCGACAATCATTGGCCCAATGGCCATATCTTCCACATTGATAACACTTATCATTTCCCTTTGAGTGACGGTGTTTATTTTTATAATTTCTTCTGACTGGAGGTCTGCTCTGCTGAGCAGCAGGTTGGTGGGGGTAGGAAGGTGGTGTAGAGTTGGGCAGTGCTCCTGACGTAGCACGTTTAGCGTGCGGCAACTGTATCTGGACCGCGTCCAATAGCATGCAAGCTTCAGCATAAGGGGGAGGAGGAGACAGTGTTGTCTTATTCTCCTCGGTTGCAGATTTGTTGTGTAGAGGTGTCTTATCTTTTTGTGTGTCAGGATGTGTCCCTGGAGAAGATTGCGGCCCTGCTGGCATGAGGTGCTGTATTTGTGCAGAGGGCTGTGTCTGACAGGAGAATTTAACTTCACCTAAAAAACACTGACAGTCCGCGAGAAATATTGATGCCTTTTTTCTTCTCTATCTGCTCTCGCTCTTTGCAGTATGCCTGCCTCTTTTAGCTGTGTTACTGCTTGTTCTTTACTTCCGGTTGCTTGTTTTAAGAAGATACTGAACTCACTCAGCTTCGGCGAAGCCCCTTCTCAACATCCTCCAAACATTCCTCTTTTTTGCATCTCTCAAGTCCAATCTACAAACCTATCAGTCCCCTTTTTTTCTTCTTCTTTTGGGACCTTTTTTTTCCATCTCATCAAGGTGTCAAATAGTACCGACCCCAAAGAGCCGGGTTCACATGTTTTCCACTCATTGATCATTGTTTGTGACATATTTAGATATTATTACACGTGTTAGTTAGAATGGGTGAAGGGCTCAGTGCCCGAGTGGTAGGACCCGTATCAAGAAGCTTCTACACAAGTTCTAAAACTCCTGTGCGCTTGATTCGCTCGGGGTCATTTCCCAGTCCACCACTCTTTTTTCTTTCTGAAACACCCTATCTTACTTCCCCCCTTTTTCTATTCCAACCCCAATATGCACAAACCACTTGAGATCTGTATACTATCACATCAAAAATCTCTTCAAATGGCGAACCACCCCCACAGTTTCATTAAAAATAACAAACTCTTGCCCTGTGTCCTTTATGATTTATCAGTCTGACCACCGCCGTGGATAAGTTTACCGACCCTTCCCATGAGGATAACACTTTATTTTTCTAGTCTAACCACTAAGCTGCGGACGTTTTTACGGACTCTTCCCATGAGGATACCAATTTAGAAGAAAACCTCTCACACGGTTTCTTTTTTTTGTTCGAATTAAACTTTTTGCAGGACACTTATGATCTTTCCCTATGTGAGACATTCATTGTTTTTATACTTTACGTGTGACCACTCAAAAAACCAAACAAACAGTAAATTTATGCTTTGATTTTTACTGATCAAGGGACATCTTAATTCAGACAACTTAATTTAGTTTGTCCAATGTGCAGAAATTTCACATATATTCATATATAAGAGGTTTTTCTGCTCACCTTTTTTCTCGGGCCCCTCGAGTTGTCTGAATAAAGTGACCCCCTCAATCAGCTCCAGCAGTTCTTCCTCGGAGTCAGTCCAATTCACGGGGTCACGGCACCAGCTTTTAAATCCGATTCTTTATATTGGAAGCCCAAGAACCAGTTGGAGCAGTCTTAAAGCTGCGGTTGGCAACTTTTTTTTAGTTATATTAGCTTGAACTGTCATGGGATTCTGGAAGTAGAATATTAAATAGGCTGTTTAGGAAAAATAACGAAATCTGTAGCTCCCTCTGAAGCCTGTAATCATGCTTGCAAAAACCGAGCGCTCCCGGCTGTTTTTAACCAATCAAGTTAGGGTGGAGGAATCCTAAATAATGAACTATTAATTGACACCATAACCAGTTATATTAATTTTTGTGTGCACTCAGTAATTGGAACAAAGGAAATTAAAATATTTTCCAATAACAAACCGTGGGTCAGTAAAGAACTGAAACACCATCTAAATCTGAAGAAAATAGCCTTCATGGAGGGTAACCTAGAGGAAACAAAGGAACTGACCAAGGAGGTCAGGCGGCTAATAAAAAAGGCCCAATTTAACTACAAAGATAAGGTTGAAGAAAAACTAAGGACTGGTAATGCCAGAGATGCATGGAGAGGGCTGAACAAAATGATGGGCAGGGAGCAAAGACACATCTCTCAATGTGACGAGGACCCTGTCCAGCTCGCAAACAACCTAAACACTTTTTACTCCAGGTTTGACATCCATGATTTTCAAAAAGAGTGTGATGATGTATGTGCTGGTCTAACTCCTGACCCAATGACTATTCACGAGCACGCAGTAACCTCCATATTCCAGAGGCTTAACCCTCATAAAGCCCCAGGCCCAGACGGACTCAAGGGGAGGGTGTTAAAGGAATGTGCCGTCCAACTAGGTCCAACCATCACAAAGGTATTCCAGCTGTTCTTGAACAGCAACTTTTACCCTAAAGTCTGGAAGACAGCAACCATCATTCCTGTACCAAAAACTCCCCACGCCAAAACCAATAATGACTTCAGACCCATTGCCCTCACACCCATCCTCAGCAAATGCATGGAGCGTCTAATTCGCAACGATCTGACCCGCCAGGTAGCAGGTCAATTAGACCCTATGCAATTTGCATACCGAACCAACAGAGGGGTGGAGGATGCCACACTCACTCTCCTAAATGTTCACTTGGATAAACCAAAGACTCACGCCCGTGTTCTTTTTATGGATTTCTCCTCAGCCTTCAACACTGTGCAACCACACCTCCTCCTACAGCGCCTTTGTGACATGAAAGTCAGTTCTGGCCTAGTCCTCCTTATCAGGGACTTCCTGAGAAACCGGCCCCAGCGTGTGTGCATCAACAACTGCCTCTCTGACTCTCTAGTCCTCAACACTGGTGTTCCTCAAGGATGTGTGCTATCACCCCTGCTCTTTTCCATATACACAAATGAGTTGCAATGCAACAGCAATGACCTCTCCCTCATCAAGTATGCAGATGATATGGCCCTAATTGCCTGCCTAGGGGACACACACAGCTCCCCCTACCTGCAGTACATCAACACCCTATCTGCATGGTTTGACAGCAGCTTCCTGGATCTTAACATCTCCAAGACCAAGGAGATGTGGCTGGGAAGCAGCAAGAAGGGAGGCAATAAAGACACTGGGCAAACCTTCAGGCCAATCAGCATGAAGGGTCAAGAGGTAGAGCAGGTGTCACAGTTCAAATACCTTGGGACAGTCATAGATAGTCAGCTACAATTTCAAGACCATGTAGACTACACATTCAAGAAAGGAAGACAGCGCCTGGCTCTTCTGAGGAAACTCAGGGGCCTCAACACCAGTCAGCGCACCATGTCAATGGTCTACAAATCCCTGACCGAGAGTGTGCTGACATTTAACATCGTGTCATGGTATGGGCACCTCTCTGTCAAACAAAAAAATAAACTGGCACAGATTGTCAACCAGGCTGGAAAGATCATTGGACACAAACAACTACAACTTTCACATCTATACACACAGGCCCTAACAAAGAAGGCATTTCAAGTCTATCAGGACCCCACTCACCCTCTGAACTGTGCTCTCCAGCTGTTGCCATCTGGACGAAGACTAAAAGTCCCAATGACAAGGAAGAATGGTTACAAGCGGTCATTTGTTCCATCAGCTGTGGCCATTCTCAATGAAGATCTACCTCTAAAGTAACATAGTGTAGATAAGCTCTAAGTGCACCTTAAACAGTCTTTCAGCAGTAGTATGGTAACTTTTATATGGTTTTAATATTTGAGTGAAATGGACAGAGTAATGTGTCTTTATTCTATAGTTTTTATCTTATTCTTACCCGTATCTATTTATTTATTATGTTGAGTGTGATATGTGTTTGTCTTTGTGTGTTTTTATGCCATTACCAAAGAGAAATTTCCATTTCATGTAAGTTTAATGGACAATAAAGAACTCTAACTCTAACTCTAACTCTACCTGTCAATCACAGCTTGTGCACACGCTGCTGAGCGTGAGTCTACCCCAGCTTGCGTGCGCTCACACTGGTGTGAACTCACGTGCACAACCTCGTCCACAGAGGGGGAGGGGTTTGAGGGGCGATTCGGAGCTTGGTAGAGGTTGGAGGAGGGACCTGAAAGTTGTATCAGTTCGAATTTTCCGACTTTAGACTCGGAATTTTGAAAACCTGCCGACTGCAGCTTTAAGTTAAACAAAGTATTTACTGGAGGTCACAGGTCAAGTATCAGCGCTGGACTTGGAGAGACAGAGTTCCAGTTATTTTATCCCGCTACGTCATCTTAAAGTGTTGGACATACATTCGCGTTGTATGAGCAGAGTGTAACGTACAAACTAGGAAAATAGATTATCTAGAGAACTACAGAATATGAATACATAAAGTCTAAGAATAAAGCCAATTTATAACACTCGTATATACCCAAGCACGTATCTCTCACACTACCCACCCACATATCACAGCCATATTTATGTTTTTGGTATAAAACTACTTTTGTCACATTTTGTAGTAATGGCTGTTGGATTTTTTAAAAATCCAGCCTGTTTGTCCAGTAATATAATGTTAACTTTTTCAGATTTAACATGGTTATTTTCTGTGGGATCGATGGCTTTTCAAGGAGGGTATGTAGAATTGCCTCTCTATATAGTAACAGCTATATATATTTACAATTACCGTAACCGAGTTTTCCCTTTTCGTTTCACATTGATTTTACACAGATCTTATACCTTTATGCGGCTGCAAACAACAAAGCGTCCACCGCTTTTCCCTTCTTTTTGGATGGTGTACGCACGCATGGATGGCCGTCAAGGGAGGAGTCACTTACAGTTCAGTACAGCACCCATCTTAATTTTGCAGCCACATTATTGAGAAACAACTTGTAGAGCAATTACATTACTCATGGAAGGCGATTACATTTTAAGTAACCACCCCCAACTTTTGACACCTCTGCCTTAAACATACTTCATATTCTTTAGAGTACGCGGTGATCAAGGTTGAAAATGTGGACATTGCCCAATGCATGTTCTCTGTGCGAGGAATGGGACGTGGAAGTTTCATCGCCGGGAAAAGTGTTCATAATCAGCGGTAAATGGACAAGCGCCAGTTGTAAAAGACAGTAGGCAATGGCATAAGCACAATAACCATGTTGTTGATAAAATACAATATACACATAAGCTATAAAACGCCACCAATTAGGTAGTAATTAAGGAGTGTTGCTTCACTTTTTTCCTTTAAAGCAGGTGGTCTTTGGGCTCAAGGTAATTAGTCACTTGGAAGTATGGTTGGAAAAAAAACAGCGGTTACTGTTATTGACAACAATTTCCTAATGCGCACTGCCTATCCAGATTTGTTCGCAATGTGGCAGACCATCACATCGAAGCTTATTTAAAGGTAGGGTAGGAGATCCTGGATTTTGAGTCCAGCGAAGCTGCATTTTGAAAATACACCGGTAAAAAGTCCCAACCCTTTTCTTCACTTTTCCCCCGAAGGCACGCCTCTAGAGTACATGAACGCGCACGAGCACGAAGGTGCACGAGCGCTGTTCTGACAGCAAGCATCGATCTTTGCCGTATTTAGTATTTAGTATTTAGTTTATGCTAACTATACGTTTAATAATGCTAGGTGCTAGCCAAGCTGGCTCTAGTTTAGCTTCCTGCCAAGCTTCTGGACGTTCACGGAGCAGGGTACGTGCACAGGGGGAAGGAGGGGGAGGGAGGAGCAGATTGCAGTTTGATAGACGGCATCAGTATCCAATCATTGTGAACGGTCCGTTCACAATGATTGGATACTGTTTTTCCTAGATTGTACGTTCTAGAGGCCACTAAAACTTTTCATATTTGTGTCAAAACTTTTAATTAATTGGTTGCAATGGGGGTGTGAAGAGTATTTCAAGCAATATGTAAAAAAATGTTCCAGAAAAAGATCCCCTACCCCGCCTTTAAGCCAGCAGTGTGGTTTTGAAAATCCTTGACAAGACAAGAAATATGTTCAAACTTAACTAAGGTGGTTACTAGTAAGTTGAAACACATTTCTACTATGCACACATCTTACACACCTGTTTTTTACCCTTTCACTCCAATATTTAGAGTGGAGCGGCTGTGGCATGATGTCTGGTCAGCAGTCACGTGTACTTATTACGAGGACTTGCATTCTTTGGAGGAAGAGGGGCTCCTGGATCTGTCCGACCACGTTGACTTCTTCTGTGTGCATTTTGCACTCCTGCCACGACTCAAGTCTGACCTGAAAGCCTTTGTGAACAGCTGGAACAACCATCCTCTTAGGACAGAACAAAATCTCTCCCCTAACCAGCTGTGGCACATCGGGATGTTACAGTTGTCAGTGGATGAACCAGATGTACAGGTACTGTTGGATTTGTCATTGGCCTGGTGTACTTACTCAAATGAAATACTAGTTTGCTATTTACAGTATCAATCGCATACAGATTGTTAAAGCAGTTCTACCTGTAGTGGCACTCTTTCATGTTAGTGGTAGTTATCTATCCTTATTGTGTCTTCAGCTCACAGAGAATATCCCAGAGAATGAGGCCCCAGAGGATGGAGTGGTGGTGCCCGAGATTCCGTGCCCCCTGTCACAGAGGAACCTCTTCATCCTGCAAGAGGCAATTAATCCAAACGCCTCCCTTCTTTGTCGCAAAGACCTATATACCCAAACACGACATCTTGTACACACCCTATGCTAACCCCCCCAACCCCCAATAATTACTCTTAAAAATCTGTGACATTCAATACAATAAAAACAACAACTAGTAGAAGTCTCAATTTCTTTATTAAAACAATGCAAATTCAAGTGACAATTGAATATATGTTTTTACATTTTACAAGTCAATCAGTAAGCAAGCCTTAAAGCTAGATGTTCAACAAGGAATAGGCAAACAAAGCGCAACATAAGCATCAGAAAGAAGAAAACTTCAAAAGCATGGACCAAGGAAAGAGGTATTCGCATTGACACAAAGTGTTGCAAAATAGGCTTTCCAATAAGTGGTTTACCATTTCAGTGAACACCCCAAACCACTTGGGAGAGTTAATGTCTTTATAAACAAAAGTGCTTACAGTATTAGGAATGATTGCTCCCATTTAAACAAAAACAAAAGTGAACGAACAGTATATGTTCAAATTTGAATCTTAAAGGTGCACTGTGTAGAAAAATCTACTGTACTTTGGCCATACTAGTAAATGTTAGTTAATTATTTAGGACATATTCCTGAAAAGATCACATTTGAAAATAGGCAGCTCAATGAGTTCCAATGAGCAGCATAGTTGTAATACCAACTGTGGCCAGTCACACACTCCTCAACAACAGCACACTTCCCGCCCCATTTGAACATATGTAAACTGAGTCCATTCTGTTATGCACTCGTCCTCGTGTTGTGCTTGTGGCCTCGCACTGCAATTAAGTTTCCCCACTATCAACTTAGCCACAACAACTTCTGGGGAACTTTTCACCATCCAACATCTGATTGCAAATGAGGCAAAGACCCCTGTCAAAAAATTGACTAAAACTGTGTGAATATGAATTCAACCTGGAGAGACTCAGACGGAGAGATAGGAGACAATTGCAAGGTTTATTGTCAATATTTCTTTGGCGCTCGGGCCCCGGCGGAGGACATGCAAGCTGAACCGCTGTGAGCTTGCAAGTCCGGCATAGGGAGATAGATGCTGAATATCTTCCCCCCTTGGGACCCGAACCTGGTGGCGGAGTCATACAAAGGAAGGAGATCTCGAGACTTGAGACATCGGGTGGAGATGGGGAGGTGGTGGGATGCAGCTTGCCGATGAACCGGTAAAGCCCCATGCAGGAGCGCCTTATATGTGGATCTGGATGGTTGATGAGCAATTGCCAACACCTGGTGAGTCTGCCATGTTGAATTTGCGGCTAGCCTTCATGTAACACATTAATCAAAGACCAGATTTGAAAGGTCAGGCTAAATATCTACTTAATATAATTTGATTTTTAAATGTATTTTATCGACTCATGTGATTTATGAAGGTATTTAGCAACACACTTCAACTATTCTCCTTACATTTACACATTATTAAGCCATTTTTTGACAGAGGTGAGCCTCCTTCTCCATTCATTAAACACGCCCAAAATCTGTTCCCATACACACTGCCACACAGAGCACATCTTTGAATTGTGCGAAAGTGCTCATGTGGAGAACTGGTAACCGGACAGTGTTAGAGCATGCATTCACTACAGGGTAGCAAATGCTGGGACCTGGCATTTTTTCCATACAATTGTGCTCAAATTTAACATGCACTTTAAAATCGGCCCTTGCAGATGGCAGTAAAGGTTTATGTTGTTGGCCCGTAAGCCACTGCAGCAGCATGGGGATGCTCAAAGACTTTGCTCGTGCATCTGCATGAAACAAACGAAAAAAAAGTTAAACCCTGGTCTACAGAAGATGTACAAAGACTAACTCAATGTGCACTGTCAAATCCTCAGATGTTTAGCAAGCGTGTGTACACATGACAAAGCCAGACTGACCTGAGCAGCATTGGGCACAAATGGGCTTCTCCTCTCCAGTGTGTAGCCATCCCAGACACCCCACATGAAAAGAGCCGCCACACGCCACCTCACACACCAGCAGGTCATCACCCGGACGCTCACATGTCTACATTTTAAAGGCATATACAGTAATTACACAATGGAAGGCTGTAGTTCTTTTGGAATAGGGGCAAAAAGCTTCCATGAGACTACCCTAATAAAATAAAGGACAAATAAAAATCAAATGTTACAATCGTACAAGGGAATTAAAAAAAAAATGCATGTGGTGCCTGAGACACACGCTCCTCCCTGGCGCTTCTATGGGCAAGGTGCGTCTCATCTATGCCTTCAATGGTAGACTCCGGGCTGTCCTCAAACACAGTGGCCTTGACACAAACACACATGAAGACACGGTGTAGAATTTCACATTACAAAAAGGCTTAAAATGTACGCACAATGATATTTCATATTCAATGTGACCTATCTGACTGGATAACTAATTGTTCTTCTGACTGGTTTTTACCTCTGCGTCAGGATTAGCCTGGATTTGCCTCTTCTTGGGAGTTGAAACAGCTGACTGGTGAGATCCTTTCCTCTTCCTAGCCCGTTCCGATGTTGCCGGAAGCTCATGTTCTGCAATACACCAGCACAATTAAAAAAATTCTCATTGGTGCACAGGTTAAGCCATGGGAATTTGTTTCCTTCTTATCCTCACCCGATGTACAAGTGGTACTTTGCTGGGGGCGCTGCCCTGAGCAGCAGCCAGTTACCCTTAATTTCCACTTGGGGATTAATAAAGTTACTCTAACGAGAGACACAACCACCCACAGCAAGTGAGTAGACTAAAGGCTGGTATATGCTGGGAACTCTTCAAATCCTTGCAGGAACCCTGTACAACAGATGGTGGAGGGCTGGATAAAAATAAAAAAAAACACAAACAAACCTGTATCCTGAAGCTCTTGTAAGAAGTCTTGCAGGAAGTTCAAGATTGCAGTCTCTTTGGTGTGCCTCATGCTGCCCTTCACGCTCATGTCTGGTACGATTATGCTCATGATGTAATCTGCATCGGGCTGAAAAGACCATGTTAAAAACCCCTCTCTTGACATTCAAAGCCACTAGATAAATAAAATTAGGAGCTAAAGAACTGCCACTAAATGCGGATAAAGTACACAAAAATCAACGCTTACTGTATCATCATCATCATCTTGTTTGGGGACAAACAGCGGTGCACAGATCAGTGGCTGCCTTTCAATGACCTCGAGGAAATCATAGATCTTGAGGCCACTTCTTAATTGTTGCAAGATCGGTGTGAGGCGCAGGGTTGCATGAAGAACAATGGCTCTATTAAGTACAAGAATATCAAGCTTTAAAAAGTAAAAGTGAAATGAATAAAATATATACTGTAAATTGTTAAGTTCAGAGCTGGTGAACTTTTCACATTAAACAGTACAGTAGAGTAACCCTGGTGACAAACCTCTGGAAATGACCTTATAATACCGTCCTTTTTGTTCGTGGTCAATGACCCTGTGTAGCCACAGTTTATTATTTCGTCTGTGAGGTCCCTGACGTCATCTGCTGCCTCCACCTAAAATAGTAACACACAGAGTAGTGATCAAAATAGAATCATTTCATCAACATTGTTTAAACATAGAATAGACCATAAAATTCTTTGAAATACACACCCTTTCGATAAGTGAAGCATACTCCACATCATCGACATCAGCTTTGGTTACATTGAGCTCTCCCGATGAAATGAAGTCAAAGCACCAGCTTCGTAAGAAGCAGGGTGGAGGGCCACCCTGTGCTAGACTAACCGCAAAGATCTCAACTGCAGTTCTGCATCACATGATGGAGTAAAAAAAAAAAAAAAATTAAAAAATGTTATTGATCACATCGGTTGTCCACACCCTCCTCCTGCCACCCCAATATACAATATAAGACAACACAACAACATCCCATCAGTTGCGAGACCCCTTTCTCAGCAGACAGACAAGCCCCGAGTTAAGCCAACAACTTAAGAATTCAAACCTGTAGAAACCACTTTCTAGGTCAGACACCGAGTAAATGGGGCTCTTCCCTTTGCTGTCGCCTTCAAACATTTTCAATTCAATGCCATGCACCATTTCTAAGGAGGAAAAAAAAGCAGAAAACATTAAGTGCAATAGGATTACAGGGTTTCCCCCAACAGCGTTAACCTGTATGGTTAATACATGTACACTTTTCAAATTAAAATTGAGTAATATTCAGGAACAAAAGATGTTTGCCTTTTGGAATATGAAGATAAGGGGTGGTCACAGATTGTAGAATAGAATATGATATTGGACTACACTTTACCGGTCAGAAACTCTTTCCTCAACGCTCCTGTGTCAATCCCAGCCTCTCCAATGAAAGTGACCTTGAGTTGGTTAATGGGCGACCCCCTCTGCTGTCTCTGCCACTGGAGCAGTACCCTCTGCAAAAGATTTTGTCTTGTGACACAAATCTTAAAGGTCCCATGGCATGAAAATTTCACTTTCAGAGGTTTTTGAGCCTTAAAATGAGTTTCTCTAGTCTCCTTAAGTCACCCCAGTGAGTAGAAATTGCGAAATGTATTCACAGAGCAGTACAGCATTTCCTCCGTGTTTTGAACAGAGCGCCTCGAATTGTCTCGTTGACTCAAGGCTCCTGGCATGACGTCATGCCAGGATAGAGCTCATCAAAATTTCCCACCCCCTCTCTCCGCCACGCCCTCTGTCTCCACCCACTGCTGGTAAACTACCTGTATCTTACCCGCCCAACTCATGTGGAGTAGACCGAGACTCGCCACGACTGAAGACAGTCACAGAAGATACAGCAATGGCCTCCAAACGACTTTACCATGCGAAATGTACTGTGCCAGGATGTGAAGATGAAGAGAAGAATATGTTTCCGCTTCCACCCTCTGTCCCTTTGAAAACGGAATGGCTAATTTCATTTAGAGGGACGGGTGCCCATGCATGTCCCAAAGAGCGTCAGTGTTTGCGCGACACATTTCAGAGGAATGCTTTCACAACTTGGGACAGTACAGGGCAGGTTTTGCCCTACACCTGAAGTTGAAGCCTGGATCAGTGCCAAGCCTTGCCGGTCCATCAGCTACCCACACCGATCAAGTAAGTCATAATTATTTGTAGCCGCTAGCACTTTATGGGTGACAGCTAACTAGCCAACATTAGCTGTGGAGGTATTTATCCATGAAACCTACACTGCGCTACAAAACCAATACTCTGTTAAACTGGTTAGATTTAGAAAATTGGTTGTAAAACAAGACATTTGTCTTTTGACCAATACAGCATGAATACTTAGGTAAGCAAGTCTAGTTATGTTCTGCGGCTAGATACGTCTGTTACACGGAAAATGACCCCCGGCGATAACAATTCATATTTTGTAAGCCTTTCTTTAGATTGGTGACTTTATATTTTGAAAGCATTTGTTACGGTTTGGTGACTTTTTTTTAACGTCGAGTCGTTTCTGCGTCTTTCGTGTGTGATATGCGATCGGGTGTTGTGGCTAGGTGAAGGGTGTTTAGCAAACATTTGCTGACTACCCTCGAACATTCACCATTACGTATCTGTCAATTCGAACACAATTTTACTTCAAATCTGTCGTGACACGTCAGTTTATCACGAGTGTAATGCTTGGCTTTCGAACCATGAGATGTGTGCTCTCTGTCTGCATCAGGTTCACTCTTCACTGGCCAGCACATCAAGTGCTCACGTCCAGACATCCCGGACCAGGGATGCTGCCTGCCAGACTGACCCCATTGTCAATAGGACTGCAGCCACACCGAAGAATGTTGTCTTTCTCTATATTGGAATGCTTTGCAGGTGAGATGTTTTACCTTGTAGTTGTTGAAAGTTTTTGTTGTCTGAAATGTCATTATTGAGCCGGGTTTCTCCAGCACTATAAGGCACAAAACACCTAGACCAGGTCCCCTGAAAAGATTGTCTTGTGAATGTAATTTATATTTGATTTACCAAAAAATGTATACTTTTAGGGGGTTTTCAGATCATAGTTCCTATGAAACTTCACAATATATGAAAAGCTTTTTCCAAAATGTTTTATACCTACTTTCAAAAATATTGTTTTATTTGTTACTACCATTAAAAGCAGCATTTAAATGTTTCAAATGCTATCTCAGCTGATATCACTTTCCTGATGCTTGAAATCAGACTTTTAAAAAGTAATAAGAACAGCTTCTATAGCATTTTGGAAAAGAGCTTTTCATATGCTCTCCCATGATGATGCATGTGTCTCTACCAGCTAACCCCCACCACCATGACAAATGAAAATTCTGTGAGAAACACTGTTTACATTGTTTCTTGTACTTTCAGACTGTACTTGGCAGCGATCCACTTTAATGAAAATGCAAACCGACCACAGGCCCAGACAGCAGACGGTGTACCTCTCTTCAAAATCTCCTTTCCCAAATCCAAGAAGGGAGAGTGCAGTCAAACGTCAAAAGACTAAGCCAACCTTTGGTAAGACCTCAAAAGTTCAAGAATTCAAGTCCAACTACTTTTGCCTTTATCAAATTTACTGAGGTTAATTCCAACAAATAGGAATACAAAAAATGTGAGAAATAGAAATCTAAACAAACATAAATATATATAGAACAAATATAAATATATAAATAAACATTGAAATGTACAAATGACTAACTGAAATATACAAATGTTGTGCGTGTACAGTGTGTATGAATGTTCTGTGTGAAAAGGGAATGTGGATGTCCTGATGGACCTAATTTTTCACACGCGAGGGAGTCTAAACCCGGTGCAGTGTCCTTCATCATCGGGGTACTCGGCACGGATACGCAGGACCACACAGGCAGGAATGACCACTCTGATCCGGCGACCCAAAAAGCCCCAGCACCACGCCACGAACTGCCTGTAGGCCAAATACCTGAAGCGCCTGGAAGAACAGATAGAAAAAATGACACTTGCAGAGAATGTTGTTGTTCTTCTGTTATTGCTATGTTGTACATATTTACATATTCCTATGGATTATTCTTGATTGTGTTTTAATAATGTCTTGTAAATAAATCTACAAACACTCTTCATACTGTCTGCATAGTTGAATTATCAGGCTCTATTGGGTGGGTGTACTGTAAACTCTATGTATGTGGCTATGAGTGATTATTTTACAACGCTTACCGATGCGTTCTTCTCAGGCGTAAACTGCCAAACAGGTAGATCCAAATGTTTACAGTGTTACCTGAGGGATCTCCATGCAGCATCTATTCTCCCTTTCTGTGGGCATTATCTCGCAAATTCCACATTGACACCTATTATTTAAAAAAAAAAGGCAGTGTAATGATATTCTGTTTTCAGGTAATGCCGGCAAATATAACAATGAAACATCTTTAGTGGCAAGTAAATGAGTTAACATGTGAGCATGGAGAATAATTACATGCTGGTCAGAATACTATCATGTTTTTTGCATGCCATAGGCTACTGTATAACTACATGGGCAACGCACAGCTGGCTGTTCCCAGTGAAGACGGGCTACTAAAAAAGGTGTACACAGAAATATGTGGCATAAGTTTCATTCCGTGTAGTTACACTTTGGATCCAGCACCTGGTCAGGATATGATGAGGTATGTTTATTTTATTTTTTTTGTATATTACAGCATGTAAACCTTTTTGTCTAGAAAACTTGGTTATAAATCGCTCCCCTTATGTCAACACTGGGTGGAGAATCATTTGCATGTTGGCAATGTGTACTATGGGAAATAATTTGGCAGTGTTACTGTTGTACAATGCAAGGCGACATTGAGAAAGTTACTTGGTGTAGAGACTGGAGATGCCAGCAGCCATACTCACTAATGTTAGCACTGCAAATACGTGCCCACATTACAAAATAAGTTGGGAACTTAAACGTTTTGTAAGCAAAAATAATATTTTAGGTAGTCCTGATGTAGTGACTAATTTCTGCTCTAATTAGGCTACCGTAGGCTAAGCGACTGCTATCTGCGCACCTCAGTGGTTCGGACCAACCCAACTATAAATGTTTCCAGACATAACATTTCAAACTCACCATTCTGAGACGTTTTGCTGAAGGCGCTGCTGATCTGCAGTTTGTTACTGAACTGCCTGCGCCTCGGCTTCAGGGTCCGATTCCGGGTCGAAGGCGAACGGTACGATGGTTTGCTCACCTGCCATTTCTATTTTTTTTCCTACTAGCAGGCAGCTAACATGTGCGGAGCCAAAACAGAGAATCAGACACGTCCCCATTCAGCCATGACACACCCCTCGCGCTCCTCCTTGCTTCTCATTAGGAAAACAGGGCACTGGAGAGAGCCCTGAAATGCGGCTTTCTTCTAAGTGGCCAAATCTGCGTTTTTCGGGTGAATTTTGAGAACGCCTGGGGGTATAACATCCTGAAGCCTCCGAAAGCCCATTTAAAGCGCCGCTACTATACCATGCCATGGGAACTTTAAAATCTTTTCTCTGGTCCACTTGTCCTGCCAGCCACTCCACAATGTCAGTTTCACCGATAAAGCAGAAAAAAGACAAGTTCATCAGCTTTAGCATGTCTTCTTGAACAAGACAGGGTATTTTCTCTTCACATAGGCTTAAGGAGGTCTGCAAACCTTGATAGTTTTTTGCTTGCAGTACTTTGCATTTCACCTTCCTGTGGACTGAAGGGTCTAACAGGAAAGGGCACAAACATTGTTTAGCTAAAGAGTACAACTTAATGTCCTTTGATAGTTTAATCTGTTTTGCTGATATGGGTTTAATGTATAAAATTATTCATGATCTTGCACCACCACCTCTTACGCAATGTATATCATCATTATTCACAAACAAAATACCTTTCCAAATTTGGTTTCCAGTCCAAGTCCACCAGGCTCTCCAGTCCACATGAACTAGCGTGGGCTTCCAATTCTTTCACTGGATACATTTCGCTGCAGATGGGGCAGCGTGCTTGTGCTGGCTAAAAAAAAGAAGAAAGAAAAACACATGACAAAACACTCCCCAACCACAGATACGTGTAACAAATGTTTGCCACATGATCACATTAGGATGTGTTAAAGGGAGCAGGTCGTTTAAGCCATTGGTGTTTAGGCCGCAGTCGTTTAGCCCCCCCTGCAGTCGTTTAGGCCAGGCTACCTGAGCAGCTGAAATCTTTATTATTGTACATTCGTTATTATAAGATATAAGTCAGCTCTACTGGTCTGTCTGGGTATGCCACATTCATTGGACAATAATGCTGTAATTATTTAGAAGCCCGTTAGATTCGCGCGGTTTGTGAGAATTAAAATAGTGATTTATAAGATAAGCATGCATTGTCATCGAAAGGGTGACTGATCTGAAACACCACATTCGTTGGACAATAATTATTAATACCTAATAATTTGTTATTCAGAAGCCAGTTTGATTCGTGGTTTGTGAGAATATTTTTGGAATCCTGATCACATAATTTCCGCAGTAGCTGGGGCGTGTACAGTTGCTTCCCTGGTTTATCTATTTTTAGAGAGAGCGCGCGAAAATGTACAGATGGCTGGTTGGCATGTGTGTCATTGATCTGCGCGGATAGTAATCGCTCTGCATACAGAGCTGCAAGTGGCTTTGATGGGTTAACATTCCATACCCTCGCCTCGTTCACAGCTGGCACATTTAATTGGTCTACGCCAGCACTAATCGCCCGGCATACCAACACCTACCTCTAGTCAGGTGAGAGTGGTTTCGATGGCTTGGATGGCTAGACTATATATGAACACATGTTCACTAAATATTGGCCATGTTTATTTTGCAGTTATTCATAGGATATAAACATTAAAACACACACAAGCGCACGAAAGACGCTTAAGAGAACTGCGAGTTGCTTGGAAATTGGAAGAGGAGATGCAAAACTGCCAACAAACGTTGTGTGAAAATAAACCACATGCACACATTTGTTGGACAATAATGCTGTAGCCTAATCATTTAGAAGCCCGTTTATAAATCACCATTTATTAAATTAAAAAAACGTTTCCACACTAAAGTTGGTTATTAAATGATTTACCATAGTTATGTAGGCTACCCAGACAGACCAGTAGAGCTGACTTATATCTTATAATAACGAATGTACAGTAATAAAGATTTCAGCTGCTCAGGTAGCCTGGCCTAAACGACTGCAGGGAGGCCTAAACGACTGCGGCCTAAACGCCAATGGCCTAAACGACCTGTATCCTGTGTTAAAGCACATTCAGCTGCACGTTTGTATGACTTGTGCTAAACAAATAAAGTACAGGTAATCACTATTTAAAAATCTTGTCATAACTACACAATACCTCTTGTTCAGCTTCTGAGATGCATTCCAAATCATCATCATCATCATCATCATCATCATCATCACCTGAGATACATTCTGATTTTCGGCATTGAGCGACATGTAAAGCCAGCAGTTGCAAAGGCATGACCGTCTTGCAATTTTTGCATTCAGCCTTTGGCATTCGGGAGAACTCCTCTGCGTCAGTGGACAGAGGTGCCATATCAAGTTTGTCCTGGAGTGGCGAAATGTACAACATAGTTTTCCCACCTCCGCTAGCAGATTTTATACTACTCCCCGTATACCCTTCGGTTTCAGGGGGGACAACTGACAGATGTCTTCTTCCATTCCCACCTGTAGTGGTGCAACGGATCATCATTGATCCGTGATCTGTTCGGATCAATTATTTCGGTTCGGCACACACATGATCCGCGGATTGCTTTATGAAAAAAAAAAAATTGTGCGCATGTTCAGTCCTCACACAGCTGTTACCATTCCTGCTAGTTCCAGGGACAGGGCTACTTTCCACGCTCTGGGTAAAAGTCTGCAACAGTTCCCTCTTCAATAAGCAAACAGTCCTATGGCTCGTTTGTGATTTATTGTCCTCAGCGTAAAACATGTAGAACAGTGGGCATGGAAAATAAAAGTAGGCTAGACTTCGGTGCAGACTTTGCAGCGACATCACCCCGGTGTTTCACTGACAGGAGTGAAACCGAAAGCGGGTGAACAACCGCTCATCACCGCCGCATTTAGGCAGCCCCTTCCTTCACAATCCGACCGGGCTAAAGCGATCACAAACGCTATCGGTGTGTTTTTATGTTGCACTTTAAGTTGTTTTTCTTTGATTATGTTGAAAAGAAGATGTTAATTGTGCACTTTAAGTTGATTTTATATATTTCAATTTAATAATTTAAAAGTGTTAATAAACAAAAAGACAAAACATGTTTATTTGTCTTTTTTTTTTTTGCTGATCCGAAAAATGATCCGATCCGTGACTCTGATCCGAGGAACGATCCGAACCGTGAGATTTTTGATCCGTTGCTCCCCTACCCACCTGTGTAGAAATGATAAATGTAGAGTAGTAGAGTACATTTATTAATCCCGAAGGAAATTAAGGCGTCTAGTAGCATACACACATACAAATTCATTTACATATATTAAACATTCACATAAAGAGTTTCTGCGTATCATTTCGTGTGCTATTAAAAAGCTGGATGGCCCTGGGGACAAAGGACCTTCGTAGTCTGTCTGTCTCACAGGAGATGGCATGGAATTTATAGCTGAACAGGCTTCTCTGTTTGGCAAAGACTGAGTGCAAGGGGTGATTATAGTTGTCCATTATAGAGTCCAGTCTACTCCGTGTCCTCTTATCAGCAGTGGTAGTAAGAGCCTCCAGCTCTGTGCCAACAACAGATCCACCTTTCCTCACCAGCTTGTCAAGTAAATAATTGTGATAATAAATAATAACTGTAATTTGCTCTGATGTCAACCTATTCTGTTGTGACATCCTAACCAATTCTACTTCATATGCACTCCACATCACATTTACATTTCTTTTTTTTCCAAATCTCTTTATTGAGTTTTTGCAGACAGTATAGAAAGAAAAAAGACATCATTTTCCCATTGCGTCGAAGCGTCTGCTTTAAAATGAAGTACAAAGTAAAAGAAGAAAAAAGAAAGGGAACAGCACAAAAAGAGAACCCCAACATAGCTATCCCTCCCAACAACCCACGTCAGATGTAGTCACAGAAAACAACTTAGTTAGTTAACTTAGCAACATAAGTGAAAAAATAAAAAATGAAAAGAAAGAAAGTAATAATAATAAGTAAATAATAATAATAATTAAAAGGATAAATGACAGGAGAAGAAAATAAATACATAAAGGGGGGGGGATTCTCTCTCTCCAACTGTTAAGAAGCGTCCTCGGCATCGTCAGGAGTAATATCAAGACTATTACTAATATAATCCAGCAGTGGGTCCCAATACATTACATTTCTATATGTCTGGTGCTCTGTTAATTGACATGATTTTCATACCAGCAGCTTTGTATAACAGCCATCCTCCTGATATTGATTTCAGTTTTGGGAAGACCCCCTCAAACAAACTGGAAACCTAAAGAAGTTCAATAAAAGATTTAATAGGCGAGTACATCTATGAAAAAAAAGCACCTAACCCCAAACAAATGGATACAAAAGGTTTTTCAACTGATTTTGATACATCTAGGTGTCCTTACTGACATTAAAAATCTAGTAAAATCTGACTACAGGAAATGTTTCATTTTCAAGGTCAAAGTTGGAGATTTCCCATTCATTTTTCCAAAGGGAGACAACATGGTGAATGGGGTAATTTTTTTAACTATAAGATATCAACTTAAAACTTTCACAGGAGTTTATTCAAACTAAGACAAATAATTTTTGTATTGCTAGTTTTCTGAAATATGATGATTAAATATGCAAATTAGATCACATCTACTTAAATATGCAGTAAAATATTCAACAACGGGCTAAACATTAAAACAAATGGCAAAAGTAATGATTCACACTTTTTATTGATACTTAACCCACCCTACATCACATGAAAAATCTACCTTCATCACTTTAGTGGAACATACTTTTTTAAAGGTCAGAAGTAGCAGATTTCCAATGCATTTTGCCATTCAGTGGGTATAATCTGATACTTTTGACCTTGGAAAAAGTATGTTCCACTAAACTGATGAGGGTATATTTTTAATATGTGATACAGAGGGATTTAAGGATCAGTATAATGAATGAACCATTACTATTGCAATTTGTCTTGTGTTTGGTTTGTTACCACAGCTTTTATCACATATTTCAGTACATATGACCTCATTTGCATATTTAATCATCATATTTCAGAAAACTTGCAATACATTTTTTTCTCATATATATGTTAGTAATGAATTGGTACAGTTTCATGGTGATATCTACAAGTTTTATTTTGAAGGCTATTCACCTGTGTTGTCTCCAAGGCCCTGACTGCCATCTTGAAAATAACCCCTTTCCTGAAGTCAGATTTTCCTAGATTTTTAGTATGTCATTTAGCAGGTCCAATAGTAATAGAATCTATTGAAAAACCTGTTGTATCAATTTTTTTGGGGTTAAACCCTAAATGTACTCTACTTTAAGTACTATACTGGTTCTTCAGTCTGTGTGACAGACAAGGACAGACGTGAATTATACCTCAGAATGTGTCATGTCCCCATCCATGGTCAGAGTCCTTTTCCCGAGACCTGCCTGCATGTGCAGTAGGTCTTCTTCGGCTGAAGGCGTTGTAAGAGAGTTGTCGTGCATTAGAAAAACAGAAAAGTTAAACGGTTTCCATACTTTGCTCAATTTCGGAGATTTAAATGCCACAGAGCTTCGTCTAGGCTTCCTCTTAAAGAATCCTGGAAATGACCTACAACAGCAACAAAAAAAAAAAGGCAAAACAATATAGTAGCCTATTCTAATCACTACAGTTTGGTGGTTGGGACAGACAAAGTTGCACAAATATACAATGAATTATGTTGAAATGTCTGAAATGTTTTGCACGCCATTAAAAACGCTTTTAGAAAATGTGTAATGTGCAATGGTGAAGGAGTCAGATATATCATAATGTAGAGAAAGATCCTGAAATTTCTCCTCTGCCACATACACCACTACCTTGACATTGCATGAACAAGTTCAGACAAAACATCTTTCAAATGTCACCTTCGCATTTCAGTGTCCATGCTTGTGCCCTGGCCTTGTCCGCTGGTCTGACTCTGACACACTGGCCTGACGTCTGTCTCTGTTAGGTTGGTAGGTCTAGGTTGTGTCCCCAAAGAACTATTAATGAGGTCGATTATACTCTGTACAGCTGCTGTGGCAGTGGATGGGACACCCTGCTAAAGAGTGAAATTAGCCATGTAGACATTACACATGTGAAAAAAATCACATCACGATCATTATCAACTATCACAACACTCCATTTGCTTATACAGCAGCGCATTTCCCAGACAGCCGGAAAGTAATCTGTGTCTGTGGTTGAGCCCGTGTCCATAGGATGCATTCATAGCGCCTTCAGTCTTTTCATTAAAGGCGGGGTTACACTGTGCGATATTTTCAATCGTGGGAACTAAGCTCCTGCTCACACTGCACGAGGGAATCGCACGGTTTAAAAGTTCACATCTCACGACTAACGTTCTCACACTATACGAGCCGACGGTCGGATGCGAGCAGAATGCTCACACTATGCGAGACGACAGGCTTGTTTCCCGGTGTCGTGCTCAAAAACGACTGCCTGCCAGAAAACGACTGCCTTCATGGACTGCCCGCCTGTAACTCTGGACTACAGAGGGTAAGCTGTACCAAATTCACTGTACATACACCTGGCACCCTCCACTATCACTCCAGAAATGTTGGCGAGTATTGCCGTTGCAATCCTGACTTTACAGGGGGCAGTCACATTCTTGCAACGCCTTGTAACTAAGCGGTTGCAAGAATGTGACTGCCCCCTGTAAAGTCAGAATTGCAACGGGCTTAAGTCGGAGTCTCATCACTAGCAATCGTTGCCAATTCACACACATTAGCATAGCAACATTAAGATCACGTCAAAATGGCGGTCGGCTTATTTCAAGATTGTTCGTAGCTACTTCACACACATTAGCATAGCAACATGCAGACGACGTTAAAATGGAGAGCGGCTCATTTTAGTTGTTAAAGCTGCCGTCGGCAGTTTTTCAAAATTCCGAGTCTTAAGTAAAAAAATTCGTACTGATACAACTTTCAGGTCCCTCCCCCTCTGTGGACGAGGTTGTGCACGTGAGTTCACACCAGTGTGCGCGCATACAGGCTGGGGCAGACTCTAGCTCAGCATGGAAGACGTGGTTGGTGACTGTTCTGCTCAGATAATAGATCAATAATAAACCTAACGTGGTTGGTTAAAAACAGCCGGGAGCGCTCGATTTTTGCGAGCACGATTACAGGCTTCAGAGGGAGCTACAGAATTATAATATTATTCTACTTCCAGAATCCCATGACAGTTCAAGCTAATATGACTTAAAAAAAGTTGCCGACGGCACCTTTAATGAAAATGTGAGAAATACCCGGAACTGAACTGATAAGCATTCTGGGCTAATATTTGGTTTCAGTTAGCTATCGCGCCAATTGTCAGGTATTACCTTAGGTAACGCCATGTGTAAAACTCGACAACTTCACGGGTCCACTTGCCCGGGAGGCAATGTTTAGAGCGCTTTCGAGCAATTGAAATAGCGTATGGACACAGGCTCTAAAGGAAACTTACAATTTTTTCCATAATAACCTGTCCCGGCTTACCTCAGGCTCAGACTGCATCCTGAAGAATCGAGAAGGGCTTCACGAAGGGCTGTGGTATAGTTATCTTCTGGTTTTGGCGGTAGTTTGGTCAGTGTGAGGGGGTTGACGTTTTTAGAACCAATCAGAAGCAGAGTAGCTGCTGTGGCTAGAGCTGCTTTGTACGCTTGCTTAGCTGTCCGTCAAACAAAAATAAGCCAATAGGAATGCCCCCGTCGAAAGCCCACCCACCAGGCACGTTTGTGTCAAAACCGCAAACAAAAAGTCAGGGAGCGCAAACGAGAAAGCTGGAGACGTAATCAAAGAAAACGACAAAAACCAAAACTGAGAAGTAGGCGAAGGCAAATATTTTACACAATTTCAGTTTTTTTTTATTGCAATCTTGTATTTTTTGTTTGAATTTATTTTTTTTGTTTGACTTTTTTAAATTTAGTTTTTGAATTGATATATTTTGCTTGCTCTTATAAAAGTCTTCTTTAAACTTATTGACACAAAATAAACTCCATACTTGTCTTGCATTCCCCAGTCTGCTCGTGGTTTAGTTCCTGTGTTCTGACTTCCTGTGGGATTTTTGTATGATTACTTTTCATCAAATCTTCACAATCAACTCACCACCTCTAACGTTGTCTGCAATTGGGTCCAACTCCACAACCCCGCATCATGACAGAACTTATTTTCTGACAGAATGCAACCCAATGTTGAGTGATCTGATAACAAAATATTTTCTAAAATATATACATTTTTACTAATCGCTACTCAACAAGCTGTAGGCTTTCTTAAGAAAAGCTAGCAGTTGCGTTAAATAAGAGCAGATCAAGTGACACTATAACTTGTAAATAATTTCTTAGCTGTATTACCAGCAATGTCTGTGTATATTTTGGTCATGGGGTTCTGTTTCAAATGACCTTTAATAAACAAAGGTCAAAGATGTTCAGATATGTTCCACATGCTGATCCAGTGTGGGCTAAATGTTTAAAGCCACAAAACTTTACTGATTGCTTAATCATTATTCCTTAGTTGTATTCAATCATCAGAGGGTTAAAAAAAAAAGGGTTTTGTATTTCTTGCGGTTTTTTAAAAATGTTTTATTCTAATTTGATTTCAAGCACTAAGATGAAGCAACAATAACATGCTGTAGATTGTTCTGTTAAAATAAATCATATGTTGGTGATGTGACTCAAGGGCATTAAAAGGGACAGTTTGCCTTTTTTGACATGAAGCTGTGTAACATCCCATATCAGCAACATCATTTCTGAACATCTTCTTACCCCCCGCTGCGTCCTGTGAGCAGAGTTCCAGCCTCGTTTTGGTGTTGATGAAGGTAGTCCGGCTAGTTGGCTGGGGTTTAAAAAATAAAGCGTCTTGCTTCTCAAAACAATATGCGTTCAACAGAGTAATACATTTGCATCACAAAATCGTTCTCAATGAAAAAGTCATGTCTACACAGCAGGCAGTGATATGAAGGGAGAGAAAATAGCGCCAAGCGATTGTGAGGTCTGACTTTTCCTGGAGAACGATTTTTTTGATGCAAATGTATTACTCTTTTGAACGCATATTGTTCTGAGAAGCAAAACGCTTTATTTTTTAAACCCCAGCCAACTAGCCGGACTACCTTCATCAACACCAAAACTCAGCTGGAACTCTGCTCACAGGACGCAGCAGGGGGTAAGAACATGTTCAGAAATGATGTTGCTGATATGGGATGTCATACAGCTTCATGTCAAAAGAGGCGAACTATCCCTTTAATGAAGTGTGGACAACAATGGCAGACAGCCCATCTGCACTCAGACATCTGGTCACTTCTTTGAAAGTTCCAAATTAAAGCAGAAAATGATCTAACTTGATTGGCTTGGATGCGTAGCACAGTAGAGCAGATTAGAATATCAACTCAGACATGTATGTGCATTCATAAACATCAATACACACACATCCACACACTCATTGTATATGAGTACCCCAAGGCAAGCACACACATGCAAATGAAGAAACCAAAGTAACCAGCTGTAGCACACACACTTACACACAAATCAATGCTAATTAATAAAAACAAACAGTTACTCTGGCAGTCTGTAGGGACTGGATTATACAGTCTCCCCTTGCTGAACAAATTGCTCTCTAAATTCAATCAACACACAGCACTCTTCCCTGATTCTACGGGAGGCTGTAATCAGATTGGCTGAGACTAAATATGAAAACAAAAAAGAAAAATGTGTATAAATGAATGAATAAATAAATAAATAAAAATGCTATCTAAAAAGAGAACAGGTCTTCAGGAACAATGTCTTGATAAGTGCAGTTATCTGCCAACACTGAGCATCAGGCTTCAGGCCCCCCCACAACAACAATCAGGCGTATAGGAGCAGCCTTCATTTAAATGCAACACACTCACCTCCTTAATTCAACCTCTTTTCCTCATCGAAGCAACCTCATTTGTACAACACCAGTGAGCAAGAATTGCAAAATTAATTTGACTAGTTTTAGTGAGAACACTGCCAACAACAACTGCAGGTGGATACTCCTTTTCAGTGTCTCTTAGAACAGACCTAAGGTTCTTTCCAGATTCAAAAATAACAAACCCACGAGTCCACACAGCACTAAGAGACTGAAGCTGCCTCTCCAGGCTGTGTTTCTTTCTCTTGACACCCTTATGAAATCTTTAAGGCTTTATCAAACTGCCTTTGATAAAGGCAACCTAACATATTGGTGCACAAAGAAATGACCAGCTGTTTCTTTTGTACACAGTGTCAGGAGAAGCAACTATTTTTAACTGGAGCTAAAGTTAGTATATTTGGTTTAATTTCCCTAATACAGCAGATCTCTCAAGTTTTGCAGTTTGTTTATAAAAAAACACAACATTCTGAAACAAACCAGAAACTTGTTTTTTGTGATTGTATTTCACAGAAGTCTTTAATTTACTATTTTTAAACAAAACAACAGAAGTAAGTCATGTAACATGCAGTAAGAAATAAGACCATGTTGAGACCAATGTTTAAAACCTGACTGGGGTAAAATAATATGAATTTGCACTGGCCTAATATGAATATTAGGCCAGTGAAATATGAGTGCCGTTGTCTATGAAAAACAACTTGGTTTCATTCAAAGTCAAAGTCAACTTTATTGTCAAATCTGTATACCTACAGGACATACACAGGATTGAAATTACGTTTCTCTCAGACTCAATAGTGCAGCGGTAACATTTAACTTAACACTTTAATAATAAACTATAGGAACCGGTAAAATATACAAAAATATACAAAGTCTCTGACATTGACATCAGAAGTAAAGTGGCATATGCAGAAGTAAGTAAAATAAATATATTTATGTGCAAATATACATGTGCAAAGTAAATGTAAAGGTCCTTGATATATTCAACCAAGCTTGTAATTTCATTAATAAAAGTCGGACTTTTCTAACAAACAATACCAATTGAAAATCAGTCACAATTGATCGAGTTGTGATGATTCCAGTTGTGTGTACAAACATTTGGAAACATTTTATCTTACTCTAAGTGATAAATGTTTGACTTATCCATTGTCTTAACTTGGCCTTTATAAAGTAGTTACTCCCCCATAGAAATGGTAAGGGCTCCACAGCAGAGCTATTTCTGTAGTATTCTGTAGTAAGTTTGAGGAGAGGAGCCTTGACTGGAACAAACCACTCAAATTTAAATGTACCTATCTGTAAATGATTTTTATGGAACATTTCATGAATTCTTTTCATTTTACTTGTGTTTCAATTCAGGAAATTGATTTCTTAGATGAGTGCTAACATTTGCTAATGCTAGCATCTAAGCGGACTGCCCGGGAATATTGATAGCCACCCAAAAATTTTGCAATCTATTTATGAATTTTAGCATTTCATACTGTCCAGAACAGTGTCATTTTCCTTGCATGCAGCAGAGATTCAGAGATTGGTTCTTTCACTTGACAAATCCAATGCACCTTTTTGTAATGGGAAACAAGAAAGAAATAAAGTGTAAAAGTATTCAGTCCAACAGAGTCTGTACTCTGCAGAACCCACTTTTGAAGTCATTTCAATAAGTTTTTCAGGGCATGTCTCATTCAGTCAGGTGGTGTACTGCTTAGGACAAACTCCAGCTCTTTGAAGCTGGAAATGGTTCTTCAGCTGCATAACAATCTTTAGTTCCTGTTTATTTAGACTGAAGTCTGGTCTTTCCAGGCCATTCCAAAACAGGCCATTCCAAAATATTTGAATTAGGGATGCACCGATTATGAAAGTGTGGGCTGATACCAATACTGATGTTAAAAATAAAAATTTGGCCAATAGCCAATACCTTTAATGACAAAAAGAAACCAAAAAAAGTCAAAATACATAGATTATATCAAAATTGCGGAACAGTTAGAATTTTAGCCCTTATTCACATTGTTTTTTCATGCAAAAGGTATCAACCATCCTTAATATCTTTTACATGAGTCAAATGCTTTGTGTGGAGAAAAAAAAATAGATTCAAAAGCCATTTCATCCTGTTAAACTATAGCCTACTTTGTCATGTCCATGGGGTTTTTGCCATGTTTTTAGTTCCTGTTTAGTTTTATCAGTTTTTTAAGTTGATCTCATATCTTGGTTTTTAGTTCATGTTTAGTATTTCGTTTAGCCATGTTTTCCCCATAGTTTCTGTTGCTCTGCCATCACCTTCATTCACACCACCTGTGTTTTTCCCCTCAGCTGCACTCACTCACCCATCACTCAGTCAGTATTTAGTTTCCAGGTTTCCTCATTGTGTTTGCCACATCCTACCCATCCATACCCTTCATGCCCCGCCAAGCTAAGTATTTCATGTCAAGTCAAGTTCTTTGTTTTTTCTCAGCCATAGTGATGTTTTGTTTTCTCACAGTTTAGTTTGTCATCCGGCTCAGCCGCGCTTTGTGTTTTTTGGAATAATAAATCAAGTTTGCTTTTTGAAGTCTGCATCCGTGTCCTTTTACGCCTCGCACCACCCAAACCTGACATACGAAATGACTTTAAGTACTTGATTAGTCCAAAAAAGGTTAGTGTGAAGCATAAATTGCCTGCTATGGAATCAGGCTGTCACAGATTGGATATTTGCTCAATCGGCAGCTGCAGGCTAATTCTGCCAGTTTCTGGGCAAAGTCAATGTAACATTAAATAAACATCCACTACTACCATCAGTTTATGTTCTCCTCTTTGCTGATAAGCTGAATATGCCTATGTTATGTATCTGTGCATCCCTAATTTAAATGTCTCATCTTTTTTTCTGTTTGAAGAATCTCCCAGGTAGGAAAACTACAAAAGTGTGTGTTTCTTTAAGCCATCCTTAAAGTTGTCCTATGGATTCTCTGCTGTGGAGCTCTTCTGCTCCTTCAAAAATAATCTTGGCCTCTTTGTCACGTTTCATAAACGGCTTTCTTGTCTGGCCTGTGAACTGAGGTGATCTGCCATTTCATGGAGGTTTTTTGTGGTGTCGTACTTTTTTCATTTTCTGATAGCCAATTTAAATGGTGCTACATGGGGTATTCAGAGTTTTGTGACCAAACCCTTATCTGTTCTTCTCTTAAACTTAGCATTCAACCTGTTTGAAGAACACTTTGGTATTCATTGTACTGCTTCCTCGTACGCCGACGCTTCCGGCGCTGACGAGAGCAGCGGCCAATTCAGTAGCTCCGTCCGTCAGACTCCGTCTGAGTGTTTTTAGTGTTTAAACAACACTTTACGCTGTCTGTCGTTTTTCAACTCTTGTGAGTTGCCTGTTAATATATACCCCATGGATATGCAGTACTTTCAAAAGCAGCAGCAAAAACCTGGTTTATTACAGAAAGAAGCTGCTCGAGCTCCGGACAATGGGACCTGCTCTGTTCACCCCATACCCGAGGAGCTGCGTTGGAAGTACCGAGGCTGCCGTGCTGGAGCGGCTCCTGCTTCAACACCTCAGGCCCCCGGTCCAACACGCCCAGGATCCCCTCCAGGAAAAGGTGGGGGTGGAGGACGCCATCCTGTACCTGCTTCACAAGGCTTGTTCTCACCTGGACACGGTGCTGTGAGGATCCTGTTTTTTTTTTTACTTCAGCAGTGCCTTCAACACCATCCAGCCCATCCTACTGAGACGAGCTGAGCAGCATGGGAGTGGACGCGCACCCGGGCTCCTGGATTGAGGATTCCCTCACCGAGAGACCACAGTTTGTGAGGCTGGGCGGCTGCACTTTGGACACCGTGTTCTGCAGCACAGGGACACTGCTCTCTCGTGTCCTGTTCACACTCTATACATCCGACTTCCAGCACGAATCAGAGCTCTGCCACGTACAGAAATACTCTGACCACACCGCGATTGTTGCATGTATTGCAGATGGACAAGAGACGGAGTACAGGAGCCTGATGGAGGACTTTGTGGGATAGTGTAGGTCTAACCACCTGCAGCTTAACACCTCCATGACCAAGGAGATGGTGGTGGACTTCAGGAGGAAGAGACATGGGGCTGCAGCTGGATGACAAATTGGACTGGACTGTTAAACACAGCATCCACCTTAAAGGACAAAGTCGTCTTTACTTCCTGAGTAGACTAGGGTCCTTTAACATCTGTAAAAAAACTGTGCTGGATAATAAACTGGAGTGGTCTGCCAACATAGAAGCAGTGTACAGAAGGGGCCAGAGCCGTCTCAGGAAGAAGAGACGGTCCTTCAATGTCTGCAGTGATATGATGTGCATGTTTTATCACACTATCACTGAAAGTGCACTGTTCTATGCTGCTGTCTGCTGGGGGAGTTGCACTACAGACACAAACTGTAGGCGCCTGGACAAACTGGTGAAAAAGGCTGGTTCTGTTGTAGGCAGAAGGCTGGACCCTCTCAGTGCTGTGGTGGAGAAACGGATGAGGAGGAAGTTAGATTCTGTGATGGAGAATAATAAACATCCTCTCCACAGCATCCTGCAGGACAGAGGAGCAGCTGCAGTGAGAGGCTGCAGGACTGAGAGCTTCAGGAGGTCCTTTGTTCCCAATTCAATTAATTTTTATTTATATAGCGCCAAATACAACAAATGTCATCTCAAGGCACTTAGATAGTAATTGGAATTCAATTAATTAATAATAATCATAATTCATAAAATAATCCAATTCGTTCATATAGAGCCAATTCAAAAACAATTTCCTAGCTAAGAAAACCAACAGATTGCACTGAAAACTTTTTGTTTTTCGGTCCACTAAGCATACGATAGGCATACGCTGAATACGCTAGAGGTACGATATAGGTACGTTACTGATAGGTCGAGAACGCTGGACATAAATTGCCATATGTTGGCATGAAGGTGTACCGTACAGCTAGCGTATTTATAGCCTCCGCCCGTCTGCCGCCTCCATCTCCGCCAGACGGACTCATCAGCCGCAGGTGCATCAGGCATTTCAGCAGGTTTGGGTGAGAATGATTCTTGTGTTTTTTTTGCCTTTTCCTCGGCCCAGGGCCTGGGCAAACGACGATTGCTTCTTGGGAGGCATGATCGAGATGAATGTCTCGAGATGTTGATAGCGCATTGTCTACTGCAATAATGGAGCAATGTGGAAAGGCTGCTGAGTTAATGGCGTTGCCCCTGGCAACCAATAGCGTTTTTTGCCAACATGGCCGACCGGCCGACCAGAGTCAAGTGACTCCTCATTCTCAATAGGCGCGTTGAAACGTACGCTTGGCATGCGCAGTTCATATGCTACTCATACGCTAGTCATTCTTTATTTTCAAGGACTTTTCGTGCGTAAGATTAATTTTCATACGCAACTCATACGCTTCCCTCATACGCAACAGTGTGACAGGGCCATTAACAGGAAGAAACCTCTGGCAGAACCAGACTCAGGAAGGGTGGCCATCCGCCTCCACCTGCTGAGGTTTGAGAAGACAGAAAGGGGGCGGCGGCGGCGGCGGCGGCGGCACTGTAACACCATTCAAAGGATATCTGTTGGAACAGGGAAACACGAGTTAATGACCACAATAATATCACATATACATAAAGAGAGTAAAGTGAGGAAAGGTGTGACAGATGAGGCCCCCCAGCAGTCTAGGCCTATAGCAGCTTAACTATGGGATGTTTCAGGATTACCTGAGCCATCCCTATTCAAGGTAAACACAAGAAACTTGTGCTAACGAAAAAAAAAAAAAATAATAAAATAAAGGACCAGACTCAGTGAGTAATTCCCTATACTCCCTATATAGATCTGCTCCTCACACCACAACAACCATCTTTTTACAGCCACAAGCTACCTCAACCTCTCACCAACTGCACACCAGTCACAGCAGGGTGGGGATGCAAACCCTGGTTCGGGTAGGGGGTAATGAAAGTATAGAAGGTGCCAGAGGTGGAGGCAGGACAAGACACACTAGCAGATTCAGCAGACAAATTCACCTAAACAGTCCTATATTCACTAAAAATACCAGCAAAAACAAAGCCATACAACTCACTCTCACCAACTGCACACCAGTCACAGCGGGGTGGGGATGCAAACCCTGGTTCGGGTAGGGGGAGAAATAAAAGAGGTAAGATAAGCGGGAATGGGATTCAAACCCTGGTTCGGGTAGGGAGTAATGAAAGGGTAATGAAAGTATAGAGGGTGCCAGAGGTGGAGGCAGAACAAGACACGCTAGCAGACACACTATCAGATTCAACAGACCTAACTATAAGCTTTATAAAAAAGGAAAGTTTTAAGCCTGGTCTTAAAAGTGGAAAGGGTGTCTGCTTCCCGGACATTTACTGGCAGCTTGTTCCACAATAGAGGGGCCTGATAACTGAAGGCTCTGCCTCCCATTCTACTTTTAGAAACTCTGGGAACCTCAAGTAAACCTGCAGTTTGGGAACGAAGTGCTCTGTTAGGAAAATATCTTACAATGAGATCTTTAAGATATGATGGAGCTCGGTCATTAAGAGCTTTATATGTGAGGCTACGTGCCCACGACAACGGTAACGACAGATAAACGCAGAACATTTCGACAGATGTGCCTATCTTGCACACGGCGACGGCGTTTTTAGGAGTTCAAAACG
This sequence comes from Odontesthes bonariensis, assembly GCF_027942865.1. Classification (NCBI taxonomy): domain Eukaryota; kingdom Metazoa; phylum Chordata; class Actinopteri; order Atheriniformes; family Atherinopsidae; genus Odontesthes; species Odontesthes bonariensis. The sequence continues at coordinate 2,665,297 of NC_134510.1, forward strand.
GAGAAAACGCAAACGCCCTCCAGAGTGGAGATCTTGAAAACGATCCAACCTCTCGTCGCCGTAGGAACAGTTCAAAACTCAGAAGTGCGTTTTTTGCACACGTTAAGTGGGTAGTTCTCCATGAACGACTCCCATATCTCACTATATTTATTTTGGACACTCTCCCAATCCACATTATCCACTGCCTTCCTGGCTTTGTAGTTCAGTGTTGTGTTCAGGAGCAACTGGACCTCATCATCTGTCCAAACAAAGTTTGAAGGCGTACTGTTGTTGCCGCCGCGCTTCGCCATTTTCTTCCAACTGACGCGGAGGAAGTAGCCACAAAACAAGCATTTCTCATATTTATTAATATATAACAATATAACTCATATAACTATACCAAAGGTATTGTTGCTACTGCCACCTACGTCCGGGGCTTGCATACTACATAGGCAAACTGCGAGTTTTATGAGTTTTATACGTTTTCCCTGTTCCCATGGATAGACAGATATCCACCCCCAAGCGCTCGTGAGAACGCAGATAAATTGTGGAGGAAAAAAACAGACATCTGTGTTTATGCTTCAGAGCGTTGTCGTGGGCACGTAGCCTTAGGAGAAGAATCTTAAATTCTATTCTGAATTTAACAGGGAGCCAATGAAGAGAAGCTAAAACTGGAGAAATATGATCTCTCCTGTTAGTTCTCATCAGAACTCTGGCTGCAGCATTTTGGATCAACTGAAGGCTTTTCAGAGAATATGTGGGACAGCCCAATAATAAAGAATTACAGTAGTCCAATCTTGAAGTAACAAATGCATGGACTAGTTTTTCTGCATCACTCTGAGACAAGATGTTCCTGATTTTAACAATATTACGAAAGTGAAAGAAGGCAGTCCTAGAAACCTGTTTTATATGCGAGTCAAATGATAAGTTCTGGTCAAAAATAACTCCAAGGTTCCTCACTGTAGAACTAGAAGCCAAGGAAATACCATCTAGAGTAACTATATAGCTAGACAATTTCTCCCTGAAACGCTCAGATCCAAAGATAACGACTTCAGTTTTGTCTGAATTTAGAAGCAGACAGTTCTGAGTCATCCAGGTCTTTATGTCTTTAAGACATGCTTGTAGTCTGACCAACCTATTGGGTTCATCTGGTTCTATAGATAAGTACAACTGGGTATCATCAGCATAGCAATGGAAATTTATGCCATGCTGTCTAATAATGTTACCTAATGGAAGCATGTATAAAGTGAAAAGAATCGGTCCAAGCACAGAACCCTGAGGAACTCCATGACTTACTCTGGTGTGTGAGGAAGATTCTTCATTTACAAGAACAAACTGAAATCTATCAGATAAATATGACTTAAACCAGCCTAATGCAGTTCCTTTAACCCAATAACATGTTCAAGTCTGTGTAATAAGATACTGTGATCGACCGTATCAAATGCAGCACTGAGATCCAACAGGACAAGCACAGACACAAGTCCGCTATCAGAGGCTGAGAGGAGATCATTGGTAACTTTCAGCAGTGCAGTTTCTGTGCTATGATGCACTCTGAATCCTGACTGAAACTCTTCAAACAGATTATTTCTGTGTAAGTGATCACAAAGCTGAGCTGCAACTATTTTTTCAAGAACTTTAGACATAAAAGGGAGATTGGATATAGGTCTATAATGAGCCAACACTTCTGAATCAAGAGTAGGTTTTTTAAGTAAAGGTTTAATTACAGCAACCTTAAAAGGCTGAGGTACATATCCTGTCAACAAAGACAGATTGATCAATCCAATATGGAAGTGTCAATTAATGGGAAAACCTCCTTGAACAGTCTGGTTGGAATTGGGTCTAAAACACAAGTTGATGGTTTAGAAGAGACTATTGCTGTTGTTAGATCAGAGAGATCAACTGGATAGAAGCCGTCTAAATACAAATCAGGTTCTAAAGATACTTCTAAAGCTGCTGTACTTGATGATACATCACTGATAATAGTGGGAAGGACTCCATCAATCTTCTCTCTGATAGAAACAATTTTATTAATAAAGAAGCTCATGAAATCATCACTGGTGAGAGTTAAAGGAATACCTGGCTCAGCAGAGCTCGGACTCTTAGTCAAACTGGCTACAGTGCTGAAAAGAAACCTGGGATTGTTCTTATTCTCTTCTATCAATGATGAATAATAAGCAGTTCTAGCTTTACGAAGGGCTTTCTTATACATTGTTAAACTATCTTTCCAGACTAACTGAGACTCTTCTAAATTAGAGGAACGCCACTGTCTCTCCAGCTTTCTTGCAGTCTGCTTTAAAGCATGCAGCTGTGAATTATACCAAGGAGCCAACCTCTTCTGACTGATTACCTTCCTTTTCAGAGGGGCAACATTGTCCAGTGCTGTACGCATTGAAACTATAGTGCTGTCAACAAGAGAGTCAAGTGCTGCTGGAGTAAAGTTTAGGAAGTCGTCCTCTGTCATATCTGCACATGGCAGTGAAGAAAAGGATGATGGAATTAATTCTTTAAATCTGGTTACAGCATCCTCTGATAGACACCTTCTATATGTACATTTCTTCTCAGAAACTGTATGGTCAAGTAATGTAAACTCAAAGGTTATCAGAAAATGGTCAGATAAGACAGGGTTATGAGGGAACACTGTTAACTGTTCACTCTCAATGCCATAAGTCAGCACAAGATCAAGGGTGTGATTAAGGCAGTGAGTCGGTCCATGAACACTCTGAGAAAATCCAATAGAGTCCAATATAGAATTAAAGTTCATATTCAGGCTGTCATTTTCAACATCTACATGAATATTAAAGTCACCCACTACAATGACTTTATCTGTACTCAGCACTAACTGGGATAAAAACTCTGAGAATTCAGACAGAAACTCAGAGTAAGAATTGAATAAAGCCAGAAGGCTATATAACTGCTGACATGTTCTTCTCACATTTATTGATTGGTATTTTTTATTTAGTAATTTATTATAATTATTATTAGTAGTAGTATTTTTATTAGAATTGGCATTATTATTGTTGCTAATATACAATTATTGTAAATATTAATAATTTTCTTTGAGCTACTTGACAAATTTGAATTTCCCCCATTGGCTGGATGAATAAAGTATTTTTCTATTCTATACTAACCTGCCTTCGGGCATCTATGAAGCTGCTGTATACTTTGAATATCCCTCTGGATTAATAAAGTATCTATCTATATCTATCTTTTTATTTTTATTTATTTTTTTTTATTTAAACTTTTTTTATTTTTCAAACAATAACAAAGACCAAACAATAATCCACATTATATTATTATGCAATATAAATTCAGTCCTTGACAAGTGACTTCAAGTGAATTTAAGTATCTATCTATCTAGACTGTGTCACTCTCTACCAGATGGGATAAAAAAGCCCACACAGATTTGAATTCAAACTGTATCTGAATATTGTGTATTGCACACTATGCATCATCTTTTTAAACCTTCGCCGGGATATGTTTTACTTGTTCTTTAATTGTTTTTTGAGCAAGAAAAAGGACAAACATATAAGTTGCATTTACAATTAAGCAGAAGGTCCAACAACTTTTTTCTGTCCCCAGGATATTTAATCATGAAATAAATTGTTTCTGTCATCCACAAATTGATTTAATTCTCCTATCTACTGTGTTAATTAATAACTCCTGACAGCTGAAGCCATGGGTTTCTAGAATAAGTATGCCCCTTGGAGTATAATTACAATTGTGAATTATAACACATCGGCATAATAAGCCAATGACAATCCACAGAGTGAAACAACAGAAAAAAATCTGTTTACTCTTCAAAACACATAAATGGCATTGAAATAAATTCTGCATTATCAGTTTCTTAGCCAACTTGGAGAGTTTTCCAGAACATCAACACCTTTATGGGTAGCTTTATTTTAATGTGTCATGGAAACAACAATCCTAATGCACTTGGTAATGAGTGATCCGATACCTTCAGAGAGCTGCATTACTTCAACCGTTTTAACACATGAACACCAGAGATTTTCATGACATATTGTTGACACTGGTTTGGACTTTTTCCACAGCAGCTGTTTACACAAGCACATCACTGTGGGGGGCTTTTACTCCCAGCTGGAAATGATGCTGTGGAAACGGTTGGGTTTTTTTAACAGCACATTGAAAATAGCAGATGAGGCTTCTTATTGCGTTGATATGAGCCCAGCATGTCTCTGAATGTATCCACGATAGCGGGAGGCAAGCAGAAAGCAGAATACAGGTCAGCAGAAAGGACAAACTCACCAGCACACACACCTTCCACAGTAAATTCTCCAGAACACACACTCTCTCACCTGCTGACATTTAGGAGATTTTATTAGACGACCGAGTGGAAAGTCAGCAGACATGTGTCCAGAATGTCTCAAAAGCCATTTTCAAACACACTGAAGTTCTGAAAGGTTCTTAAGTTAGAAACAGACATCTCAGACATCAGCCAGTTCACCAAGGAAGCAGTTAAAACTGATAAAGACAGATCAGCATGATTGCTCTTCTGAGCAGGACTATAATGCCTTGTGTACACCAAGAGCGACCTACACTACCTGAGTGCCGGAAATCATTATTTCTCTATGGAGGGTGAGCGAACTGAGCGACCAGAGCGGATTCCAGCGATTAAACTCAAACTAATATTATGGTAATGAGCTATGACCCGTTTCGGCGAAAACCAAAGACAATCCACAGATTGTAGGGGTCTGAAAATCCGCGGGGTTCGCGGAAACAGACGTGTAAACTTTGGTTCCTAGTTCCTACGTCCTTTAAACATGGCTACTGAAATATTAATCGCCGCGGACTCCGCCCACCAGATATTGTACAACCCCACAACATTTGCATATCGGGATAACGACAAAAACACTACGCATGGTTGAGAGTTAGTGAGGTTGTTGGAGAGTGGAGTGGTGAGTTTGTTTGTGCGCTATTTTTGTTTTTAATGAAACGATTTATTAATTTCGCACCACGTAGTTTGCCCCCAGCTTTTGTCTACGCATACTTTGCATTCTTTTGTCAATGCATTCTCCTTAAAAGCAAAGTACTGATGCAAGGTGGTGTTAATCGGTAATCGTTTGTTTTTTATTTAATTAATCTTAATGTAGAACATGCACGTGTATGTTGTTTAATCTTACTGATGTGAATTTGCTATAGATCTCAAAAATCCGAGTACAACCTGGCATGCTTGCTGAAAATGATATAGTATGTGTTTATGTACGATGAGTAAAGAACAGCGTTTTATGAAGTGTTTTATGGTGTGTGTTAAGGAGGGTTTAGGGATCAGGTGGTTAGGTGGGTGGACTGTATAGGTGCTGGTTGAATGGTATGGTGTCATCCTGGTGCGTCGGTAAGAACGCCACTGAGTCCAGAATGCAGTTTAAAGAGTTTTAGTGAACTTGAAGGCAGCACAGTAATACACAAGGGTCAATGGAGAAATCAGGTGATACTCTTCTTAATTATTACTAATTTGCATAGGCATTTGTTGGTTTACAAGACTATGTGGGTATTCTTGTGTGTGTGGTCTAAGAAAGGAAGGAAGCAAAAGATATACAAAATACAATATCAATAAACAAGCTCTGCAATAAAGGCATTCTGACCAGTTATTTAAGGCAAACTAGCTTCCATGGGAAATACTGCAAGGCTGCTATAAAATGGGGAAACACTGCCAACTACAGGCAAACTCGCGGCAATTACACATTACAATGGCGCCCATTAAACAGGCTATTAAAGGAACAAAAGACGGCAATTAACACATTCCAAAGGACAATTAAGGCATCCGACATCACAATAAGGCACTACAGATTACAAACGAAGTCACAGGAATATGTTACTAGGCTCTGCATTCCTCTACATTTACTGTTAAGGCTGGCGAAATTGCACTCTCAAAACGGACCAAATTACCAAAAATCTGTACATTAAACAGGACAAAGGGTACTCACAGATCTTCAATGACACACACAAGGTAAAATAAATGAGTTTAGAAGGCAAATAAAGTGTCTCTTTATGGCGAAACATCAAGCCAAATGTCCGTGGCACACAGACTGGAGGCAGCTCTCTCTACCTGAACTGCCCCTCACTGAAGACGAATGAACACTGAACTTCCCGCGAAGCGTGATGACGTAAGCGCAAGCTCACAATCTTCAGCGCAGCCAATGGCCTTTTTAACACAGCCGCCCCCACATTCAGGAACGGAATGTGCACCCAGAAAGGCCATCAAATAGTCCTGTCAAGGTACGTTGGCTTCGTCGTCTGGGATTTGGGGCAAGACGATGACACGAACGATGGGTCGAGTATACACCTTGTCCTTGATCTGCACCTCCACAGTTCTCACTCGACCGTCAGGACCCAGGAACACCTTCACCATCTTCCCGATCTGCCAGAGGGACCGCGGCAGCTGAGGGTCCACCACCATGACTACTGAGTCGACGGTGATGTCAGGAGCTGGAGTTGTCCATTTCCCTCTCATCTGCAGGCCAGGTAAGTATCTCCGGATGAAGGCAGTCCAGAACCGGTCTGCTAGAACTTGCGAATGCCTCCACCTTCGACGTCCAAGCAGCTCTGTTTGTGGGTAGACCACCTGAGGCAGGGCGCTGTCGGGCCGCCCCATTAACAAGGAATTTGGAGTCACCGGATCCAAATCAGCTATGTTAGCCGAGACATAGCCCAGAGGTTTGGAGTTGAGTATGGACTCAATCTCAATGAGCACTGTTTGGAGTACCTCCTCGCTCACTGTCTGGGATCCAATGGTGGTGTACAGCGCAGATTTCACGGAGCGGATTTCTCGTTCCCATGCACCGCCGAAATGGGGTGCTGCTGGCGGGTTGAAGTGGAACGAGATCTGCTGAGTGGCTAGGAGCTGCTGGATTTCAGGGCTTAGCTTGGAGAAGGCTTCTGCTAACTTTTTTTCTCCTCCTCGGAAGTTGGTTCCTTGGTCCGAGTATAACTCGCCAGGCTTGCCCCGCCGGGCTATGAACCTCCGAAGAGCCATCAAGAAGGAGTCAAGGTCAATTGAGGTTAGCAGATCCACATGCACTGCTCTTGTGGTTAGGCACTTGAAGAGAAGTCCCCACCTCTTCTCTGTCCGTCGGCCCACCTTGACTGTGAGTGGACCAAAGCAGTCCATCCCACAGGAGTAAAATGCAGGCTTGAACAGTCGTAGCCGTGGTGGGGGTAGGTCTGCCATCTTCTGGACAGCAGGTTTGGATCTCCATCGGCAGCAATAGATGCATCGACTCTGGTGACGCTTAACTGCCTCACGGCCTCTGAGGATCCAGACTCTACGTCTTAATTCAGCGAATACTCGCTCAGGTCCAGGGTGGCAAAGCTTTGAGTCATACTCCTGAATCAGCAGCCTCGTATAGGGATGAGCTGGGTCCAGTACAATGGGATGTACTGCCTCCGGATCCAGTCCCTCCACTCTACGGAGCCGCCCTCCCACTCTGATGACTTGATGGGTTGAGTCAAACTCGGGTGAGAGGCAAAGGAGATGACTGGACGATGTCACTGGTTCCCCTTTCTGGAGGAGCTCGTAGTCTTCTGGAAAACTGTCTTTCTGTGCATTCTGGAATGAAAACACTTCTGTGGCCTGGTAAGTACTAGCAGGGACTGGTCCAGACTGGTTGGCCGCCCCGTGAAGTTCCTGAGCAAGAGACTCCACTAGGTCTTTCCAGGACTTGAGGTTGGCCTGTCTGGATTGGTGGCAGTACTCAGTCCACAGAAGGCAGAGTGTTTCAGCTCGGTTGGTTCTTCTGTAACCAGGTCAGCGGGTGATGGGAGAGTTGGCCACTTATCTGGAGGTAACTTCAGGAACTCCGGTCCATCACACCACCTGTTAGGTGTTACCAGCTCCTGAAGCGGTTTACCTCTTGTGAGGTCATCTGCTGGGTTCTCGGAGGACTCAATGTACCGCCAGGCCTTGAGGTCAGTGAGGTCTTGAATCTCTGCCACATGTCGGATCTCCAAGGTGAGCTCTGTCTTCAGGAGCCTTGCTAACTGAGCTCCTGTGACTGCTGCACACAGCTCCAATCGAGGCATTGACAGCTGTTTCCTGGGTGCAACTCATGAGCGTGCAGGGAGAAAGGCAACATGCACCCTCCCCTGGACATCTTTGGACCTCAGGAAAGTAACCGCTCCGTACGCCTTTTCAGAGGCATCACGAAAGACATGAATGTCTCTCTTGGTGTCCGGACGGTCCATGTCTGCAGGAGTGTAGCATCTTGACAACTGGATTTCAGGTAAGTACTCTAGCTCACTTTCCCAGGTGTGCCACGCAGACAACAGTTCTTCAGGGAGATTGGGATCATCCCAACCTCTTTGCTGGTCCCACAGGCGCTGAACCAATATCTTCGCCCGAGTAGTGTAGGGAAGTATAAACCCGAGTGGGTCATACTGGCTGGCTAAGACACGATACACGTTGCGCATCGTGATCTGGTCGTAGGTGACACCTCTGCTCTTTTAACTGTAGGCGTCCGCATTACAGTGCCAGGTCAGGCCTAAGGTTAACTCATGTGCCTCTGACTTGTCATGGGCTAGCCACAGGTCCAGCTTGTCGGACCTGGCTTCGGCAGGTAGGTGGTTGATGACCTCAGGCTGGTTGCTGGCCCATTGACGGATTTCGAACCCTCCAGAGACAAGGAGAGATCTGAGGTGGTTGACCAACTGTTTCCCTTCTGGTGCAGACTGTAGGCTCTGCAAACAGTTGTCGACGTAGAAGCAGGGGTCTACTGAGAAGCGTTCCACACTGTTGACATCCGTGTGGTTGTGAACGTGCTGCTGTAGCGCAAACGTAGCGCAACATGGACTACAGGTAGTGCTGAATGGCAGCACTCTCCACTCGTAGACCTGAGGCGTCTCTTCTCGGTTCATGTCGCGTCAGATAAAGCGCAGAAGGGGTCGATCTTCAGACCGTAGCATCACTTGGTGATACATGCCTTTGATGTCACCACTTACGCCCACGCTGTGCTCCCTGAACCGCAGAAGGACTCCCAGCAGGGACGGACTCAGTGTGGGACCAGGTAGCAGGGATTGGTTTAGGCTGACTCCTTGGTACTGAAAGGAACAGTCAAACACAATGCGATGCTTGCCGTTGTGCTGCACCACGTGGTGAGGGATGTACCAGCTCTCACCACCAGATGGCGCTGCCTGTGCAGGTAACTTGACTACAACACCAGATGTCTCCAACTTCTTCATCTCGGCTATGTAGACGTCTACGCTCTCTGGATCCTTAGACAGGCGTTTCTCCAATCCTCTAAGCCGTGGCATGACTGCCTCCATGGGAGCCTGAAGTACTGGGAAGTTCTTCTTCCGCAGTAGTGGGGTGGCATACCTGAGCACGCCGTCGACTTCGGCCCTGATGGTCTTGGCCTCAAGAAGATCGATGGCTTGCTGGTCTTCCCGCGAACGTGTCACCTGCTTCTTACACCTCAGTGGTAAGGTGTCTTGTTGCCAGAGCTTCTCCACATTCCGGCGCAGCTCCACTTCTAGCGGACTAAGTGAGGTGAACAGACACTGCTGGGATGATAACTGGAGCTCGGTAAGCCTGGACGGTCCCTGGAGAGTCCAACCCAGTCTTGTCTTAATCGCAGCTGGGCTGCCAGGGGGTCCAAGACGGACAGGCTCGAGGGGAGTTATCAGGTGAGGGTTGTCTGCTCCTATGAGGAGGGTAGGGCTCACTCTGTCGAAGGCTTGCAATGGGATGTCCTGGAGATGCTTGTACTTTAGCTTCAGGCTATCCACTGGGTAGGTGTGATCAGCAAGGCTGAGGCGCTCTGCTGTGAAGGCGTCCGTGATCACAAAGGCTCTGTTAGGCTGAGTGATGGGTGACACTCGGAAGGTCACTATCATGCCAGGCAGGGTCTGCACATCATGGCGAATGGTGCGCAGGGCTAATGTCTCAGGGGGTACGCGTAGACCAAGTTTCTGCACGGTAGCAGGATTGTGCGTTCGGAGCCATCATCTAATACTGCATAGGTGTCGAACGTCTTGTTCTCGTGCTGAAGGAGGACCCGGACTACTTTCAGGAGGACTCGACTGCACTCACCTGGTCTGTTCAGGTACAGAGTTTCAGTCGCCGAGGTAACTGGAGGTGGCCCATCCTTCACAGGCTTAGTGTTGACATCGTGCAGTATCTGTAGATGTTTATCTTGGCATTTACTGCAGGGCTTCTTAAGGGTACACTCTGCTGCGGTGTGTCCTCTGACACATCGCCAACAGCGTCGGTTGCTCTTTATCCACTGAACGATTTGGGCCTTATCAAAGGACTTGAACGTGTCGCACTGACTTAGGAAGTGCTCACTGGAGTCACAATATGGACAGTAGGGCTGTGGCTTCTTCTTGCCTGCCCCCTCAGGCTTCTTTGGGTGTTCTCCTTGTTTGGCAGTGGTCTCCTCACTCCCATGGAGAACCGTAGCAGGACGAGTAGACTTAGCGTTAGGTTTCTGAGACTTCTGAGACTGCTTAGTACCTGGCTTGGATTCCCAGAGAATAGGTTGGCCTTCACTGTCCTGGCACCATGCCTCGTGCTTTAGCCATTTTGAGAAGTCCACCAGGTCATAGCGCATCCGCGACTGCAGGAACATGCTCCTACGGAACGCTGAACGCAGGTCTGTGGGAAGTTTGCTTAATAGCCGTTCCACGTGAGATCCACATTGGCGTTCCACTGCTCCTTCCTGCCCCAGTGTCTTCAGCATTCCCACTAAGGCGCATACATCTAGGGCAAAGCTCTGGAATGCCTTGGCATCTCCCTGACGGAGGTCAGCTGCATTCATCACTGTAGCTATCTTCTTCAACGCCAACTTCTGAGGTCTTCCAAACCTTTCGGTCAAAGCCGCCATCGTATCCGTATACGGGGTAAGAGAGTGTAAGTAGGCATCGGCAACCAGACAAGCTTCTTCTAACTTGAGATGATCCAGCAGAACTTGATAGCAGAACAGCTCTGTGGCATCAGGAGGTAGGAGGTTGCCTAAGGCCTGCTTGAGGCGCGTGAATTGGCTATGATCAGGCTTTGTTAAGTCTGGAATGGTGGGTATGGGTCCTCTATAGGTTCTCTCGTTGAGAAACGCCAGAGGCTTCCGATCCGGCGTACCATAGGTGGTAGGAAGAGGCGCATATGTATGCTGAGGGGGGTTAGTTGGCTGTAATGGCCATGAAGACATTGGCTGATACTGACTGGGCACAGGAGATTGTGGATATCCCTAGGTATAGGGCTGGCTACTATACGCAGGATACTGACTCACAGGATATTGAGACGGGTTGCTACCATAAGGCTGACTTTGAGACTGAGCAGGTACAGGCTGATAGCTAGGTGTTGCTGGCCTGCTTGCTTCCTTCATGGCTTGTAGCTCACTCATTATCTTGGTGATGGTGTCCATCAGGAACTGCTCTCTCGTGTCGGCAGGCGAAGACAGTGGCACGGCAGGAGCGACTTGTGGCCGGTAGGCTGGATGGTTATACGGTGGTTGATTGAGTGGTAACGGAACCGAGTTAGCCCTGGGAACAGCTGTGCTAGCCTTTGGTGATATGGGTTGAAATGCAGAAGCGGCATGTTGCAGATGAGGATTAGGTGCTGAGGCCTGGGCATCGAGATCAAGCTGGTGAAAGGAGGCTATTCTACCAGCAAAGGGACTCTGAACTAGCTGTTCACGATGCACGGCTTCAGTTGGTCTACTGTAGGCATCTACATGTGCTCTTAGCATGTCATGGACCATCAGTGGTCTAGCAGGTCTGTGGTCCAGTCCTGGGGGCATCCCCAGCTGTGCTTTAGGCTTAATTGGATGTTGCAAGTTGTCAGCTGCAGGTGCAGCAGGCCACTCATCAATCAATGCATAATCCAACTGGCTAACGGGGCTCATTGAGTGGGATGGCGGAAGCATCTTCCTCTTGGCTCCATCCTCCCTCATCTCCTGGTGCCTGTCTTCCTGACCCTGTGCATACTGTGCTGCGTTAGCGACATCTGACTGTGCTGGCGGTCTTCGGCCCACAAGTTGAACTTCATAGTTTCTGAGGTAAGCGGGCTGATGAGACTGACGCATGGGGCGGGCTGCCACAGGTAAAGGGATGTCACTAGTGCTATGTGCACGCTGCATTTAGTTAATTCAATTCAATTCAATTCAAAATTCAAAAATACTTTATTTATCCCAGAGGGAAATTAAGTGTTGATGTAGCTCAATTAAATCAAAGAGTTATTATAGATGCTGATGGCTGTGGGCAGGAAAGATTTCCTGTAGCGGTCCGTTTTGCATCCAAATTGAAGAAGCCTTTGACTGAAGAGACTCTGTTTTCTGATAACAGTCTCATGGAGAGGATGTTCAGGGTTGTCCATAATTGTCTTGATTTTATGCAAAATCCTTCTTTGAATTATTGTCTCTAGAGGTTCCACAGTCGTCCCAAGAACAGAACCAGCCTTCTTTATCAGGTTGTTGAGTCTTTTTAGGTCCCTGGTTCTGATGCTGCTGCCCCAACAGATGACGCAAGAGGAAATGACGCTCTCAACAACAGACTTGTAGACGATCTGCAACATCTTGTTGCAAACCTTGAAGGACCTTAGCTTCCTCAAGAAGTACAGTCTGCTCTGTCCTTTCTTGTAGATTGCTTCACTGTTGTGTCTCCAGTCCAGTCTGTTGTCCACATGAACACCAAGGTATTTATATTCCTCAACCACCTCCACTTCTTCTCCCATGATGGAAACAGGGTTTGATCTGACCTTGTTTCTCCTGAAATCTACAATCATCTCCTTTGTTTTGTTAACATTCAAGATTAGATGATTGTTCCCACACCATGCCACAAAGCGGTCCACCAGCTCTCTGTACTCAGCTTCTTGTCCATCTCTGATACACCCGACTACTGCAGAGTCATCTGAATATTTCTGTAGATGACAGGAGTCTGACTTGTACTGGAAGTCTGAAGTGTACAGAGTGAAAAGGAATGGTGAGAGTACAGTCCCCTGTGGTGCTCCTGTGCTGCTGATCACCTGGTTAGACACACAATTCTTCAGTCTGACAAACTGTGGTCTGTTTGTCAGGTAGTCATTAATCCAGGTGATTGTTGAGGCCTCCACCTGAGTCTTCTGGAGTTTCAGACTAAGCAGATCAGGCTGGATTGTGTTAAATGCACTGGAGAAATCAAAGAACATGATCCTCACAGTGCTGCCTGCTTTATCCAGATGACAGTGGGTTTGTTGAAGCAGGTGTATGATAGCGTCTTCAACTCCAACTCCATGGCGATAAGCAAACTGCAGGGGGTCCTGATATGTGCTGGTTTGCTTACACAGGTGAGTCTCTCCAGGACCTTCATGATGTGGGATGTCAGGGCAACAGGTCTGTAGTCATTGATATCTGAAGGGTGAGTTTTCTTTGGTACCGGAACCAGACAGGATGTCTTCCACAACAGTGGTACCCTCTCTTGGGTCAAGCTAAGGTTGAAAAGGTGTTGCAGAATCCCACAGAGCTGCTCTGCACAGGCCTTCAGGACTCGGGGGCTGACACCATCTGGACCTGCAGCCTTGTTCCGGTTCAGTCTTTCCAACTGCCTCTTCACCTGACTTCTAGAAACAGTGGGAGGGGGAGGCAAAGGGGACAGCAGCATCTCCTGATTGGGTTGAAGACAAACTAGTGGAAGCAGAAGAATCCATGACTGAGGTGGAGGTGGAGATGTTACAGGAAAGCTGTGGGTCAGAGGAGGGTGGGATGTCTCTTTGGCTGGGAACAGGATGGGAGGATGGTGAGCTTGTTCCTGAACTGAACCTGTTGAAGAATGTGTTCAGTTCATTTGCTCTGTCCAGACTTCCATCCATCCGATCCTCCCTCTGCTTGAGGCCTGTGATCTTCTTCATTCCTGACCACACATCTCTGATATTGTTCCTCTGCAGTTTACTCTCAAGCTTCTTTCTATACACCTCCTTGCTCTCTCTGATCTTGACTTTGAGCTGCTTCTGTATACTCCTCAGTAACTCCCTGTCTCGCTCCCTAAAGGCTCTTTTTTTCTTGTTCAATAGTTCCTTTAGCTCACTGGTGATCCAGGGTTTGTTATTAGGGAAGCATCTCACTGTTCTGGTGGGGATGGTGTTGTCCACACAGAAGTTTATATAGTCAGTCACACACTCAGTCATGGCATTAATGTTCTCTCCATGTGGCTTACAAAGAGAAATCCAATCGGTTGCATCAAAACAACCCTGTAAGGCTTCTTCAGCTTCCTCTGACCACTTTCTAACTAACTTAGGTCTCCAAAAAGGCACCAAAACCATCTGGCTCGAAGGACCTTTGTTAAGGAGGGTTTAGGTATCAGGTGGTTAGGTTGGTGGACTGTATAGGTGCTGGTTGAATGGTATGGTGTCTTCCTGGTGCATCGGTAAGAACGCCACTGAGTCCAGAATGCAGTTTAAAGAGTTTTAGTGAACTTGAAGGCAGCACAGTAATACACAAGGGTCAATGGAGAAATCAGGTGATACTCTTCTTAATTATTACTAATTTGCATAGGCATTTGTTGGCAGTGATGGGCAGTAGCGTCACTACTTGTAGCGAAGCTACTCGTTTAACTACATTTCCCAGTAGCTTGGCCGTAGCGTCACTACTTTATGTATCGAGTAACGTCCCTGTAGTTAAGCTATTTTTTTTGTCAAGTAGTGACGTAGCGTCCACAAAAGCTACAAAATTTCAGGTCATGCCTGAGGAAAACAGCAGTTACCAGCATCACAACATGGTTTTGAACACAATAAAGTGAATGTCTGTTGAACGTCATGTGCAAGCTGCTCCGACTCGTCTGCTAGTGCTGCCTGCATACATACCGGTACTAACATAGGACCTATGCATTGCATAGCTACCCTGCATGCATACAGTTGCGAGTGTAACCGGCGTGATTCGACTCTGGCTAAAAGTGTTCCTCTCTGCGTTGTGTTGAGAACAAAGTAACAGGACAACCTCTGTAATGGAACAAATATATTAAAATTAAAGCCACTTCGCCACCTCTCACACACATAGCTACTCAGCGATCTCAGAGACCAACTGACAGCGCAATTGACAGGATGTGACATCACCAATAACTTCCGGTAACGCAATAAAACAAAATAAAAATAAAAGCTCCAAATGAAAAATATTACAAAACAATTGAAATTAACAACAAAATGAGAACAAGAGAAAAATGTATTTATCGTGAAATTAACATAAAAAAACTACATCATTACATTACATCGGTTACACGAGCATCAGCAACATTCAGAGGTGATAGTGAAAAAAAATCCTGAGCCTGAACTTTTTTTTTTCCTTTTTTTTTCCTGTTCCAACGGGGTGGGGGGCGCACAACATGCTGCATATGTGACGTAACGTAGGCCTAATTTTGACACATTATTCAAACATTTAATAGTCTGTGTATGACCATTATTGTCAAGTGATACATTTTAGATAATGTTTTCATTTTTGCCTTATGTCTATAGTGTTATTGACGAAAACACAGATCATTTCCATCTTTGTATAGCACTTAAGATTAGATTGACCTCAATAAAGTTTTATTTAATGAAGATATCTGTTATTTTAAATCAATCTGATATTATGTCGGTACAATGTAGCTTCTGATGCAGTGAACTACTTTTCCCCACATTTTTGTAGCTTAGCTCACTACATTTCTAGAGGTGGTAGCTTTAGTGTAGTGAAGCTTAATTTATGGTTGAGTAGCTGATAGCTTAGCTCACTACATTTTACAAGTAGCTTGCCCAACACTGAAAGGAAGTCAATGGGCCAAAGGAAGGAAGCAAAACATATACAAAATACAATATCAACTAGAAAGCTGCAAGCAGCTGTAGGCGGGATCGAGGTGTGCGTACGTTGGATGTGCGCACGTTGTGCATGCGCTGGAAGCCGTAGTCACGCAGCTCTGCCCACACACACGATACCCTCTGCGTACGTACGAGCATATAATAACCCCAATGCGGAGAGTTTTTTGAAAATTTCTAGGGGGCGCCACTGAGCCATTTATCTCCGCCCACACACGATACCCTTTACTTACGTACGAGGTCGAGAGGGTGGACGTGTGTGCTAAGTTTCATGACTTTGCGATGATGATAAGGCTTTCAAATCAAAAACGCCATCACACGATTTTCACCGCCTGGCCACGCCCACACCGTTCAGAGTTTGAAAAAGTTTCTCCATGATTCTTTCCCCCCATGTCTTAAGAGTAACCTGAATAAATTTGGATCCGTTACCATTAAATCTGTAGGAGGATTTCAATAAAATGCGAGTTGTGAAAAAAAAAGACGTTTCCGACCACCATTAGGTGGCGCTGTATGTGGATGTCAGTATTTTATATGTGTGCGTTCAGGCTGGGTCCAGCAATCACCGTATGAAGTTTGGGACAGATTGGATAATGTATGTGGAAGTTATGGTGAGTGATGGCGAGTCATCAAACTTTGAGGCGTCGCCACGGCCACGCCCTTTAAGTTTTAAAAAAGTTTCCCCATGAAGTTTTCCCCCCATGTCTTAAGAGTAACCTGGCCAAGTTTGAAGTCTGTAGCATGAAATCTGTAGGACAAGTTCGATCTTAGACAAGGCGTGGAATCGGCCAAAAATGGCACGAAAACGCACTTTCCATCCAAAATGGCCGCCTTCCTGTGGACGTGGCACATTGGCGGCATGAGACTTTTTTGTGCGTCTGGGCATGATGAATGAGTGTACCGAATTTCGTTGTCCTACGCGAAACTAATCCTATTAAGGGGACCATTTTTAAGCATTGTAGGGGGCGCTACAGAGTCAATGAGCGACTCCCAAAAATATAAAGTTTAGATTCTTTCATGTCGTCAACTGGCAGGTGGCGCTCGCAAAATTTCCTGAGTTTTCGCATACCTTTTGCAAAGAATAAGACGGAATAATAACTAGAAAGCTGCAAGCAGCTGTGAGCGGGACCGAGGTGTGCGTACGTTGGAATGTGCGTACGTTGGGGCTGGAGCTGGACGCTGTAGTTGCGCAGCTGTGCCCTAACACACGATACCCTCTGCGTATGTAAAAACACATAATGACCCCAATGCGGAGGGGTTTTTGAAAATTTCTAGGTGGCGCCACTGAGCCATTTTGCTCCACCCACACACGATGGCCTTTACATAAGTACGAAGTCGTCAGGGTGGACGTGTGTGCCAAGTTTCATCACTTTGCGATGATGATAAGGCTTTCAAATCATAAACGCCATCACACGATTTTCACTGCCTGGCCACGCCCACACCGTTCAGAGTTTGGAAAAGTTTCTTCATGAATTTTCGCCCCCATGTCTTAAGAGTAACCTGGCCAAGTTTGAAGCTTGTAGCATTAAATCTGTAGTAGGAGTTTGAGGTGTGGAAAAAAAAGATGTTTCCAACCACCAGCAGGTGGCGCTATAGGTGTTTATCACTATGATAATATGTACGCGTTCAGGCTGGGTCCAGCAATAACCGTATGAAGTTTGGGACAGATTGGAAAATGTATGTGGAAGTTATAAGCGACTTAATTTTTAATGGCGAGTCATAAATTTGAGGCGTCGCCACGGCCACGCCCTTTGAGGTTTGAAAAAGTTTCTCCATGAATTTTTTTCCCCTTTGTCTTAAGAGTAACCTGGCCAAGTTTGAAGTCTCTAGCATCAAATCTGTAGGACAAGTTTGATCAAATGCGAGGTGTAAGAAAAAAAAAGAAGTTTCCGACCACCAGCAGGTGGCGCTATAGGTGGATGTCACTATGATAATATTTGCGGGTTCAGGCTGGGTCCAGCATTCACCGTATGAAGTTTGGGACAGATTGGATAATGTATGTGGAAATTATAAGCTTCAATTCTTCAATTTTTGTGGCGAGTGATGGCGAGTCATCAAACTTTGAGGCGTCGCCACGGCCACGCCCTTTAAGTTTTGAAAAAGTTTCTCCATGAATCCCCCCCCCCCCATGTCTTAAGAGTAACCTGGCCAAGTTTCAAGTCTGTAGCATGAAATCTGTAGGACAAGTTTGATCTTATGCAAGGTGTGGAATCGGTCAAAAATGGCACGAAAACGCACTTTCCATCCAAAATGGCCGCCTTCCTGTGTATGTGGGACAATGGCGGCGGGAGACTTTTTTGTGCGTCTGGGCATGATGAATAAGTGTACCGAATTTCGTTGTCCTACACAAAACTAATCCTATTAAGGAGACCATTTTTAAGCATTACAGGGGGCGCTACAGAGTCAATGAGCGACTCCCAAAAATATAAAGTTTAGATTCTTTCATTTCGTCGACTGGCAGGTGGCGCTCACAAAATTTTCTGAGTTTTCGCATACCTTTTGCAAAGAATAAGAAAGAATAACGGAGGAGAAAAATAACTAGAAAGCTGCAAGCAGCTGTGAGCGGGACCGAGGTGTGCGTACGTTGGGATGTGCGCACGTTGGGGCATGCGCTGGACGCCGTAGATGCACAGCTCTGCCCACACGCACGATGCCCTCTGCGTACTTACGAGCACACAATAACCCTAATGCGGAGGGTTTTTTGGAAAAATTCTAGGGGGCGCCACTGAGCCATTTTGCTCCGCCCACACACAATACCCTTTACATACATACGAAGTCGTCAGGGTGGACGTGTGTGCCAAGTTTCATGACCTTGAGATGATGATAAGTCTTTCAAATCACAAACGCTATCACAAGATTTTCACCGCCTGGCCACGCCCACACCGTTCAGAGTTTGGAAAAGCTTCTCAAGAGTTTTCTTCCCCCCTAGCTTAAGAGTAACCTGGCCAAGTTTGAAGCTTGTAGCATTAAATCTGTGGGAGGAGTTTGATAAAATGTGAGGTATGGAAAAAACAAGACTTTTCTGACCACCAGCAGGTGACGCTGTTGGTGGATGTCACTATTTTATCTATGCGCGTTCAGGCTGGGTCCAGATATCACCGTATGAAGTTTGGGACAGATTGGATAATGTTTGTGGAAGTTATAAGCGACTTAATTTTTCATGGCGAGTCAAAACTTTGAGGCGTCGCCACGGCCACGCCCTTTGAGGTTTGAAAAAGTTTCTCCATGAATTTCCCCCCCCATGTCTTAAGAGTAATCTGGCCAAGTTTGAAGCTTGTAGCATTAAATCTGTAGGACGACTTCGATCAAATGCGAGATGTGGAAAAAAAGAGATGTTTCCGACCACCAGCAGGTGGCGCTATAGGTGGATGTCGTTATGATAATATGTACGCGTTCAGGCTGGGTCCAGCATTCACCGTATGAAGTTTGGGACAGATTGGATAATGTATGTGGGAGTTATAAGCGACTTCATTTGTTGTGGCGAGCGATGGCGAGTCATCGAACTTTGAGGAGTTGCCACGCCCACACCCTTTCAGTTTTGAAAAAGTTTCTCCATGAATTTTCCCCCCCATGTCTTAAGAGTAACCTGGCCAAGTTTGAAGTCTGTAGCATTAAATCTGTAGGACAAGTTCGATCTTAAGCAAGGCGTGGAATCGGTCAAAAATGGCACGAAAACGCACTTTCCATCCAAAATGGCCACCTTCCTGTGTACGTGGGACCATGGCGGCATGAGACTTTTTTTTGCGTCTTGGCATGATGAATGAGTGTACCGAATTTCGTCGTCCCACGCGAAACTAATACTATTGTGGGGACAATTTTTAAGCATCGTAGGGGGCGCTACAGAGCCAATGAGCGACTCCCAAAAATATAAAGTTTAGATTCTTTCATGTCGTCGACCGGCACATGGCGCTCGCAAAATTTCCTGAGTTTTCGCATACCTTTTGCAAAGAATAAGAAAGAAAGAATAATAATAACTAGAAAGCTGCAAGCAGCTGTGAGCGGGACCGAGGTGTGCGTACGTTGGATGTGCGCACGTTGGGGCATGCGCTGGATGCCGTAGTCGCGCAGCTCTGCCCACGCGCACGATTTCCATTGCGTACGTACGAGCAAGCAATAACCCCAATGCATAGGGGTTTTTGAAAATTTCTAGGGGGCGCCACTGAGCCATTTTGCTCCGCCCACACACAATACCCTTTACATACGTACGAGGTCATCAGGGTGGACGTGTGTACCAAGTTTCATAACTTTACGATGATGATAAGGCTTTCATATTACAAACGCCATCACACGATTTTCACCTCTGGCCACGCCCACACCGTTCAGAGTTTGGAAAGGTTTCTCCATGAAGTTTTGCCCTCATGTCTTAAGAGTAACCTGGCCAAGTTTGAAGATTTTAGCATGAAATATATAGGAGGAGTTTGATCAAATAAGAGGTGTGGAAAAAAAATGAAGTTTCCGACCACCATTAGGTGGCGCTGTAGGTGGATATCACTTTTTTGTATGTGCACGTTCAGGCTGGGTCCAGCATTCACCGTATGAAGTTTTGGACAGATTGGATAATGTATGTGGGAGTTATAAGCGACTTCATTTTTTATGGCGCGTCATAAATTTGAGGAGTCGCCACGGCCACGCCCTTTAAGTTTTGAAAAAGTTCGCCAATGATTTTTTCGGCCCATGTCCTAAGAGTAGCCTTGCCAAGTTTGAAGCGTTTAGCATTAAATATGTAGGAGGAGTTTGATCAAATGCGAGGTGTGGAAAAAAAAAAAGACATTTCCAACCACCAGCAGGTGGCGCTGTAGGTGGATGTCACTATTTTATATGTACACATTCAGGCTGGGTCCAGCATTCACCGTATGAAGTTTGGGACAGATTGGATAATGTTTGTGGGAGTTATAAGCGACTTCATTTTTTATGGCGAGTCATAAATTTGAGGCGTCGCCACGGCCACGCCCTTTGAGGTTTGAAAAAGTTGATCAATTATTTTTTCCCCCCATGTCTTAAGAGTAACCTGGCCAAGTTTGAAGCTTGTAGCATGAAATCTGTAGGAGGAGTTTGATAAAATGCGAGGTGTGGAAAAAAAAAGACATTTCCAACCACCAGCAGGTGGCGCTATAGGTGGATGTCACTATTTTATAGGTGCGCGTTCAGGCTGGGTCCAGCAATCACCGGATGAACTTTGGGAAAGATTGGATTATGTATGTGGAAGTTATAAGCGACTTCATTTTTCGTGGCGAGTGATGGCGAGTCATCAAACTTTGAGGCGTCGCCACGGCCACGGCCACGCCCTTTAAGTTTTGAAAAAGTTGGCCAATGAATTTTTCCCTCCATGTCTTAAGAGTAACCTGGCCAAGTTTCAAGTCTGTAGCATGAAATCTGTAGGACAAGTTCAATCTTATGCAAGGCGTGGAATCGCTCAAAAATGGCACGAAGACGCACTTTCCATCCAAAATGGCCGCCTTCCTGTCTACGTGGGACCATGGCGGCAAGAGACTTTTTTGTGCGTCTGGGCATGGTGAATCAGTGTACCGAATTTCATTGTCCTACGCGAAACTAACCCCATTACGGGGACCATTTTTAAGCACCGTAGGGGGCGCTACAGAGCCAATGAGCAACTCCCAAAGATATAATGTTTAGATTCTTTCATGTCGTCGACTAGCACGTGGCGCTCGCAAAATTTCCTGAGTTTTCGCATACCTTTTGCAAAGAATAAGAAAGAAAGAATAACTAGAAAGCTGCAAGCAGCTGTGAGCGGGACCGAGGTGTGCGTACGTTGGATGTGCGCACGTTGTGGCATGCGCTGGACTCCGTTGTCGCGCAGCTCTGCCCACACGCACGATACCCTCTGCGTACGTACGACCACATAATAACCCCAATGCGGAGGGGTTTTTGGAAATTTTTAGGGGGCGCCACTGAGCCATTTTGCTCCGCCCACACACGATACCCTTTACATACATACGAGGTCATCAGGGTGGACGTGTGTGCCAAGTTTCATGATCTTGCAATGATGATAAGGCTTTCAAATCACAAACGCCATCACACAATTTTCACCGCCTGGCCACGCCCATACTGTTCAGAGTTTCAAAAAGTTTCTCCATGATTCATTTCCTCCATGTCTTAAGAATAACCTGGCCAAGTTTAAAGCTTGTAGCATTAAATCTGTAGGAGGAGTTCGATAAAATATGAGTTGTGGAAAAAAAGAGACGTTTCCAACGACCAGCAGGTGGCGCTATAGGTGGATGTCGCTATGATAATATGTGCGCGTTCAGGCTGGTTCCAGCATTCATCGTATGAAGTTTGGGACAGATTGGATAATATATGTGGGAGTTATAAGCGACTTCAATTTTCGTGGCGAGTGATGGCGAGTCATCAAACTTTGAGGTGTCGCCACGGCCACGCCCTTTAAGTTTTGAAAAAGTTGGCCAATGAATTTTTCCCTCCATGTCTTAAGAGTAACCTGGCCAAGTTTGAAGTCTGTAGCATTAAATCTGTAGGACAAGTTCGATCTTAAACAAGGCGTGGAATCGGTCAAAAATGGCACGAAAACGCACTTTCCATCCAAAATGGCCGCCTTCCTGTGTAAGTGGGACCATGGCGACAAGAGACTTTGTTTTGCGTCTGGGCATGATGAATGAGTGTACCGAATTTCGTCGTCCCCCGCGAAACTAATCCTATTAAGGGGACCATTTTTAAGCATCATAGGGGGCGCTACAGAGCCAATGAGCGACTCCCAAAAATATAAAGTTTAGATTCTTTCATGTCGTCGACTGGCAGGTGGCGCTCGCAAAATTTCCTGAGTTTTCGCATACCTTTTGCAAAGAATAAGAAAGAACTAGAAAGCTGCAAGCAGCTGTGAGCGGGACCGAGGTGTGCGTACGTTGGGATGTGCGTACGTTGGGGAATGCGCTGAAGGCCGTAGTCGCGCAGCTCTGCCCACACGCAGGATACCCTCTGCGTTAGTACGAGCACATAATAACCCCAATGCGGAGGGGTTGTTGAAAATTTCTAGGGGGCGACACTGAGCCATTTTGCTCCGCCCACACACGATACCCTTTACATACGTACGAGGTCGACAGGGTGGACGTGTGTGCCAAGCTTCATGACTTTGCGATGATGATAAGGCTTTCAAATCAGAAACGCCATTACAAGATTTTCACCGCCTTGCCACGGCCACGCCCTTTGAGGTTTGAAAAAGTTTCTCCATGAATCTTTCCCCCCATGTCTTAAGAGTAACCTGGCCAAGTTTGAAGTCTGTAGCATGAAATCTGTAGGACAAGTTCGATCTTATGCAAGGCGTGGAATCGGCCAAAAATGGCACGAAAACGCACTTTCCATCCTAAATGGCCGCCTTCCTGTGGACGTGGCACTGTGATGGCATGAGACTTTTTGGTGCGTCTGGGCATGATGAATGAGTGTACCAAATTTCGTCGTCTCACGCAAAACTAACCCCAATGTGTGGACCATTTTTAAGTACCCTAGGGGGCGCCACTGAGCCACTTTGCTCCGCCCACACACGATACCCTTCACATACGTACGAGGTTGTCAGGATGGACGTGTGTGCCAAGTTTCATGATGTTGCGATGATGATAAGGCTTTCAAATCACAAACACCATCACACGATTTTCACCGCCTGGCCACGCCCACATTGTTCAGAGTTTGGAAAAGTTTCTCCGTGAATTTTTGCCCCCATGTCTTAAGAGTAACCTGGCTAAGTTTGAAGCTTGTAGCATTAAATCTGTAGGAGGAGTTTTATAAAATGTGAGGTGTGGCAAAAAAAGACGTTTCCGACCACAAGCAGGTGGCGCAATAGGAGGATGTCACTATGATAATATGTACGCGTTCAGGCCGGGTCCAGCATTCACCGTTTGAAGTTTGGGACAGATTGGATAATGAGTGTGGAAGTTATAAGCGACTTAATTCTTCATGGCGAGTCATAACTTTGAGGCGTCGCCACGGCCACGCCCTTTGAGGTTTGAAAAAGTTTCTCCATGACTCTTTCCCCCCATATCTTAAGAGTAATCTGGCCAAGATTGAAGCTTGTAGCATTAAATCTGTAGGACGAGTTCGATCAAATGCGAGATGTGGAGAAAAAAAGAGATGTTTCCAACCCCCAGCAGGTGGCGCTATAGGTGGATGTCGTTATGATAATATGTACGCGTTCAGGCTGGGTCCAGCATTCACCGTATGAAGTTTGGGACAGATTGGATAATGTATGTGGGAGTTATAAGCGACTTAATTTTTTTTGGCGTGTGATGGCGAGTCATCAAACTTTGAGGCGTTGCCACGGCCACGCCCTTTAAGTTTTGAAAAAGTTTCTCCATGATTTTATTCCCCCATGTCTTAAGAGTAACCTGGCCAAGTTTGAAGTCGGTAGCATGAAATCTGTAGGACAAGTTCAATCTTATGCAAGACATGGAATTGGCCAAAAATGGCACGAAAACGCACTTTCCATCCAAAATGGCCGCCTTCCTGTGGACGTGGGACCATGGCGGCAAAAGACTTTTTTGTGCGTCTGGGCATGATGAATGAGTGTACCGAATTTCATTGTCCTACGTGAAACTAACCCCATTGCGGGCACCATTTTTAAGCATTGTAGGGGGCGCTACAGAGTCAATGAGCAACTCCCAAAAATATAAAGTTTAGATTCTTTCATGTCGTCGACTGGCAGGTGGCGCTCGCAAAATTTCCTGAGTTTTCGCATACCTTTTGCAAAGAATAAGAAAGAATAACGGAGGAGAAAAATAACTAGAAAGCTGCAAGCAGCTGTGAGCGGGACCGAGGTGTGCGTACGTTGGATGTGCGCACGTTGGGGCATGCGCTGGATGCCGTAGTCGCGCAGCTCTGCCCACACGCAAGATACCCTCTGCGTACGTACGAGCACATAATAACCCCAATGCGGAGGGGTTTTTGAAAATTTCTAGGGGGCGCCACTGAGCCATTTTTCTCCGCCCACACACGATACCCTTTACATACGTACGAGGTCGTCAGGGTGGACGTGTGTACCAAGTTTCATTACCTTGAGATGATGATAAGGCTTTCAAATCACAAACGTCATCACACGATTTTCACCGCATGGCCACGCCCACACCGTTCAGAGTTTGGAAAAGTTTCTCCATGAATTGTTGCCTCCATGTCTTAAGAGTAACTTGGCTAAGTTTGAAGTTTGTAGCATTAAATCTGTGGGAGGAGTTTGATAAAATGTGAGGTATGGAAAAAAAAGACGTTTCTGACCACCAGCAGGTGGCGCTGTTGGTGGATGTCACTATTTTATCTATGCGCGTTCAGGCTGGGTCCAGATATCACCGTATGAAGTTTGGGACAGATTGGATAATGTATGTGGAAGTTATAAGCGACTTAATTTTTCATGGCGAGTCATAACTTTGAGGCGTCGCCACGGCCACGCCCTTTGAGGTTTGAAAAAGTTTCTCCATGAATTGTTGCCTCCATGTCTTAAGAGTAACCTGGCCAAGTTTGAAGCTTGTAGCATTAAATCTGTAGGACGAGTTCGATCAAATGCGAGATGTGGAAAAAAAGAGATGTTTCCGACCACCAGCAGGTGGCGCTATAGGTGGATGTCGTTATGATAATATGTACGCGTTCAGGCTGGGTCCAGCATTCACCGTATGAAGTTTGGGACAGATTGGATAATGTATGTGGGAGTTATAAGCGACTTCATTTGTTGTGGCGAGTGATGGCGAGTCATCGAACTTTGAGGAGTTGCCACGCCCACGCCCTTTAAGTTTTGAAAAAGTTTCTCCATGAATTTCCCCCCCCATGTCTTAAGAGTAACCTGGCCAAGTTTGAAGTCTGTAGCATGAAATCTGTAAGACAAGTTCGATCTTATGCAAGGCATGGAATCGGCCAAAAATGGCACGAAAACGCACTTTCCATCCAAAATGGCCGCCTTCCTGTGTACGTGGCACCGTGATGGCATGAGACTTTTTGGTGCGTCTGGGCATGATGAATGAGTGTACCGAATTTCGTCGTCCCACGCGAAACTAATCCTATTAAGGGGACCATTTTTATGCACCGTAGGGGGCGCTACAGAGCCAATGAGCGACTCCTAAAAATATAAAGTTTAGATTCTTTCATGTTGTCGACTGGCAGGTGGCGCTCGCAAAATTTCGTGAGTTTTCGCATACCTTTTGCAAAGAATTCGAAATAATAATAATAACTAGAAAGCTGCAAGCAGCTGTGAGCGGGACCGAGTGTGCGTACGTTGGGATGTGCGTACGTTGGGGCATGCGCTGAACGCTGGGGCTGTAGCTCTGCTCACACGCACGATACCCTCTGCGTACGTACGAGCACATAAAAACCCCAATGCGGAGTGGTTTTATGAAAATTTCTAGGGGGCGCCACTGAGCCATTTTGCTCTGCCCACACACAATACCCTTTACATACGTACGAGGTCATCAGGGTGGACGTGTGTGCCAAGTTTCATGACCTTGCGATCATGATAAGGCTTTCAAATCACAAACGCCATCACATGATTTTCACCGCCTGGCCACGCCCACACCGTTCAGAGTTTGGAAAAGTTTCTCCATGAAGTTTTGCCCTCATGTCTTAAGAGTAACCTGGCCATGTTTGAAGATTTTAGCATGAAATATGTAGGAGGAGTTTGATCAAATAAGAGGTGTGGAAAAAAAATGAAGTTTCCGACCACCATTAGGTGGCGCTGTAGGTGGATATCACTTTTTTGTATGTGCACGTTCAGGCTGGGTCCAGCAGTCACCGTATTAAGTTTGGGACAGATTGGATAATGTATGTGGGAGTTATAAGCGACTTAATTTTTTATGGCGCGTCATAAATTTGAGGTGTCGCCACGGCCACGCCCTTTAAGTTTTGAAAAAGTTGGCCAATGATTTTTTCGGCCCATGTCTTAAGAGCAACCTGGCCAAGTTTGAAGGCTTTTGCATTAAATATGTAGGAGGAGTTCGATCAAATGCGAGGTGTGGAAAAAAAAAGACATTTCCAACCACCAGCAGGTGGCGCTATAGGTGGATGTCACTATTTTATATGTGAGCTTTCAGTCTGGGTCCAGCATTCACCGTATGAAGTTTGGGACAGATTGGATAATGTATGTGGGAGTTATAAGCGACTTCATTTTTCGTGGCGAGTGATGGCGAGTCAGCAAACTTTGAGGCGTCGCCACGGCCACGCCCTTTAAGTTTTGAAAAAGTTGGCCTATGAATTTTTCCCTCCATGTCTTAAGAGTAACCTGGCCAAGTTTGCAGTCTGTAGCATTAAATCTGTAGGACAAGTTCGATCTTAAGCAAGGCGTGGAATCGGTCAAAAATGGCACGAAAACGCACTTTCCATCCAAAATGGCCGCCTTCCTGTGTACGTGGGACCATGGCGGCAAGAGACCTTTTTGTGCGTCTTGGCATGATGAATGAGTGTACCGAATTTCGTCGTCCCACGCGAAACTAATCCTATTGCGGGGACAATTTTTAAGCATCGTAGGGGGCGCTACAGAGCCAATGAGCGACTCCCAAAAATATAAAGTTTAGATTCTTTCATGTCGTCGACCGGCACGTGGCGCTCGCAAAATTTCCTGAGTTTTCGCATACCTTTTGCAAAGAATAAGAAAGAAAGAATAATAATAAACCTTACAGATACAATAGGGTCCTTGCAGTTTCACTGCTCGGTCCCTAACTAGAAAGCTGCAAGCAGCTGTGAGCGGGACCGAGGTGTGCGTACGTTGGATGTGCGCACGTTGGGGCATGCGCTGGATGCCGTAGTCGCGCAGCTCTGCCCACACGCACGATACCCTCTGCGTACGTACGAGCACATAATAACCCGAATGCGGAGGGGTTTTTGAAAATTTCTAGGGGGCGCCACTGAGCCATTTTGCTCCGCCCACACACAATACCCTTTACATACGTACGAGGTCGTCAGGGTGGACGTGTGTGCCAAGTTTCATGACTTTACGATGATGATAAGGCTTTCATATTACAAACGCCATCACACGATTTTCACCTTTGGCCACGCCCACACCGTTCACAGTTTGGAAAAGTTTCTCCATGAAGTTTTGCCCTCATGTCTTAAGAGTAACCTGGCCAAGTTTGAAGATTTTAGCATGAAATATGTAGGAGGAGTTTGATCAAATAAGAGGCCTGGAAAAAAATGAAGTTTCCAACCACCATTAGGTGGCGCTGTAGGTGGATATCACTTTTTTGTATGTGCACGTTCAGGCTGGGTCCAGCATTCACCGTATGAAGTTTGGGACAGATTGGATAATGTATGTGGGAGTTATAAGCGACTTAATTTTTTATGGCGCGTCATAAATTTGAGGTGTCGCCACGGCCACGCCCTTTAAGTTTTGAAAAAGTTGGCCAATGATTTTTTCGGCCCATGTCTTAAGAGCAACCTGGCCAAGTTTGAAGGTTTTTGTATTAAATATGTAGGAGGAGTTCGATCAAATGCGAGGTGTGGAAAAAAAAAGACATTTCCAACCACCAGCAGGTGGCGCTATAGGTGGATGTCACTATTTTATATGTGAGCTTTCAGTCTGGGTCCAGCATTCACCGTATGAAGTTTGGGACAGATTGGATAATATATGTGGGAGTTATAAGCGACTTCATTTTTCGTGGCGAGTGATGGCGAGTCATCAAACTTTGAGGCGTCGCCACGGCCACGCCCTTTAAGTTTTGAAAAAGTTGGCCAATGAATTTTTCCCTCCATGTCTTAAGAGTAACCTGGCCAAGTTTGAAGTCTGTAGCATTAAATCTGTAGGACAAGTTCGATCTTAAGCAAGGCGTGGAATAGGTCAAAATTGGCACGAAAACGCACTTTCCATCCAAAATGGCCGCCTTCCTGTGTACGTGGGACCATGGCGGCAAGAGACTTTTTTTTGCGTCTGGGCATGATGAATGAGTGTACCGAATTTCGTCGTCCCACGCGAAACTAATCCTATTAAGGGGACCATTTTTAAGCATCATAGGGGGCGCTACAGAGTCAATGAGCGACTCCCAAAAATATAAAGTTTAGATTCTTTCATGTCGTCGACTGGCAGGTGGCGCTCACAAAATTTCCTGAGTTTTCGCATACCTTTTGCAAAGAATAAGAAAGAACTAGAAAGCTGCAAGCAGCTGTGAGCGGGACCGAGGTGTGCGTACGTTGGGATGTGCGCATGTTGGGGAATGCGCTGGACGCTTGAGCTGCAGCTCTGCCCACACGCACGATACCCTCTGCATACTTACAAGCACATAAAAACCCAAATGCGGAGGGGTTTTTGAAAATTTCTAGGGGGCGCCACTGAGCCATTTTGCTCCGCCCACACACGATACCCTTTACATACGTACGAGGTCATCAGGGTGGACGTGTGTGCCAAGTTTCATGACCTTGCGATCATGATAAGGCTTTCAAATCACAAACGCCATCACACGATTTTCACCGCCTGGCCACGCCCACACCATTCTGAGTTTGGAAAAGTTTCTCCATGAATTTTTCCCCCCATGTCTTAAGAGTAACCTGGCCAAGTTTGAAGCCTGTAGCATTAAATCTGTAGGAGGAGTTTGAGGTGTGGAAAAAAAAGACGTTTCCAACCCCCAGCAGGTGGCGTTGTAGGTGTTTATCACTGTTTTATATGTGCGCATTCAGGCTGGGTCCAGCAATCACCGTATGAAGTTTGGGACAGATTGGATAATGTATGTGGAAGTTATAAGCGACTTAATTTTTCATGGCGAGTCATAAATTTGAGGCGTGGCCACGGCCACGCCCTTTGAGGTTTGAAAAAGTTTCTCCATGAATTTTTCCCCCCATGTCTTAAGAGTAACCTGGCCAAGTTTGAAGTGTGTAGCATTAAATCTGTAGGACGAGTTCGATCAAATGCGAGGTGTGGGAAAAAAAAGACGTTTCCGACCACCAGCAGGTGGCGCTGTAGGTTGATGTCACTATGTTATATGTGCGCGTTCAGGCTGGGTCCAGCATTCACCGTATGAAGTTTGGGACAGATTGGATAATGTATGTGGAAGTTATAAGCGACTTCATTTTTTGTGGCGAGTGATGGCGAGTCATCGAACTTTGAGAAGTCGCCACGGCCACGCCCTTTAAGTTTTGAAAAAGTTTCCCCATGAATTTTTCCCCCCATGTCTTAAGAGTAACCTGGCCAAGTTTGAAGTCTGTAGCATTAAATCTGTAGGACAAGTTCGATCTTGTGCAAGGCGTGGAATCGGTCAAAAATGGCACGAAAACTCACCTTCCATCCAAAATGGCCGCCTTCCTGTGGACGTGGGACCATGGCGGCAAGAGATTTTTTTGTGCGTCTGGGCATGATGAATGAGTGTACCGAATTTCGTTGTCCCACGCGAAAGTAATCCTATTAAGTGGACCATTTTTAAGCATCATAGGGGGCGCTACAGAGTCAATGAGCGACTCCCAAAAATATAAAGTTTAGATTCTTTCATGTCGTCGACTGGCAGGTGGCGCTCGCAAAATTTCCTGAGTTTTCGCATACCTTTTGCAAAGAATAAGAAAGAATAACGGAGGAGGAGGAGAAAAATAATAATCCTTACAGATACAATAGGGTCCTTGCAGTTTCACTGCTCGGTCCCTAACTAGAAAGCTGCAAGCAGCTGTGAGCGGGACCGAGGTGTGCGTACGTTGGGATATGCGTACGTTGGGGAATGCGCTGGACGCCGTAGTCGCGCAGCTCTGCCCACACGCAGGATACCCTCTGCGTTAGTACGAGTACATAATAACCCCAATGCGGAGGGGTTGTTGAAAATTTCTAGGGGGCGACACTGAGTCATTTTGCTCCGCCCACACACGATACCCTTTACATACGTACGAGGTCGACAGGGTGGACGTGTGTGCCAAGCTTAATGACTTTGCGATGATGATAAGGCTTTCAAATCAGAAACGCCATTACAAGATTTTCACCGCCTTGCTACGGCCACGCCCTTTGAGATTTGAAAAAGTTTCTCCATGAATTTTTCCCCCCATGTCTTAAGAGTAATCTGGCCAAGATTGAAGCTTGTAGCATTAAATCTGTAGGACGAGTTCGATCAAATGCGAGGTGTGGAAAAAAAAGAGATGTTTCCAACCCCCAGCAGGTGGCGCTATAGGTGGATGTCGCTATGATAATATGTACACATTCAGGCTGGTTCCAGCATTCACCGAATGAAGTTTGGGACAGATTAAATAATGTATGTGGGAGTTATAAGCGACTTCATTTTTTGTGGCGAGTGATGGCGAGTCATCGAACTTTGAGGCGTCGCCACGGCCACGCCCTTTGAGGTTTGAAAAAGTTTCTCCATGAATCTTTCCCCCCATGTCTTAAGAGTAACCTGGCCAAGTTTGAAGTCTGAAGCATGAAATCTGTAGGATAAGTTCGATCTTATGCAAGGCGTGGAATCGGCCAAAAATGGCACGAAAACGCACTTTCCATCCTAAATGGCCGCCTTCCTGTGGACGTGGCACCGTGATGGCATGAGACTTTTTGGTGCGTCTGGGCATGATGAATGAGTGTACCGAATTTCGTCGTCCCACGCAAAACTAACCCCAATGTGTGGACCATTTTTAAGTACCTTAGGGGGCGCCACTGAGCCACTTTGCTCCGCCCACATACGATACCCTTCACATACGTACGAGGTTGTCAGGATGGACGTGTGTGCCAAGTTTCATGACGTTGTGATGATGATAAGGCTTTCAAATCACAAACACCATCACACGATTTTCACCGCCTGGCCACGCCCACATTGTTCAGAGTTTGGAAAAGTTTCTCCATGAATTTTTGCCCCCATGTCCTAAGAGTAACCTGGCCAAGTTTGAAGCTTGTAGCATTAAATCTGTAGGAGGAGTTTTATAAAATGTGAGGTGTGGCAAAAAAAGACGTTTCCGACCACCAGCAGGTGGCGCAATAGAAGGATGTCACTATGATAATATGTACGCGTTCAGGCCGGGTCCAGAATTAACCGTTTGAAGTTTGGGACAGACTGGATAATGAGTGTGGAAGTTATAAGCGACTTAATTCTTCATGGCGAGTCATAACTTTGAGGCGTCGCCACGGCCACGCCCTTTGAGGTTTGAAAAAGTTTCTCCATGACTCTTTCCCCCCATGTCTTAAGAGTAATCTGGCCAAGTTTGAAGCTTGTAGCATGAAATCTGTAGGACGAGTTCGATCAAATGCGAGATGTGGAAAAAAAGAGATGTTTCCAACCCCCAGCAGGTGGCGCTATAGGTGGATGTCGTTATGATAATATGTACGCGTTCAGGCTGGGTCCAGCATTCACCGTATGAAGTTTGGGACAGATTGGATAATGTATGTGGGAGTTATAAGCGACTTAATTTTGTTTGGCGTGTGATGGCGAGTCATCAAACTTTGAGGCGTCGCCACGGCCACGCCCTTTAAGTTTTGAAAAAGTTTCTCCATGAATTCCCCCCCCCATGTCTTAAGAGTAACCTGGCCAAGTTTGAAGTCTGTAGCATTAAATCTGTAGGACAAGTTCGATCTTAAGCAAGGCGTGGAATCGGTCAAAAATGGCACGAAAACGCACTTTCCATTCAAAATGGCCGCCATGCTGTAGGCGTGGGACCATAGCGGCAAGAGACTTTTTTGTGCGTCTGGGCATGATGAATGAGTGTACCGAATTTCATTGTCCTACGCGAAACTAATCCTATTAAGTGGACCATTTTTAAGCATCATAGGGGGCGCTACAGAGTCAATGAGCAACTCCCAAAAATATAAAGTTTAGATTCTTTCATGTCGTCGACTGGCAGGTGGCGCTCGCAAAATTTCCTGAGTTTTCGCATACCTTTTGCAAAGAATAAGAATAACGGAGAAAAATAATAATCCTTACAGATACAATAGGGTCCTTGCAGTTTCACTGCTCGGTCCCTAATTATATAATATTAATTAATTGAATTCCAATTGGCTTGAATTGGACTTACTATCTAAGTGCCTTGAGATGACATTTGTTGTATTTGGCGCTATATAAATAAAAATGAATTGAATTGAATAGGGTCCTTGCAGTTTCACTGCTCGGTCCCTAATAAACCTAACAGATACAATAGGGTCCTTGCAGTGATATCGGCCCTCGCAGCCAAGCGCAGCTCCGGCCTTGCGACCGCCGGCATCGCCGCCCCGACGTGGTCATCGACGCCGTCACGCGTCTCACGCGCACGTCCACTGGGCGGAGCGCGCGACGAATCTCCCAAATCGCCTTCAGTCCACGACAGTACGACACCAGTGGCGCGTGTTCAAAGTTGGAGCGATATCTCACCTTCCAGACAGGAGTTACCGTCACTTCCTGTTTTGTGGGGGCGGGGTTTAGCGACGTCAGAAATATACCACACCAACGTGTGAAGCTTTGCTCCGTAATGATGCACAAAAATATCGCAAGCCAATGCTGCCATATCCACATGTCGAGAGCACACGTTATATATCTTAACGATCGCGTTCTGTTTTTTTATATCACGCGTGGTATAAGGACACCCGTAAAAAGCCCCCCTTTTTACTCCTTACGGGACGCGCTGTATAATGCTTGAGCACGCGTGCCGAAATACACCACGTGTCCTCTAGATGGCCAGTGCCACACTGAACTTACCTTTACACAGGGGATGTTCCAGCTTGATTATTATGTTTTATTATATATAATATACAAAGACATAGGCGCAGTGTGCAGTTGCAACACTGACAACAATGTCCAACACATGGTAAAATTATGTAGCATAAAATAATAAGACACATACAAGGCAATTTAGGCACACAAAGATGTTAAAAGCAGTGGCTTAAGACAAGAAGCTAAAAACTTGGGGAAGAAAAATACCCTACAGTCATGAGGTGAGCATCTAGAGGACGCGTGGTGTATTTCGGCACGCGTGCTCAAGCATTATACAGCGCGTCCCGTAAGGAGTAAAAAGGGGCGCTTTTTACGGGTGTCCTTATACCACGCGTGATATAAGAAAACAGAACGCGATTGTTAAGATATATAACTCTCGGCTGCTCTCGACGTTTGGATATGGCAGCTTAGGCTTGTGATACAAAAAATAAGGTGCAGATCGGATGGTGTCTCAAGGAGATATAGCTGTTTAAATGATCTAGGGGGCGCAGTGGAGTCACACTTCAATATAATCCTATTGGGCTCTTTAGATGTTAACAAAGGTCATTTATATCTAGTTTGGTGCAAATTGGGTGATGCATGTGAGATTTAAAGCCGAACGTATGCAATGTTTTAAATATACAAATTTGTGTTGGAATTATTATAGTAATGTAATAAAAATATGTCAGTTTAACATTTTGTATGTTTCATCTTTTGAAAAGTTCTTAAGTTTATGCATTGCTTCAGTCCTGTGCAGTGGGTTAAAATATAAGCTATGTGGTGTAATATTCAATATGCCACATCATAGATAAATAACAGTTTTGAGTATTTCCAGTTAAGGAATGTCATAAGCTGGATTCGAACCGGCGTCATAAAATGTATCTCGTTTCTGAAACATGTGCCTTATCCATTAGGCCACAGATCACTGCTTGATAGTTGGTGTGACAAAGAGCTTATAGTCATAGATGAGACAAATTGATGTATGCAGAATTTGTGTTATTTCTATTTTAACTGGCTATAGCAATAATCATGTCATTGAAAACGTGATTTTCAGTAATAAGTAAAATGAGGTGAGGAGTTTAGATATCATTCATTTTTGGTTTTGTCAACAGAGGTGTGTTTGCTGTTACACGTGACTTCTGCTTTCCTATGTTACAGATATTCAGATAAAGGTTGGGTAGGGGATCTTTTTCTGGAACATTTTTTTACATATTGCTTGAAATACTCGTCACACCGCCATTGCAACCAATTACTTAAAAGTTTTGACACAGATATGAAAAGTTTTAGTGGCCTCTAGAACGTACAATCTAGGAAAAACAGTATCCAATCATACTGAACAGACCGTTAACGATGATTGGATACTGATGCCGTTTATCAAACTGCAATCTGCTCCTCCCTCCCCCTCCTTCTCCCTGTGCGCATACTTTACTCCTTGAACGAATTACGCGTCCAGAAGCTTGGCAGGAAGCTAAACTAGTTTAATAATGCTAGCACCTAGCATTATTAAACATATAGTTATCATATACTAAATACGGCAACGATCGATGCTTGCTGTCAGAACAGCGCTCGTGCACCTTCATGTCTGCGCGTTCATGTACTCTAGAGGCGTGCCTTCGGGGGAAAAGTGAAGAAAAGGGTTGGGACTTTTTACCTGTGTATTTTCAAAATGCAGCTTCGCTGGACTCAAAATCCAGGATCTCCTACCCTACCTTTAAGTAATATGTAAATGCATCCAACAGTGCTTGGGGTTACATTTTCAACGATAATTAATGGTATAGAAGCAAAGAGTAGGGTGGAGTGCAGAAGCTTTATGCTGTAACTCATTAAGGTGTATTTATAGAGATTTATTGTTTCAAAATGAATTTGTAGTGCAAAGTAAATTAACAGCTGTTGCTTTTGCGATTTAAATGACAATATTGTGGTCAAATAATGCATGTTATGAGTAGTCCAATAATGTTTTAACATCTACCGTCCATTGATTATCTGTAGAATAACTTTAGAAGTGGTTGTAACGTTTAATAATACGAGCTTCTGCTACAGTTGATTTTATTTTGAAGTGCTTGGAATCAACTTCTGGTTTTCACAGTACGTGTCTGCAACGAAACGCCCTGATGCGCTCTTTGCCAGAAAAATTCAATCATACAGGTACACATCCAGTCTTTTGTGTTTTTTTTTGTATTGTATGAGTAAGTTTTTTATTGTCTTTAAATTGTTATAATAATTTTGCATTGTTTACATATACATATATATATATATATATGTGTGTGTTTTTGTGTTTTGTAGAAATGGCTGTTTCTTCGCCTTCAAAGTTCCCCGAGTTTACTGACGAGGAGATGAAGTCCGCTAAACAGTCGGCCCAGCTTGCTTGTGTGAGTGTTGTTTTTGTTGTTGTTGAGTAATTATAAAATGAATGTTAGTGAATACATTTATAAATTTGTATAAGTATTTAAGAGTAATTAATATATTAGCGCTAGGGTACATTTTTGTTTTGCTATTATTACGAAAGATTTAGCTCCAGTTCGCCACAGGGGTAGAGACGACATTTTGTTAATGGGATTGAGTTGTAGTTACCGCTGCAGTGCGTATTAATAAACATTTTTGGAACAGACGGTGTAAAAGTAGACTTATTTGTTTGTTATTAACGTTTTTCGTCATTGTAAATGGTGTTCAAACAGTTTGTGATATTTGTTGTTGTTTTTCATTAGTCATAAAATGAAGTTTAGTGAATACATTTATAAATTAGTATAAGTAATGAGTAATTAATATTTCAGAGTTAATGTACATTTATGTTTTGCACATAGAACGGCTTTTGCTACTTTTAAAAGTAAGTTGGTATGAGGGTTGTGTCGCCATGCTTTGGGTATTTGCACGAGGTGAAGATACGCCATTTTGTCAATGGAAAATTTCCTACTTCCATTGAGAATGAGGTGTCACGTGACTCTGGTCGGCCATGTTGGTAGGAGACGCTATTGGTTGCCAGGGGCAACGCCATCAGAATTTAACAGAGGCGTGCCTATGTATTCCAGATATCTTCCCGCATTTGTAATTTCGGCAGGACAGAGACGAATACAAAAAAAAAGAAAGAAAGTAAAGCAATGCAGAATGATAAGGCAAAAGAAAAGGGACCTTACAGGGACAAGCTTATTACAATTACAAAGAAGCGGTATTTGGAGAAGCTCTTGAGCATCCAAAATATTGATCCTTACGAGCTCCCTGCAGCAGAACGGCACAGAAACCTGGACTAGTTATCTCTGTGCACATATATGGACATAGTAAATTATTTTGTCTTTGGTGTAAGTTAGTACATACAAGTTAAGACTTGTTTCGTAAACAGTAGATTAAGGAGATGTTCAATGTACACAAACATTTCCAATGTTTTGATGTATGCTAAAGCTTATGTTTAGGTATTTAGTTGTCATTTGATTTTAGCCCAACGACACATTTAATTCTCAACGTCTGTACTTCTTGGGAGCTGAAAAAGCAGCTATTTGAATTACTTATTATATGTACCACAAACAGTGCTTTTTGTCTGCTCATTAAAAGGAAAAAAATAATTGAATTAGCTTAAATATGTTTTTTTTTTTTAAATGCTTACTCACGCGGAGTTCAAAGTTAAGTTTACGCCAAATATAATCTGGTGTTTAGTACAATGTGGCGTCTCCTCGTGAGGTCAGACGCCTGCTCTCCCTGATGCTGCATCCATTTAGGAAACCTAAAAAAATGTATTTTGTTGTTCCTATGTTTCCCAAACGTATTATGTGTGGTACTGGAACAGTTCTTCACACAGCAGTGATTTCCAGGCATGTTCTTGCAATTCTGCACTATTTAAACTTACTGATTTAAAAACACACGCGTACACTGTAAACGAACGGAGAGAATGCCGTTTTCACGCTAGCATCCTGCCAACATGGCGGATAGGGGCGGGGCTCTGTACTATGACGGCAACTCCTCATTCTTTTTAGCCAAAGAATGAATTCAGTTGTAAAACTCGATTGAAGCATGTTTTGACAATTAATTATATCAAATCAAAACTCAATGACAATAGAGAGAACAATAACTTCATTGTTCATAGGGTGTGTTGAAGATGAAACATTGTTTTTGAAAATATGATAAACAGCTAATTAAGTTTCAGAGCGAGTAGGGTTAGATAAAGAAGACAACATGACAAGGAAAAGACTAGAATTTGCATGGATGGGTTATGTTTCAGGGGTATTTTTCTGCATAAATAGTATTAGGATGGAACATTAAATGTGTAATTGTATCACGTTCCCTATAGTATTGGACATTAATTACTAGTATGTCAATTTTTGTTTTTATTAAAGTGAGTGTATTATTCAAAATTCACATTTTTTATAATGTTTGACTTTCATTTTGGTCTACATTTGTCTTAATTTCAGTCAAAGTGTTATTTCTCCTGCATTATGCTAGAAATTTTGATCAATATGTTCATTTCAAAAGTAAAAATGAAGGATTATATGGTCAGTATGAAAAATGTACATGTATTTTATGTTATAATATTAGGAGTTTTGTCTCATCTAATACTGAATGTTTGTTTTTCATTTACAGTACCTGTGTTCTGACCCTTCAGTAACACGGGAGGATGTTTATTTCAAGATGACAGAGAGTTTTAAAAGATGCCTGGATCTTTTGGTTAAAAAGGAGAGGCAGAAGAAGAGCCAGGAACAGCGGGGTGACGTCCTGGCTGAAGAGATAAAAAATCTACAGATCAAATTAGTTTCATGCCAGGAGGAGTTGGATGTGCTTAAAAGCACAATCGCTTTTTGCATTGATGGTATGTATATGTGTAATGTTGGTTGTTATTGGTGGGTTTTATTAATGTTTTTATTGTTTTTATGGTCATTTATATTTTTGAACAACAAAATAACTAAATTTCTATTTTGTAGTTGAAGACATTTTGTTTCTATGTAAGTAGGTTTTTCAAGTCAAAAAGGTGATTGTTATAAGTTTGTTATTTTATGTTTGAGGTATTTGGAGACTGGATTTAGGTGCTGTTTAGACATATCCGGGTATTTTGATGAACGAAGACCTTTCCCTCTGTTTGTGCATTTCGTTTATATACAAACAGAGTTTTTCCTCTGAAAACGAGGCATAAAAAAAACTTTGGCAAAAGTGGAGATTTTTAAAAAACTTTGTTTAGCGTTTGTGTATAAACTGGTTGAAAGAGACAAAACAGAGTTTTGGGCAATATCCGTGGTAAAATACTGACGTCCATTGTTTATCTGGCAAGCATGGGGGTACTAGCAGCATTAATGTTTTTAAGAGCTATACTCGCTTGTGTGCTTTATTGACCAACAAAGATGCATTAGGGCTCGGAGGGCAGCAATTGTGGAGCTTCTTTTGGCAGACAGAGCCTGGCCATACCATCGCCAGCGACGGCGATTCTGGGTTAGACTCGGATGGACTGCGTATTTATGCTAATCAATGTAGACGTGTTTTTTTTTTTTTAAACGGGGCTGTGTGCACCTTGTTATTTTTGCAAACGAAGGTTATGAAATATGCGTTTATCAAAATACCTGGGTATGTGTAAACAGCACCTTAGATGCAAATAATAGAGGTTTGTCAGGGTCATTATTAGTTGGGCATCACTCATGGGCCATTCGCTGTTTAATATTTTGAGTGAACTGACATCATTTCAGATTTGTGGAAGTTATTTTGGTGAAATATGAAGGTAACAATGTAGGTGTTTTAATATTGTTTTTATGAGGCTGTATTGTTGAAATTGAGGATATTTGACATGTTTATAGAAGTGTCTTATAGAATTTCACAATATTACCTTCTGATATATGGTGTAGAATATATGTGTAAATTTCATACTATCTGTTCTATAATCGTGTTTTTCATATTATATTTTTTTAGAAAAGGAGGACAAGGAAGTCCAAACAGAGGTGGAGGGAGAATGTATCTCCAATTAGCTGAAGATGTGTTTGTGTTAATTTAGTTTTTTATGTATATTTTTTATATATAGTTTTTTTTATGTACATTTTTTATATATAGTTATTTTGATTATTTTTTTTGTAAATGTTTTTGTTATAGTGTTGTGTGGTGTGTAAATAAATAATAATATTTTTATTTCAGTTTGTGTGTCAGTGTGTTTGTTTTAAATATACAAATTTGGGTTGGAATTATTATGGAAAATAGTAATGTAATAAATATATGAGTCTAACATTTTGTATGTTTCATCTATTGGAAACTTCTTAAGTTTATGCATTGCTTCAGTCCTGTGCAGTGGGTTAAAATATAAGCTATGTGGTAGCCTGATAAACCAGCCTAAATGGATTGGATGTCTAATTTAGTCTGGCACCGATCAATGGATACAACGGAACATTGTTGATGAGCACAACCCGTTGTCTTTCAAACCGCGTCTGTGCCTATAGGCCAATGCTCTGACCAATCAGCGCAACTGACTGTGACGTAGTAAGCGCGACAGAAAGCTTTGGTGGGAGGGGACTCTTCCAAAACTGATGCCAAGCACAGATTCTATAATAGGACAGATACGCCACTCACGGTGCATTTCCGGTTTCCAACGAGGCGATTTTGGTTGCAGTTCCACCCTCTGTCCACGTGGGGCGCCCAATTTTGGAGACCAGAATGAATGGAGTCCTATGGAGCTATACGCCCTTTCGTGCCCTTATCTCAAGATATAATTTTTTCTCTAGTAATTCGAATGTTGTTTTCGAAAAAGGGTGTTTAGAAAATACCCATGGCTGAGTTTTAGATTTTTAGAGCCACTCATTTGCTTAAAAAAAGGATTTGAAGTGTATATGACGTCATACATAGCGGGTCGACCAGCTGTCATTAGCACAATGCTAGCGCGTTGTGGACAACAAGAAGCCAACCAGTAAGAAATCAAAGCGATATATGTACTCGTTCAGTAGATTTTTTACTTGAAACCCATGTTGAGCTCTCAGAAACTACATTCAAATCTGAGCGCTCTTGAGGAGACTTAGGTGAAACTGACCATTTGTAGCATCTAGCTCCATAGGGCCCCATTCATTCTGGTCTCCACCGACGCTCCCAGTGGAATTCTGGTGGAACTGCAGCCAAAAAGCCGGTACAATGGGGCTTAATACAGAGTGGCAAGGCTGTTCGTTATAATGGCTGTGTGCCAAGGCTGAATCAAACGAGCACTGTTCCATTGCCGCCGCCATCTTTCTTGTTGTGCTTTCGCTTGTCTATGTTCGCTTCCACTGCCCAACGTCGCACTGCTCTGTCGTCACTCCCTCAAAACCCCGCACCAGAACCCTCTGGCCCGCCCGCGTTGATTCAAAACACATCTCTGCGTTGTGATTGGTTTAGTTGCCATCTGCCAGATGCAGGGCAGTATTTTCAAAATGACAAGTGGATCGAGGCCAGACCCAACCGCAGGCAAAACATTTTGCCGTCCAGCAGTTGGCGCTGGTTTTCCAGGCTAGCTATGTGGTGTAATATTCAATATGCCACATCAGAGATAAATAACAGTTTTGAATCTTTTTTGTATCTGAGTAAAATAATTTTTTATCAGATTTTATAAGTTTTGGAACTCATGACTTAACACTTGGACACCTGGTAAAACAGAAGTAATTTTAAACAATACACATTAAGGGACGTCGTAAGTCGGATTCGAACCCGTGACAAGAAATCTAGCACGGTAGCGATGCATGTGCCATATCCACTATGCCAGGGATCCTGCTAGATATCCAGAATGAAGTCGGTTGTCCGAGTTGCAGTTAATAGAGCTTGAAAGTCCCGCCCCCTTTTTTGCTTCTTCTTCCCACTTCCGTCGTCCCCATGGGACCTCATGCCTGGATCTACTGACATGGGCAGGATTATGTCTTCTGTTCCCAGTCATTATATGCCTTTTTACAGTACACGCATGATGTTCTGGGGTTAAATATGGATGAGTTCATGCAAAAACATTGGCGATTTGTCGTAGGAGTGCCTGGTTAAACGTTGTAAAAAAAAGTTAGGGTAAAAAGACTACATTGCGTCGCATATGCTACGTCACTGATCCCACATTAACTGTATACCGGCGGTCTCGCTGGCTGGCATAGACGAAGCCAGACATATCACCACCAGCATAGCAGAAGCTCTCCACGTGCCCCGACTGGTAGTGGTTCTCTCCTCGGCTCACAAGTTTTCGTTCGCCCTCGAAAAACTGAGTGAAACTGGCCAACGACAGCGCCATTCTTCCACTCCTCCGCGCGCCCAAACGTGATGACGTTTATTTTCCGTGCCAAACGCTACATGCTGTAGTTCGGGAAATGCTCAGAAAAATAACTTAACAATGAAGCACTTATGCCCGCTAAACTGTTACACTACTGGTATGAAAAAATATTAAAAAATGTCCTACACAACATATGTGAAATGCAAGACTCAATTCCATCAAGCGCAAAAAATAGTTTTATTCCGTCTTGGCTCCGTCATTGACTTGAATTGCAAATTATTACACTTCCGTGGTCCCGAGGGGAGGAAGTTGAATGACGTCAAGGAGGCGGGACTTTCAAGCTCTATTTGCGGCCTACTGTTGCATTGTGGGTATTGTAGTGTTGGTGTGTGCATGGTAACAGGTTTGTAGTCATATTATTATTATAAATTATTTGCATCGTATGAGTACGTTTTTTTTATTGTTATTGTAGCAAGGATAGGATTTAAGTAATAAATAACAGTTTGGAGTATTTTTTTGTAATTAATAGCCTGTGTTCTGTATGACGTGATTTCCGTTTCCTTTCTTTCTGGGGCTGGCCGCGCCTGGTTTAAAAGTTCGCTTTCGTCAAACACTCTCAGTTCTCGAATGTTCTTCGAACGTTTGTGAGCTTGAAGGTTTTCAAACAGTTGAAAAACTGCTGAACGCTTTTTCTTCATTTTTCTGCAAATTGTCGACTGTTGGACTTTATTTTTCCGAGGTAAGTTTTGTTAAGTTATTTTTTTTTTTAAATCAGTTAAGGTTGACCGTGATTCTGTTTTGATAATTAATACTTTGAAGTTTATTTAAAATGACTCAGTTTGAAAATATCAATCTTTTTGTAAAGATAAAATACGAAAGAATGAATGAATGTAATATTAACTGTGTAAGGTAAGGGCGTTAATAGTGTGTTTTTTGGGACGCTGTCGGTGGCTTGCGTGCCTCGTGCTGCGTTTAAAAGCATGGCTGCTAACAAAAGGCTGCACTGTAAACGAACGGGGAGACTGGCGTTTTTACGCTAGCATCCTGCCAACATGGCGGATAGGGACGGGGCTCTGTACTACAACGATTCTCAATACAGTCTGTTCACTTTTCTTCGGTTGAAATTAAAAATGATTTTGTTTTATTGATAATTGTGTAGCATCAAAGCAAATGTAGACGGTATTTAAATTACATGCGTTTTAAAGGAGAACTCCGGTATTTTCAACATTAAGCCTCATTTCTGAGAGAAAGAAGACATGTTTGTAGTTCTCTCGCACTGGAAATGCAATACACCTAGCAGCATTTCTGGTGCGAGAGAACTACAAACATGGCCTCTACAACGAACATCCAGTCTTCAATACAACTCAATGGGATTTACAAAATGTAAAATAAAACACGACAGAAGCAACTTTTCGCAACGAAATTTGATATGGATTACCAGTGCACACCAGTAACCACTCCGGTGAGTTCATGATTTTGAAAACGGACGTTTATGGTGCTTTTACGGACCTTTTAGTTTGCCTCATGCTTTCCATTCTGAAGCGGGTTGAGAAGAATCAAAATTAGGCAAATACCGGAGACGGCAATAAACATCAAAAAAGCGCTGAGGGGGGGTTCTAAAACATTGCAGACGACTCAGAAAAGAGGCTTAATGTTGAAAATACCAGAGTTCTCCTTTAATAAGCCGCAAAGGTGTGTTTTTTTTTTCGTTTTTTTTTTGTGCTGCTGTTTTAAAAATAAGTGACTGATTTTGATAGATACTTTGAGCTGGTAGTAGTTGTTTTTTTTTATTGGGATTTTGTGTATACATATTTTTTAAAATTATTTAAACTAAAGGCTG
Source organism: Odontesthes bonariensis (assembly GCF_027942865.1). NCBI lineage: Eukaryota > Metazoa > Chordata > Actinopteri > Atheriniformes > Atherinopsidae > Odontesthes > Odontesthes bonariensis. Next base: position 2,708,580 of record NC_134510.1, read on the forward strand.
ATTCATACCTCTTAAAGCTGCCGTCGGCAACTTTTATTTACCGTAGTCATATTAGCATGAACTGTTTTGGGAATCTGGAAGTAGAATATTAAATGGGCTGTTTAGGAAAAATCCCGAATTCTGTAGCTTTCTCTAAAGCCTGTAATCATGCTTGCAAAAATCGAAGGCTGGTTTATTATTTATCTATTATCTGAGCAGAACATTCACAACCAAGTGTTCCAAGCTGAGCGTGAGTCTGCCCCTAGCTTGTGTGTGCGCACACTGGTGTGAACTCACGTCCACAGAGGGGGAGTGACCTGAAAGTCGGAAAATTCGAAATTAAACAACTTTCAGGTCCGTCCCCCTCTGTGGACGAGTTTGTGCACGTTCCTTTTCAATGGTTTTATGTATTTACTGGCTTTCACTGTGCAGAAAACTTTCAAATCATTTGCAGTCAACTTAACATTACTGCTTACTTTCATAATTAGGATAAATGGTAGTATTTGCTCTTGTAAATATATGTATTTTTAACAGATTTTAGTAGTTGTCTTTTTGTATATTGTCTTCTCATCATTGAGACTGTGCTGTAATCCTTTATGTTTTTGTCATATTTCTCTAATGTCAATTTGCAGATGCCACGAATTACTCGTAGATCTCAAGCTGCTCGTCGTCGCGCTGAGGCTTCGCCTGTTCAGCGCATTGGCGTACCAACGCCATCCAGTGACTTTGTTGGCCGTGAGTATCATTTATATATTATTAAAGAATGGAGAGTATTTGTATATTCTGTGTGCTAATATATATTGTTTTTAGTGATTAATATATATCTTTTTCTTTATAGGCCATGGAAGTGGGCGAAGACACAAAGTGAACGAATGGCCAATTAGCGAGATAACTGGGCGCAGGCACAAGCTGGTCATTCCGGATGGGAGCCTTGATAAGAAAGTATGAATATTTTCATGATATTCAAATATACAATGTAGAAATGGATTGCTTATTGTCATCTAGCTATAATTTGTATTTTTTTTTGTTTTTTTTTCATAGCTGGTTCTTGTTATCGGGGCGTCCCATTTGCGGTCCTTGGCAGATGGCATCGTTAAAATGCAAGGAGGCTGCATATCTTTTGGATTCATGTCGACTCCAGGGGCTGACGCAGATCAGCTGCGCAAGGAGGTTGAAAAGGTTGTACTTCCTCGTGGTCCTGACGCTATTTGCGTTTTTGCTCCTTCCAACAACCTCACGTCCAGCATCAACCACGAAGACGCGGGACGGGCCTTTAAGATGTACCTTGAGGCAGTTCGTGAGCGCTGCACTAAGGTGTGTTATTGTTTTTTCAAGTCAAGTTTATTTATATAGCGCATTTCAGACACAAGTGCAATTCAACGGCTTCACATTAAAAAAGGGAAAAGAATAAACGTAACAAAAGGGAATTAAAAAGCTTAAAACACCAAGCATCAGTAGTTGATGTATTTGTAAATAATATAATTTAATAATGCAATTCTTTCTTTAGGTTTTCTGTATCGGTATGATTCCACGCTTGACGGAATCCATGGAGAAACAGGAGCTGTTCCAGCAGGAGTATCATCGTGTTTCGGCAAATCTAAGTATGGAGTAAAATAATTCGGATTTAATTTCCAGTATTTTGATGGCAGTTGTCTTTGGTGAAAATGATGTTTGTATAAATATACGTATTTTTGTTTTCAGAGATCCCGTTTTATTCCATTGCCGAGGACTTCCCCCTAAGTCGCGTTGATCTGTGGTGTCATGATGGGGTAAGTACAATCTTATTCTGAATGTAAGAAAGTGGTGAGATTTTATATTCAATTCTTATTTTACTTGTCTGTTGTTTTGATGATTTGTATACATTTTTTGGTTTAGATTCACCTTGACGACAACAAGGGGATGCGCATCCTCAGTGATCGTATTTGGGTGTTTGCGCATCAGTTCCTGCACATGTCTGCACCCAAGCCACTGGTACAGAGTCAGGCAGCTGCTCCGTATAAGCCGAGGTTTGTGCCTCGTCTGGTTGTGAAGGGAGTGGAACGCGTTCCACCTCCACCCCCTCCAGAGTGGACAACCGGGAGATACGGCAGGAAGGTAAGGAAGTTTGTTGTTCCCAATGTACTTTCATGCAAGGATAGGATTTAATTTAGTTAAGTTGGTATGTAATGTTCTGAAATGGCTTTTGTGTGTTCTTTTTATAGAGGAGCCATTCGGGGGAATCTGACTCTGATTCACCCAAGGAAAGGGTGGTTCCTGATAAGGTGAGTGTTTCACAACCACTTGTTGTAAAGCATTTTTAATGTGATTAGTATATTCATTATTTCAATTTTTGTGTAACAGATTGCTACTCCAGTTTTGAAGGAGTGTTACATCCCCCTGAATCCTGTTCGTTTTTCACCTGATTTGTTGGTTGCCATGGAAAAAGTTTCTCCATTGGCAGTGGCAGCTGTTCACACAGGCAACGCAGTAAGTTGCAGTAAAGTGTATTTAAAAACAGTCTCAGTATTGTCTTTTAGAAAAGACACAGATCTGACATGTTGTTTGTGTTATAGATGAAGCCTGTGGAACGTGTAAAGAAACCAGCTGTCTTAAGGACCAGGCGTGTGAGACAGCAGGTTTGTAAAACCTCAAGCGAGTTAACTTTTCAGAACTTCAATGAGGATAATTGTTCAAAATTAATTTATTTGTCTTTGTCTTTCAGGTTTCAGCCACACCGAGCGTAACTCCTGCCGCTGTTGGTGTGGGGCTTGTGTCTGTGAAGAAGAATGTAAGTGTGGTCCATATTTATCTATTTATTATGTTAAAAGTGTAAGTAATATGAAACCTTAAAGTGTATTACTGAAAACACTTGATCTAAATTATTTGGAATCTTGGTTTAAAATCAGATTAATTAATGTAATGATTTTGTTTTATAGGTTGAGGCAACATCCAAACAGGTGGATGTCTGCGAGCTGCTGCCTTCTCCCCATCCTCGGGAGGTGTCTGACTGTCCTGGGTTGGTGTCTGTCCTTCCGTCCGAGCTGGTTTCTGACCGGGAGGTTTGTATAACAACATTTTTGGTAGTAAACATAAAGAAATAAATACAAATGAAAGAAATTATGTTTTCTAATGTCATTGTAGATGCTTGAGGTGTCGGTGGATTTCGAGTGCAGCCAAACAAGAGGTCAGTGTGTTAACTCCAATTCTTGCAGGTGTTCAGAGCGGTTCCCCCCTTCTCTTATTTTAGGAACAGTTAGTCATAGTAATCAGTCTGTTAGCAATACTTTAATGTCCAGTAGTGTTGTAGCTGCTATAAAACACCAAACTTCTCCAATTTGCACTTGGAAATCATCGGACGTTGATGGAGTTGATGCGGAAGGTCAGAAGTTGGCAGAATATATTGCTACAGAAAGACCTCAGAGAGGCACAAAGCCAGAGTTTTGCAAGTTGGTGGAGCGACAGATTATTTTTGGTAAAAAAAATGGAAAGTACTAATTGGGGGTACTACTTATGGTAAATTTAATTTAAATCTGGAGGAGGAATTTAGTGAGAAGTTACAGATGTATTTGTTGAGAAATGGAATGTGGATTCTTAATCTTGAGGGTTCATGTAGCTTGGTTATCCATCATGAATCTTACTTTGTCATTGTGGACTGTGGAACAAGAAATTTACAGGGGTTGGCATCAGAAACGGGTACATCTGTAGTGGTATTTAACACTTGTTTCAATGATTTAATGATTCACATTATGAATCTTCGGAAATCATTAAATGCGACGGAGTATGGCATGTCTGCGATTTCTGTACAACAGAGTAGCTTTGGTTTAGAAGCATGTACCACAGTCATTGCTGACACGCAGGTCACAGACGAACATCATGGTGCCAGTTCAAGTAGTCAGCAATCAGTTAGAGGATCATTCCATCAGGGCGATGATCGGTTTAAGTACGGGGGACTGCAGTGTGCAGCTGTGAGTCTTGTTGCTTTAGCAAAGCATAAGATGGATAGTGTTTTTTCATGGCAATCTGACACATTGGATAATGTTGTTGTCAGAGGTGATGCCTTGTACACTTATTTGCGGGACAACAATCTGATTAGTGGTAGGAAGGAAGTGCTCTGTGTTTCAGACTTGCCAAAGCAAGTTGATATTGACGGGTGTACTTTAGATTTGATGTATGGAGAGTTTGTTGCTGGACAAGTAGATGTTTTCCAGGGTGAGTTAATAGATTCTGGTGCGCACACTACTCTCCGTGAAGGATTGCAAAAGATGTGCGCCACATATGAAACTTGTGTTCTGACTATAAATGGAAGTACCTGCGCTCTTATAAGTCAGAATGGAAAGTATGCCGTTGTAGATTCCCATGCACGTGATTGTAATGGAATGATAAGTGTCTCAGGGAAAAGCAACGTTTTGTATTTAAACAGCTTTGATGATGTTTTGAATTATATTGAGAGATATGCTAGGCAAAAGAGAACCAGTCCCAGGTTATTTGAAATTAGTGGTGTGCAAATTCACATGCACAGAAATGAGACTTCATTTAGTCCATTTGGCAGTAATTTGTTGAAACCTGTCTGTGTTCAGGAAGTCTTGTGTACAGATAAATCTAGAGGGCGAAAGCGAAAGAAGCCTCAGAGCAGTTCATCTTGTAAAAAGATACAAGAAACTCATGAAGATCTTGTAACTTCAGATGTGTTTGTCACCAATGTGAGGACTAGAGCGTTAAAGTTTAATCCTCTTTCAAAAGTGGTGTCAGAAGCTGTTTGCAAACACTTGAACGTAGAATGCGAGAAAGGTGAGTCATCATCTGACTTGGTTGGGGACTTGGGGATCCCATGCAAGGTGGAACCCATCGTCGGGGACGGAAACTGTTTTTTCCGGGCTATTAGTCAGGCTGTAAGTGGGATTCAGAAATGGCACAGGAAAATTAGACTTGCTGTAGTGAAACAGTTAGAAAGGAATCCTCAAATGTATTGTAACATTTTGAGAAATGAAAATTCCTCTATAAATGAGTATATTAAAAGATCAAGGATGCAATATGTTGGATCCTGGGCAACTGAAGTGGAAATTCAAGCTGCAGCAGACTGTTTGGGTGTGAACATAGTTACATATTATATTGATAAATGGCTTGAATATAAATGTACTGCTGGTCAGTTCTCAAATCAGTGTGTGTATCTACAAAATATTCATGGTAACCATTACGAGACAGTTGTTTGTGTTAAGCAAACACAACATTGTTATGGTTACTGTAAGGAAAGGGTCTCAATTTCTCAAGGGTATAGTGTTCGAAATAAGACAACAAATGAACCTAATGTTGTCTTAGAAAGTACAAAAACTGCAAACAGTTACGTACTGGATGATGATAGTGTCATTATTCATGATGGTAATAAACATTTGTCATTTAATCCTGTGTGTACAGATGTTTCCAAAGCTTTGTGCAACAAGTATGATATTATGTTTGTGAAACAGGACACACAAGGATCCACGGCTTCTGGGCCTTTGGGGAGTGTGTGTAAGACTGAAGAGATTGTAAAAGATGGTAACAGTTTTTTCAGAGCAGTGTCTCTAGTACTAAGCGGTTCCCAGAGGAGTCATCGCAGAGTACGACTGGCTGCTGTTTCTTATTTGGAGAAGAACAAAGAGGGTAAACGGTTGGTTGGTAAAGGATTTTCTTCTGTGTCTGACTATGTTAAGAAGTCCTGTATGAAGTATGTCGGACATGAAGCTTCTGAAATAGAAATACAGGCAACTGCAAATGCATTGGGGGTGAATTTGTATGTGCATAATGGCAAGGAATGGGTCAAATATGGGTGTACAAGCTCCACTGGTATAAATGAAGGAATATATTTGAAATGTGACGGTGGTCATTTTGAGGTTATTACTTGTGTCTTGCAGGGTGATCAAGATTTTTGCTATGGTTTTTGTAAAGTTAATGATACATCAGACACACCATACAAGTGGAGAAGAAAATAAAAAAAAAAACAAATGACAGCACAGAAACAATTAGTTCAAGCACTTGTTCAAGACATTTAAAGAAGAAAATTACATTTAAAAAAGTGAGGTATTATCAACATGATTTGGAGTATAAAGACAAGATTAAATTGAAAAGTAAACCAATGTATTGTACAAAAATGTCTTATAAAGAGAAAAAGATTGCCGAATTAAAAAGAAAGTACAGGGAAGCTAGGTTGTATAGAGAGAAACTAAAGGCATTGTTGAGGATGAAATATCAATTTGATACATTGTATCAACAGAAGAAAAAGGCTCTAAGTAAAGAAAAATATAAAAAGAATTTACTGTATCAAGAGAAACGTAAGATTTTGAGTAAAAAAATATATAAAAATGATTTACTGTTTCAAGAGAAACTTAAGACTTTAAGTATAGAAAAATATAAATTTGATTTGCTGCATAAAGAAAATGTAAAGATGATGAGTAAAGACAAATATAAATTTAATTTATCGCATAAAGAAAATGTAAAGGCAATGAGTAAGAAGAAATTTAAGCTTAATTTGCAGCACAGACAGAAATTAAAAGAGATTAGTAGAAGAAGGTATCATGGTAACATGGAACATAAGAAAAAGGTTTCAGTGCGTGTGAAATTAAATCAACAGCAACGTAAGGAAATGTTAAAAGAAATTGCTTTTTTGTTATCAAACAGTTTTTAGATAAGGTTAAAGATGGGCCAGATTTTGTCTGCTGTGTCTGTCATAGACTGCTGTTTAGACATCAAGTTTTAGTGTGTAGGAAAGATTTCTATTCCAAAAGTCAATCTAGTGCTGTAATTGCAGCAAAATGCATTTCTGAAGATTATGTGCACAAATGTGACAACAGTTGTGCTGTGCAATGTAAATTGACAGAGTCATCCAGAGGTAAACTGATGATTTGTTATACCTGTCATTACAAGATGAGCAAAGGTGTAATGCCACCAGAAAGTGTGACCAACAATTTAAATGTGGATGTTATCCTTCCACAATTGGCTTGTCTAAATAATTTAGAACAGTATTTAATAGCTTTACATATACCATTTATGAAAATGTTGGCTTTACCCAAAGGGGGACAAAATGGTGTACATGGACCAGTGACTTGTGTTCCAGCAAATATTGTTGAAACATGTAATGTATTGCCTCGTTGTAATATGGAAGGATCTTTGCTTGCTGTAAAATTAAAGCGTAAATTAACTTACAAAGGTCATTATAAGTATCAATTTGTTGATACTTTGCATGTACGGGAAGCACTTAAGTATTTAAAACAGTTTAACAAATATTATAAAGATATAGATTTTAATGAGAATTGGATCAATGAGTTTTGTAGAGATGAAGATGATGTAGTGGAGAAAGATGTCATTTCTGACATTTCTGAAAAAGAATTGGAGGAGACTGAAGAGTTGTTGCACGATCGACAGCAGCATTGCATGTTTCAGGATACATGTCTCATGCCTGTTGACATAGGTCAGGAAGCTTTGGATCAGTATTTGGATAATATTTTAAATGTTGCTCCTGGTGAAGGTAATAATCCAGTAAAATTACTAAGTGATCCAGAAAATGAAGGCAAGTGCTTCCCTGGTTTGTTTCCATCTGGACAAAATACTTACCATGCAAACAGGTCACATCGTTTAACATTGTTTCGGTATTTTAATAACAGGCTTTTCCATGCTGATGGTAGATTTTCATCAAATGTTGAATATATATTTTATTCACAGTACATGTCTGAATTGGAACAGGTTATTTCTAATGTGTCAGTAGCATTGCGTAAAGGGCAATGTGGTAGACCCCAGAATTTGGGTGACTTGTTGAAAAACGAGGAGTCTTTGAAGAAGTTGTTGGAGTTTGATGATGGCTATCGGTTCCTAAAACCCATTAGAGGGACTCCAGCTTTTTGGCAGTCTGCAAAACGTGACATCCTGGCCTGTGTTAAACAGCTGGGTAAGCCTACTTGGTTTGCGTCGTTTTCATCAGCAGATATGAGATGGACTAATCTTTTATATACCCTTTTGAAACAGGATGGCCGAACAGAGACGGCTGAACAATTGGAATGGGCAGATAAATGCGAACTCTTACGTCGAAATCCTGTGACTGCTGCCAGGATGTTTGATTTTCGATGGCATGTTTTCTTAAGAGAAGTTCTCATGTCTCCTGCTAATCCCATTGGTAAAGTCGTTGACTATTATTATCGTGTTGAGTTTCAGCAACGTGGTTCCCCTCATTGTCATTGCCTTTTCTGGATTTCTGGGGCTCCAATCCTAGATCAAAACACAGATGAGGAAGTTGTGGAATTTATAGATAAGTATATTAAATGCGAACTTCCATCTGAGGATGAACCATTGTTTGAAGTGGTTACATCTGTTCAGCAGCATTCAAAACGTCACTCAAAATCATGTAAAAAGAAAAATACAGTTTGTCGTTTTAACTTTCCCCGACCTGCATCTAGCAGAACATTTATTTGTCGTGACGAAAGGGATAAGAATAAGACTTGTACATGTAATTTGGATAAAACCAGCAGCAATGTACAGTGTGCCTGTGCAAGTAAAGAGGCTATGGCTCAAAATCAGGCAAAGGAGATTCTAAGTAAAGTGAAGAGTCTCCTTGCAGATGAAACTTGTCCCTATAGGACTGTAGAAGAAATTTTCAGAAGAGTGGGTATAAACCAAGAAATATTTGAAAAGGTCTATAAACGCGTTAGTCAACATACACATGTAGTTTTGAAAAGAGAGATTAATGAAATTTGGATTAATCAGTATAGCCCACCGCTGTTAAAAGCATGGAATGCTAATCTCGATATTCAATATTGTGTAGATGCATATGCCTCATGCTAGGAAATGCCCAGAGAGAAGCATCCAGAGATGGCAATGTTAGTGCTAAAGAAGCGTTAAAGAAGCTTGGTAGTGTATATCTACATAATCGGGACGTCTGTGCTCAGGAAGCGGTGTATCGACTAACCAGTATGCATTTAAAGGAGTGTTCTAGGAAGGTTGTTTTTATTCCAACTGGTGACAACATTGTGAAAATGAGTTTACCTATTTCTGTTTTGAGACAGAAGGCAGCTACAAACGATCTCAGTTCAGAGGAAATGTGGATGACTGGTTTGGTTGATCGCTATAAAAATCGTCCAAAAGATGATATTTTTAACGAAATGTGCATTGCAAAGTTTGCATCCGACTATCGGGTTCTGTCCAAGAATGAAAAATGTAAATCTGCTGTCAAGTTGAACAATGGTTTAGGTTTTGTGGCAAAAAGAAGTCGAACACAACCATCAGTTGTTCGTTATGCGCGTTTTTCAGAGAGCAAAGATCCAGAAAAATTTTATCAAAGCATAATGCAATTATTTCTGCCGTATCGCGTTGATGGTGATCTGAAGCCTTCAGGTTGTGAAAGATTTGAACAATTTTATAGACTTGGTGTGGTTAAATTTATTGATGGAACCAAACATTTAGTGAAGTCTGTCGTAGATTTAAATAGAAGTGAATTTGAAGTGGAATCTTGTAACCTGGAGGCAGCAGATCAGGTGGTTGGCGACGTACTGCTTGAAAATGCATGGTGTGAGTTGTGTCCTGAAGTGGAGATGGAACGATTGGAGGGTGTGGAAGGAATGAAACAAATAAAAGCAACGCTGAGTGATGAAAAAGAACACATCCCAGATTTAAGCTCATCTTCCAAGGGAAATGCATTTGAGAGGAAGAACATGCTGAGTAGAATCGAAGGCTTAGCATTAATTAGATCTTTGAATGAAAGACAGTTCTCTGTTTTTTACCAAATCAGGCAATGGTGTTTAGACAAGGTAAATGGAAAAAATCCTGAACCGTTACACATTTTGATTACAGGAGGTGCTGGCACAGGTAAAAGTCATTTGATCAGAGCGATTGAATATGAATCAAAACGAATATTGTCACCAATGTGTCAATACTCTGACAACACACCTGTTTTATTGACTGCTCCTACAGGTATTGCTGCGTATAATTTGGAAGCAACAACAATTCACACAACATTTTCTATTGGAATTGATGTCCGCTTACCGTACACTCCTTTGGGAGAAGAGAAGCTCAATTCATTACGTCTGAAATATAGTGATGTACATATTCTCATCATAGATGAAATATCAATGGTAGATCACAATTTGCTATCATATGTGCATGGTAGATTGCGGCAGATCAAACAAACGGGAAACTTAGGCTCATTTGGAAACATTAGTGTAGTGGCAGTTGGAGATTTCTTCCAGTTACCTTCTGTCAAAGGCAAACCGCTGTATTCTGATGGAGTTGGCAGCAACTTGTGGTCTGATTTATTTAAAGTTGTGGAACTAACGGAAATAGTTCGGCAAAAAGATTTTGTGTTTTCCCAGCTGTTAAACCGGATGAGGACTCGTTCAAAAGAGACCCCTATGCTACCTGGTGACATAAACGTTTTAAAAGTTTGTGAAACGGGTGAGGTCAGCTCAGCCTTGCATATATTTGCAACAAATCAACAAGTAAATGAGCATAATATGAAACAGTTGTTTGCCCAGAATATGTGAAAATTGAGGCACAGGATTCTGTAAACGATAAAAAAACAGGCAAATTGCGGTTGTTGCAAGGGAGTCACGCCAAAGCTTTACATACCGGTTTGTCAGAGGTTCTGTTGTTGGGTAAGGGTGCACGTGTTATGCTGTGTAAAAACGTGGATGTCGGGGATGGTTTAGTTAACGGTGTTTGTGGCACTGTGACAGATATCATAACACCAGAAAAGGACAAGTTTCCTAAATTGGTTTATGTTAGATTTGATGACGATCGTGTAGGCATCCACAGAAGGAAAACGTGTGTGTATGGGTCCTCGGATGTGGTTGGTTCCACACCTATTGTACCCGAGGAGGAAAGGGCCACTGTTAAAGGTGGATTGCGACGACAATTTCCACTGAAATTGGCGTGGGCCTGTACGGTACACAAAGTACAAGGCTTAACTGTAGACAAAGCTGTTGTTTGTCTAAACAAAATCTTTGCACCTGGTCAAGCTTATGTTGCTCTAAGCAGAGTTATGAGTCTTTCAGGTTTGACGATTCAAGACTTTAATGAAAAAAGGATTTATTGTAAGGATGACATTACGGTTGCTATCCAGAGTATGACACCCCTTTTGATGTGTGGACCTACACAGTTCAGCGGATTTCACACATCTGCTTTCACTGTGTTCTTAATGAACGTCCAAAGTTTAAATCGACATGTTAAAGATTTAGCTTTTTGTACTCAGCAATGGAAACCTAAATGTATTGCTGTAACAGAAACATGGATTCTTGAACCTCAAGCTGATACGGTAAAGATTGATGGTTACAGTTTCAACAACTGTCCCCGACGTTTATCGTATGATGGTACCCAGCCATCGTTGATTGGGTTGCAAGACCAACAACATGGCGGTGTTGGCATGTATACTGCAGATGGTGTGGAATATGAAGTTTTAAAGCCACCACAGGTCAATTTAGAGTGTTTAATTTATAACTTTTTGCATTTGAACATTAAAATGGTTGTAATTTATCGCTCACCACAGTATCCTCTGTCATTATTTAAAACAAATTTGGTAAAGATGCTTGACTGGCTGGAGCAATTGTCAACTGGAACAATAGCATTGATGGGAGATTTTAATGATGATATTTTAAAGTCATCAACTATCTTAAATTGTGTTAAAACCAGAGGATATGTTCAAATAGTCCAGGAAGCAACTACTGAAAGGGGTAGTTTAATAGATCACATCGATGTTAAATCGGATGTTTATGAGGGAGAAGCAGTGGTAATACCAACATATTTTAGTGATCATGAAGGAATTCTGTGTGGTTTTAAGCTGATTTAGTTATTTAATGAAATAATTATTTGTTTTAGTTTTTGAAGTACAGATGGAGAGTATATTTGGGGGGGAAGTATTTATTTTTTAATGTTTTTTTAACTATTCAAAACCCTCCGAGCAACATAACAAAGTAACACAGAACCAGGGAAACAACACGACACCAGAACGGGGACAGACGACAGCTAGCACTGATAAACAAGGTGGCCTCGGCTTACCATTGCACACTGTACATAAAAATCCACAAACATTCTCAAGGAGCTTAACAACTCCATTGCACACAGCACATAAACGAACAACACCGGAGTGTGGTTTTAAGCTGATGTAGTTTTTAATGAAATAATTATTTTGTAGTTTGTTTTTTTTTTAAGTACAGATGAGAGTATATTGGGGGGGGAGAGTATTTTTGTACATGTTATTTATATAACTATTAGTTTTTATTTTAAATGAAGTTTATGTTTTCTGTATATTTTACAAGGTTTAAAAAATGACAATTCTGAATCCCAAAAAGTTGAACGATGTGACAGCTCACAGGCAAGAGGGGGATTCTCCGCCACGATTTGCCTGTGTGACCTGCCCCGTCTCTTTCCTGTCCCAAAGGGGGCTCTCACTTCACATCAGGAGGAAGCATCCCAATGCATACTTCTGTGCACGGAAGGAGCTGCCGCTCAGTAAGTCAGGACTGAAGATGAAGGCAGAGACTAAGATGGGTGAGGATGCAGACCGTGAGGCTGCAACCTTCCAGGAACTAATAGTGGCCCTTCCGCCTGTCCCGGAGGTGGCGCATTAGCAAAGTGCTTGTGAGAATGCTAAGCACTTTAATTACCTATGTTATGAAATTTGCATAAAATTTGTGTTCTATTTAACAGTAAACAAAAGTCTTTATTGTGTAAAGGTTTCGTTTCTTGCATTAAGACGGCATTTATTTAACTTCCACAGAAATATATTTGAAAGTAGCGATAAACGGCTATCATTATAAGTTAACATACAGAAATTAGCATGCTGTTCTTAATGCAAGTTTTGCTTTACCTTGTCATATAGCATTAACCCCTTCAGACCTGCATTTTTTTGGCTGAGCAAAAAAATTTTTTTCAAACTGATTCTGACTCCTGTCCAACATAAAAACAAAGTGCAAAAAACACATTTTTGGTAACTCATGTTTTTAATGGTAATTTTTCATGTCCATTCCAATGGACGCCACGACAAAATGAGCGTAAAATATCATAAAAACATAAGCAAAATACTGCTGAGTTTTTCAACGTAGTAACCAATTTTGAGTCTTTGTACAGTTTTGAACATGCAAATTAACTTAATTGTGTATCACAGCGTGGGTAGGGAACAGCAGTGAGGTCATCACCAGGAAAACCCAGAGCCTGCAAGAAGATAGACAAATGACTCAATCTGAACATGCACATGATCACAAAAGATGTATGACTGTAGATAAGATTACCTGAAAAATCTGTTTTCTTTTAGTAAACTGTCATGGAACTTCCAACGCATAACCATACTTATTATAGTAGGCTAATGAACTGATAGCACGTTTACTTGGAATAGAACTGGAGTTGACTTGAGATTGAACTTGAAATTGAACTTGAACATGAACATGAGAAGACATCAGCTTGTGGATGTTTTCATGTATTCTCATTTTCGATGAGAAGCCTTGAAGCAGTTTCGGTGTGGCACAAAACACAAGTGGATGTTGCATTTGTCACAAAAGACATGTGTCTTTCCTGCACAGTATGGCATCTTGCATCTGGTAGCCTCTTTCTTTACATCATAATTTGGCATGTGGTCAACCATGTCATACTGCACTTCAGGTATAGGCCTTACATCCTGAACTGGTCTTTGAGCTGGTCTGTGGGGGACACGCTCTGGTTCTGGAGACATACTGGGTCTTCCACGTTTTGCTGTCACTGTTTGATGGACTCTCACCAGACACTGGGCCACATTCACCTTGAAATGGAGGAGATCCTGGATATCTTTGGTTTGGATATTGGCCCTCTTGGCGTCCAGCCTGTACTCCAACCAACTGTTGACCACAGCCATGTCAAAAGCATGTGTAATCATTCTCAGGGTCCACTTTTTTGACCGAATTTCTGTACGGTACAGACTGACAAGCTGATCAAGCAGGTCAACGCCGCCCATTGCTTCATTGTATAGCTTAATCACCTCTGGACGGGACACCATCAAAAATTGGGCCTTCTTTTTGTCCCACCGCTGCACTTCATCCATTCTGCCAACACCGACGAAGTTGGAGGCCATGACAACTGGTCTGCTGTCATACCATTTGACCAGTGCCACCTTACCATCACGGCTTACAACTTGAGCACAGCTTCCTCTAGGCTTTTTGGCCATCTCTTTGTCAGACAGTAGAGGAGGCCTGGCAAAGCGAGAGACCCTCGCTGTCCCAGCAGCATGAATTTTCCTCTCAGCCAGCAGCTCCAGAAGATTGTAAGTTGTGAAATAGTTATCAAAATACAACTTATGGTTGGCCTCTGTGATTCGCTGGCTAAGATGGTACACCACTCCAGCTGCAAGCCCAAGCTGCTTCCTGAGCTCTTGTGGTAGCTCCATTGTAGTGCCTTGGTGCAACAGGAAGTCGTAGGCCATGCCACTTTTCCCACACAGGAAGTATATCTTCACCCCCCATGGGTGTGGCTTGCCTTTGATGTACTGTTTGACTGACAGAGTTCCACGAAATGGCACCATTTGTTCATCCACGCAAAGGTTCTCTTCTAGTGGAAGCTCCAAGCATCTACTGCGTATGGCATCATAGAGAGGACGTACCTTAAAAAATACATCTTTGTTGTCAGCTGGCTTTTCCAAATTGTTGACCAAATGCAAATGTGACCGGAGCTGGAAGAATCTGTCACGGGGCATGGTGTTTTGAAAAATACCAATCTCCATCCCAGCTTCCCAGTACATGGAGACTCTTGGCATTTTCATCACTCCCATAGCAAGGTGGAGACCGATTAGGGTTCTGATCTCTCCTGGACTTGTTGGCTTGAAACTTAGTGTACCACTTTGCATGGCATAAATATTTGTGTTGTCAGCCATCAAATTGAAGATTTCATCTGGTACATACTGTTTGAAGTATTCATAGGGCCTCATGGGATGATCTTCATGAATTGGAGGATTCTCAAAGGAAGTGTCCATGATTGTAGTGAATGGCCTGTGACGCCACTTGATTTCTTCCTTCCTGGTTACTGTCAACCCCTCCTGTCCACCTCTGTCCTCCTCTGTCACTACACTGTCTGTCTCTTCTATCTCAACCTCAACTGCCACATCAAGTTCTTCTGGCATGGTAATCTCTTCCCTGTCCCTCTCTGAATCTAATAACAAAACAATCACATTTAACTAATTTTATGTATTCTTACTTTTATACTCATATGCATCCATTTAGATCTTACATACAAAACATTAAATTGAAAGAAAAAAAAAACATACTAAGAATTAAAAACGCTTTTAATTTCTAACTTACCATCAATCTCATTCCTGGTTTCATCCTCCTCATTTCCTGAATTCAAGGAGTCAAGTTCAGATAACTCTCCATTCATGAGATGTTCAAGGAAGTCTTCGACTTTATACTCTGCAAGAACATTATGTACAAAAAATATATATTTTATATTTTATAATCATGAATAAATAAACTCTGACACCATATATATGACCCCCCCCCCCCCCCTAAAAAAAAGCTGTAAACTCAGGGGAAACACTGTATGAAAAGCTTACAGGTATTTTGTTTCTTTACATACTGACACTAAACATGTGAGCGTTAGCTAAACCTGCCCAACTCCTGATGTCCATTGCAATGGACATCAGACTTTGAAAAAATCCTATAAGTTAATGATATGATATATGTTCAAAATAACTTCAAATATTATCACTTGTAACAGTTACAATTATACTGAGACCAAATTTGTTTGGCCACCATGAACATAAATTGATATTTTTGATTGAAAATGGACACTTACTCTTCCCTCTCTGCAGTCGCTCCGCCATGCTTGTCTTGTCTGATGTCTGTCACTCTCTCAAAGCTTGCTCAAAGTCATGAAATGATTTTGATTGGATCATCAGGATCCAATCAGTAACCAGCACTGATGGCCTCATTCAAATACAGCCTATTTATTGGTTTAGGGACAGAAATATGTCATGTCCATTCCAATGGACGCAGGGTCTGAAGGGGTTAAAAGAAAGCAAAAGGCAATGGTATTGGTACTCCCACTTGTGGGACGGGGTTCAAATCCCTGTGTTGCCCTGCTGATTTGTGCTGACAAGTTTGAACAAATTTTGATGACAAGTAGAAAACCTTTAAACTCTGGACTGGCAAAGTGTGCGTTCAAAGATGTTTTGTGCCAGTGTAAAGAAGTTATGAGAAACATGAGCATAATAGAAATTCTTGTAGGATTTTTGTTGGTGTCGATGTGATTAATTCTGGTCTGTTATGACACACAGAAAGTCTCGCTGCTGAACAACGCTACGACCTTTTGACTGCAAAAGGGCCAACACTGCCGCTCCAGTGGCGTCATCAATCGTCTCACGCCTTTCCTGCACCCGAGCACGAGGCAGAGTATTTTAATCTCCCAAATGACCTTCACTCCACAACAGTATGACACAAGTGGAATGTGTTCAACGTTGGACTGATATCTCACCTTCTAGACAGGAGTTCTTAATTGTTGATGATTCTATTGTTTAACATTCCATGTTCCGTTTTTTTTTTTTTTTTTTTGGGTGCCATTTTAAAACTGTTCACCAGGACTAAAGATTAAAACTATCCTTTGGCTAACTCTGGCATGTTATAGATGTACTGTTATTAATATGCACTGTCTTGTTAATAAATAAAATTGAAAATTTGAGTGACTGTCAGTTCCTGTTTTGTGGCGAAGGATTGGAGCGGACTTGTTGAAGGCTATTCAACATATCATGTGTGACTATGAAGAGTTAGTGGAAAAAGTCACTGCATTATGTGTTAAAACGTTTTTATTGGGCGGGGCTTTTAGTGACTTGTAACAATGTACCACACCAATGTGTCCAGCGCTGCTCCGTAATAATGCACCAAAAATATGGTACAGATCGGATGATGTCTCAGGGAGATATAGCTGTTGAAATGATCTAGGGGGCGCAGTGGAGTCACACTCAATATAATCCTATTGGGATCTTTAGACGTTAACAAATGTCATTCATGTCTAGTTTGGTGCAAATCGGATGATGCATGTGAGATTTAGAGCCGAACGTATGCAAACGGCGAGGGATTGGAATTTGCCATTGTGCCACGCCCACAGGCTTCAGCCAGTGGTGAGAGAAGGATTCAGCATGTTGTTGAATGTCATCAAACACAGCTTTAAACCTGCATGAATTTAGGAGTAATATAAAACACAGCTCACTGCCTGTTGAAAGGGGGGTGGGGCTTAGTGACATCAGCAAAGATGATGTGAATGTGATTACAGCTGGTCTGTTAAGACACACAGACAGTTTCATTAACCCATGACCTTGCATGAGAAAGTTATTCCATCATGATGTTTGAAGGACGAAATGTCAGACTTTGAAGTTTAGCCACGCCCACATACTCTGATGTAACCAAAAACCTTTGATAAGTTTTGCTCTTCAATGCTTCAAGACTGCTCAGTGAGTATGAAGTGTCCACGTTAAAAGCTGTAAAATACAACGTCTGTTTAAGAGACAAAAGGGCGACTTTTGTCCAAAATGGCGGACTTCCTGTTGGGTGTGGACCAGGAATCCAAGACACTTTTTTGTAGGTCCGAACAAGTTGCACAGGTGTGCTGAGTTTCATGATTGTCGGTGAAAGCATGGCTTGGGGCTGATTTTTTTAGATGTTCTAGGGGGCGCTGTGGAGGCATTAGGCCACGCCCATCAAATATTGGACCGCACACCTGTTGGGGGGTGGATTAGGATCGATCCCAGTGAGTTTGGTCCATCTGGGCTCAAAACTGTAGAATTTAGAGCCAAACGTATGGTAACGGCGTGATGTCTGACTTCACCAAGCCGCCACAGACACGCCTTCAACTGAAAACTGTTGGTGCTTTAAAGCAAGTGAGACCAACTTGTTATCTGTATTCTGACACAAGATCATGTTGATTAGGTGAAGGGGGCCAGAGATGGAGCTTTCCAAGTAAAAAAAGGGACTTCCTGTTGTGAGGGGGTGGAGCTTATATGACGTCAGCATATGACCACGTAGGATGGTCGGGCATCCAACATGGATGACTCATACCAAGTTTGGTGCAGATTGAACTTTTTACGTGAAAGTTATAGCGTTTCGTTTACACTGGCGAGTACGCCGCTTGGCCAAGCCCCCTAAACATGCTCAAAAACTCAAGATTTCAGATAACTTTTGTTCCCCCATCCCTTAACTGCATACCGACCAAATATGAAGTCCGTAGCTCAAAATCCCTGGGCCGTGAATTTTCCTACGAGGTGTGTAAATCTGAAAAATGGCCAAAATTTGCCCTTTGACCCAAAATGGCCGCCTCCTTGTACGTTTTAGAGCATACCTCCAAGAGACTTTTGTTCTTGTTTTGAGGCGATCTACATACATACCGAGTTTCAGATCTCTACGACGTACGGTTCGGTCTATCTCACGTTAGGTGACGCTGTGGAGCAGTTTGGCCACGCCCACTTTCGACTCCATTAAAAACATGTGATTTCACGCGGGGGACAATTTTGGGCAAAGTTTGGTGAGTTTTCGAATACGTTCAGGCCTCCCCATTCGCGATTCCGCGTGGAGAAGAAAAAGAATCATAAGAAGAAAAATAATAATAAAATAAATAATAATAATAGTGAAATCCTGCAGATACAATAGGCCTTCGCAGCGCTTAATAATAGTGAAATCCTTCAGATACAATAGGCCTACGCAGCGCTTAGCTGCTCGGGCCTAATAATAAACCTTACAGATACAATAGGGTCCTTGCAGTTTCACTGCTCGGTCCCTAATAAACAAGCTCTGAAATAAAGGCATTCTGACCAGTTATTTAAGGCAAACTAGCTTCCATAGGAAATGCTGCAAGGCTGCTATAAAATGGGGAAACACTGCCAACTAGAGGCAAACTCGCGGTAATTACACATTACAATGGCCCCCATTAAACAGGCTATTAAAGGCGCTAAATTCGGCTAATTTAACACAAAAGACGGCAATTAACACATTCCAAAGGACAATTAAGGCATCCGACATCACAATAAGGCACTACAGATTACAAACGAAGTCACAGGAATATGTTACTAGGCTCTGCATTCCTCTACATTTACTGTTAAGGCTGGCGAAATTGCACTCTCAAAACGGACCAAATTACCAAAAATCTGTACATTAAACGGGACAAAGAGTACTCACAGATCTTCAATGTACACAAGGTAAAAGAAATGAGTTTAGAAGGCAAATAAAGTGTCTCTTTATGGCGAAACATCAAGCCAAATGTCCGTGGCACACAGACTGGAGGCAGCTCTCTCTACCTGAACTGCCCCTCACTGAAGACGAATGAACACTGAAGGCTGATTCATACTCGGCGCAAACGCGCAACTGTTCTGGCTCGAGAACCATTAATGACGTCATCGAAAGCGCCAGCCCCTTCACAGTTCATAGGCGCAGTTTGTGCCGAGTATGCGTCACATTTGCAGTTCTCTCCAGACCAGCGGGCGTCACTGTTGAGGAAACAAGCTGAAAAGCATACGAAGAAAGCATACACAATGCCACCTGTGGTGTCACGTCAGCAGAGGCTGGCACATCTGATGCGGAATGAATTTACTCTGGGTGTAGAACTGTATATGTATCTCAGAGCTAAGCGGCTCCGGCAAAAACAGAAGAGATGGTGGATTGTTCGTCCTTTACAACAAGACGAACGTTGTCCCAGTGTAACTTCATAGACGTGTCGTACAGATGTTTGTAGAGGCGCACCCTCTCGGTCACCGCCGTCTCTGCAGTGTTCATTTTTTCTTTTTCTTTGTCAGCTGTTTCCGGTTGAGCGCGCGCGAAGTCAGAAAAAAAGTTGTGTGCGCGCCCTTGCGCCGCGCGAGAATTTTCTAGCTTGCGAAGGGGGGCGTGGCGGAATTTTGGGACACGTGACCGTTTGCGCCATTTGCGACCAGCTAGTATGAGCGAGGTTGCGCCGAGTATGAATCAGCCTTAAACTTCCCGCGAAGCGTGATGACGTAAGCGCAAGCTCACAATCTTCAGCGCAGCCAATGCCCTTTTTAACAGTGTGTGTGTGTGTGTCATTTGCATTCTGTAGGCATACATTTTAATTTCATTTTCTGTTTGTATCTGTTTGTTAGCTGAAGAATGTAAACGGAAATGGAAGGGTTTGAGGGACACGTTGAGGAAGGAGAGGAAGAAGGAGAGAGACAGGAGGAGGAGTGGAGCTGAGGGGGGTCCCAGTAGGCAGTGGCGTTATCTCACTTTGATGGCCTTTGTAGTCCCCTTTATAGAGGACCGGAAGACGTCCTCCAACATGGAGGGGGACGAAAGTGAGGAGGAGGAGGGAAATGGGCAGGACAGGCAGCGGCAGGAGCCTGCTGAGGAGGGGGAAAACCTGCAGAAGAGAATGCTGCAGGTGATGGAGGCAATTGCGAGGAGGCCTGCTCCTCCACCTCCCCCACCTCCGGTAGTTGAGGATGCAGATGCGCTTTTTTTTTTTTAAAAAAGCCTCCTGGAGGAGATCCGCCCCCTGTCTGCAAGGACCAGACAGGATCTGAAGTTGAACTTTTACAGAATGGTCTACGAGGCCAAGCAAAGGGAGGGCTGGGGTGAGGCACCAGAGTATACAGATTTGTGAGTTGTGAGGTGTGTGTGTGTGTGTGTGTTCTTTTTAAGCCTTAAATAAAACAATATTAGAAATCATTTCTGTTGTTATGTGATGACATACACATCCAGTTTCACTACTTACAATCTGCAAACATGTTATTGTGGTTATTCTTTATACTATAGTTAAACTGGTTACGTTTTTTCAGTATAGTGGAAAACACTGTAGTTGGTCAATTGGAGTGGTTCAATGAAATGGGTAAGTCTGGTGAGAGACGAAATGCATCTCTAGAAATCACACGCGTCCTGATGCACAATCACAAGTTACTAAGCATGTGCAGTAATGTATTGGAAGTAATGCATTAGCAAAACGGTCTTGGGAAGTTACCATATTGTGGAGTTTTTCATATCTCCATCCTACCTATCCATTCATCCATGTGCATGGCAGTGTTATTGGTGTAGACTACAACCCAGAGAAAGTTGGAAGATCCTCTAGAGTGAACTTAAGGAGAGAGTACATTAAACACTAACCTGGACACATTAATTGTACAATTTTCCCATATAATATCATCAAGCCATAAATGTGTACAAAACATTAACCTGTACACATTAAGTGTACAGTTTCTTTTTCCACATACACACAAGCATCTATAACCAAATGTCTACTGGTTGACCAAATGTCTAATTCATAAACCCATCCAGCCATGGATGTGCATACCTGTGTTGTTGCATCCTGGTTTGTGTTCATAGTAGGCCTATAGCCTGTGGAGGACTTGTAAAATTTGAAGTGGCCCCTCGAATGAAAAAGGTTGCCCACATCTTTTGTAGACTTCCTATAGTCTGTTAAGTGCACTTATCATTAGTAGGCCCTACTATGTTATCTTATCATTATGTTATCATTAGTACTATCTGTACGAATTATGCATTATGACAAATTATATACATCAAACCCGCATAGGCCTACAGCAAACCCGCACCTGCTAAAGTTGTGCTTGTGAAGAACTGCATCGGTTGCGCTCCTGTGAAGAACTGAAAGGTTATTTTATGAATAATGACATCAATCAATCAATCAATCTTTATTTATATAGCGCATTTCATACCACAGGTAACTCAATGTGCCTGTGGTATGAAGTATGGAATATGCCTTCAATGCATTTGGTGGCTCTGAAAAGAGCCGTTGTGGTGCCGGGTGTCAAGGCTGCCAGGTGACCGTCCCCTCATTGGCGAAGTAGGCCATGAACATCTCCCTCACCCGAATGGCCTCACGAGTGGTATTGTTGCTGCCTACTCTGGAAACGGGCTGGAGGCCAGCTGCATCGCTGTCTGCATCCGTGGGTAAAGCCGTCATCAGTGCCAGGTCGTGAGGGGCGGTGCGCCGCAGATAATTGTGCAGCACACAGGTTGCTTTAACGCAGTAGCGGGGCCTTTAAAAATTGAACATTCTAAATGTGACGTCACGAGCGAACAAAGCTACCAAAGAGAATTCTCAAGCGAAGCTTCTCCAGCTACCTCCGCTACCAGGCAGCGTAGGTCGCCCTTGGTGTACACGCAGCATGACGTTGCGCTGACTATAAGTAGCACTGTATGTCTCAGATCTGAGAGAGCTTTTTCAAGTTACAAAGAAAATACTAAACCATTTCATCTTGGGTATTATTCATCATTTGCAAAAACAAATATTTAGCAAAAGGTTTATTTACAAACTTTGGTGAAAATGTGCTTTCAATGCTTGGACTATCAGCCGAAATGTCCTGTAATTACATGTGTAAAATATGCAACTTCTTCTGGTTGTGAGAGCAACTGGGGCTCAGTTGTAAAAATGTTGTTGTTTAAAACATTTCCGGACCTTCAATCTGCTCTAACTAAATCTGAATTATAAAACCACATCGTCATCTGACAAATTTACAATTTAGAGAATTGTGTTTAGTAATTTCAGCTGTGTATGATGCACGATGATCTCCCATGGTGAAAGGTAGAAGCACAGCAATATCTTGAGCATTTATTCAATTCAATTCAATTCAATTCAATTATTTTTTATTTATATAGCACCAAATACAACAAATGTCATCTCAAGGCACTTAGATAATAAAGTCCAATTCAAGCCAATTGGAATTCAATTAATTGTAATCATTATTATTCATAAAATAATCCAATTCATTCATATAGAGCCAATTCAAAAACAATTTCCTAGCTAAGGAAACCAACAGATTGCACTGAAAACTTTTTGTTTTATTTTTTTTTTTCGGTCCAATGTCCCGTCCTGAGCGTGCCTGAGGCGACTGTGGAGAGAAACGACTCCCTTTTAACAGGAAGAAACCATTGTAACACCATTCAAAGGATATCTGTGGGAACAGGGAAACACGAGTTAATGACCACGTACTATACATATTAGGGCTGGGACTTTAGCGTGTTAATTTCAAATAATTAACTACACACATATTAGCGCGTTAAAAAAAATAACGCATTTTAATCGCACACTATAATATAGATAAGTAGTTCTGCATTAGAGCATTGGAGAGTGGCATTACGCCTGACGGTGTACACAGCCTGCTGGAAACTCAGAAGTCGTTTGGGATTTCACCTGTGGGGGCAGCACCAACACGTCATTGGGCAGCACGAATCCCTGAATGAATACAGCCGGACAGAAACAGAAGAAGAAGGACGTCTGAAAGACAAACATGGAGGAAGAAGCTAATGAGAATGCTTTAGTTGGCCCTGTGCAGGGGAAATTTAGTTTTAAAATACAGACGGATGGAAGCGTCGACAAGAGCGTGGTTGTGTGCAGATTATGCAACAAGGAATTCGCGTATCACAGCAGCGTATCAAGCCTCAAATATCACCTCAACGCTAAACATGTAGCAGCTAGCGCGGAAGCTAACAGGGGCCCCTAATCTAGATTCTAATAGTCAGGGTTTACATTCTTCTGAATGCACTTGAAAGTATTGTGTTTAACAAAAAAAAGTGTTCTAGTTTACAGGTCTACCTATACCTATAAAGCTACCTGAATTTCTGAAATTTACTTTCCTAAGAATGCTGAACTTTATGGCAAAATATGCACTGGCCTGTTCTTGGTTTTGAAAAAAATAAAAATAAACAATATTTTGTTGATTAAGCTTATGTATTGTCATTCAAAATCCATGTGAAAAAAACAACTTCTCACTGGTCTCAACAGAAGCGCCTCCTAGTGGAAGCCAAGGAAACTGCAGCTTAACATCCAAGATTCTATATACTGTGTTTTCATGCATGCTACATTCAGATTTCAAATAGGGATATGTTCTGTGTTTGTTGAAATATTGTTGAAAATGTTAATTTTCTAAAGGATAAAGTATATGTGATTAAAATGCGATTAATTTCGATTAATTAATTTCAAAGCCTGTAGTTAACACGATTAAAAATTTTAATCGAGTCACAGCCCTAATACATTTATCATTTGAGAAATTAAACGGGGGAAAAAGAGAGTAAAGTGAGGAAAGGTGTGACAGATGAGGCCCCCCAGCAGGCTGGGCCTATAGCAGCTAAACTATGGGATGTTTCAGGATCACCTGAGCCATCCCTAACTATAAGCTTTATCAGAAAGGAAAGTTTTAAGCCTGGTCTTAAAAGTGGAAAGGGTGTCTGCTTCCCGGACATTTACTGGCAGCTGATAACTGAAGGCTCTGCCTACCATTCTACTTTTAGAAACTCTGGGAACCTCAAGTAAACCTGCAGTTTGGGAACGAAGTGCTCTGTTAGGAAAATATCTTACAATGAGATCTTTAAGATATGATGGAGCTCGGTCATTAAGAGCTTTATATGTAAGGAGAAGAATCTGAAATTCTATTCTGAATTTAACAGGGAGCCAATGAAGAGAAGCTAAAACTGGAGAAATATGATCTCTCCTGTTAGTTCTCATCAGAACTCTGGCTGCAGCATTTTGGATCAGCTGAAGGCTTTTCAGAGAATATGTGGGACAGCCCAATAATAAAGAATTACAGTAGTCCAATCTTGAAGTAACAAACGCATGAATTAGTTTTTCTGCATCACTCTGAGACAAGATGTTCCTGATTTTAACAATATTACGAAGATGAAAGAAGGCAGTCCTAGAAACCTGTTTTATATGCGAGTCAAATGATAAGTTCTGGTCAAAAAGGTTCCTCACTGTAGAACTACAAGCCAAGGAAATACCATCTAGAGTAACTATATAGCTAGACAATTTCTCCCTGAAGCGCTCAGGTCCAAAGATAACAACTTCAGTTTTGTCTGAATTTAGCAGCAGACAGTTCTGAGTCATCCAGGTCTTTATGTCTTTAAGACATGCTTGTAGTCTGACCAACCTATTGGGTTCATCTGGTTTTATAGATAAGTACAGCTGAGTATCATCAGCATAGCAATGGAAATTTATGCCATGCTGTCTAATAATGTTACCTAATGGAAGCATGTATAAAGCATGTATTTATCAACACTGGACTGCTGGGATAGGCTCCAGCCTCCCCGCGACCCTGAGTTGGATTAAGCTGTGTCAGGCCCAGAGAAGGGAGGACGCAGGAGCAGGAGATGTTGTATCCAAAAGCTTTTATTTTAGAAGCAGAAGTTCTCAAGTCTCTCCAGAGAAACAAAACAGGCTATAGAAATTATTAATATTATATATATACACACTTCTCCCAAAATGAGAGAAGTATATCTATGAAAATTTATCAAAATCAAAATCACTCCACTATCCAGAGGAACTAAAAAAAAGGACTATCAAAATTTAACTTTAACTAAATATCTCTCCTGCTACGGAGGAAAAACAAATAACCTCTCCTAAAAAAAAAAATAAAAAAAAATAAAAAAATCAGAGGCACTAATCTATGAAAATGTATAAAACAAAACTCACTCCAACTGGGAGGAAAAAACAAGAATGCTATGAACAGAAACTTATACAAGTACTTTAACACAACTATCTTATCAAATTTAACAGGAACAAAAAATCTCTCTTGGCGAGGAAACCACAAAAGGTCATTTTGGAACGTGGCTGTGGTCAGGCTTGGAAAAGGCGAGAATGATGCACATGAGACGAACAGATACGGCCCACTGGCACGAGACGGGGGGACGCAGACTCTTATGCACACAGGGATAACAGGGAACAGGTGGAATCATTCAGGACACAATCAGACCGGGACACGAGAGGAAGGGCAAGTAACCTGAAACAAGAGGAGAGTTAACCTTTCAAAATAAAACAGGAAGTGACAAAACATGACATGGAGACGAGACAAAAAACCCACTTGACCTCACCGCGGCGTGACAAACTGATATAGAATATGGATGGATGGATGCAGCTAGATATTAAGGACTACCAAAACGCTCACGCAGTGATCGATAGAACAAATGCCTAGCTAGTCCCAAGTTTTTTTTCTTTTGTTTCAGCAAAACCTAACCAATACACTGTGACAAATTTTGAAAATAATTTATAATCAAAGATACTAATTATAGCCTTTTAATCGAAATGGATGTGTGCATTTATTTGTTCTTAGATTTCCTTATATTAACACATTAATACCTCTAATAACAAAAATAATACTCAACTTTTGTTACTTTGGTTTTTCAAACTAGCACTTGAACACACTTTAAAGCTTGTTTTGTAGTTGATGCAACTTCTGCAGGCTCATCAGCTGTTCGGAAGCAGAGGTGAGAATGCTGATCATTGGTCACCAGCTACTTGGCTGGATATCACGGTTCAAATGACCCCAGGTTGAATCTACTCTGGAGTATCGCTTTAAGAACTGCTTTCAGAGTTGGAGGGTTAGCACTGGTGTTTTCCCCACCTTCGAACTCCAGATAACTAAAGTCGGCCGCTTAAACCCTTTTTATTGCGTATTGATTTACCGTCCCCCCGGGTCAAATAGTTCTTTTATATCTGATTTCAGTGATTTTTTTGTCCTCCATCATAAGGCTGGACAGAGTTATTATGCTAGGTGATTTTAATGTTCATGTTGATGATGCCTCCTGTAACTTTGCTGCTGACTTTCTTAATGTCACAGAATCTTTTAATTTTATTCAACACATGTCCGGTCCCACACATACAAAGGGGCACACGCTGGATCTCGTTTTTACGCATGGTCTAAACATTGACTCCATTTGTTCTGAGGAGATGCCCATCACTGATCACAACTGTCTATTTTTTAACTTATTTTTTGACATTGATTGTCTTCCAACAAAATGCTTAACACACTCCCGCATCTTAAATCATCTCACTGCTAGAACATTTTCAGCAGCATTTGAACCAAATACAGTGATGCACATGTAGATTGCTTAGTTCAGTCCTTCAACTCACACTGCCTATCTGTGCTAGACTCTGTGGCCCTTATAAAATCTCGGCTCAGCTCCTCTGTCAAATCATCCCCCTGGTTAAACGATTCTATTCATTGTTTTCGGCGTAAATGTCGGAAGGCGGAGCGTCAATGGAAATCCACTGGCCTCCAAGTACATCGGCTCCTTTACAAAGATCTTCTAACTAAACAACAGGATCAAAGATGCGAGGGCTTCATACTTTGCCAATCTCATTGCAACTAGTAAACGCAATCCTAAAGTCCTATTTGACACCATTAACAACATTGTCTCTCCTGCACCTCCTGATTTGCCAATTCTGTCAAATGAGGACTGCAATCGTTTCTCCTTTTTTGTAGACAAAATGAAAAATATCAGGGATAGCATTATACCCTCCTCCGACCCCCTCTCCAGCCATCAATTTGGGCCATCGATTCTGGATGCCTTCACCCCGATTTCCCTGCAAGACCTCACTGATTTAGTCGGCAGCCTTAACTCCTCAACCAGTTCAGTTGATATCATACCTACATCTGTCCTCAAAAATACTCTTGAAGCTATTGGTCCAAGCCTAGTCACCATCATAAACAATTCCCTGTTATCAGGCTGTGTCCCAACTTACTTTAAACACACTGTTGTCCAACCACTTCTGAAGAAAGCAGACCTTGATCCATCTACTCCAAATAACTACAGGCCTATATCAAAACTGCCGTTCATTTAAAAAAATTTAGAGAAAGTTGTTGCCAATCAGCTCACTGCAGTTCTGTCTGCCCATAACATTTTAGATAAATTTCAGTCTGGTTTCCGTCAGATGCATTCTACAGAAACAGTGCTTCTCAGAGTCACAAATGATTTACTGATGTCCTCTGATGTAGGAGAATGCTCTGTTCTGGTTTTGCTGGACCTTAGTGCAGCGTTCGACACTGTCGATCATAAAATTCTGATTGATAGGCTTGGACGGTGGGTTGGGGTCTCTGGGGCTGCCCTAAAGTGGTTTTCCTCCTATCTCTCTGATAGGAATTTCTCTGTATCTGTTGGGCCTTTCACGTCAGAAAATACTCCTCTTTCCTGTGGCGTACCCCAAGGGTCTGTCTTGGGTCCATTGTTATTTGCTCTATACATGCTTCCATTAGGGCACATTATAAATAAATTCAGTGGTGTATCTTATCATTGCTATGCTGATGACATTCAGTTATATATCTCCTGCAATCCAGAAAACCAATCCAACTTTGCTGTTTTACAAGACTGTTTGGGTGCCATTAGTGAGTGGTTGGCAAATAACTTCCTCCAGCTGAACACTGAAAAAACAGAGGTTCTAATTATTGCACCCGAGAACTCAGCCCTCAGTATTGGGTTTGTTTCATCAGCTGCTCAGTCAAAGCTAAAAAACCTTGGGGTTACCTTCGACCGAAGCATGCGCTTTGAGGAGCACATAAAATCACTAGCACAAAATTGTTCCTTCCAGCTCCTTCCAAATATAGCAAAGCTCAGGTCCATTGTGTCCCGGCCTGAGCTGGAGATGATTATTCATGCATTTGTGTCTTCCCGGTTAGATTATTGTAATTCACTTTTCACATGTCTCAACATATCATCTCTTAACAGTCTACAAATTATTCAAAACACTGCAGCCAGGTTACTGACTAGATCCAACAGGATGACTCACATCACACCCATTCTACTTTCCTTACACTGGCTGCCTATAAGGTTCAGGACCCAGTTTAAAATTCTTCTTATCACATACAAAGCCCTTAATCATCAGGCACCCGGTTACATCTGTGACCTGATCCACCCCTATTACACAACCAGGCCTCTTAGGTCCACAGACCAGAGCTTATTGACTGTCCCCCGCTCTTGTCTAAAGACAAAGGGTGATCGTGCCTTTGAGGTAGTGGCTCCAACTCTTTGGAACTCTCTTCCCCTCTGTCTACGGTCTGCAACTTCTTTAGACATTTTCAAAAAGAATCTGAAGGCACACCTATTTAAAATAGCTTTTATCCGTTCTTAAAGTGCCCATCTGCTCTGTAGCCTCGTGCTTTTCTGCTATTACTGTGTTTTCTTATGTGTGTATATGATGTGTATATGAAATGTTGACTTGCATTGTATTGTGAAGCACTTTGTGAATTTTATTTTCTGTGAAAGGTGCTATACAAATAAATTTATTATTATTATTTATTATTTTTGATCATTTTAGGCAATGTTGCATATTTGCAACTGTGGGCTTTCCTGATTAATTTTGTTCACAAAACCAAGTCATTCTCTGCAGATCGTTTGGCAAAAAAGCTATAGGGAAAGTTCACCAGTAACTGCTGCTACCACAATAAAATGTATATAATAGACCTTTATTGAACATTCTTAATACAAAGTGCGGAACGCAACCATCATAAACTTTCCATTCAACAACCAATCAAACAGATTTCACAGATCTTTGTTGTGAAAAAGTGAAGCACATATGTAATGTAAATAAAAATGTAATGTAAATAAAAAATGCACATGAAACTAATAAAAAAATGCAAAAAAATAACATAATAATACAATTTGGAGAGCTGACCTCCCATTACCGCTGTGAAAGGTGGACAAAGCAGACCACACCAAACGAGACCAGAACCAACTAGAACAGAGCACCGCAAACCAGAGTGTAATTCACTGAGCCAAGAAAATTATTGCTGTGACAACTGTCGGCACGTAAAATGTAATGTAAAAAAACATTACACATGAATGTAAATAATGTGTGTAAATTAAAAAAATCAAATAATGTAATGTAAATAAAAATATAAATAAAAATATAATGTAAATAAATAAAGTAAATAAATAAAAAGCTTGTTGCATATCTGCAACTGTGGGTGCTACAAGGTTAAGGACCGCTCCAGAAAGTCCAACCCAGTTTTCCAGCCTGTGCAACAGGATTCTGTGATCTACAGTATCAAATGCAGCGCTGAGGTCCAACAGGGGGGTATTCCATGAAAGTAGCTAAAGAAAGCCAGGCTATAGCCGGAAAGCGTCGCTTGAACTAGCGCCATCTCCCATTTAAGCCTCAAGTCTTCAAGAGAGAGAATCAAGAAATGGTAATACAGCTGTGATCAATAAAGCGAAGAAACGGCATGGCTAACAACTGCAGACAGACTAAATGCGTAAGTTATGAAAGTTTCATACCATTGTCAATTGTTAGACATTTATTTTACTGTCCTCATGTATTTATGCTCTCTTTGTGTTATAATTTGTTTACATAAAGATCAAGCTAGAGATTATGAAACTGGAGAGGGATGTTAGTATAAATTCAGATAAAGGAGAATTTCGTGTTTAACTGAACTGTATTTAATTCTGTTTTCTCTCCACAGCTTGAGAAACATGTAATAATAATTACACAATTCAACACAACTTGAACTCAAACTTGTCATTATTATACGGTTCATGCAACGTGTTAGAAATGTGTTTTTTACATTTATATTCACAGTGGGGTGCCATGACCTAAACGTGTGGAAAGTTATAAATCATCTCTGTCCATTTAGCCTTCTTACACTTGCTCTGACTTAAACTGCTACTGTGTCAATGCTAAATTATGAAAAGGAGTTCTAACTCAAAGATCACAACAATAAGGATCAAAGGAAATATGTGTCCCTGTATAGGTCCCTCACTGTGTCAGGAGAAACTGAGTCCTTTCAGGCACTAGAACCTCCAGGGACTCAACGAAGAAAAGACTTGAGCCTGAAAAGACAAAATGTATAAAATATGAAGTATTAATTTAAGATGGCTCTGTCAGAAGTCAGCCATGGTGCCTGAGAACTTTAAGCAATTAACCTGTATTTAATTTGGCCAAAGGTCATTTCTATCCGTGCCCTTGTTTTAGCATGTGCATGGTGGAATGCCCGGGACCAGGCTAGTTCAGCAGCATAAATTAATATGGTTACTCAGCGGGCGTTCAAATAAGCCACGTTCATGAAACCGAACTCTCGCTAAATTTAGCCAGAAGTAGCGAGATAAGCCAGGCTTGCCGCTAAGTGGAATACCCCCCAGGACCAGGACTGAAACATTACCAGAATCCGTATTCAACCTCATGTCGTTTAACACTTTGACCAGAGCTGTTTCAGTGCTGTGATGACTCAGAGAATCGCTCCAAGCACAGAACCCTGAGGAACTCCATGACTTACTCTGGTGTGTGAGGAAGATTCTTAATTTACAAGAACAAATTGAAATCTATCAGATAAATATGACTTAAACCAGCCTAATGCAGTTCCTTTAATCCCAATAACATGTTCAAGTCTCTGTAATAAGATATTGTGATCGACCGTATCAAATGCAGCACTGAGATCCAACAGGACAAGCACAGACACAAGTCCGCTATCAGAGGCTAAGAGGAGATCATTGGTAACTTTCAACAGTGCTGTTATGATGCACTCTGAATCCTGACTGAAACTCTTTAAACAGATTATTTCTGAGTAAATGATCACAAAGTTGAGCTGCAACTACTTTTTCAAGAACTTTAGACGTAAAAGGGAGATTGGATATAGGTCTATAATTAGCTAACAGTTCTGAGTCAAGAGTAGGTTTTTTAAGTAAAGGTTTAATTACAGCAACCTTAAAAGGCTGAGGTACATATCCTGTCAACAAAGACAGATTGATCAAATCCAATATGGAAGTGTCAATTAATGGGAAAACCTCCTTGAACAGTCTGGTTGGGATTGGGTCTAAAATACAAGTTGATGGTTTGGAAGAGACTATTGCTATTGTTAGATCAGAGAGATCAACTGGACAGAAGCCGTCTAAATATAAATCAGGTTCTAAAGATACTTCTTAAGCTGCTGTACTTGATTATACATCACTGATAATAGAGACTTAGACTATCTTTATTGTCATTGCACAAAAAACACAGGTGAGTCTGGACAACGAAATGTCGTTACTTGGCTTCCGGTCAACAGCGCTAAAATTTTGAAAGCTATAAAGTACTATACAATATGAAATAGGTATGGAAGTGCTATGTGCCAGCACTTGGAATAAAAAAATATAAAAATAAATAAAATGCACTTAGTGCAAAAATGTTGCTAAATATTGTACTCAGCCCAAGGGAAATTGTGTAGTTCGACCCCACAATGTAAAATACAGATGTGCGAGTATTGTCCATGTCCATGGGGGGGCGGGGGGGTTGTTATATTTAAGTACTGATTTTATCTGATTTTATCTATTGTTCTTATTTCTTTCTTTTTTGTTTAAAATTTAAATCATGCTTTTTATTTCTACTGTTTTAATGTATCTGTAAAGCACTTTGAATCGCCCTGTAGTTGAATTGTGCTAAACAAATAAACTTGCCTTGCCTTGCCTTATGTGGGGGAGATGGATGGATGTGCATTAAGCAGTCTTATGGCCTCAATCTGGTTGTTCTGCAGAAGATGCTTGGGAACCTTCTGCCGGACGCCAGCAGGGAGAATAGTCCATGGTTGGGGTGGGTGGGGTCTGTGAGGATCTGGTGGGCTCTGGACAGGCAGCGCCTGTCTGCTATGTCTTTGATGGGTGTGAGCGGAGTCCCGATGACCTTCTCCCCGGTCCTCACCATCCTCTGTAGAGACTTCCAGTCGGAGGCCTTACAGCTCCCAGACCAGAGGGAGATGCAGCTGGTCAGCAGGCTCTCGATTGTCCCTCTGTAGAAGGTCTGGAGGATGGGGTGAGGGAAGGAAGCTCTCCTCATCCTACGCAGGAAGTGCAGGCGCTGTTGTCCCTTCTTCACCAGTGATGTGATGTGGGGTGACCAGCTGAGGTTGTCTGTGATGTGCACCCCCAGAAACTTGGTGCTGCTGATGACCTCCACAGTTGAGTCGTTGATGAGGAGTGGTGAGTGGCTGGGTCTGGATCTCCTGAAGTCAACGATGATCTCCTTGGTCTTGTTGACGTTCAGAATCAGGTTGTTCCCTCTGCACCAGTCCACCAGATGACGCATCTCCTCCCTGTAGGCCACCTCGTTGTTGTCCCGGATGAGGCCCACTGCTGTAGTGTCGTCCGCGTACTTCAGGATGTGATTGGATCTGAAGCGTGGACGACAGTCGTGGGTCATCAGGGTGAAAAGCAGGGGGCCCAGGACGCAGCCCTGGGGGGTTCCAGTGTTCAGGGTGATGACACTGGAGGTGTTGTTCCCCACTCTGACAGACTGGGTTCTATCAGTGAGGAAGTCCAGCAGCCAGTTGCACAGGGGGGTGTTCAGTCCCAAGGGGCCCAATTTGCATACCAGGTCCTGGGGGATTATCGTGTTGAATGCTGAGCTGAAGTCCAGAAACAGCATCCGCACGTGGGTGTTCTTCTCCTCCAGGTGCTCCAGGCTCAGGTGTAGAGCAGTGGAGACTGCATCCTCAGTGCAGCGCTGGGGCTGGTATGCAAACTGGAACGGGTCGAGTGATGGGGGGAGTGTGGAAGTGATGTGGTCCTTAACTAGCCTTTCGAAGCACTTCATGATGGAAGATGTGAGTGTGACGGGTCGGTAGTCGTTAAGGCACGTGACTGTAGACGTTTTCGGGACCGGGACGATAGTGGCGGACTTGAAGCACCGGGGGATGACGGCCTGGTTCAGGGATGTGTTGAAGATGTCCGTGAGCACGTGGTCCAGCTGGTCTGAGCATTCCTTCATCAGCCGACCTGGAATGTTGTCAGGGCCTGCAGCTTTCCGTGCGTTAACCTTCCTCAGCACTCTCCGCACAGCTGTGGTTTCGAGTCTGAGTGCCTGTTCGTCGGGGTGTGGAGTCGCTTTCTTCGCGGGGGTGTTGTTCAGCTCTTCGAATCTTCCGAAGAAGTTGTTGAGGAAGCCGGTATCGTTCTGACAGGATAGGGGTGTGGGTTTATAATCCGTGACGGTCTGGATGCCCTGCCACAGTTGTCTTGTGTTGCTGGAGTCTTGGGAGAGACCTTGGATTTTTCGGCTGTGGGCTCGCTTGGCGTCTCTGATGGTACGGTTCAGATTGGCCCTCGCCGATCTGAGAGCCACCGCATCACCAGATTTGAACGCAGCATTGCGTTCTTTCAGCTTCGCTCGCACCACTTTGGTCATCCAGGGTTTCTGGTTGGCCTGTGTGACCATTGTTTTTGTTACAGTCTCTTTCTCCATACACCAACTAATATAGTCCGACACAGACGCAGCATACTCCTCCACGTTGGTGAGCTGGTTGTCTGTTGCAGCCTCTTTGAATATGCTCCATTCAGTGCATTCAAAACAGTCCTGCAGTGCAGACATCGCTCCCTCAGGGCATACTCTCACCTTCTTCACCGCAGGTTTTTCTCTGGTGAGCCTGGGGTGGTATGCAGGAATTAGCATCACAGAGAGATGGTCTGAGGAGCCCAGGTGGGGGCGGGGGGCTGCTCTGTAGGCCTTCTTTATGTTGGTATAAACAAGGTCCAAAGTGTTCTCCCCTCTGGTAGCAAAGTCCACATGTTGGTAAAAATTGGGAAGCAAAGTCTTCATGTTGGCCTGGTTGAAATCCCCAGCAACAATAAAAACGCCTTCCGGGTGTGTGGTTTGCGCTGGCAGCCCAAACTTGGGCCACCTAGAGGGCCGCAAAAAGCTTTCAGCTTTGCACCTGTGGGCCGCGCTGGCTAAAGGAGCTAGCGTGCTCTGCGGTCAAGTGTGATGGTGGTTTAAGCGGGCTGCGTTGCCAGGTTTAACAGTGCCCCCTTTAGGAAACACCATTAAGCCTTAATTAATACTTAATGAAAATACTTAATACTTCAAAAACGCAAACTTAATAAAAATGCCTAATACTGTGCAGTATTCGCTGTATGTTATTTGAAAAAAATTATTGTCATTGTTACCATATTGTTATAAGCTACTATGCGAGTGCGAGCCACCAATTAAAGCTTGAGGAGCTGCACAATGAGTATCTCTGGCATAGGTTATCAACTGAAGAAGAAGACTGCCATCGTCTCTACGCTAGCTGTCAGAGACGTTAAAATTATGGAGAAGTTTTTAAAACGAAAAAGTGACGAACATCGTGCCGAACCCCCACAAAAGACAAAATTTTTGCCCATAAATACGGCTTCGTAAACGGCGGTACCGAGGCAGTGCCAAGAGCCCAGTGTGTGGAGTGTGGGAAATCGCTGTCGAATGAGGTACTAAAGCCCTCAAAACTAAAGAGGCATCTACAGACCAAGCACCCGACGCTCGTTGGAAAGCCGGTGGAATTTTTCAAAAGAAAAGAAAATGGGCTGCAGATGCAGAAAAGGTTGGTTGTGTCACTGACTGCCAGCTCCAAATGTGCACTGAAAGCCAGCTACCTCATAGCCAGACATGTGGCACAGAGCAAGAAGGCGTTCACCATAGCGGAGGAGTTGGTTCTGCCTGCCACTGTTGATATGTGCCGTGAGATGATCGGAGAGGCCGCTGCAAAGAAGCTGCTGACCATCCCACTGTCAAACGACACTGTGAGTCACCGTATCGCTGACATGGCCTCAGACATACAGCATCATCTTCTTGAAAGAATAAAAAGTAGCCAGTTTTTCTCTTTACAACTTGACGAGTCCACGGATGTCACGAATGCTGCGCTGCTGCTGTTTTTTGTTCGCTATCGCTGGGACAGTAGTTTGCATGAAGACATACTGTTTTGTGGAGAGCTACCAACACGTACCACGGCTCAGGAATGTTTCCGCTGCATGGATAACTACTTCACTGAGAACGGCCTGGACTGGCAGAACTGTGTCAGGGTGTGCAGTGACGGTGCAGCATCGATGACTGGCAGGCATAAGGGTGAGATGGCTCTCAAGAGGACTGGTCCTCAAGGGTTTGTTGCACTGAGGAATGAGGTCTTCTCTTTTCTCACTGAGAAAAACCATCATCTTGCACAGTACTATGCCAACACAATGTTCACAGCAAAACTTGCCTGTCCTACCTGTGACATTTTTTCTCTGCTGAACCAACTGAACATTTCACTTCAACGAAGAAACAGCAACATATTTTTTGCTGCAGACAAAGTTCAAGCTTTCAAGAGGAAACTTGCTTTGTGGACCAAGAGGGCCCAGGAAAAGAGGATGGACATGTTTCCACTTTTGTCTGACATTTTGGAAAACTCCCTAAAGGTGAATATCAGTGACTCAGTCATATTCATATTATTTGAATGTATTTATTTTGTCACCCTTTTATTGATTGATTGATTCATATATATTTTTTTATAAGTAAAATCTAAATATTGGTCCTTTTCTAATTAAAAAGCTTGACTTGATCCTTTAAAAAAAATTTCTTGTCCTGGCTTGATTTGTGCCAGGAATTTTCAGCCTGTTCAGTGGCTTGATGTGTGTGCAGATTTACATACACATGTCTAATAAAAGTCTTTGTGATGATCCCATTTTATCATGTCATTTTATTTGACAAGGTTTTTACTTGTCAAACTGTAAGTGGATTTGGTTTATTATTGAATACAAATCAAAGCGTGAGTGAGGTCAATTAAACCTATACAGTGTAAATATTTAATGGGCCCCGGGCCACTTTGTACTATAAATATTGGGCCTCAAGGTCAAAAAGGTTAAGAACCCCTGTTGTAGAGAACACTCAGAGCTTGCTTCGTGTTGGCGCTGGGTGGAATGTAGACAGCAACAATGGTGACGCTGGTGAATTCCCGTGGCAGGTAAAAGGGTCGGCATTTTACAGTCAAAAGTTCAATGTCCTCAGAGCAATGACTGGAGACCCGGGTCGCGTTGTTATACCAGTTGTTTTTAGTGTAGATGCAGACATTCCACCCTCGGGTTTTTGCTAGTATAAATAATACTATCCCACTATAATAGTGGGAAGGACTCCATCAATCTTCTCTCTGATAGAAACAATTTTATTGATAAAGAAGCTCATGAAATCATCACTGCTGAGAGTTAAAGGAATACCTGGCTCAACAGAGTATGTTGTCCGTGGTGAGGAGTTATATTCAGGAAGAAGTGAAGAACGCCATTCAAGCAGACGAGACGACCCACTGTCAAATCATCAAATCAAATTTATTTATATAGCACATTTCATGTACAAACAGTTCAAAGTGCTTTACATAAAATAAAAGCATTGCAGCAGGGAGTGCAAGAAGCATTAAAAATACATAAAAGAATATAAAAAGAAACAAATAAAATCATTTAAATGAATTTAAAAACAGGCAACAGTCTAGATAAGTTAAAAGATATTTCATGCATAGACACATGAGAACAGAAATGTCTTTAACCTGGATTTAAAAATGTCTACATTTGCTGAAAGTTTAATCACTGTGAGCTGGTGCTTGTGCTGCGCTACAGTGAACTGAACAACAATGAAATACAGGAGCGGTGTGAGTTACTAAATTAAGATGTTCTGGTATTGGTCAATGTTATTTCATGATGGAATAAAGTAATTGTTGAATGTATAACCTTTTAAGTGGAAATATCTTACTTTACTTTTTTGCATTCAGGGCTCTAGACTAACTTTTTACACTGGTTGCACTGGTGCGCCCAACTTTTTTTCTTAGGTGCACCAGCACAAACGTTAGGTGCACCCACATTTTCAAACACATTGCATTTAACACCGCAGTTTTACAGGTTCACTTTTTTTTTTTTTTTTTTAATTCTTATTAAAGCTTCCGTCGGCAACTTTTTTTTAGTCATATTAGCTTGAACTGTCATGGGATTCTGGAAGTAGAATATTAAATAGGCTGTTTAGGAAAAATCCCGAAATCTGTAGCTCCCTCTGAAGCCTGTAATCGTGCTTGCAAAAATCGAGCGCTCCCGGCTGTTTTTAACCAATCACGTTAGAGGGGAGGAATCGCTACCTGTCAATCACACCTTGTGCACACGCTGCTATCGAGCCCGCCCCCCTCCCCCCATTCACGCGCACGAAAGTTCTCCCAGTCAGAGACCAGATTGATATCGGCTTCTTAGCGAAAATGGCGCAGCAGCCGAAAAA
This sequence comes from Odontesthes bonariensis, assembly GCF_027942865.1. NCBI lineage: Eukaryota > Metazoa > Chordata > Actinopteri > Atheriniformes > Atherinopsidae > Odontesthes > Odontesthes bonariensis. Next base: position 2,746,227 of record NC_134510.1, read on the forward strand.
CCCAAATCTTCCCATTCCACCTTTGCCAACTACTGCCTACACATCCAAAATTTCCATGCTGAGCGTGAGTCTGCCCCCAGCTTGTGTGCGCGCACACTGGTGTGAACTCACGTGCACAACCTCGTCCACAGAGGGGGAGGGGTTTGGGGGGCGGTTTGGAGCTTGGTAGAGGTTGGAGGAGGGACCTGAAAGTTGTATCAGTTCGAATTTTCCGACTTAAGACTCGGAATTTTGAAAACTTGCCGACGGTATCTTTAAATCGCTGTCCATATAGGCAATATTGACTTGTAAACGATTAACTAACAATCTGGTCAAAATAAAGTTCTTTATTTGAAGCACAATTCTACAAACGTACTGAACTTTACTTACTAACTACTTACTGAAACTTACTGAAAAAGTGTTGGTGCTTAAAGTGCTTCACTGGCCTGAAATTTAAACTTAAAACATCTCAAGTTAAATTAAATAAAAAGAAAATCTAAACTAAAATTGCAAGTGTTTTAAGGACTTCAAACGGAACATCTCATGGCTCAATGTCTTATGGACTATTCTCCATTGCAGTCACATGCCCCTCGGATGGCCAACTCCTATTGTTGGGTTAAATATATATATCAGTATATTCACCGGTCGTCCTCTCCTCAAGATACGGCCGTACACACTGACGCATTCATGAACGATCAGGAATGCCATGTACTCACTGTTCGCAGTTAGCACAGACGTCTTTTTTTTCAATGTATCTGCGATGACTCCTATAAATTGCGCGCATGCGACGTCGGGTTTATGTTCAATGCATTTTTCTTCTGAAGAATTATTTCGGACTTGAACTTAGTGAAGGGAACTTTTGCAATATGGTAGGCAACGTTAAACTTGATTATCATCTCTGTTTGCTGCTGCCTGCCGCTGAAAGGCAGCGGGGAGAGGGGACACTGAGCAGTGCACTTATCGCCATCGCCCTCAGTTCCTATAACCATTTCAGCTCCTTCTCCTCAGCTGGGTCTTTTCAGGGTTCTATAGGAACACATCTGACGGAGGTGTTTGGTGGTTGGTTGCTCCGCCCCTTGTCATGTTGTCAGGCTGAAATGTTTGGGGGGGGGGGGGGGGGGGGGGGGGGGCGCGGCGGCACTGTAACACCATTCAAAGGATAACTGTTGGAACAGGGAAACACGAGTTAATGACCACAATAATATCACATATACATAAAGAGAGTAAAATGAGGAAAGGTGTGACAGATGAGGCCCCCCAGCAGTCTAGGCCTATAGCAGCTTAACTATGGGATATTTCAGGATTACCTGAGCCATCCCTATTCAAGGTAAACACAAGAAACTTGTGCTAACGAAAAATAAATAAATAAATAAATAAAATAAAGGACCAGACTCAGTGAGTAATTCCCTATACTCCCTATATAGATCTGCTCCTCACACCACAACAACCATCTTTTTACAGCCACAAGCTACCTCAGCCTCTCACCAACTGCACACCAGTCACAGCGGGGTGGGGATGCAAACCCTGGTTCGGGTAGGGGGAGAAATAAAAGAGGTAAGATAAGCGGGAATGGGATTCAAACCCTGGTTCGGGTAGGGGGTAATGAAAGTATAGAGGGTGCCAGAGGTGGAGGCAGGACAAGACACACTAGCAGACACACTATCAGATTCAACAGACCTAACTATAAGCTTTATAAAAAAGGAAAGTTTTAAGCCTGGTCTTAAAAGTGGAAAGGGTGTCTGCTTCCCGGACATTTACTGGCAGCTTATTCCACAATAGAGGGGCCTGATAACTGAAGGCTCTGCCTCCCATTCTACTTTTAGAAACTCTGGGAACCTCAAGTAAACCTGCAGTTTGGGAACGAAGTGCTCTGTTGGGAAAATATCTTACAATGAGATCTTTAAGATATGATGGAGCTCGGTCATTAAGAGCTTTTTATGTAGGAGAAGAATCTTAAATTCTATTCTGAATTTAACAGGGAGCCAATGAAGAGAAGCTAAAACTGGAGAAATATGATCTCTGCTGTTAGTTCTCATCAGAACTCTGGCTGCAGCATTTTGGATCAACTGAAGGCTTTTCAGAGAATATGTGGGACAGCCCAATAATAAAGAATTACAGTAGTCCAATCTTGAAGTAACAAATGCATGGACTAGTTTTTCTGCATCACTCTGAGACAAGATGTTCCTGATTTTAACAATATTACGAAGGTGAAAGAAGGCAGTCCTAGAAACCTGTTTTATATGCGAGTCAAATGATAAATTCTGGTCAAAAATAACTCCAAGGTTCCTCACTGTAGAACTAGAAGCCAAGGAAATACCATCTAGAGTAACTATATAGCTAGACAATTTCTCCCTGAAACGCTCAGATCCAAAGATAACGACTTCAGTTTTGTCTGAATTTAGAAGCAGACAGTTCTGAGTCATCCAGGTTAGCTTCTTGGTGGTGTTTTTTCTTCTCTCCTTACTTTTACCGGGTTTTGTTTTTGTTTTGTTTTGTTGTTGAGTCTGGCGTGGCTAAAGTAACGCGTCAGTCCCGATCTGGTCCCGACTCATGTGCAAATGCGGACATAAACAGTTCTGCTGGGGAAGGGCAGTTATCAGAACGGAATTCGAGGAGGACCGTTCTTAGAACGGCTCTGTCCGAAAGCGGCTTATGACTTGGTGAGATGGATAATCCCAGCAGAGTCTTAACAGAAAGTTGGATTAGTCAGAATTCAAACCAGGAGGAGTTGGATCAGTGAAAGTGTGAGTGAAAGATGGGGAACCAGATGGATGATTCATAAACCTCCAGGGATTAGGTTGTGATGCTGCAGCAGGGGTTGGAGAGGAAGGTGAGTTGAGGCAGATGCATAGATCCAAACAATGACAGTCAGAGAACTCACAGTTACCCCAGAAATTAAACAGGTTACCCTACAAGGTTGAGCCACTGAACATTCAAGGGTAAACAGGTGACAGAATCCAAGAAACTTAGTGGGAAGGTCTTTTAAGTAAGATGGCGCATTACCATGCAGGCAGTGGAAGGTGAGCAGAGAGATTTTGTAAGTGATCCGGGCAGAGATGGGAAGCCAGTGAAGAGGTTGGAGAACAGGGGTGATGTTCATGTTTACGCACTCTCATCAGGATCCTGGTAGCACAGTGCTGAACATGCTGTAATCTCTGTATGTTCTTGCCAGGAATCCCAACGAGACGTGCATTGCAATAATCAAGTCAGGAGGAGACAAAGGCATGGACGAGCCTCTCTGCATCAGAAAGAGAGAGTAAGGGCCGGAGTTTTGCAATATTTCGGAGGTGGAAGAATGAAATTTTGCACATATGTTTGATATTGCTTTCAAAGGTGAGCTGTGGATCATAAATAACACCAAGATTGTTGACCATACTAAGAGAAATGTTCTGGCCAGAGAGGGTGATGTTGAGAATTTTTTGTTTTTAAATTTGATTATGAAGTACTACTTTGAATCATTTCAGTTTTTGAACTGTTAAGATGGAGAAAATGTTGCTGCATCCATGCCTTTATCTCCTCCAGACAAGCTGTAAGTGTGGAGAGAGAGGATGATTGGTAAGGTGAGGGGGCCCGCAATGATGAAGATGGAATGGGTGGGGTCTCAGACACATTGCTACCTAGCTTAAGGTACAGTATAGCAATGAAATGAGACCCCATAGCTGCTGATATTGCGCCCAAGTGCTACCATATACAGATTAAAAAGAAGTCCAAGAACTGATCCTTGGAGCACACCACATGAGACAGAATGGCTCAGTGACCTGGAACGACCAATGGAAACAAATTCGGATCTGTCCATCAGATATGATCGGAACCACTTAAAGGCCGTGCCAGTGAGTCCTGCAAGGTGCTGCAGGCGGTGGAGAAGGATGTGGTGGTCTACAGTGTCAAAGGCTGCTGACAAATCAAGAAGGATGAGAAGTGAAGAAGAGCCACGATCAGCAGTCATCAACAGGTCATTTGTGACCCAGACCAAAGCTTTTTCAGTACCAGGGGCAGCACGAAATCCAAATTTGTCCAGAATTCTATTGTTATTGAGCTGCTCTTGAATGTAAACTGAGACTAATTTCTCCAGAACCTTAGTGAGAAAGGGAAGATTGAGATGGGTCTGTAGTTTGCTAAGTCCTGGGGGTCCAGTGTAGGTTTGACAAGGTTTTTAGGTTTGTAGGGGTTTGATTATGGCAGATTTCAAAGTGGGGGGAATGTGACCAGATTGGAGGGATGTATTTACTATGGTAGTGATGAGGGGACTGAGAGAGGCAATATGGGCCTTAACCAGGGCTGTTGGGAAGGGGTCAAGGGCACCTGTGGCCCTGACAGTGGCCGCAACTTCCTTCACACAGACTTCTGGAAAAGAGGGTCCTGTGGGGCGTGCTCCAGGAGTATGGAGCGAAAATGCTGGTGGTATGCTTTGACTGTTTTTAGAAAGTCAAGGGCCGTCGCACATTTGTCAATTGGGTTTTTTGACATTCAGTTGCTCTTTGTAGAAGTTGGAATCGATGTCAGACGCGTATCTGTCATTAGAATCCTGCATCGTTTGTGTCTAGTCTGCAATTTGGAATATTTTGGCCTTTTATGTGTTGGCAACAAATAAATAAAGTTGCCCCAAAGTTTTCAGAACGAGGTATGGCATGGTTGTGGTGAGAGAGGACCCAGATGCAGAAATTTCAAAATCCAAATAAAAAGCACAGCTGAGCCAGAATACCAAAACACCTGACAAAACCATTGATGGTAACATGGACAAACCTGATACAGCATCACAGTGACGGTTAGGATCTGACAAAGAACATGAACAAACCTGGAGACTAAATAAAGAGGAGGGTGATTAGTGAGTGCAGCTGAAGGAAAAAACACTACGGTAACGTGAGTGAAGCTGATGGCAGGGCAAGAGAGACTGAGGAAAAAAAAAAAAAAGTGCCATAATATTGCACAGCAAATCTGGCGGGTGGCCAGACATGCGGCAACGTGGCCCCGGCGTTGGAGCTGGTCTGACTGGTGACCAGAGACGAGGGAGCTGGAGCCGGCCAGACGTCCAGTGAAGAGGAGGTGCACCTGTACTTATTTTTCACCCTAAATTTAAGATTTATGTAAAATTACATGACAAAGTTCCATTTGATTTTTTAAATTTTTTTTAACATAAACCTACTTAAACTCTACACGATGAAGATACATCAGTGACATAAAGCCTATTTATTTGAAATGCATACTCACCGGGTTTATGTATTAATTATTAATAGAATTTAAATGCATATTAATCAGATTATGTATTCAGAATACATAGTAATAAGGTTACATATCAGAGGTGTGACCAGAATGACATGTGTGGGTGGGCAGTTAGCTCATCTGGGGGTGCAGAAAACAATACCTGAAAAAAATCGGTGGAAAACCACTACTACAACTTCAAGCATAATAATAATAATAATAATAATAATAATAATTCAATTTGGTAATGAAAATATGGTCACACTAGCATAAATCATGACCGTCAATTTTGTTAACAGTGTGGAATTTTTTATTTTTTTTTGTAAAGAAATTTAGAACTTGTATGATGCATGGGTTATGCTTTTTTTTCAAAGACAATGGTGGCTGGCTGCCTGCCTAGGCTGGCAATTAAACTAGCTAGCACAGTCTCCTGGTCTTAATAGAAGGCTAGCACAGGTACAGTGCTGTAACTAGCTGACTTATCAATGTGATCTACACAAATCAACAAGTAAATGAAACGAACAAGCTCAACTCAACAAAAACTACTACCAATACTTTGTGAAAAGATGACAGAGAAGAACGAAATAGGAACATGAATCAAAGTTGTCAGGTATTTAAATTTGGTTGACGAAAGCTCAAGCTGCCGACACATGCACTGTATGGGCTTAAAGTAAACTCCCGCACAGCGTTGTGCTATTTGAATGAAGGAGGACTGACAGACACGCCCCCTATTCAAACCAACCAACTGGAAAGCAGTTTTGACGATTGTTCTGCCCCTTAAAGGGGAACTCCGGGGCATTTGAAGCGCAATCCCATTGCTAGAGGTTGTCAAATACTGATAGTAGGACACAGACTGGTGCAAATCGGCGCTCCCTGTGCGGAGATTGCGCTGTTTGCGCAGCCTGTCATGCGAGGCTAATACGTGGTGGCTAAGGGGCAAGTGCTAACCCTTCCACGTAAAACAACAACTTGCACACTGCAGAAACGTCACACCACTTTATAAACCATCCGACAATAAAGTCACAAGCCTTACCATCAAAACCATATGCATGGTTCTCACATTACTGGCATGGGGACGTTACAAAACAACTTTATAAACAGCATGTAACTCACCGGTTAGTTGTACGCTCGCGCATGTGAAAGCCCAAAAGAGTCGATGGACGATAATCCCATATACAAAACAATTATCTTCTCTAGAAAAACTGCGTTCAAGTATTTAAAACATTACAACAATACATGCCCAGTAATATTGTTGTAATGTTTTAAATACTTGAACGCAATTTTTCTAGAGAAGAAAATTCTCTAGAACGGTGCCATCATCTCCACCCCTGCTCTTTCCAGGCAGCTGATGTGTGGCCAAAACCTGACACTTCATTCGACCAAATTGTAGTAACACGCCACTTCACATTCTCAGTAACAGCTACAGCTTTGCAGTTAATAATAATAAATAATAATAACAATAAATGACTAAATTATTTGATACGATGCAGGAAGGATCTTGTAAAGTAACAAAATAATTTGTTAGCCTGTTCACTAGTGCATAGTTTTATTTATATATACATATTATATATATAATATATATATCATATGCATTGTATTCACCTTTGTATCATATCAATAACTGATTAAATTTGTGATTTTTGTTCTAAAAACTCAGTTGCAGTTATAATCATAACACTTTTACAACTTCAGGTAGGAAAACAAAGATCACTAACGAAAGGAAAGGACACAGACAAACTGCTTCATATGTTTTTAACCGTTCTAGGTTTATTAGATTTGTTTTACAAATAAAGCTTGTATGCCTGTATTTCAATGTACTGATTTTGTCCAAATTTAAAAATGACATTTAAACTGAAAACAAAACAATTTAGCTTATTACTCACACCTAGGTTGACGGAAGGTGTGTTTTAAATAGGCTCATTGTTAAGATTTTTTTCCATTAAAGACATGCTATGCAACTTTTTCATGGTCATAAAATTGCTTGGCAATCATCAGTTTGCTTGGCTGACCCGTTCCGATGAAAACAGTTACATTTCCATCTCCATCTGGTGGCCCTAGCCCGAAACAGCGCTTGCAACTTTGCCTGGGGCGCCGCGTGCTTTGTTTAGCTCTGGAAGTCTCGCAGCACACGAGAGCCGAGAACTACTGCTTCACGGCAGGTCGTAAAGGGCTCTGAGCCGAGACAAACATGCACATATTGTTTACAATTCATTCTTTGCTTTTATACTGCTTTGATAATTACTTTTACTACATACCTTTGAAGACATTGCAAACCCTGCAACTCTCTGCCAGTGTCTTGAAAAATAAACCGTAAATTGCCTCTGGTGGGTTTACCACAGCCCTTTTACAGACAGCCGTTCCACTTCCTATTCGCCCCATTATAAAAAATTTGGCTGCAGTTCAGTTGATTTTGTCTGGGGGCGCTGGCGAGCGAGTGCAGAATGACCATTTTCCATAGGGCTGGCGCTAATAACTCAAAAAATGTCCCCGCTAGCGGCTGAAACCTGAAAATAATACTGTAATTTCTGACAGAGGGATGTGGATTTATATCGAAAGTACAATAACCTGGGAGTTATAGCTTTCTGTTTTCTTACAGGTCTGGCATTTGCGAATCAGTATCCGCTAGCATCTAGCTAACGGAATCTGAAGAACGCACGGCTGATTACGACCGGCTGCTTTACAGCACTCGTCCACTGTGCCAGAGTGCTAACCTGGTGCTGCTAACAACAACCAAAGCTAAACCAGAGGCTAGTCAGAGAGTATGTAAAAGGGCTGCATCGAAGGTGGATTTCATAGTACCACCATAGAGTTCGGCGTGCTCTGCACTGCATCGTTGGCGCCCCTAGAGTGCAGTACCACCCGGAAATAGCCGCCAGTTTTCCCTCTCCTCATAATAGAGACTCTCTGGGTTTACGACAGTCTGGCTAGACTGTCGCCTATTTTCTACGGAGCTCCCCCTACACCTCCCCGTGAGCTGTCACCTTACCGTGGTGGGGGGGTTTGCGTGCCCCAATGAGTCTGGGAGCTATGTTGTCTGGGGCTTTAAGCCCCTGGTAGGGTCACCCATGGCAAACAGATCCTAGATGAGGGACCAGACAAAGAACAGCTCACAAAACCCCTATGATGAACACTATGTTTGGACACCGTGTTCCCTTGCCCAGACGCGGGTCACCGGGGCCCCCCCCCTGGAGCCAGGCCCAGGGGTGGGGCCCGCCGGCGAGCGCCTGGTGGCCGGGTCTGTGCCCGTGGGGCTCGGTCGGGCACAGCCCGAAGAAAGGACACGGATCCCCCTTCCGACAGGCTCACCACCCGTGGGAGGGGCCATGGGGGTCGGGTGCAGTGTGAGCTGGGCGGCAGCCGAAGGCGGGGACCTTGGCGGTCTGATCCTTGGCTACTGAAGCTGGCTCTTGGGACGTGGAACGTCACCTCACTGCTGGGGAAGGAGCCTGAGCTGGTGCGCGAGGCTGAGCGGTTCCGGCTAGATATAGTCGGGCTCACCTCGACACATGGCTTGGGCTCCGGAACCAGCCTCCTCGAGAGGGGTTGGACTCTCTTCCACTCTGGAGTTGCCCGCAGTGAGAGGCGTAGAGCAGGTGTGGGCATACTTATTGCCCCCCGGCTGTGCGCCTGTACATTGGGGTTCACCCCGGTAGACGAGAGGGTAGCCTCCCTCCGCCTTAGGGTGGGGGGACGAGTCCTGACTGTTGTTTGTGCTTATGCACCGAACGGCAGTTCAGAGTACCCACCCTTTTTGGAGTCCCTGGAGGAGGCACTGGAGAGTGCTCCTCCGGGAGACTCCCTCGTCCTGCTGGGAGACTTCAATGCTCACATGGGCAATGACAGTGAGACCTGGAGGGGCGTGATTGGGAGGAACGGCCCCCCCGATCTGAATCAGAGTGGTGTTTTGTTGTTGGACTTCTGTGCTCGTCACGGACTGTCCATAACGAACACCATGTTCAGGCATAAGGGTGTCCATATGTGCACTTGGCACCAGGACACCCTAGGCCGCGGCTCGATGATCGACTTTGTGGTTGTATCGTCGGACTTGCGGCCGTATGTCCTGGACACTCGGGTGAAGAGAGGGGCGGAGCTGTCAACTGATCACCACCTGGTGTTGAGTTGGCTCCGCTGGTGGGGGAGGAAGCCGGTCAGACCTGGCAGGCCCAAACGTATTGTGAGGGTCTGTTGGGAACGGCTGGCGGAATCCCCTGTAAGGAGGAGTTTCAACTCCCACCTCCGGCAGAGCTTCAACCATGTCCCGGGGGAGGTGGGGGACATTGAGCCCGAATGGGCCATGTTCCGTGCCTCCATTGTTGAGGCGGCCGACCGGAGCTGTGGCCGTAAGGTGGTCGGTGCCTGTCGTGGCGGCAATCCCCGAACCCGCTGGTGGACACCAGTGGTGAGGGAAGCCCTCAAGCTGAAGAAGGAGTCCTATCGGGCCTTTTTGGCCAGTGGGACTCTGGAAGCAGCTGATGGATACCGACAGGCCAAGCGGAACGCGGCCTCTGCGGTTGTTGAGGCAAAAACTCGGGCTTGGGAGGAGTTCGGGGAGACCATGGAGAACGACTTCGAGGAGATTCTGGTCCGCCATCCGGCGGCTCAGGGGGGGGAAGCGGTGCACCGTCAACACCGTGTATGGTGAGGACGGGGCTCTGCTGACTTCTACTAGGGACGTCGTGAGTCGGTGGGGGGAATACTTCGAGGGCCTCCTCAATCCTACCGACACGCCTTCCGATGAGGAGGCAGAGTTGGGGAGCTCGGACGTGGGACCTCCCATCTCTGGGGCTGAGGTCGCCGAGGTGGTCAAAAAACTCCTCGGTGGCAAGGCCCCGGGGGTGGATGAGGTCCGTCCTGAGTTCCTCAAGGCTCTGGATGTTGTGGGGCTGTCTTGGTTGACACGCCTCTGCAGCATCGCGTGGACATCGGGGGCAGTGCCTCTGGACTGGCAGATTGGGGTGGTGGTCCCCCTCTTTAAAAAAGGGGACCGGAGGGTGTGTTCCAACTATAGGGGGATCACACTCCTCAGCCTCCCTGGTAAGGTCTTTTCGGGGGTACTGGAGAGGAGGATCCGACGGATAGTCGAATCTCGGATTCAGGAGGTGCAGTGTGGTTTTCGTCCTGGCTGTGGAACAGTGGACCAGCTCTATACCCTCCGCAGGATCCTGGAGGGTGCATGGGAGTTCGCCCAACCGGTCTACATGTGTTTTGTGGACTTGGAGAAGGCGTTCGACCGTGTCCCTCGGGGACTCTTGTGGGGGGTGCTCCGGGAGTATGGAGTGCTGGACTCCTTGATACAGGCTGTTCGGTCCCTGTATGACCGGTGTCAGAGTTTGGTCCGCATTGCCGGCAGTAAGTCGGACATGTTTCCTGTGAGGGTTGGACTCCGTCAGGGCTGCCCTTTGTCACCGATTCTGTTCATAATTTTTATGGACAGAATTTCTAGGCGCAGCCAGGGCGTTGAGGGGGTCCGGTTTGGCGACCTCAGAATCGGGTCTCTGCTTTTTGCGGACGATTTGGTTCTGCTGGCCTCCTCAGGCCGTGACCTTCAGCTCTCACTGGAGCGGTTTGCAGCCGAGTGTGAAGCGGCTGGGATGAGAATCAGCACCTCCAAATCCGAGACCATGGTCCTCGGCCGGAAAAGGGTGGAATGCCCTCTCCGGGTCGGGAATGAGATCCTTCCCCAAGTGGAGGAGTTCAAGTATCTCGGGGTCTTGTTCACGAGTGAGGGACGAATGGAGCAGGAGATTGACAGACGGATCGGTGCAGCGTCTGCAGTGATGCGGGCTCTGCACCAGCCCGTCGTGGTGAAGAAGGAGCTGAGCCAGAAGGCAAAGCTCTCGATTTACCGGTCAATCTATGTTCCTATCCTCACCTATGGTCACGAGCTGTGGGTAGTGACCGAAAGAACGAGATCGCGAATGCAAGCGGCCGAAATGAGTTTTCTCCGCAGGGTGTCTGGGCTCTCCCTTAGAGATAGGGTGAGAAGCTCGGTCATCCGGGAGGGGCTCGGAGTAGAACCGCTGCTCCTCCGCATCGAGAGGAGTCAGATGAGGTGGCTCGGGCATCTAGTGAGAATGCCTCCTGGACGCCTCCCCGGTGAGGTGTTCCGGGCCCGTCCCACTGGGAGGAGGCCCTGGGGAAGACCCAGGACATGTTGGAGAGACTATGTTTCTCGGCTGGCCTGGGAACGCCTCGGGGTCCCCCCGGAAGAGCTGGAGGAAGTGGCCGGGGACAGGGACGTCTGGGTCTCTTTGCTCAAGCTGCTGCCCCCGCGACCCGATCCCCGGACCAGCGGAAGATGATGGATGGATGGATGGCTCCCCCTACAGCTTTGGGGTGTGTATTGCATGGTAAACAAACCTCGTATTACTGAGCCCTGCTTTAAAAGTCATTTGGACAAAACTTGTTTTTTTTTTTCTCTCTTCCATTTCAGTCATGAAAGTTGGTGTCCCGTGTGACGTGGAAGGCCGTACGGAGTTGCCTATGATTGGTGGGAGTTTCGAATGTCTTGGTGTAAAGTTGCACTTTCCTGTTTTCGAAAGCAATTGGGGCGAGAGATCAGGCAATACCACAATATTCTTAAATCTTATGTCTTGCTGAGTGTAACCAGACTTGGATTTGGAAGACAACTGGGATGTCTCTGAAATGTGTGTCGGGTACATGTCTACTTTTTGGGTGGTTTGCATGTTAACACAGTCCCGTTTTTGACCTGCCAGGAAACCATTTTTTTCCAGAATTTCTTTCACCTTCCTTCAGCTCTCTCCTTGTGTTGAGCAGCTCCTTCCTTAAGCATTTGCTCTGGTGAAGAGCAAATGCACTTTTTCGCTCTCTCAAGAGTGTTGTAATTCTTTTGTTTCTCATGCGTTAAATCCTTAACTTCTTTTGAGAGGGACACAACCATATTCCTCAACTCAAGTTCAGACATCTCGTCAAACAATTTTTCAATGATCTCCTCTATCTCCATTTAATGTTTCTCCATCTTATCTGCCATTTCTAATGCCAAAAAAAATGTAATTTGCCTTAATAACAGTGTTTGATTCCAAAGAGCTAACCTGCGCTATATATTCCTACTGAGAACATTCACTTTTCACAGATTCCAAGCTACCAAGCATCACAGGGTCTGTGAAGACTGTAAAAATTGGCTTTGTTCTTAGACATTATGAATGAAATAGTCTCAGTACTTTTCCATGATGACCTAAAGTGATCCAGGAGTAGAAAGACAAAACAATTGGGAAAGCCTGGGAAAGCAAGGGCAGATTCACACACACACATTGTTTTGGGCTGATTCAGCGAATATGACGAAGCATGTTGAACCTACTCATGTCCAATCATACTCGGTCGAATGTGAGTCCAACCTATGAGGCTATAAATACAAATGACAACCGGAAATCGAGGCTCAGTCTGACAGACTTCCTGCGGGGACTCTTTCCCACTGAGCCCAGCGCTGATAGGCTTTGACATGTGACTACAAATAAAGACTTCATTGACACTTGAATTACTCCGGTCCGTTCTTGAGCTTCCAACTAAAAGAACCGAATCTAACAAGTGGTGCCGTGACACGAGGTTGGCGGGCTCGGAGGACGGCTCGAGGTGATCGAAGGGACGACTTTTTTCAGACAATTTGAGGCGCCAAAACTCAAGGTGAGCAGAATACCTCTTAATGACTAAATGTGAAATTTCTGCATATTGAATAACCTAAATGAAGTTGTCTAAATTGAGTTGTCCTCTGATCATGGTAAATCCAAGTGTTAATGTACTGTCTGATGTTTGCATTGAATGGTAACACGTCAAGTATAAACACATAGCCTCACACAGGGAAAGTGAATAAGTGTCCTGACAAGTAAATTCGAACAAATAAAAGACAAGATAAATTAATTTTATAAATGAATATCCCATTCGGGGAACTTGTCTTCAAAATTAAGAGGTTTCCGTGCACCAATAGCTACGTGTAGCGAAGGAGTTTATAATTCCCGAAAAGGAACCGGGTCGACTACAAAAATAAAATTAGTGGAGTTCCGAGACGGAAGGACTTCTCCCCTGACGGGTGTTGGGACGAAGGATTGAGGACTTCCGGGCTGCGAAGCAGTTTCCCGAAACTGAGTCGGATGTACTGAATAAATTTAAACTGTAGGACACAGGGAAATAATTTCTTTAATTTTCATGCAACTGTGGGGTGGGGTTCCTGCTTGATTGATATTTTACTGCACATATCATGCAGATCTCAAGTGGTTCTGTTTCAAAATATTGGGGTTGGTATAAATAAAAAAGGGGGGAGAAAACAGTATTTTTATGGTGCGAATATGTCACAAAAATTGAATGAAAGATGGAAGAAAATGGTCCCGAGGTGAGAAGAAAAACGAGGGACAGATAAATTGGACTGGAGAAATGCAGAAAAAAGAGTGTGCGAGTTTGCTCCACTGAGGCTGAGTGTGTGTGTTCAAAATGTTTTCAAAACAAACGAGAGACTAAGAATCAAGCACATGCATGATACAGAAGGAAAAAGTTGATATATGATATATTTGATCCCAAAGTTTGTTGACAAAAGTTAATCATTTTTTTCAGCATCAAAGCACTAATAAGAGACCTGTAAGGAAAAATCAACAGATTTGGAGCCTTGACCTGAGGCCTGAAGTTACTAACTAAAGATCAGCTGTGCAGCAGCATTACAGGAAATAATGAATAATAATGAATAATGAAAAGCCTCAAACGCTTTTTGAGCCATAATATTCCCAATTTAAGTTTATAGTTGTTCTCTTTGTCATAAATGCGCACACCCTAAGATTGTCTTTTCTCAACCCTGCTTTTTTTTTTTCTCTCATTCAGCCCTGAGAGTGAGGAAAAGTCCAAACAGACTACAAATTGAAACTTTATGTTTTCCACCTGAAGCAGGACTGAGATCAGACAGTCAGACCATATGACATAGATTAAACAACCAGGATTTAGGATTTAATATCACGGCCAGACAGTCAGATGTCAAACAATTTGATATCATCTTAAAGTTATTAAAGGTTACCCTTTATTGTTATTAGGAGACATTAACTTGACTTTAAAATTTTAGCTGCTCTAAATTTCCTCTGCCTCTTTTCACCAATTCAATAGTCAATAGTTATCACCAATATTTAGATTCAAACTAGACCATTTGACTATTTAACTAAATAATTTAACTATTTAACTGCAGCAGATCTAAGAAAAAATTAATATGCTCTCTTAACAAAGAAGCAAATAGGTTTAAATAAATTAGGCCATTAGGAGAATAACAGAAGGACAGCTGCAGCAAAGACTGAACCATAACAAGACAAGTCAAGGTTTGTTTTTATCAGTGAGCAGAGTGCAGCTTGGTGAAAGCCAAAATAAAGATCTGTGCAGGCACACAGACCTAACTTTGGCTAAAGCAATTCCTTATTATGCATTATATTATGCATTATTTAACCTAATATTTTATATGATATATAATATATGCCCTATATATGAATGTTTTCAGGTTGTCCCACATGAGGCCTGGACGGGGAGAAAATACCCTGTCCATACCCTTTTTTGGGACAGTATGAGGACTTGTGTGAATGTGGGAAACAAGGTTCGGTTGCCAAGCAATGGCCATGGTGAGTGGGGGCTGGGGAGATCCCAAAGGGGTCACTAACGGCTTGGGGGACAAGGACTACCTGAGGGAGGAGGAGGAGGACGCCAATAGGTGGCGTGATGGAAATTCGAGCTGTGCTCAGTCATTGCCTGTGGTTGAAAGAAAAAAGATATGAATGGGATGAATGAAATGTTTAGGACAGTACGAGTATGAGTATTAACACTGTTCTGTGAGAACAGTGTTAATCAGGTGTTTTGGTTCATCGGAAGACGTTCCATTACAGATGACCAGAAAGTTTTAATCTAGTGCACTAAATCGATCAATCAATCAGACGTTATTTATATGGCACTTCTCATCCAAGAAAATGTGGAACAAAGAGCGTTCAGCACACTCACATATAAAGCCACGCACACACACACACACCAAAAATACTGGAAGGAAAATCAGGAGCAGAGGACCACAACGTGTAGCCTGGGCGAAAGCCGACTGTTGACTCCGTCAAACAGTCTGGGAAAACCCAAGAGGAATCCGTTTCCATGGAGGGTGGGACCTTACTCAGCAACTTAAATTCATTGGAGTTCCCTTAACCAATCAGTAATGTTTAGAAATGACGTTGGTTATGCGCCGAGGTTCATGCTTACTCTCGCAAGGCTCTAGCTCGCGAATTACGCTTCCCACATCCGCTTTCATTATACCGGTACCATTTGATAAATCAAACTTTTCCCAAAGCCAGTTGGAAGGAGAGCTACGACATCCTTGCCACTAACAAAATTGACGAGGCATTCCTCTTGCTCTTGTTTTAATTGTGTAATGCTCTCCAGAGTTGAGACAACTTCATGGATAGCTTCTAGCGTTCTTCCGTCGCCATGTTTATTTCCGCTGCGGTTGAACTACAATTATATGGACTACAATGGACTCCGCGCGTGAGTTCTGCGTCACCACTCGCAACTGTTTGCTGATTGGCAAAACACTGAGCGAACCGAGGTAGGGGGATTTGGTCAGACTATGTGCGGAGCCAAAATCTTTGGGCGGAAGTACGTAGGATGGCGTCGCCAGGCTACACAACGTGCACCTCAAAGAAAAATTAAGGATGAATTAGGATAAATAAAGAAATAAAATGAACCTATGTTTTTAATATCTGTATGGAAACATGTTATGGTATCATGTGATGTTAGAAACAGCTCTGATGTCACACCGTTAATACCACAGGAGGTGTTTCTGATTCAGTTAGAACCGGAAAAAACTTAATGCTGATCCTGAACTGTCTGTGTACGGCTCAGCATCAAAAAACACAGCTACAGGTAAGAATTAAACAACATTATTACTAACTAACAAGTAAGAATAAAGCAGATTATGCTGAAATTTTATTTTTAACGCTCTGACCTGAATTAACAGAGGACAGACAATATTTATCCTAAACAAGTTAATCAGTTAGTGATTGAAAAGAAATGTCTGCTTTCTTGATGCTGTGCTGCTCCCAAGATGAGATCTAACCACAAATATGTCTGTCCTGCAGCAGAGAACAACACAGGAGGAGAAACTGCAGTGGAGCAGTTCGGCAATTAATTAACAATTAATCATGGTTTACTGAAACTTCTCAAGTTTTCCCAAAAATTCTGTGTGTGTTTGTGTTTTCTTTTGCATTAAGACTTCCCGGACCTGGAAGAGGAAGACATGGAATCAAACTCAGAATATGAAGACCACTGTTTGTATACTTAGGCCCCAATGAAAACAGGACGTTTGCTTGAGCAAACCCAGAAATGCGATATCTGTTGTCATCTGTTGTCATTTGTTGTCCTAACCTGTGGTGTCTGGTGTTGAGTGTTGTTTGTGTGTTGTCATGATCCCAAAACTGTCTGACGATTTTTCCACAGCAGAATAAATGGATAATACAGAAGTTCTCATGAATGCTGGACAGCAACTTGGTGAGAATTCTCGTATTGTCCTAAAATCAAGGATTATACCAACTGTGTTGATGTTGATGTTATCTCCGTGTTAATGTGTTCCCTAAATAATTTGAAGTTTTTTCAAGGCAAAATAAGGAGATGGTACTGGATTTCTCATTAGGGCTGCACAGCAGCTTGATGACTATTCTGGTTCCTAAAAGCAAGGGTTATACCAACTGGCCAGTATGTTTTGTTTTGGTTTATGTTTATTTTATGATTTCTTTGATTTGATTTTCTTTTGTTTATTTTGGTTTTGTTTTGTTTTGGGGTCCATATGAAAAAATAAATACATGATGAATTGGGCATTAGGATTGAACCTTTCAAAGAGACATGCCCTAAGTATAGAAATACAGTGCAAATGACATTTTGCACTACTGCGCTGCGAGATTTGCTAATATTATTCCACAGATTCAGAACCACTACAGGACGTACGGCCGGACGACTCATAAGCTTAAGTTCTGGGAGGCCTTACCCATCATGCCAAGATGATGGTGGAGAACTACACAACAAAATTATCCCAAAAGAAAATTAGTTAGGGGGGGATGCTGAATATCCCTCAGGGAAGCGATGTACTGGTGACCTCTCCTTCCAAGATTAGTTCCGGATCAGAATGCTGAACAGACGTTCAGCCAAGAGGAGAACCAAGCATCGAGGAGTGACAGGATTGGACCACAAGAAACCACACGACTCGTCATGTGGTCATCTAAGAAAGATATATAATATAAAAGAAAAGTTAATCATAATTGCTCAAGAGGCTAATATACTCATATAATCGAGCCTTGGTTAAATTTATATTTGTTGTGTTTCAAGTTTAAAGTGTTTAGCTAATTCCTCTTAAAAGGTGATAATGAATAATTTTTAGGATGTCAATTGCCAGTGGGGTGACTCGGCTGTTTGGAGCAGGACCTTAGACTTTAAACGGTAATAAGTTGGTCGGTCGCCAAATGCAACTGGGGCCATAGGAGAATTTTTCCCGGTTCAGCCATCTGGTTTTCGCTCCTATTCGCTGCGAATGATGGATGAGCCTGCTGGTAATGTTAATTGCCTTATGCAATGTTTGAGTGTCAGTAGTTTAGAAATTATGTGTTAATTGTTAATTAATCAATGGTGTGTGTTGATATGATACTTATGGGGGAGCAAGACCTTGTGAACCACATAGAGTTTTAGGCCATTATGAACAAAGATTCCACACAGAGGATGGGTTCGGGGCCACATACACACAATACTTATAACAAAATATTATTTTCTACATATAATCTATTAAGAAATGTGCTCATTTGCAGAGTTATAATTAGTGACTTAAGGTTGCAACACTCTCGGAAAGAGTTTCTGTTCTGAGTAAAATGATGGAATAGTCCTGATTTGAAAGTGTAGCTAAAGCATTAGAATTATTTTTACTATTTTCACATGCCTGTGCAATGAAGACTTGCTTGCTGCTGTAATTGCAAAGAAGACCAGCTTACACATAAGCTTACATAATGACACATGAAGTCACTTCAAAACGGAGATGGCAGAAATCTCCTATCTGATTGTGTTACATCTCAAAAGGTAAGTGGCTCTTGCAGTTTGGGGGGGCTGCTAAAACTTACTACTGCTAATACAGATGTGACACAATACAGAAGATTACATTCCTACCTCAGTTATTTGACTGAATTAGTTGAAATGATAAAATCACTTCAAAAGGGGGAATTGTAAAAATTGGCTTTGTTCTTAGACATTATGAATGAAATAGTCTCAGTACTTTTCCATGATGACCTAAAGTGATCCAGTAGTAGAAAGACAAAACAATTGGGAAAGCTTGGGAAAGCAAGGGCATATTCACACACACACACATTGTTTTGGGCTGATCCAGCGAATATGACGAAGCATGTTGAACCTACTCATGTCCAATCATACTCGGTCGAATGTGAGTCCAACCTATGAGGCTATAAATACAAATTACAACCGGAAATCGAGGCGCAGTCAGACAGACTTCCTGCGGGGACTCTTTCCCACTGAGACCAGCGCTGATATGCTTTGACGTGTGACTACAAATATCCTGCGGAGGGTATAGAGCTGGTCCACTGTTCCACGGCCAGGACGAAAACCACACTGCACCTCCTGAATCCGAGATTCGACTATCCTCCTCTCCAGTACCCCCGAAAAGACCTTACCAGGGAGGCTGAGGAGTGTGATCCCCCTATAGTTGGAACACACCCTCCGGTCCCCCTTTTTAAAGAGGGGGACAACCACCCCGATCTGCCAGTCCAGAGGCACTGCCCCCGATGTCCACGCGATGCTGCAGAGGCGTGTCAACCAAGACAGCCCCACAACATCCAGAGCCTTGAGGAACTCAGGACGGACCTCATCCACCCCCGGGGCCTTGTCACCGAGGAGTTTTTTGACCACCTCGGCAAACTCAGCCCCAGAAATGGGAGGCCCCACGTCCGAACTCCCCAACTCTGCTTCCTCATCGGAAGGCGTGTCGGTAGGATTGAGGAGGCCCTCGAAGTATTCCCCTCACCGACTCACGACGTCCCTAGTAGAAGTCAGCAGAGCCCCGCCCTCACCATACACGGTGTTAACGGTGCACCGCTTCCCCCCCTGAGCCGCCGGATGGTGGACCAGAATCTCCTCGAGGCCGTCCGGAAGTCGTTCTCCATGGTCTCCCCGAACTCCTCCCAAGCCCGAGTTTTTGCCTCAGCAACCGCCGAGGCTGCGTTCCGCTTGGCCTGTCGGTACCCATCAGCTGCTTCCAGAGTCCCACTGGCCAAAAAGGCCCGATAGGACTCTTTCTTCAGCTTGACGTCCTCCCTCACCACTGGGGTCCACCAGCGGGTTCGGGGATTGCCGCCACGACAGGCACCGACCACCTTACGGCCACAGCTCCGGTCGGCCGCCTCAATAATGGAGGCACGGAACATGGCCCATTCGGGCTCAGTGTCCCCCACCTCCCCCGGGACATGGTTGAAGCTCTGCCGGAGGTGGGAGTTGAAACTCCTCCTAACAGGGGATTCCGCCAGCCGTTCCCAACAGACCCTCACAATACGTTTGGGCCTGCCAGGTCTGACCGGCTTCCTCCCCCACCAGCGGAGCCAACTCACCACCAGGTGGTGATCAGTTGACAGCTCCGCCCCTCTCTTCACCCGAATGTCCAGGACATATGGCCGCAAGTCCGACGATACGACTACAAAGTCGATCATCGAGCTGCGGCCTAGGGTGTCCTGGTGCCAAGTGCACATATGGACACCCTTATGCCTGAACATGGTGTTCGTTATGGACAGTCCGTGACGAGCACAGAAGTCCAACAACAAAACACCACTCTGATTCAGATCGGGGGGGGGCCGTTTCTCCCAATCACGCCCCTCCAGGTCCCACTGTCATTGCCCATGTGAGCATTGAAGTCCCCCAGCAGGACAAGGGAGTCTCCCGGGGGAGCACTCTCTAGTGCCTCCTCCAGGGACTCCAAAAAGGGTGGGTACTCTGAACTGCCGTTCGGTGCATAAGCACAAACAACAGTCAGAACCCATCCCCCCACCCTAACAAGTTGGATGAACTTCTCGCCTTGACAAGGACTCAGCAAGAATATTGGGAATGTAGCATTATGTGTTTTACTGAGACATGGCTGCAGGATCATATCCCCGACTCCAGCGTCTCTCTGCCGGGCTTCCTGACTGTACGAGCAGATCGAGATTTAAAGAGTAGCAGGAAAAGGAAAGGGGGTGGATTGGCAGTGCTTGTCAACAACAGATGGTGTCACCCAGGACATGTTACTGTGAAGAGTCGTCTCTGCAGTCCTGACATTGAACTATTGGCAGTAAGTTTTCGGCCATATTATTTGCCAAGAGAGTTCACCAGTGTTGTTTTGGTGGCTGTTTACATTCCACCCTCAGCTGTTGCCGACACTGCATGTGATGTCATCAGTTCCGTTGTTGCTAAGATACAGGCACAACACCCCAATTCTTTTGTGTCAATATCTGGTGATTTTAATCATGCCTCACTCTCTGCTACACTGCCAACTTTTCAACAGTTTGTCAGCTGCTCTACCAGAGAAAACAAGACATTGGATTTGTTTTACACAAATGTCAAGGATTCATACATTTCCAAATCAAGACCTCCCCTGGGTAAATCAGATCACAACCTTGTTTTTCTCTGTTCAGCATATAAACCCCTTGTCCAGAGACTACCTGTCACAAAAAGGACTGTTAGAAAGTGGTCACATGAAGCTGAAGAAGCCTTACAGGGTTGTTTTGATGCAACCGATTGGATTTCTCTTTGTAAGCCACATGGAGAGGATATTAATACCATGACTGAGTGTGTGACTGACTATATAAACTTCTGTGTGGACAACACCATCCCCACCAGAACAGTGAGATGCTTCCCTAATAACAAACCCTGGATCACCAGTGAGCTAAAGGAACAATTGAACAAGAAAAAAAGAGCCTTTAGGGAGCGAGACAGGGAGTTACTGAGGAGTATACAGAAGTAGCTCAAAGTCAAGATCAGAAAGAGCAAGGAGGTGTATAGAAAGAAGCTTGAGAGTAAACTGCAGATGAACAATATCAGAGATGTGTGGTCAGGAATGAAGAAGATCACAGGCCTCAAGCAGAGGGAGGATCGGATGGATGGAAGTCTGGACAGAGCAAATGAGCTCAACACATTCTTCAACAGGTTCAGTTCAGGAACAAGCTCACCATCCTCCCATCCTGTTCCCAGCCAAAGAGACATCCCACCCTCCTCTGACCCACAGGTTTCCTGTAACATCTCCACCTCCACCTCAGTCATGGATTCTTCTGCTTCCACTAGTTTGTCTTCAACCAAATCAGGAGATGCTGCTGTCCCCTTTCCCTCCCCCTCCCACTTTTCTGTTTCTAGAAGTTAGGTGAAGAGGCAGTTGGAGAGACTGAACCGGAACAAGGCTGCAGGTCCAGATGGTGTCAGCCCCCGAGTCCTGAAGGCCTGTGCAGAGCAGCTCTTTGGGATTTTGCAACACCTTTTCAACCTTAGCTTGACCCAAGAGAAGGTACCACTGTTGTGGAAGACATCCTGTCTGGTTCCGGTACCAAAGAAAACTCACCCTTCAGACATCAATGACTACAGACCTGTTGCCCTGACATCCCACATCATGAAGGTCCTGGAGAGACTCCTGTTGACCCACCTGTGTAAGCAAACCAGCACATATCAGGACCCCCTGCAGTTTGCTTATCACCATGGAGTTGGAGTTGAAGACGCTATCATACACCTGCTTCAACAAACCCACTGTCATCTGGACAAAGCAGGCAGCACTGTGAGGATCATGTTCTTTGATTTCTCCAGTGCATTTAACACAATTCAGCCTGATCTGCTTCGTCTGAAACTCCAGAAGACTCAGGTGGAGGCCTCAACAATCACCTGGATTAATGACTACCTGACAAACAGACCACAGTTTGTCAGACTGAAGAATTGTGTGTCTAACCAGGTGATCAGCAGCACAGGAGCACCACAGGGGACTGTACTCTCACCATTCCTTTTCACTCTGTACACTTCAGACTTCCAGTACAAGTCAGACTCCTGTCATCTACAGAAATATTCAGATGACTCTGCAGTTGTCGGGTGTATCAGAGATGGACAAGAAGCTGAGTACAGAGAGCTGGTGGACCGCTTTGTGGCATGGTGTGGGAACAATCATCTCATCTTGAATGTTAACAAAACAAAGGAGATGATTGTAGATTTCAGGAGAAACAGGGTCAGATCAAACCCTGTTTCCATCATGGGAGAAGAAGTGGAGGTGGTTGAGGAATATAAATACCTTGGTGTTCATGTGGACAACAGACTGGACTGGAGACACAACAGTGAAGCCATCTACAAGAAAGGACAGAGCAGACTGTACTTCATGAGGAAGCTAAGGTCCTTCAAGGTTTGCAACAAGATGTTGCAGATATTCTACAAGTCTGTTGTTGAGAGTGTCATTTCCTCTTGCGTCATCTGTTGGGGCAGCAGCATCAGAACCAGGGACCTCAAAAGACTCAACAACCTGATAAGGAAGGCTGGTTCTGTTCTGGGGACGACTGTGGAACCTCTGGAGACAATAATGCAAAGAAGGATTTTGCATAAAATCAAGAGAATTATGGACAACCCTGAACATCCCCTCCATGAGACTGTTATCGGAAAACAGAGTCTCTTCAGTCAAAGGCTTCTTCAGTTTGGATGCAAAATGGACCGCTACAGGAAATCATTCCTGCCCACAGCCATCAGCATCTATAATAACTCCTTGATTTAATTGAGCTACATCAACATTTAATTTCCTTCTGGGATAAATAAAGTATTTTTGAATTGAATTTGAAGGCGGAGGGAGGCTACCCTCTTGTCTACCGGGGTGAACCCCAATGTACAGGCGCACAGCCGGGGGGCAATAAGTATGCCCACACCTGCTCTACGCCTCTCACCGCGGGCAACTCCAGAGTGGAAGAGAGTCCAACCCCTCTCGAGGAGGCTGGTTCCGGAGCCCAAGCCATGCGTCGAGGTGAGTCCGACTATATCTAGCCGGAACCGCTCAGCCTCGCGCACCAGCTCAGGCTCCTTCCCCAGCAGAGAGGTGACGTTCCACGTCCCAAGAGCCAGCTTCAGTAGCCAAGGATCAGACCGCCAAGGTGCCCGCCTTCGGCACCATGGCCCCTCCCACGGGTGGTGAGCCTGTCGGAAGGGGGACCCGTGTCGTTTCTTCGGGCTGTGCCCGACCGAGCCCCACGGGCACAGACCCGGCCACCAGGCGCTCGCCGGCGGGCCCCACCCCTGGGCCTGGCTCCAGGGGGAGGCTGCCCAATAAAATTGTCCTTGCTCTGCTGAGGTAGTGTGTGGTGGCAATGTCCTCCAGAGATGGCAACTGGCAGCCGACGATCTTTTCTGAAGTCCTTATCATTCTTTGGAGACTAGGGCTGGGCAACGATTGAAACTTTTTATCTAATTAATTACATGATTTCCCTGATTAATCGCGAAAATGAATTCAACAGTAGTGTATAGCTTTTAGCATTTAGTTTCATTTTAAATGTGCTACCATATGAATGAAAGTGCCATAACATTTGTTGTGCAAACACACTTTTAACATCAGCATTTTGATATAGTTTTTATGTAGAAGCCTCGCTCCACTGTCTGTTTCCTTGAATGACTTGCTGCCATCAGTTGTGTGTTTTGCCTTTAGTGATATTTTAGACTGGAACTACTACGCTGAGAAGACAATTCAACTTGGCAGTGTTTACAGATGACTTTGATTCTGTCGACTCCGCCGTCTGGAAGAACTTTAACATGAAAATGGCCGAGTAAAAGTTCTGTACCCTTCTCCATGTTTGGTGGATCCGCTAATTACTTTCTTTTCCTGTTCCGCAGCAGACAGCAACAGAGTTTTACAAAATAAAAGCCTGTGAGCAACAGAGTTTTACGATGATAAAATAAATAATAAAACGGGTGGTTTGTGGCGCAGTGGGTTGAGCAGGTGCCCCATGTACAAGAAGCTAAAGTCCTCGCTGCAGCTGGCCCCGTTTCCAGTCCTGCTTCAGACAGCCCTTTGCTGCATGTCGTTCCCCCTCTCTCTGTCCCCTGCTTCCTGTCTCTCTGAACTTTCCTATCCATGAAAGGCACAAAAGAGATAAGTCCAACCATGGTGGTGTCGTTGGCAGTCCTAATGATGGTGATGGACGGGTGGACAGAAGTCATATGTGTACAGTGTGTACTGGAGTGGACTCAGCCTTGGGGAGTGCTGGTGGTCACCATGATGGTGGATCAGGTGTATGGTCCAATTGCCACCTGCTGGGACCGGTTTGTCAGGATGTCCTTGATCCAGGAGCAGATGTTTTGTGTAAAGCCCAGCTTCATCAGTTTACCGATGTCAGAGATGATTGTGTTAAAAGGAGAACTAAAGTCGATGAACAGCATCCTCACATAGCTCCGCTGATGTTCCAGGTGGCTTCCAGCTGTGTGAACAGCTGTAGAGATTGCACCTGCAGTAGATCTTTTAGCTCCGTTGGCAAACTGATGTGGATCAAGAGACGGAGTGAGAAATGTTCTGATGTGATGCAGAACCAGTTTCTCAAAAGACTTCATGATAATGGGAGTGAGAGCAACTGGTCTGTAGTTTTTGAGATACGAAGAGGCCTGTTTTTAAGGAGTGGGTTTATGGTAGCAGATTTCAAGCAGGATGGGATGTGGGCCTGTGACGAGGAAAAGTTGAAGATTCTGCTGAAGACCCCCACGAGCTGGTCCGTGCCGGCCCGGAGCACTTTGCCAAGCACTCTATCAGGACCAATACCTTTCCTTGGCTACACCGACCTCAGCACACGTCTGACATCATGTTCCTGCAGAGAGAGAGCATGGGATGAGGAGGAGCGCGAAGGGATACAGCAGCAGGGCCATTTGTCTCAAAGCGAGCAAAGACTCTTGAAGAGAATTATTTGTCAAACAAAGCCTTGTAGTGTTAGGGACAAAAAAGTAAACCAAAGGGCAGAGCTTGCTCAGAATTAATTTTACCGTCTACAGGGTGAGAAGATACACTTCAAACCAAGGGAGGTGTTTGAAAATAGATATTCACGCTAAATTCCATTCTGATATTGATTATTATTATCCGATAATTAATATATACTTATAAAGATAAAACTTTTTTATCTTTTTTTTTAGTGGGCCATCTCAAATGTCCCACTAAAATTCCATAATAGAAATGTTTGAGAACCAGTATGTTTGATGGGTATGTTATCATTTGTACTGATTGTGATTATCTCTTCTCAGGTGAAATACTTGCTTCAGCGACTGGATACTTGGACTCTTTCGGATGCTGTACTGTACTTGCCCGGAGGTGTTGTTTTGCTATTACTGCCGTGCTTTTGGCAAACTATGACTGGACGAGGCTGTCTTCCACTGACAAATTTTTGTGATTTGAAACTACAGAGACGGTGTCATCAAGACTACCTATCTTTGCAAGACCTCTGCCTTGCAATGGTGAAGGAGATTTTGATATGTTAAGAGGAACTCTTAAAGGAGAATTCCGGCATTTTTACAAACATATCCCATCTTTTGGAGACCAAGGAAAGTTTGCCAAAGGGAAAAACGCGAGAAATTTTCATGCCCGCTGCGCAAAGTTGCGCTAATTTCTATGAAAGCGGGCTCTATCGGGCAAGCTTTTAACCTTTCCTGAGGCTCTTAACGTGTATCAAAATACTTTTTACCGAATTGGCCGTGGTGTCAGTAGCAATACAATTCAACCCAGCCATACCATTAGCTAGCACAGACATTATACATTTTGAGATTTCAAAAAGAGCGCACTTACCTTTCTCAGCTACACCAAGCAACAGATGAAGGCCCACAAAAGTTTGGAGGCATACAACTATTACCACAGCGGATGGATCAGCAAACTCGGAGTAAAACGTCTACAGAATGATTGTGTTTTGGTGTTCGCCAGGGTAAGTTTGTTTTCTGTGTTGTTTATGGTGCATTATCCCAATGGAAAATGCAGTGTGTAGTGCAGGGCTGGGCAGTAAAGCAGAACTTAACATGTTGAATGCCGAGCTGTGAATGTTGGCACTCAAATAACAATCAAAAATGTTTTATGTTTTGATAAAATGCCGAGATCCAAATATCAAAATACTGACGTCGGAGCCCAGTCCACTGACTCAGTAGCCAGCAACGCGCTGGGACAGCCTTCAAAACAAAGCCCAAACATAGCCCGTATTACATTACTGTTGATTGGCATTTAACAACATAATACTTTACTGCTCTACTACAAAACAGCTAGATTTCGCACATACAAGTGTTCACCGCAGACACGAGCATTTGCAGATTCAGGTCCTCCAGTCTGTAAACGTAGGTTAGCTATCCACTTTTTGCGGCGTTGTTCTGTGAGTTTTTTCCATTTCTCACCTCTATGGGCGATTACCTTAGGTACTCGATAGTAACCCTTTCCCTTCTCTCGGTTAGACCGATTGCAGCATCCAAAAACGGCACAAAACCGAGGCATTTTGGGCAAAAAGTGGCAGACAAAACACAGTGTTTTCAATGGGCTCCAGCTCAGGTTGCCCACCACTTAGGTTCGCGTGCTTAGAAAATACGGAAGTGACGTCAAGTGAAACCCAGCTATTATCCATTCCGTCCGAGGGGGGCGGGTTTCCCATGGAAATCCCAAGTGGGCAACGCCTTTTTTCAGAGTGACGTAAATTGTATAGGCTCTTTCTGATTCGCTCCTGGCTCTGCATTGTTTATATAAATTCGGGAACACAGCCTGTGGAGGTGACGCACCACTTGGAAGCGTAGTATGTGTATGTAACTAGGGGTGACCCTCCCTTTTTCAGAAAGAGCGAGTAAAACCGATTTTTAGTGAAAGTTGGCCTTTAAGTAAAAACAAAGTGGTTTATCAACTTGAGAGCCTTTTTTCTTCATTTCCAAAAGAATGTTTGCAACCCTTATTTTTTTTCTGCCATGTTAGGTTGGTCGGGAGTATTTTCGGAGTCAACCCTTCACTTTCAATTCAATTCAATTCAATTCAATTCATTTTTATTTATATAGCGCCAAATACAACAAATGTCATCTCAAGGCACTTAGATAGTAAGTCCAATTCAAGCCAATTGGAATTCAATTAATTAATAATAATCATAATTCATAAAATAATCCAATTCGTTCATATAGAGCCAATTCAAAAACAATTTCCTAGCTAAGAAAACCAACAGATTGCACTGAAAACTTTTTGTTTTCGGTCCAATCTCCCGGCCTGAGCGTGCCAGAGGAGAGAAACAACTCCCTTTTAACAGGAAGAAACCTGAACCAGAACCAGACTCAGGAAGGGTGGCCATCCGCCTCGACCAGCTGGGGTTTGAGAAGACAGAAAGGGGGGGAGGGGGCTGCCGCGGCGGCGGCACTGTAACACCATTCAAAGGATATCACTTCCACTCTATAATGTCTTCGTCTAGGATATACTGTGAGATATCCTTACTGACATAGAAGTTTTGATCAATCAAGCAACACACTTTATTCAGTGCTCAGTGTAACATCTTCACTCATTTGATAAAGAAGTATTTTTCTTAAAATCTATAAAAATATTTCACTGAGATTTGATATAAGCTCTTACAACAGCAAACGGGTGACTTAACTTGTTGAGCAAATGAACAGTGGGGCCGGATTCTAACCTAGTTCTATTTCCAAGTTTAGATTTGAAAACGGTTTCAAAAAGTCTAGTTTTTGTTCGTTTAGTTTTTGCACTTACCTTCTCTTCACCCTATACACTTCTGACTCCTGCTGTAACTCAGCCGTGCCACATTCAGGAATTTGCTGATGACGTGAACATCGTGGGGTGTATTAGATTGGGCGTGGAGGAGGGGTACAGGAGTCCCATGAGGGACTCCGATGGAGGGGGTTGAAGTTGAGGTGGTGGGCATTTACAAGTACCTCAGATTAGTGTTAGGTGGCAAGCTTGACTCGTCCAACAACACTGACCACCTCTCCGGAAAGGGCCAAAGCAGACCTTCCTGAGGAGTCTGTGATCTTTTAACATCTGCAGGAAACTCTTGTTGATGTTTTCTTGGTTGGTGACAGCCAGGGTATTGTTTTATGCTGTAATGTGCTGGGGATGGGGTAGCACATAGAAGGGGGAGTCATCCTTTTTGTTGACGCTGTGACGCTTTGCGGTAAGACGTGTTGCATCACTTCCTGTTACCTTGCTCGTGCACTGTGGAATTTCTTGCTCCGCTTGGAGTACTGATAATCACTTTATTTCGATCTATAACTTATACAATTTTGCATAGTTAAACTCTATAGCTTACCGTTCTGTTCTAACACACTCCTACAGATCTTTATTCTCACTTTTTAACGGTGTGTCTAGTTCTCTAGCGTAGCATGGCTACCGGTTCTCTTCCTCCTTCTCCTGCTTTCACCTGCTCCGTGTGTCAGATGTTTAGTTACTCCTCTGCCTCCTTTAGCGATAATGGTACATGTAACAAATGTAGTCTTTTTGTAGTTTTGGAGGCGAGGTTATCTGAATTGGAAGCTCGGACTGTTGAAAAAAAAAGAAAAATCACTGTTGAAAAGCATCCGATAGCGAGCCAGGTCCCTTTAGCCAGTGTGGAGCCACCTAGCGTAGCTAGCTCAATTAGCCTCCCCCTAGCAGAACCTGAGCAGCCAGGATTACAACGTGGCTGGGTGACTGTCAGGAAGAGGCATAGCTCTAAAGTCAAGCCCGTTGTTCACCATCGACCTGTCCACGCTTCTAACAGATTTTCCCCACTCAGCGACACACCCGCTGAGGACAAAACCCTGGTAATTGGCAGCTCCATAGTCAGAAACGTGGCATTAGAGACACCAGCGGCCATAGTCAAATGCATTCCAGGGGCCAGAGCGGGCGACATAGAATCCTATTTAAAAGTGCTGGCTAAGGATAAACGTAAATATGGTAAAATAGTTATTCACGTCGGCGTTAATGACACCCGGTTACGCCAATCGGAGGTCACTAACATTAATGTTGCATCGGTGTGAAATTTTGCCAAAACAATGTCGGACTCCGTAGTTTTCTCTGGACCCCTGCCAAATCTGACCAGTGATGACATGTTTAGCCGCATGTCGTCCTACAATCGCTGGTTGTCTAGATGGTGTCCAGCAAACAACGTGGGCTACATAGATAATTGGCAATCTTTCTGGAGAAAACCTGGTCTGATGAGGAGAGACGGCATCCATCCCACTTTGGAAGGAGCAGCTCTCATTTCTAGAAATATGGACCAATTTATTTGCCACCCTAAAACATGACATCCCAGGGCTCAGACCAGGATGCAGAGTTGTAGTCTTACACACTTCTCTGCAGCTTCCCACCTGCTGCTACCCACCCAATCGATTAACACAAAAGGAGCAAATCCTCTTGTGCAAAAAGAAATTATTAAAACAAAAACTTTAACTGAACAAAAACATCAAACTATTAAATGTGGTTTGCTGAATATCAGATCTCTCCTTTCGAAGTCTCTGTTAGTGAATGAGTTGATTTGTGATCATCATATTGATATATTTTGTCTTACAGAAACCTGGCTGCAGCAGGAGGATCATGTTAGCATTAATGAAGCAACTCCCTCTGACTGTTTAAATGTTCACGTTCCTGGAACCACAGGCAGAGGAGGAGGAGTGGCAGCTATTTTCAGATCAGGGTTACTCATCAGTCCCAGACCCAAGATTAGTTTGAGCTCTTTTGAATCTCTGATTCTCAGTTTTTCCCACGCAAAGTGGAAATCCCAGAAACCTCTTGTGTTTGTTGTTGTGTATCGTCCACCTGGCCCTTATTCTGAGTTTCTGTCTGAATTCTCAGAGTTTTTATCCCAGTTAGTGCTGAGTACAGATAAAGTCATTGTAGTGGGTGACTTTAATATTCATGTAGATGTTGAAAATGACAGCCTGAATATGAACTTTAATTCTATATTGGACTCTATTGGATTTTCTCAGAGTGTACACAGACCAACTCACTGCCTTAATCACATCCTTGATCTTGTGCTGACTTATGGCATTGAGAGTGAACAGTTAACAGTGTTCCCTCATAACCCTGTCTTATCTGACCATTTTCTGATAACCTTTGAGTTTACATTACTTGACTATACAGTTTCTGAGAAGAAATTTACATGTAGAAGGTGTCTATCAGAGGATGCTGTAACCAGATTTAAAGAATTAATTCCATCATCCTTTTCTTCACTGCCATGTGCAGATATGACAGAGGACGACTACCTAAACTTTACTCCAGCAACACTTGACTCTCTTGTTGACAGCACTATAGTTTCAATGCGTACAGCACTGGACAATGTTGCCCCTCTGAAAAGGAAGGTAATCAGTCAGAAGAGGTTGGCTCCTTGGTATAATTCACAGCTGCGTGCTTTAAAGCAGACTGCAAGAAAGCTGGAGAGACAGTGGCGTTCCTCTAATTTAGAAGAGTCTCAGTTAGTCTGGAAAGATAGTTTAACAATGTATAAGATAGCCCTTCGTAAAGCTAGAACTGCTTATTATTCATCATTGATAGAAGAGAATAAGAATAATCCCAGGTTTCTTTTCAGCACTGTAGCCAGTCTGACTAAGAGTCCGAGCTCTGCTGAGCCAGTTATTCCTTTAACTCTCAGCAGTGATGATTTCATGAGCTTCTTTATTAATAAAATTGTTTCTATCAGAGAGAAGATTGATGGAGTCCTTCCCACTATTATCAGTGATGTATCATCAAGTACAGCAGCTTTAGAAGTATCTTTAGAACCTGATATGTATTTAGACAGCTTCTGTCCAGTTGATCTCTCTGAACTAACAACAGCAATAGTCTCTTCTAAACCATCAACTTGTGTTTTAGACCCAATTCCAACCAGACTGTTCAAGGAGGTTTTCCCATTAATTGACACTTCCATATTGGATTTGATCAATCTGTCTTTGTTGACAGGATATGTACCTCAGACTTTTAAGGTTGCTGTAATTAAACCTTTACTTAAAAAACCTACTCTTGACTCAGAAGTGTTGGCTCATTATAGACCTATATCCAATCTCCCTTTTATGTCTAAAGTTCTTGAAAAAATAGTTGCAGCTCAGCTTTGTGATCATTTCCACAGAAATAATCTGTTTGAAGAGTTTCAGTCAGGATTCAGAGTGCATCATAGCACAGAAACTGCACTGCTGAAAGTTACCAATGATCTCCTCTTAGCCTCTGATAGCGGACTTGTGTCTGTGCTTGTCCTGTTGGATCTCAGTGCTGCATTTGATACGGTCGATCACAGTATCTTATTACAGAGACTTGAACATGTTATCGGGATTAAAGGAACTGCATTAGGCTGGTTTAAGTCATATTTATCTGATAGATTTCAGTTTGTTCTTGTAAATGAAGAATCTTCCTCACACACCAGAGTAAGTCATGGAGTTCCCCAGGGTTCTGTGCTTGGACCGATTCTTTTCACTTTATACATGCTTCCATTAGGTAATATTATTAGACAGCATGGCATAAATTTCCATTGCTATGCTGATGATACTCAGCTGTACTTATCTATAAAACCAGATGAACCCAATAGGTTGGTCAGACTACAAGCATGTCTTAAAGACATAAAGACCTGGATGACTCAGAACTGTCTGCTTCTAAATTCAGACAAAACTGAAGTCGTTATCCTTGGACCTGAGCGTTTCAGGGAGAAATTGTCTAGCTATATAGTTACTCTAGATGGTATTTCCTTGGCTTGTAGTTCTACAGTGAGGAACCTTGGAGTTATTTTTGACCAGAACTTATCATTTGACTCGCATATAAAACAGGTTTCTAGGACTGCCTTCTTTCACCTTCGTAATATTGTTAAAATCAGGAACATCTTGTCTCAGAGTGATGCAGAAAAACTAATTCATGCATTTGTTACTTCAAGATTGGACTATTGTAATTCTTTATTATTGGGCTGTCCCACATATTCTCTGAAAAGCCTCCAGCTGATCCAAAATGCTGCAGCCAGAGTTCTGATGAGAACTAACAGCAGAAATCATATTTCTCCAGTTTTAGCTTCTCTTCATTGGCTCCCTGTTAAATTCAGAATAGAATTTAAGATTCTTCTCCTTACATATAAAGCTCTTAATGACCGAGCTCCATCATATCTTAAAGATCTCATTGTAAGATATTTTCCTAACAGAGCACTTCGTTCCCAAACTGCAGGTTTACTTGAGGTTCCCAGAGTTTCTAAAAGTAGAATGGGAGGCAGAGCCTTCAGTTATCAGGCCCCTCTATTGTGGAATAAGCTGCCAGTAAATGTCCGGGAAGCAGACACCCTTTCCACTTTTAAGACCAGGCTTAAAACTTTCCTTTCAGATAAAGCTTATAGTTAGGGATGGCTCAGGTGATCCTGAAACATCCCATAGTTAAGCTGCTATAGGCCTAGACTGCTGGGGGGCCTCATCTGTCACACCTTTCCTCACTTTACTCTCTTTATGTATATGTGATATTATTATGGTCATTAACTCGTGTTTCCCTGTTCCAACAGATATCCTTTGATTGGTGTTACAGTGCCGCCGCGGCCCCCTCCCCCCCTTTCTGTCTTCTCAAACCCCAGCTGGAGGCAGATGGCCACCCTTCCTGGTTCTGGTTCTGCCAGAGGTTTCTTCCTGTTAAAAGGGAGTCGTTTCTCTCCACAGTCGCCTCAGGCACGCTCAGGCCGGGAGATTGGACCGAAAAACAAAAAGTTTTCAGTGCAATCTGTTGGTTTTCTTAGCTAGGAAATTGTTTTTGAATTGGCTCTATATGAACGAATTGGATTATTTTATGAATTATGATTATTATTAATTAATTGAATTCCAATTGGCTTAAATTGGACTAAGTGGATCTAAGTGCCTTGAGATGACATTTGTTGTATTTGGCGCTATATAAATAAAAATGAATTGAATTGAACTGAATTGAATCCATGCTGGACAAGCTGATCAGGCATGGCAGCTCTGTGGTTGGCATGAAGCTGGACTCTCTGGTCACAGTGACAGAAAAGAGCGTGCTGAACATACTGCTGGTCATTTTGAAGAATACCAGCCATTCTCTGTGTGCTGTCGTCAACAACCAGACAAGCTTGTTCAACAAGCTTGCTGCTCCCATGAATGAACACAAACAGGCTCCCTTGTCCTCATCACTGTCAAACTGTTTCCTGCTGCTGTTTTCATCTAGTTTTATTTTATTTTTTATTTTATTGAGTGATGTTTCACCTAATGTCTTTTCCTTAACTTGCTGTAGTACACTGGGAACCCCAAAACAAGGGACACAATAATATAATGAAATAAAGAATCATTTTAAAATTCCCATCAAATACATTAAGACAAAAGTAAAGAGCCACTCTTGAAAATGTTACGAATACAGCATTCAGATATTTGTGTTTAAATGTGGTAAGTAAAACGTCATCAGATATATACCCACTTTAGACGTCTGAAAATTCCACTTACATCCAGCAGTGAAGTAGTTGTACGTAAATAATTTCAAGCTCTGACCTTACATTATGGCTGGGACTAGCCATTTATGGAATAAATGTCCATCACTTGTAATGTGATGGGGCACTACAGGGAAAAGTGAAAAGTCAAGTGCAGTATTACAACAACATACTGTGTTTTCAGTAGGGTAGACAAACATGTCTCCTGATATTCTACCTTCTGATCCTCTTCCCTCTTGTGTGTAACCGATCCAATGCTTGGGGATTTATGCTTCAGGATGACAGAAAGAAGAGACATTGAGCCTAAAACAATAATGAAACTGAAATAGTTGTGAGCAGCAAATAGACCGTAAGGTGAACCCCGTTTTCGTTTAGGCTCGCTCCGTGCTCTCCGAACTACATGCCCGTTAGCTGATAAAAATTACCAACTTATTTTGCACATATAAAAAAAGTTTCGCGTCACAGAATCCTGTACTTTTTTTAAACCGAGACGTTTTCTGAAGATATTTTCCGCAGGGCTGAATGACGATTTTGACGTCACAAGACACCACGTGACCGCGCTGGACCAATCACGTTGCCGATTTACGACAACAAACTGGAAAAATGACAACCTGTCTGATGCTGTCAAAACTAACCTACAGAAAGGAATCTCGCAAAATATCATTTTAAAGTGAACATAAAATAATAATTATCAACGATAATGCTCATTCATGTATTTCTGAATTGAGCCAATTTAGCCATTTACCATTCAGGTATTCATTTACTGATTTATTCACTAATAACTATACAACACATAACAAAATCAAAACAAGTAGGGCATACACATCAACCGGCATAAACTTATATACATAACCATAATAAAAGGAATGATACAAATGGAATAGAATAAAGGTAAAAAAAAAAAAAAAAAACGCTGGCACACACATACACTATTCCTCACTGTCAGTGTCAGGGCAGCTGTCATCTTCTTTATCCTCTGTTTCCTTTGTGGTGTTTGAACAGCTGGAACACCTGCACAAGTCTACTTTATTAATACTTTATTAATCCCAATTAGGGAAATTGTTTTGTTGCAGCAGCATACAGTATATGAAAACAATTAAAGTAGTAAAAAACAAGCAAATAGAATATAATAAAATAAATATAAAATAAAATAAAATAATATAAAATAAATAGAAATAGTGAATAAACATTTGCTATATACAAATCTACAGTATTTTTTTGTTTTTTGTTATTGTTTTTTAGGAGAGACTTCAAGCCTATTGAGGTTGAAGTTCTCTTCCAGCCAGAGGGGAGGTGTTGTATATGGTGATGGCTGCTGGTAGGAAGGATTTCCTGAAACGGTCCTTGTGACAGTGGAGCTGGATGAGCCTGTTGGAAAAGGAGCTCTGCTGTCCAACCAGCAGCTGGTGGAGAGGATGGGTGGGGTTATCCATGATGGATAACAGTTTGTTCAGTGTCCTCCTCTCCACCACCGATTCAAATGAGTCCAATCTTTTGCTTTACACATGACCTTCTTATTTTAGCCTGATAATTTGCCCTTTTGCAGTGCTGGTGGAGGGCATCACTTGTTGGGGGGATAGATAATTCTGGCAAGGCTGATGATGCCATACAGAAAGCTTTGTACCTAGTCCCATTGATGTTTTCTGCGGTTGGCTGATCGTACAAATGGCATACATATTTGCAAAATAATGCAAATGTAGAGTGGTCCAAGTTAAATTCAGTCCCCAGATTTCTGAAAGCCTTCAGGTAGACATCTTTCTCGCATGCCACAGCAAATGTCTTCTTTTTGCCTTGAGGTGTCACACCCAGTGAACGTATGGATCCCAATCAAGGCTGAACACACACTGGCTCCGAGAGCTGATGACACCTTGGTAATGTCCATTATGCGTGTTCTGTTGCCCGTCCCTGTGAAAAAGTACAAGCTGCATAGCAAATCTTTCTGCAGACTCACAGCAATGACTGCTACATCAGTGTCAGGGCTCTCAATAATGACAGTCTTATGTTCCTGTGCAGCATGTTGTTCATGCAAAAACACCCTTGTGTCACATTCTTCGTGGTCACACTGCAGGTCTTCCACAGCACGAACAGACTGCACACCAGTCACGGTGACATTGGTGTTGATGTGCTATGTACAAGCTGAGGTTTCTTCCCACTGCTGTAAGAGCAGCATGTGGCCACGCATCGTATAAGAACTCAGCAAGTGCTTCTTTATTTGTTCCTTCTGATTCCTTCCATTCCACCTTGTGCACGTGAAATTCTGTGTTTCCTCATGCTTAACAGAAGATAAGTGCATGTAACAAATCTTTCGGTCGAAATTTCGTCTTCTTACTGCTGGATGATCGCGCTGCTGCTGCGGTGCTGTTTTTGTTTACCAGCCCAGCTGACATACCAGCTATCCGATTCGTCCATTCTGATGACGTCTCAACCGTGGCACCTCTCGCGAGCCAAATTGTTATTACGCCTGCCGAATATGTACATACGCCTTGCCAGGCACTAGTTATTCCTTTAAACGTTGCGAACTAAAAAAGTACTGTGTTCTGAGCGGCGAAACTTTTTTTTAAACCTCAACATAACTCAAATCTTTTTATGAGCTGAAGCGTGTTTAGTTCGGAGAGCGCGGAACAAGCCTGGTGTTCTGAAGGAGTTTTCGAGGTTCACCTTACGGCCTAAAAGGACTGTTTGGCACTGGGTGCGCTGTCCAAGTACCAAGGAAGAGAATTGGGTGTCTCAGGAGTGACTCCATGGATGAGGGCTTGAGCAGCGGGACTGCAGTGCATTGGACTGTAACCCATCAGGTAGGCTCATTCTCCTGCTAACATGGCTGCTTGAAAAGAATGCCAAAAAAACTATAGCCCTATTCGGACGGGACTAGTTTAATGGGGGGACATGGGGTAAAGTAATAATAACCAGGAAATCTAGTCCCGTCCGAACGCGCCATGTCAGTAAAGATAGCGGAGTGTGTCGGTAAACTTTGCCGAGAATTCTACCTCCTGTGAAACGGTCCGGAGTATCTACCATAGGTAATACTAATCCCGTGCGAATGCGACCTTCGGTAATAAGTACGGAATATGTTGTCACATCCTTTTAAAGAGAGAAACAATTAGGTGTGTCTGTTTGCAAACATAGAGGTTCTGGATGAAGCGCTGCTTGCAAGCACGCATGGTCGGCGCCATGTCTGTTTACAGATGGGGTTTACGGAAGTGAAATGAAGACGTGCAGCATCCAGGATGTGACGGTTGTGCGTAACCAACAACTCCTCCCATGTTAGATGAATATTACAGGGATTTCTTGTCCCGTCCGAATTGGTCATTTCTTCTCCCTGGCGTCGTCTGGTTAACCAACATTACCATACGTCCCCCCCATTGAACTAGTCCCGTCCGAATAGGGCTTAAGACATCCAAGTTGATGCCCATCTGTCATTGTGCTGAACAACATCTGCTGTGTTGATAATGTAACATAAAGTTGCACAAACTTTACTTTACATTCGCTTGATACAAGAACAATATATGTAGTATCCTCCTCCCATCCTTGTAAAAAAAAAAAAGTGTCACATGAGCAATTTGAGTTTCAGTGCTCGTACTTTGGGGGAAAGCTTGGACGATTCCAGGTCCATCAGGATCTTCTGGTAAGCTTCAAATGTATTCTTCAAACTTTTTGGGTAGCTTAGATTAAGTGCGTAGATCAACCCAAAAAGCATCACGCATGCATGGTTGATACTCTGATGGTTGTGGAGAACTTCGAACCCTTCCAGGACCACACTGACATCTGCAAAGCGTCCACCAGGACCACCAGGATCATCACTCTCAGCTTGAACGGTGTAGATTGCCATGGTTGTCCTGAAAGATGGAAGGAACAGAGAACAATGAGCTGTGTCTCTCTAACCTTGAACTTTGACCACCAAATTCTAAGCAGCTCATCGTTGAGGCCAAGTACGTGTTAATTTGAAGAAATTCCCTTATGATGTAGACATAGCATACATGAGAACGAGATGGACACAAATTCAAGGTCACAATAACCTCAAGATCTTTGACTCCCTAAATCACAGACAGGAGACAGACTTGAACTTTAGTTGTAACAACTGAGCCCTGGTCATTTATAGACCGTAGGTCAGTGGAATCCCAGTTGAATCCCAGCTCTGACTGTCCATATATCAGAGGGTCCTTGAGCAAAGCTAGCATGCAGCATACTTGGGTGCACAAAAGCGCTATTAAAGTTACTAAACTTCAGATTCACACTTACCTCACTGATGTCAAAGAGTGCTGGCCATTTGTTTAGGAAGTCTGAAATCTTTGGCTCCTGGAGAATCTCCTGTCTCTTAAGCGAGAAGGTACGCTGCATCTTCTCCTTGATCACAGCCTCATCTCTTTTCTTCTTTTTTTTTTACCTGAAATGGAATGAAACTTCATTGTCATTATACAGTTAAAGTACAAGATTTGGTTAGAAACTCTCTGCTAAGATACACAATACAGTTGTGAAACAGATAATAGAAAGGGAAATGCTAAACTAGATGCTAGATAATGAGTATTAGAGTAGAATATTATGCAAACTGAGTGCAATAGATGAGGAAAAATTAACTGTGCAAAATAACCAGAAAACAGCTTGTCCACAGCTGTGTAAAATGAACTGATGGGCTGCATGAGCTGAGCTGGTCAGGAAGTATAGTGCAAAAAGTGATGCTGTTAACATAGTGTAATCATGAATAGGTAAGATACAATGTAGTGCACATTTTGCCTCAGTAGAGCCATCCTTTCCACCTCCAAACTGTCTTGTTTCACCACTTGGGATGCTTGGACAGAAATTTACATCTCCCTTTCTGGGCTTCTTGGTGTTGGCTGCTGGAGTTTGCTGGCCACTTCGCTTATTTTTCAGGGAGTTGATGGCAACCTCAGGATGTCCAGCTCGGCTGAGGAGAAGAATTATATTTTTTACAGCCTCTTTCACTGACCAGAATCACAAATTGCTTTACAACTTAAACACAATGGGCACAGTTAGATTTTTTCCTAAATGCCATGTCTTCAATACATTTATGCTGACACAAAGTGGCACAAGACCTTAAAGGAGAATTCCGGCTATTTTACAAACATATCCCATCTGTTGGAGACCCAGGGAAGTTGGCCAAAGGGAAAAACGTGAGAAATTTTCATGCCCGCTGCACAAAGTTGTCCAATTGTGCTGATTTCCATGAAAGCGGGCTCTATCGGGCAAGCTTTTAACCTTTCCTGAGGCTCTTAACGTGTATCAAAATACTTTTTAAAGAATTGGCCGTGGTGTCAGTAGCAATACAATTCAACCCAGGGGCTAACCATACCATTAGCTAGCACAGACATTATACATTTTGAGATTTCAAAAACAGCGCACCTACTGTACCTCTCTCAGCTTCCGTGTTCCACAGGCGCACTAATCGACCGCCGAAGTCATACACTATAGTATTCCCGATTTCTAGCGTTTTTCCCTTTGGCCAACTTTCCTGGGTCTCCAACAGATGGAATATGTTTGTGAAATAGCCGGAATTCTCCTTTAAACACAAGTCTGTGAATCTGTCGGACTGGCATTTAATATCTTGCACCACCTTTCACCGACACAAATATGTGTTAAAACATACACCTTAGCACTTAGGACAGCAACGAAAAAGAACCCACTAAAACACAAACCTTAGCTTGGTGCTTTTTTATTTTTTTAGGTAATGCTTCTAGCCACAGTATCCAGTTCGTGTTGCTTTTTCCAGTAAACATGGATGTGACTGTGTCAGAGCCTTTGCGACTTCTTCTAACTGCTCGTCCCTCGGGTAAGCTGTATACTTTATTATTTCCTCAGCAAGGCCTTCAAGAATATCTGAGCGTACTTTTGGCATAGGAGACAGGAAAGTTCCGTGTGCCTTAAACTCGTTTTTTCCTGTCTGGAGCATTAGCTCGGCACAGGATGAGAAGCGGGGCACGACAAAAGGTTTAGGCCAAGAGCAAGACCGGGTCTCAGGCGATGACAAGATGATGGCATCATTGCTGGAGTAGGAGTCTGAATCACTTGGATTGGACTGATGAAGACAGTGAGGAGGAGGGTAAGAGAGGTTAGTAGAGGAAGGGCTCAGAGAGCAAGGAGGGTAACAGAGGAGGTTACTAGAGGAGACTACGTGAGGGAGGAGACAGTAGAGAGCAGGCACAAGTACATAGAGGTAACCACAAAGTTTATGTGGTGGACAAAAAACTAATTTGTTACTGAATAATTTTACATGCACTGTAAATGATCAAAATCAAACCTATGATGATGATGTGTCTCTTCAGGGTCACCATACGTCTGGATCCGACTGTTTAGGCCACAAGTGGATAGGAATCTGTCAGCTCCTTGAGCTGAACAAGGGCAACCTCTCTTGCTGGTGACAATGTCAACAGAAAGGCTCTAAAATGGTCTTGATACCAAGCCAAATATAAACGAACTATGAAACTCAAATCATCTCTCACTATACATATTTGTGGGATCTCTGCAAATTCAGGCATTCCAGCAGTTGAACCACACACCAAAATCATCCCATTTCTGTAGTTGATCCCTCTAGTGGTGACATTCTTTGTGAGATTTACTTGACTGATGTCTGGATACTTCTGTCTGAGAGCCAATACAACTTCCTCATTCAGAACATCAACCGGAACTATGGAGACAGTCTTAACTTTCACATTTGATGCACTGAGACTTGATGAATGCAAATGATAACTTATCAATTGCTGTGTTTGTTTGCCAGAGTGAGTGCAATATTCCTGAAATTATTAGTGTGTCGAGCTACTTGTTTAAAAAAAAAACTGTTTTGCCTCAAATCTTATCGTCCATACACCCACAAGAGGCCCAAAGCACCTGATCAAGTGTGAGTAATGTTCAAGATAGTGGTGTTTATGTTTCAGCACCACACCTGGAATAAGCTCAAGTAATCTGTGTCTGTGCTCAGACACTTTGACATCAAGGTAGGCAATTGTCTCGTGGGTGTGAACAGGGGCTACAACCAACTCTATGATTTCCTTCAGGTCCAGTATCACTTGCCAAGCTAGCTCACCCTCTGGTATAAGGTCTCCTATGAGAAATGAAAGGAAACGTATTAGGCACCAATTCCCATGGGCATTTCCACCTATCGTCTTCCTACTGGAATAGCTGTGTGGTATGATGTGAGGCTGATTTTTTTTTTGTCAATCCACTTGAGGAAATTTGAGTATACGTGTGTTAAGAGAATCAAAACTGAAATATTTCTTGGAGATGAGAATGCTCAAACACAGTGTTAGTTCAAATGGGACAATACCCTCAAACAAATCATGCACTATATCTGGGGGGTAGCCTGTGCTAACGTGAAAATGTTGAAGATGTTCAGTTAAAGGGCAAGCTCTCTTCACTCCAAAGAAACTTGTTTCAGTATCCTGTGCAATCTTCAGATGTGCGTCATGTATTTCCTTGGTTCTTAGAGAAAAGGCACCTGAATGAACGTCCTTTGACTGCATCTCTGCTTTCTGAGCAGTACAAAAATCGACAAATATATTGCCCAGAAAAGCTCTCTATAAAACCAGCCAAACCGTGGGCACCCAAATTGTCAGCAATTACACTATGCACCGTTCCTTTGACGAAAGTTCCAACCTTTGGAATGAACACACCATGCTCTTCCAATGTAACACGATCATGTAAAATTGGCTCTAATATTTTTCCATATCCATATGCCTTTACATCGTCACTCTTGCACAAAACTGCCAAATAAATTGAGGTGAATGCTGAGTAAGAGCCTGGTGCCAAGTTATTCAGAACCCAATATATACTACACAACTTGTGCTTCTTCCGTGACGTGCCCAAAGGATTACACAATTCAAAGTCATCAATGTATAAGGTTAAACAAAGTTTTAACTCATCACCTGACAGGAACAGGTTTTCCTTGAAGTATACACCATCTCTTATGGAGCGATACTGCTGGTTCTCAAGC
This sequence comes from Odontesthes bonariensis, assembly GCF_027942865.1. Classification (NCBI taxonomy): domain Eukaryota; kingdom Metazoa; phylum Chordata; class Actinopteri; order Atheriniformes; family Atherinopsidae; genus Odontesthes; species Odontesthes bonariensis. The sequence goes on from NC_134510.1 coordinate 2,787,735, forward strand.
TGGTCAGTGTTACTGCCCTGTGTTCTGTGGGTATCAATATCTCTATTCAACACTTCAGTAGAATCAAGTATCTGCTGCAATGATCGCAGTAATGGGATATACTGAAAGGACCTGCTTTTTTTTGGATCTAGAACAAACTCTACAGGCTCAACAACATTTAACACTTTTTTGGAGTATTGTTTTCTCTTATACGCTGTAGCAAGTGTACCACTTTTCCCCAGTGCATTCACCACAGGATTAGATTTACACAGTAAATCAGCTAATTCTTTAACAACGATACCATCAACCTCAATGTTTTTGTTTTTGAAAAAATCTGAAAGACTGTTACAAGTTATTGGCACAGACACAGTACTCAGAAGGTAGTGTAGCTCTTCAACCAATGCATCCACTGCTGTTGATGGAACATGAAAAATGTTTTCTAACTTCAATAGTACAGAGGGAAGTCTTTTTTTCAACAACTTCAGGAAGGTCCTGTGAATGATCAGTATCACTATCTGCATCTGACAGACTATCATCTATGTCTCCAGAGGACGTGGGCCCATCATCAGTACTAGCAGACTGAACAGTGACCTTAACTACACCTGCCTTGAAATCTGATAGACTGTGGGGATTATGTTTACCATTTTTATGTGACTTAAAAGTACCATATATTTTAGTCTGAAATGCACATCCCTTAAACATACAAGTTACATTTTCACACTGTCTAAGATGTTGATAAGTATTACTAAAGTAATCCTTTTTCAGTTGAAAGTTCTTCACACCCACACGTTTGACATGTGAATGTAGCACCTGCTGTTTTTAGCTTTCTGTGTGTTCGATATATATGACTCAAAAGGCATGTGTGGCCATGGTGGAAATGTCTCAGCCTAAAATGTTTTATCAAGTCATACCTGGAAGATAGCGAGCTGTCACACAATTTGCAATGCCACATTCACACTGCACCTGTAAAAGAATACAAAGAACAATAAGTTAGTTATGTTATTAACACCAAAGAACCTCCCCCCTCCAGAAATTTTCAGCCCCCCCTCAAAAAAAAAGGCCCATTAATCTGATGTTAGAAATAAACAGTCTTTGTTACTGTCACACACTATTATTATTACTACTATTATTATTATTATCATCATCACCATGAATCTGCTCCTCTATGTCCTGACATGTCCTAAATGTGCCTGACAAGCTGCGCGTATCAGTGCATTTTCAAAATAAAATACCCCGTGCAAACTACCGGTTGTAAAAACAGACAAAGGTGAAACCAATTCACTCTGTAACATATCTACACTTGTAGAAGCATGTTTAGAATAACACACACCGGGAAAATGACCAAATCTGAACAAGTAAACAAAGTCTTGAGGGATACACACTTCTGAAACGCTCTTACTTTAATCGCGTGCAAGACGTGACACACACGTGTCGGGTGTGTTTCTGTGTCTGTCCTCATTACACAGCTTTGTACAGGTGAAGACAAACGCAAGATATGTGCCGTCACATATCAGCGTCGCTCTTGTGTATAAAACCAAATAAAAAGTATTTCTGGTATAAGTCTTAACCAGTGGCGGCTCCTGACATTTTTTTTAGGTAGTGCAATTTCCCCCCGTTATGTCCATAAGTACCATAAAGGTCCATAGGACTGAGGTATATTTGTCTAGGTAGCAAGACCATTTCCCTAACTTGTTTGTGCCTATAAATTCAGATATCAGATATCAATTTTAGGCAATATCTCTTTTGTCCACCAGATGGCAACACTGAACTAGTTTAGGTATATTTGTCTAGGTAGCAAGACCATTTCCCTAACTCAGCATACACCCCAGCAGTTCGTTCTGAATCGTCTTTGATGTGCCCTTAAAGACACTTGCCGTTTTCAGGTACTCATCAAACACCTCATCCAATTGTGCCACAAAATCCACAACACCTCGAAAAATACCAGGGTTGGTGGAGCCCTCGGTTTCATCTTTGCCTAGCAAGGCTAGCTCGAAAATCCCGCAAAACTTCACACACTGGATAAGCCGATTAAGTATGTGTCGGTTCTTGCTCACCTCATCGTTGTGACGAAAGACTGCTAGCCGATCCCCAACATCCAGCTGTGTGGCGACGTTCACTCTTCCAAAGGATGAAAATTTCAGACAGCTGTCCATGTGGTTCTTTGCCTTCTCGTGCTTCTTAACCTTCTCAGAGAGATGTTGCATGTCTGTTACTCCTTTTATTGTCCACGCTGTACCGTCTGCCGTGTTGTTTTCTGGGTGGAATAGAAGGCAAGGGTAGCTAAAAAGAGCATTGGCTACATCACAGCCGGCTATCCAGGTTTTTCTGTGGTACCAGTTCTTGTTGAAAGATCGTGTGTAGGCCTTCTCCCCTTTTGTAGAAACTTGCTTGATGTTTAAATCAGGTCTCGGGGGTCCTAGCTGTTTGATTGCCGCCTTCTCCGCATTAGTACGACGACTAAAGGGTACTTCTACCGTATTGTTGCACTCGACATCTTCGTAGAATGTTCATTCAATTCAAATTCAAATTCAAAAATACTTTATTTATCCCAGAGGGAAATTAAATGTTGATGTAGCTCAATTAAATCAAGGAGTTATTATAGATGCTGATGGCTGTGGGCAGGAATGATTTCCTGTAGCGGTCCGTTTTGCATCCAAACTGAAGAAGCCTTTATGGTCCTTCATGGTCCCGCGCCAGACATATGACGAAAGCACGTTGTGCGTCGTTTGTGTGAGCACATAAACCCTCATAGAAAATGTATTGGGAGCAGGATTTTTGAAAAAAAACTGACTTACCATTAATGTCAATGGGAGATTTCTGGTGCAAAATTTGACCCTGACAGAAATCGCCCCAAATGGGCGTGGCAACACCAGGCGCGACCTTAATCTGATTGGACAATGACATATACAACCAGTTTGCCTACAGTAGATCAGTCCCGCCTTAGCAACTAGATTAAAAAAAACTAAAAAAAACCTCCGTGTTTGGTAGTGCGTCGCACAAATCGCCCCTATGAAGGAACCACCTCTGCTCTTAACTGTAACTTAACTTACATATCGTATTTGTTTGTCGCAGTGTTTTATTTTGAAAATGTACCTACATAATCCGTTAACATAGGCCCACGAAAGGAAAATGGCTCAGCTTCTCGGTGTACAAAAAAAAAAATGTAAAAAAAAAATTAACATCCTGTAAAAATTGGCTTATTTCATAGACATTATAAATGAAATGGTCTCAGTACTTTTCCAGGAAAGACACGAGACATGACCTTAACTGAGACTGACCCAGACAGAACAGGGAACCCTGAGATCCAGGTGCAAAAAGCACACACACATTATTTGGGTTACTCAGAGACATTATTTGGCTTATGACGAAAAGCTTACTCATATCCAATCATATTTGATCAATAAGGGATCCACCGTGTGAAACAATGAGACATATAAATACAAAATGTAACCGGAAATGAGGGGCTCTGTCTGATGGATTCCTGCGAGAGTTCTGTCATACCGAGACCAGCGCTGAGATACTTCATCAATAAAGACTTCATTTTCACTTGAATTACTCCGGTCCGTTCTTGAGCTTCCAACTAAAAGAACCAAATCTAACAATCCCTTGAACTAACACAACAGGATTACAAACTGACCTGCTTTCTTGGATGGCGGGAGAGTGTGGAGCATGCGCACACGTCTTCTCTAGTTTAACTCCAATTAAGTTGAAACATGCCAGATAAAACTGAATTACAATCGCATTATCTGGGTGTCTTAATATTTTGCCGTGTCTTAATAGTTCGACTAATATTGGAGAACTCCAAAATCTGTCCACTTTAGTTGTCCAGTTATTATTAAGTTAAGTTTACGTGAATTGCTAGCTAATGTTAGCTAACGAGCACATGATGTAGATGAGATAAAACCGCTACTATCATCACAAACTACTTAAATTTGATCATCAATAAATTAATATTAATATAATAGGATAGGATAAAATTGCACAAATAATACACAGATGGATGTAAGTAGACAAAGGATGACTTGGATTACTCACCAATAAGCATGAGGTCCCACAGTCTCTGGAATGCAAATGGCGCCCAGTGGAAAATAAGGATGTCATTTCCTGTTTCCAGATTTCACTTCCCCTAAGTTGTATGTAAACCAATTACATATATTTTAAATAAAATAATCTTGTTTGTTTCACAGCTTTGATGATTTAAACCATGTTAATACGTATTATGTAATTACATTTAATATATTTTAAAATGGACAGAATTATATAGATTTAAATTGATTTCAATACCATCCATCCATCCATCCATCCATTATCTTCCGCTGAGACCCAGACGTCCCTGTCCCCGCCCACTTCCTCCAGCTCTTCTGGGGGGACCCCGAGGCGTTCCCAGGCCAGCCGAGATACATAGTCTCTCCAACGTGTCCTGGGTCTTCCCCGGGGCCTCCTCCCAGTGGGACGGGCCCGGAACACCTCACCAGGGAGGCGTCCAGGAGGCATCCTAACCAGATGCCCGAGCCATCTCATCTGACTCCTCTCGATGCGGAGGAGCAGCGGTTCTACTCCGAGCCCCTCCCAGATGACCGAGCTTCTCACCCTATCTCTAAGGGAGAGCCCAGACACCCTGCGGAGGAAACTCATTTCGGCCGCTTGTATTGGCGATCTCGTTCTTTCGGTCACTACCCACAGCTCCATAGTGACCATAGGTGTGGGTAGGAACATAGATTGACCGGTAAATCGAGAGCCTCGCCTTCTGGCTCAGCTCCTTCTTCACCACGACGGGCCGGTGCAGAGGCCGCATCACTGCAGACGCTGCACCGATCCGCCTGTCAATCTCCTGCTCCATTCGTCCCTCACTCGTGAACAAGACCCCGAGATACTTGAACTCCTCCACTTGGGGAAGGATCTCATTCCCGACCCGGAGAGAGCATTCCACCCTTTTCCGGCCGAGGACCATGGTCTCAGATTTGGAGGTGCTGATTCTCATCCCAGCCACTTCACACTCAGCTGCGAACCGCTCCAGTGAGAGCTGAAGGTCACGGCCCGACGACGCCAACAGAACCGCATCGTCCACAAAGAGCAGAGACCCGATTCTGAGGTCGCCAAAACGGACCACCTCAATGCCCTGGCAGCGCCTAGAAATTCTGTCCATAAAAATTATGAACAGAATCGGTGACAAAGGGCAGCCCTGACGGAGTCCAACCCTCACAGGAAACATGTTCGACTTACTGCCGGCAATGCGGACCAAACTCTGACACCGGTCATACAGAGACCGAACAGCCCATATCAAGGAGTCCAGCACTCCATACTCCCGGAGCACCCCCCACAAGAGTCCCCGAGGGACACGGTCGAAAGCCTTCTCCAAGTCCACAAAACACATGTAGACCGGTTGGGCGAACTCCCATTCAATTCAATTCAATTCATTTTTATTTATATAGCGCCAAATACAACAAATGTCATCTCAAGGCACTTAGACAGTAATTCAATTCAAATTCAATTCAATTCAAAAATACTTTATTTATCCCAGAGGGAAATTAAGTGTTGATGTAGCTCAATTAAATCAAGGAGTTATTATAGATGCTGATGGCTGTGGGCAGGAAATTTCCTGTAGCGGTCCGTTTTGCATCCAAACTGAAGAAGCCTTTGACTGAAGAGACTCTGTTTTCTGATAACAGTCTCATGGAGAGGATGTTCAGGGTTGTCCATAATTCTCTTGATTTTATGCAAAATCCTTCTTTGCATTATTGTCTCCAGAGGTTCCACAGTCGTCCCCAGAACAGAACCAGCCTTCCTTATCAGGTTGTTGAGTCTTTTTAGGTCCCTGGTTCTGATGCTGCTGCCCCAACAGATGACGCAAGAGGAAATGACGCTCTCAACAACAGACTTGTAGAATATCTGCAACATCTTGTTGCAAACCTTGAAGGACCTTAGCTTCCTCAAGAAGTACAGTCTGCTCTGTCCTTTCTTGTAGATTGCTTCACTGTTGTGTCTCCAGTCCAGTCTGTTGTCCACATGAACACCAAGGTATTTATATTCCTCAACCACCTCCACTTCTTCTCCCATGATGGAAACAGGGTTTGATCTGACCTTGTTTCTCCTGAAATCTACAATCATCTCCTTTGTTTTGTTAACATTCAAGATGAGATGATTGTTCCCACACCATGCCACAAAGCGGTCCACCAGCTCTCTGTACTCAGCTTCTTGTCCATCTCTGATACACCCGACTACTGCAGAGTCATCTGAATATTTCTGTAGATGACAGGAGTCTGACTTGTTTAGTCTGACTAAGTCCAATTCAAGCCAATTGGAATTCAATTAATTAATAATAATCATAATTCATGAAATAATCCAATTCGTTCATATAGAGCCAATTCAAAAACAATTTCCTAGCTAAGAAAACCAACAGATTGCACTGAAAACTTTTTGTTTTTCGGTCCAATCTCCCGGCTTGAGCGTGCCTGAGGCGACTGTGGAGAGAAACGACTCCCTTTTAACAGGAAGAAACCTCTGGCAGAACCAGACTCAGGAAGGGTGGCCATCCGCCTCCACCAGCTGGGGTTTGAGAAGACAGAAAGGGGGGGAGGGGAGGGGGCACTGTAACACCATTCAAAGGATATCTGTTGGAACAGGGAAACACGAGTTAATGACCACAATAATATCACATATACATAAAGAGAGTAAAGTGAGGAAAGGTGTGACAGATGAGGCCCCCCAGCAGTCTAGGCCTATAGCAGCTTAACTATGGGATGTTTCAGGATTACCTGAGCCATCCCTATTCAAGGTAAACACAAGAAACTTGTGCTAACGAAAAAAATAAAAAATAAATAATAAAATAAAGGACCAGACTCAGTGAGTAATTCCCTATACTCCCTATATAGATCTGCTCCTCACACCACAACAACCATCTTTTTACAGCCACAAGCTACCTCAGCCTCTCACCAACTGCACACCAGTCACAGCGGGGTGAACCCTGGTTCGGGTAGGGGGAGAAATAAAAGAGGTAAGATAAGCGGGAATGGGATTCAAACCCTGGTTCGGGTAGGGAGTAATGAAAGTATAGAGGGTGCCAGAGGTGGAGGCAGAACAAGACACACTAGCAGACACACTATCAGATTCAACAGACCTAACTATAAGCTTTTCAGAGAATATGTGGGACAGCCCAATAATAAAGAATTACAGTAATCCAATCTTGAAGTAACAAATGCATGAATTAGTTTTTCTGCATCACTCTGAGACAAGATGTTCCTGATTTTAACAATATTACGAAGATGAAAGAAGGCAGTCCTAGAAACCTGTTTTATATGCGAGTCAAATGATAAATTCTGGTCAAAAGTAACTCCAAGGTTCCTCACTGTAGAACTAGAAGCCAAGGAAATACCATCTAGAGTAACTATATAGCTAGACAATTTCTCCCTGAAGCGCTCAGGTCCAAAGATAACGACTTCAGTTTTGTCAGAATTTAGCAGCAGACAGTTCTGAGTCATCCAGGTCTTTATGTCTTTAAGACATGCTTGTAGTCTGACCAACCTATTGGGTTCATCTGGTTTTATAGATAAGTACAACTGGGTATCATCAGCATAGCAATGGAAATTTATGCCATGCTGTCTAATAATGTTACCTAATGGAAGCATGTATAAAGTGAAAAGAATCGGTCCAAGCACAGAACCCTGAGGAACTCCATGACTTACTCTGGTGTGTGAAGAAGATTCTTCATTTACAAGAACAAACTGAAATTTATCAGATAAATATGACTTAAACCAGCCTAATGCAGTTCCTTTAATCCCAATAACATGTTCAAGTCTCTGTAATAAGATACTGTGATCGACCGTATCAAATGCAGCACTGAGATCCAACAGGACAAGCACAGACACAAGTCCGCTATCAGAGGCTAAGAGGAGATCATTGGTAACTTTCAGCAGTGCAGTTTCTGTGCTATGATGCACTCTGAATCCTGACTGAAACTCTTCAAACAGATTATTTCTGTGGAAATGATCACAAAGCTGAGCTGCAACTATTTTTTCAAGAACTTTAGACATAAAAGGGAGATTGGATATAGGTCTATAATGAGCCAACACTTCTGAATCAAGAGTAGGTTTTTTAAGTAAAGGTTTAATTACAGCAACCTTAAAAGGCTGAGGTACATATCCTGTCAACAAAGACAGATTGATCAAATCCAATATGGAAGTGTCAATTAATGGGAAAACCTCCTTGAACAGTCTGGTTGGGATTGGGTCTAAAACACAAGTTGATGGTTTAGAAGAGACTATTGCTGTTGTTAGTTCAGAGAGATCAACTGGGCAGAAGCCGTCTAAATATAAATCAGGTTCTAAAGATACTTCTAAAGCTGCAGTACTTGATGATACATCACTGATAATAGTGGGAAGGACTCCATCAATCTTCTCTCTGATAGAAACAATTTTATTAATAAAGAAGCTCATGAAATCATCACTGCTGAGAGTTAAAGGAATAACTGGCTCAGCAGAGCTCGGACTCTTAGACTGGCTACAGTGCTGAAAAGAAACCTGGGATTATTGTTTGCCTGAGTTGTGCATGATTTTGTGAATCAGAATAGCAAGAAATTTAGGACGACAAAAGAGATAATCCGGCCTTATCTTAGCCATGATTTTTCTCTAATATCGGTCTCATGCATAAAAATTATGTCTCCTTTAAGCTGCTGAAAGGCAGCCATGATGGACTACTGGTCACTAGTATCCCTCACCCCCCACTTACATTCCATGAGACAAATCTAAGTGTTACTTGTGCTGGTGATACCATCTTATATCCCAATAGTTAAATAGAATTTGGGGCAGCCAAACAAACATAAGCAAGTGACTGCTACAGTGCACAGTGAAAATGAGTACACCCCTGTTGAAAAGTAACATTTTGAACAATATTTTAATACACACACAAGTTATTCCCAAAACGTGCATAGAGTAAGTTTAATACAACATCTGTTCAGCTTACAACAGAAAAGAAAGGTCAATAATATAACTTAAATGACATATTTGTCCATTTTTGTGAAATTATGCTGGTGCAAAAGTCTCATCAGAGACAAACAAACTAAGGATATGGATTGCTGGAACCGTATCCTGTGATCTGATGACACCAAGATGAACAAATTTGCTTTCGATGGTGTCAAGCATGTGTGGTGGTAAAAAGTGATTTGTACAAAGAAAAGTGCCCCATGCTTAAAGTCAAGCATAGTAGTGGGTGTGACATGGTTTGGGGCTGTATGGATGCCATCAACAGTAGGAAGCTGAATTTCACCAAAAGAAACATGCTTGTCAACATGTACTGTGACTACTGAAGCAGATCATGATACTCTCCATAGGATTTCAGTCAAATCTCACACACGTCTCTTTTAGCCTGGTGCAGACTCAAAATGTAAAATTTCAATGTAAGGCAAGGATGAAACGCACAACGATGACCTCCCTTTTAATGCCTTTTCATTTCATGACATTTCGGGCCAACACGGCCCATTCTCAGGGAGTTTAACATAGGGGTGTACTCACTTTTGCACCAGCATAATTTCACAAAAATGGACAAATATGTCATTTAAGTTATATTATTGACCTTTCTTTTCTGTTGTAAGCTGAACAGATGTTGTATTAAACTTACTCTATGCACGTTTTGGGAATAACTTGTGTGTGTATTAAAATATTGTTCAAAATGTTACTTTTCAACAGGGGTGTACTCATTTTCACTGTGCACTGTAAGAGAGACAGAAAAAAAGTGGGAGACCAAATGCACATTAAAGGGGACATATTATGCAAAATTCACTTTTTGCGGGCCTTTGTGTTCATATTTGGGCCTCTACAGCTCGGAGGTAACTGGAGAAGCTTCGCTTGAGAAATTGCTTTGGTAGCTTTGTTCGCTCGTGACGTCACATTTAGAATGTTCAATTTTTAAAGGCCCCGCGGCTGTGCAGCACCCCCGCGAAAATAATATGCTGTTGTGAGCCATTTGGATGGCTCCCTTATCCTTACGTCACTCTAAGGGAATTTGAATAGACCTATGGAGTCCCCACCCACTAAATTAGTTGAAGATCCGCCATCTTGTATCGAGCATCGAGCATACGAGCGCAATGGCTACGAAAGAAAAATCACACATGAAGTGTTGTGTTGTTGGCTGCACGGAGCAACACAAATCTTTGCATTTTCTCCCGAGCAAAGAAACTCAGAGAACTGTGTGGCAGGACTAGCTAGCAAACTTCGGCTGACGGATGTCTCTGTGCCAACTATCCGTGGCAAGTCAGCAGATGAAGGAGATGTAAGTACTTTCAAATAATGAGTTTCATGTTTCTATTGCAGCTTCTATTTAGCCAAAGCTAACGTCGCTTCCTGTCAGCCCTGTACCTGCTTAGATTGAGAGATGTTTCTCTCCGTTCTATAAAGCATTGCAGTACACCGCCGATCGAGTAATTTTATACCTTGACAAATTTTGACAGTAATGATTGTTAAAATGTCGTCTAGGCTCAAATTAAATATTGTCATGTTATCATCAATGGAGGCGCCATCATGTAAAAGCCCGTAGTCTGACGTTAGCAGTTGTAGCCTCACTTTATAATGTTACTCGAACATACTGACGTGAAGTAGTACTTGTTTTGTTTGAGTAAATCCGTGTTTACATGTTGCCTAGACTGAAATTAAATGTTATGCTATCCGCAATGGAAGCGGCCAGCAAGTAAAAGCCCTTAGTCGAGGCCAACCTTTGCTGTTGTAGCCTTACCTATATCTTCCAAAAGTACATGTACATTTGCCAAGGGACTCCATAATGCTGCGTGTACACCAAGGGCGACCTACGCTACCTGGTAGCGGAGGTAGCTGGAGAAGCTTCGCTTGAGAATTTGCTTTGGTAGCTTTGTTCGCTCGTGACGTCACATTTAGAATGTTCAATTTTTAAAGGCCCTGCGGCTGTGCAGCACCCCCGCGAAAAGAACAAATGAGGAGAGAGAGGGCAGGGACACGAATAAACGTGTTGTTATTTACAATTTGTTATACAAGATATACATCACGTTACAAATTATGTAAAACTACATTAGGTACACCTGAGAAGAGCAGGAATAGCAGAGGCAGCTGTGAAAATAAACTAAATTCGAAATAAAATCCAAAATAAATCCGAAATAAAACTTAATTGCAGTGAGAAAGATATGCGTGGGGTTACTACACTATTGTATTGAAGCACTCTACACGGCAATTGCAACAGTCTCAGGATTAAACGACTATTGTTTTGATAGGAACCAATGTTTACACGTCTGTGTCCGCGAACCCCGCGGATTGTCGGACCCCTACAATCTGTGGATTGTCATTGATTTTCGCCGAACCACGTCATAGCTCATTACCATAATATTAGCTTGAGTTTAATCGCTGGAATCCGCTCTGGTCGCTCAGTTCTCTCACCCTCCATAGAGAAATAATGATTTCCGGCGCTCAGGTAGCTTAGGTCGCTCTTGGTGTTTACGCAGCATTAGGCATTTAGAAGGGGTCGTCACAATTTATAGGTGAAACAAAATGACTGATCAGTGTATACACTATCAAAAGATGACTTTCAAGATTTATCCTGTTGTCAGTCTGTAGGGCTTTGTAGCTGTTGAATGAAAGCTTCTTATCTCAAGTTGTCATAAATTGTTATGGAATATTTCAAAATGTCGACTATCTCCCCAATTACTTCTTTTTCCTCCTTTAGGCTAGAGTACAGCCACTATTGTTTCCGGCAACAAGAGAGATTGGTTGTCAAACAGACTCACCAGAGAGACAGAAACGAACAGCGGTACACAGCTATCTCTAAGGAATCTTCAGTCTCACTTCAAAAGTGAAGGTACATAGATCTCTCACAAATGGTTTACCATCTAGCTGTTGCACCTGTTAATGCTTGAATTTGTACTGCATTAGGTTTATTGTCATTGTCTCTCATATAGCATTTCTGTTCAAGGTGTCCATGCTACTGTGTTCACGAAAGACTGTGGTGTTGGCACGTCCACTGTAAACCTCACTGCCCCACCGCCTTTCCAGACTTCAACTCCCATAAAGGGACCTCGCCTGGAGGAGGTGGATGAGGATGAGGAACTTGATCTAGAGCGCAGCACTTCAATAGTGGCATCTCAAGGGTTGGATAGCACCTATGATCCCGCTAAGTAAGTCACAGCCTTGACTGCGTCAACAGACATTTCGTGAGTAACTCCTATCTTTCTGTGTGTACAAGTTTTTGCGTGCTACGCATCATGGCTTATATTATGAATTTTATCTATTCACAGAGATGTGGAATCAACTCCAATCCAAGTTAACAAATACATTGTTTATGAGACCTGCATTATGGAGCTGTTCAAGGTGTGCCCTGTGTGCCAGCATCCATGCACCATTCAAACAAGACGGCTCGGGACATTCATCTCAGTGGTGCAGCAGTGCCCTCATTGGGAGTACCGCCGAACTTGGGACAGCCAAACACTTCTCAACAACACGCCAGCCGGCAATGTTCAGCTCTCTGTCGCAGTCTATGTCTGTGGAGCCTCTTTTTTCAAAATTCAAAGGGTAAGTGAATTTGGTCATAATTATTGCATAAGGAATGAAGTGCAAAGTAATACCTATTATGATAGTGTAGTATTGCAAGCTGCAGACACAATTACAGTAATTTTTTTAACAACCTTTTTGTCATCTCTGTCCATCATCAGGTATTCCGGGCTATGCACCTGCAATTGTTTCTGTACGACACCTTTCGTCGGCATGCACGTACATATATTGAACCTGCCATTGTCACCAAATGGAAGGCTTCTCAGGATGACATGCTGCTGCGCCTTCGTGAGGAAAATGCCATAATTGGTGGCGACATGAGGGCTGATTCTCCAGGTATTTGAATAAAGCACAGAAATTGGTATATGACGAAATACCTTGGGAGGGTGACTGTGTCCTCAATCATGTCCGCGATGTCCACACCCACAAGGACCCCCTTTTCCCAGCTTGTCTTCATCCAATTCGAAAAATCAGTGACAAGAACAAATGGCTGACAGCAGGTATCTTTCACGTATAGGATTCAAACACTTCAAACACATGGTATAACTCATTTGTAGTTGCCAATGACAAATAGTCAGTCTATGGGTTCAACTAATTTGGTCATATTAACCCATTGAAACTGTTGTCATATCATTGTTTTGCAGTTTAATAAGTAATTACATTTATCTGTTTTAGGAACTCCAGCGTTCTATGAGCTGGAGAAGGTACTGAGTAGCAAAAGGGTCCTCAAGGACATTGCTAAACTTAGCCCCCACCACCAGACCTCATCATTGGAGTCGTTTCACAGCGTCATCTTGCAATTTGCTCCTAAAATGGTAGTGTATCCATTTCTTGGGATGCTTTGCAGGTAAGGGAAACTTTCATTACACAAAATGTTGATTTGTACAGTACATACCATTATTTTCATGTTCAGTTTCATCTTTACTGTACAAGACTCTACCTGGCTACTCTCCATTTCAACGAAAATGCTGCACGAGACCAGGCCACTTCATCCTCTGGGGACCCTATGTACAGGATTCATTTCCCAAAGGCCAGAAAGGGAGAGTGCAGGGTGAAACCCATCAAAACCGAGGCAACTTTTATCTTTTTTTTAATTGGTCAACAATAAGACTTGTACATTTTGACTACTGTTGCACTTCAGTGTCTAAATAAAATAAATAAGTAAACATCAAAAATTAACAAACAAATTAACAATAAAATATTGTATAACTATGTACATGGTTAGAGAATGTTTTGTGATTATGAAATATTGCACAGGATATGTGAAAGACTTGATGGGCCTCATCATGGGGCCAGTCTTTGAGGACCCAGCAGCAAACAGGGAGGAAATCTTGAAAATGCACGTCCCTCCGGACCTGTCATCAGAGTTTGAGCATCCAGAGAAGGAGGAGGTGATCGCCAGCTACGTTTCTCGCTTCAATCGAGGGGAGGCCGTCTGAAGCCCACGTATTGTCCTTGGCTGTCAGGAAACTCCCGACGAACAGGCAGGACCACACAAAACGGGATAACGACCCTTATTCTGCGTCCAAGGAATCACCAACTCCAACTCACAAAGCTCCTGTAGGCAAGATACCTATAACGACTACAAGTTGAACATTGTATTAGTAAGTTAAATAGTTCTGTTAGACAAAGTACAACTGTCACATTTCATGGTGCCTGAAAATTTGTTCATTTCTATTTCCATTTTTGCTTCATGTAATAAATATTTTTGGTAATGGCATTTCTAAATTTGTTGTTTGAGTGTTTGCTACTACCAGTATTTGCAGATAACAAACATAGATAAGAAATAAAGCAATCATATTGTATTGGGGCATTTACCAAATATGTATTTGGAGTGTAAGGCTAGTGACCTATGAACACAGTGAAGCAAGACTAAAATCTGTTTGCTGAAAATGCAGTATGTTGTCATAGATTTACCATGCATACTGGTCAAAAGAAAAATTAAGAAATAAAACGTACTGTTCTATTCCCCTTAGCCGTAAAGGCCCATGGTCAGCTCTGTAGACGTTGAATGCATTTTGTAGAGAGTATACATTCAGGCACACTGGATGTAAACCGGGATGATCGATGATACATCGAGGCATTTCCTCCAGCTGCTGCACACGTCGTGTGACCTATTATTTATGATGTACGGTGAGTGCTATGCTGGCAGCACGGATGCTAGCATATCAGTGTGCTATGGTGGGACAGTCGCTAGCATAAGTAAATAAGTAAGTGCTATCATTGCACAGTTGGTAACTGTAAGGCTAAATAAATGTTCCTAATGATTACCTGTGGAATTTCCTGGCAGCATATACTCTCAGCCTCAGTTGGCATTGCCCCACAATTTCCACATGTGCACCTATGATATTGAAAAAAGCTATTTGATTGTTGTGAGCTTTGTAAAGTTTAAAATGCTAGCAAATACTAAATGTTGTAAAGAGATGGCATTATATTTCTAAAAATAACCTTATTAGGCTACATAGTTGTGGCAGACTAAACATGGTAGGCTGACAACTAAGGAGAGATGCGATGGTGAGAGATGGTAAGATCCAACAAAATCTTGAGCCTCCTTATGGGATGCAAACTGCTGTCTTTTCCTGTCTATTGTCATGATGAACAGCTTTGGACAGGTAAATGAGAGCAGGAGGGAAGCCTAAGTTGTAAAAATCTTAGTACGTTGATCTCTGTCCCAGTGCATAAGTACAATATTCCTCCAAGATTTGGTTTTGAATATACTGTTATTTCAGCTTGCCCTCCAGCACTCCTGTGTTTGAAACCTGTGGAAATCTATCACAGCTGTCCTGTCAATGACAACATGTCAACTTTTGATTGTTAAATTGTTAAATTAAATTTCCAGCCTGTAACTCAGGTCAAATAAAATTCTGATTTTATAACCACTGCATCATCTGTCAAACTCACCATTCAAGTACCTATCAACATCAATTTTGTGCAATGAATTCAGCTATAATTACATGAAAAACGATCTCCCAATAATAAAGTTAGAAGTGGCAGAATGACTTGAATGTAGGCTAGAGGCAAAGCTGATTAAATCTGCCATCATAAAGACATGATTTACTAGTATATGATAGCAATTTTTTTTATTTGTTCATCCATAAAAAGTTGCATCTAAAGAGAAAAGAAAGATGTTCTCATGTTATCTCTGTGTGTGTTTTAATTTCAGAAACTAGCACAGTCTATCTATGAAGCAGCAACCATTAGTGATCATGTTAAGATAATGAACATCATTTGGTGACTGTGTCGTCTTGCAAATTCTGAACATCGAGCTTGTCTTTTAAGGGTGGAATCTTTACCAGTGTCAAAGCTGCACCTATATGACTCACAATCTATGATGAAAACATTCAATCTTTAAGTCAATCTGTGGGAGGAGTTGTGTGCAGGTTGTTGATTGGGATCCTACTCAAAAACATTGCTATATGATGTTTTGGTCAGATAAATCACCTCCACATCAACAAGAACCACAGTGCTATAGTCATTTACAGGAGCAATCTAGGTAAGAATACAATGATACCACAGCATTCAACAAATAGACCTCTCCAGACAGACTCCTGTGTGGCCTCATAACTACAGTCACCAGAGGTAAGACAGCCATCAGTAATTTGAAATGTGAAATGCTCTAAATGAGGAGAGATCTGCTATGCAAAATAAGCTTGTGGGGGAGGCTGTGCTCTCTGTCTCAGGGTGTATTAAGCCATGTTGTTAATGAGCTTCTCTGATTGTGCATTTAGCAAGATACTGTTCAAATATCCTTCAAGCAAATAATCTATTTGTATTTGAATTGAAGATGCTGAAAGCTATGCATGCCAAAGGTTGGTGTCTGTTTTTTCAGAAAAAGCTAACACTGATGAGAGTGAGTGTGCTTTAGTGAGTCATACCACCCACTGCTGGTTGAAGATCAAGAGACAAGTGCCCTGACCCTGGACAGCCATCAACACTAAAATATACTGAGCTTGCTTGGTCTGATTTAAAGTTTAGGACACTTTGAACTGCAGCAACTGTTACATGCTGAGTAAATGATAAGAGCTGATGGTCAGTTATATTTTGTTGCACGGTTAGGCTAAGTTCATGCAAACACAGCACATATATAAACAATTTCCCGATCTACATCTGAAGAGATCCTTGAGTATATTGTAACTAAGATCTGAACTAAAGAAGATATTCCTCATAGCCAAAACTCTAGCCATCTATGTCCATCTTTTCACCCGTCATTGGAATCTGGTTGACCGGTACCTTGTGCAACAATGGGTTGAAATCTCTGCCCTCTTCAAGTCATCACTCTCCTTTCCATCTGACAGTGAACCGTCACATTCAAAAGGCAATTATCACACTCTGTATCTTCATTGGCAAAGATTTAAACAAAACAACTTATCTCGTTGAATATTATTTTATTAATTTTCTCAAAATTTAACCTCAAAATCTTGGATGTAAACACTTCCGCATAGCCGCATTGTCCTGGTGGCAAAAAGCCAAAACGAAAGATGGACTCAAAAGCAAGATTTCACGAGGGCAACACAGGTTTATTCAGGGAAATGGAGTACTGGAGAATGGCCGGGAAAACGCTGGGGGACAAACCTTGGCTGGATAACTGTACGGAGAGATGAATATGAAAGAGGGAGTTCAGGTGAGTTAAGTCCAGATAAGTCAAATGGGGAGTGAAGATGTCTTACAGTTCTTACAGGCAAAAACATCAACGAGAGGTGAAGCTGAGATCGGCTGACTGGGAGATGAATCCGGTGTTGTAGGAGGGCGAGCAGGCAGATGAAACCAGGTGAGTGAGTTCCGCTGGGGAATGGTGACTTGAGAGGGAATGGGGACTTGAGAGGGAATGGGTCCAGGGGGGTACCGATCTCATAAGCCAGAGAACAGGGCACAGGAAACACAACTCTGGAAAGTCGAGAGGTTGTAAGAACAAACACTGGTTAAGGAAAGAAGAAATTTAAGAAAGCAGTGGAAAAGAGCTACAGAAGAAGAAAGGGAGGGAATTAATGTTTTGCAGGAAGAATTGAGAAGCAGGCTAGCAATTCTCAGAAGGGCTGAATATCTTAGGAAAAAGAGAAAGAAGAAAGAATATGTAAGGATGGCATTTTACAGGGACCCGTTCAAGTTTGTTGAGGGATTGTTTAACCAGGAAAAAGGAGGGCAGCTTAAGGCAACAAAGTTAGAGGTGGAAGAGTATCTAAGAAATACATATTCAGATCTTGAGCAGCGTAGAGTAGGAGGCCTTCCACCTGACATGCCACCGTTAGGAGAGATAGCTCATAAGATGGATGTTAGACCACCTAGGTGGAAGGAGGTTGAGGAGGTAGTCAGGCGTGCAAAGGCTTCGTCGGCCCCAGGGCCAAATGGAGTCCCCTTCGGGGTTTATAATAGTGCACCTGATATCCTAAAGTTTTCATGGAGGTAATTAAGAATAGTTTAGGAGAAACAGTTTATTCCTAGAGCATGGCGTAGGGCAGGAGGCGTTCTTATTCCAAAGGAGAAAGAGTCCTCGGACCCGAGTCAGTTTGATCTCTCTCCTATGACCCCGCTATGATTTTCTTTAGTTTAGTTGCACAGAGATTAGCTAGTTATTTAGAAAAGAAGAGCTTAATAGATACTAATGTGCAGAAGGCAGGAATACCAGGTTTTGCAGGGTGTTTAGAGCTCACTACCATGATTTGGCATCAGATTCAGACAGCCAAGATTGAGAAAAAAGACTTGCATGTTATATTTCTGGATCTAGCAAATGCATTTGGTTCAGTGCCACATAGCCTTATTTGGGAAGCATTTGAGTATTTTAGAGTGCCTGTAGTAGTGGTTAACTTAGTAAGAGCATATTTTCAGGATATTAGACTGTGCCTAAGTACAGCAGGTTTCACAACAGGTTAGCAACGGCTAGAAATAGGCATTATGGCAGGGTGTACAATTTGTCTATTAGCATTTACAATGGCGATGGAGATAATTATTAGAGCTTCCAAGTGGGTTGTAGGAGGAGAGAGACGTCAGGATGGCATGCGTCTTACACCAATTAGAGCATACATGGATGATATGACGTTAGTGACTACAACAGTGCCATGTTTGAAGAGAATACTTGAGAGACTTTATAAAAATCTGAAGTGGGCTGGGATGAAAATCAAACCTACTAAGTCTAGAAGTATCTCAAAAAGTAGAGGGAAATGAAGTGATAGAAAGTTTGTAATAGATGAAGAAAACATTCCAATAATTAGGGAAAAGGCAGTAAAGAGTTTAGGCAGGTGGTACCAGGCAGACAAAAATGATGGAGAGCGGGCAGTGCAGTTTGGGAAAGATGTTGCTGAGGGACTGGATAGAATAGATAAATCAGAGCTTCCAGGAAAGTTGAAGCTGTGGTGTCTGCAGTTTGGATTGTTTCCTAGGTTGATGTGCCCACTGTCTGCGTATGAGATTCCATTATCTGTTGCAGAAAAAATGGAAAGATTAGTTAGCTTTTATATTAGGAAGTGGCTAAGTGTTTCTAGATGCTTAAGTACTGTGGCACTGTATGGGAAAGGCATACTCCAGCTCCCAGTATCTAGTCTAGTAGAGGAGTTTAAATGTACTAAAGTTAGGACAGAGCTCCTGTTAGCTGGGAGTAAAGATGTGGTAGTTAGTAAGGTGGTTCCAAACCCAACCAAGGGCAGGAAGTGGAAACCAAGAATGGCAGCTCAGGAGCAGGGTTGGGGAGTAACGGATTACATGTAACGGCGTTACGGTAAAAGGATACAAAATAAAAGTAACTGTAATCCATTACAGTACAAGCAAAAACGATGTACTCAGATTACAGTTACATTCAGTGAGAATGGGGGTTACTTAACAGGATTACAATTTGTGCGAGGTTGCAGTGACAGAAGTACAGAGCGGCAGGGTCGGACTGGGGAAAAAAAATCGGCCCTGGCAATTTTCCCCGGGACCAGCCCCCCCTCAGTATTAATTAGTATCTCCAATCTAATTAAATAAAAATAAAAAAACGAGCACAGACCACTCATACAGTCAATGGCATGTACCCATAGAAAAAATACACACTCACACACACATCACACAACCTGACTATCGACTGCTGACAACCATGATCAGTAACCTACACAAACCCAGACACATAATGGCTCGGCAGCCAGCAACCGGATAAACCAATGAAGTGAATCAATCCTGTGAAAGAATGAAAACAAGTGAATGAAACCTGCACTCACCCATTATGAAGTTTACTCTGCCAGCCCCATAATCTTGCCCCAGCTCAGCCAACTCCTTGACGTCGGGTATGGTTGGTAACGTTACGGCGGCTAGCATTAGCAACGAGGCTGCTAGGCTTGCTAAATCGGTAAGCATTAGGCTACTGAAGAAAGCTAGTCTTTTTAGCTACGTTATATTATTATCTTTCTTCTCGGCTATAAGTTAACCTTTGTTTACGGCCACTGGCCCTAACCTGACGCGCTAGCTGTCAAATCACCTGGAAGTTTTCACCGGAAGTACTGGCGCACACACACAAGCAAGGGTGTGCAAAGAAAAATAAAATGTGATGTAAAAGTCTTACTTTGCTTATTTATTACTAAAGTAGAGCACTTCATTGTCATTGCACATGTATTAATGAAATGCAGTTTGGCATCTTATCAAGTGTAACGCGTGCAGATTGTATAGCATGCAGTATTTAGAGACAAAATGCAGTTATTTACAGCTAGTGTAAGGAAAGATGGTTAATAGATATGTGCAGAATAGATCAATTACCTAGGGAAATGCATGTATGTGCAGAGAATGTATAATGTAGTTATGGCAGTACAATGAAAAGAAAAATATCATGGTATAAATAAATGTGATAAATACAGATGGAATCATACAGATAATAGGCTACCATAAATAGGTAAAAGTAATCCAAAAGTAATTAGTTACATTACTTTTTATAAGTAATCCAAAAAGTTACACTACAATTACATTTTAAACAAGGTAACTTGTAACTGTAACGGATTACATTTTTAAAGGAAATTACCCAACACTGCTCAGGAGACAGAAGCAACTCTTAGACATGCAGAGATTGTGGGTAATGTGCAAATAGGCCGGGGAGGCTTGGGGCTTGGCCCAGGCAAACCGATGTGGAGTAGAGCAGGTCCCAAGGAGAAGAGAAAGCTATGTTGTATTTCTAAGAACGATAACTGGTACTGCCATCCCTACGCACAAGGATTCAAAGTAATCACAAGAAACTTGTGCAAAAAAAAAAAAATGGACCAGACTCAGTGAACAATTCACTATAATCCCCATATAGACCAATGAACAGTGCTAACCAACATGTCATTGGGGTCATCAGGTGGGAACCTCCTTTCATCAGTTTCATCTAGTTGGGCCCACGACACCTCCAGGAAGCTAGACCAAGATCACTGGCATCCCAGAGTCACTCCCATAATGCCAGCCAACACTGCCCCTCACACCACAACAACCATCTTTTTTTCCACAACCACAAGCTACCCCAGCCTGCCACCAACTGCACACCAGTCATAGCGGGGTGGGGATGCAAACCCCGGTTCGGGTAGGGGTAGAAATAGAAGAGGTAAAGATAAGTAGGAATGGGATTCAAACCCTGGTTCGGGTAGGGGGTAATGAAAATATAGAGCGTGCAAGAGGTGGAGGCATGACAAGACACACTAGCAGATTCAGCAAACAAACTCACCAAAACAGTCCTACAATCTCTAAAAATGCCAGCAGAAACAAAGCCATACAGGCCAACTCACCTAAAAAGGCCGCCTGGTTTCAAAAGGCTCACATGGGCCACACCCTCCACTTAAATATCTTGAATTTCTTCTTTGCTTCTTACAAGAGTCTGTTTACCCTAAGTGCTCCCCCTGCTGGGTCCCCAGTTACTTTTGCAAATCCACTGACTAGACTTTACGTCCTCATCTGATACTTCCTTCACTATTTTCCTCACACTCTGTCCACTTACACCCAGCTCCCTCAACAATAGCCGCTTTCGGACTGTAGGAACCTTTGGCAGTTCTAATAACCTTTTAATCCGCGGGGCCGTTTTCTCCCGTGTTCGGACATACAGGAACTCAGGGCCATCTCCCTCAGTTCCTATAACCATTTCAGCTCCTTCTCCGAGGTCTTTTCTGAGTTCTATAGAACACATCTGACGGAGGTGTTTGGTGGTCGGTAGCTCCGTCCCTTGTCATGCTGTCACGGCTGAAATGTTTCCTCATACGACACAGACACAACCAGCGGGTGTTTAATAAGTTAAACTTACACATGGTCTCCTTTGTCTGCGGCGCTCTGCTCTCCTTCCTTCATGAAACCAAGAAGTATGGCCTGCACTCCATCCTTCGTCTCCTGACTCTCTCTGTGAGCTCTTCCAGCCTCGATATTAGACGCCTGATGTGACCGTCCATGATTAATATCACCATCATGCAGACCATGAACACGGTGGCCTCCCCGCTCTCCATATTAGCTTCTTTGTGGTGTTTTTTCTACTCTCCTTACTTTTACTGGGTTTTGTTTTGTTTTGTTGTTGAATGTGGCGCTAAATGGCTAACGTAACACGTCCTTGGGCAACACAATGAACCCCATGTTGCCTACCGATGGTGTATGAATGTGTGTATGAATGGTTAAAAAGCACGTAGTTATGTACAGACTTAAGACATGCTGTATGAACGTGTGTGAATGGGTGAATGTGGAATGTAGTGTTAGAAGTGCCTTGAGTGGTCAAGTAGACTAGAAAAGCACCATACAGTACAGTCCATTTACTCTATCTCTACACTGTCACCTCTGACAGAGTCTGACTAGTGGTGTTCCTTCTATGTAGCTTATTGTTATATTTGATGTTAGCTGTAATGTTATATCCTCATTTGTAAGTTGCTTTGGATAAAAGAATCTGCTAAATACAGAAACATAAACATCTTGAATGTCCACAGCGGGGGTCGCGGTCTCCAATACCTGGTAGACTGGGAAGGCCAGTGGTTTTCAATTTATGTCAGATATCACACAGTATTATGCACTCATTTCAAAGTAAAAGTTTTATTCAATGTTCTTCCCCTCACAGTTTTATCTGAGAAGTGTGAATCAGATTTAGTGTTTCATGCAATTTTCTTTTACTTAATAAATTTGTAATCTTGACGGAGCTCCTAGTTTCTGTTCATTATATTCTGTCACCTCATTTAAAAAGTGACATTTTTCCCCCCGAAAACAAACATCCTCAATGCTAGCATTCGGTTGCACACTTTAACTTCAAAGGCATATCTGAGTGAAAGGTGAGGGACATAAACTGAAAAGTGACTAACGTGTGAACAAATGAGTTCCATCGTTTTAACAGATTGATGAGGCCATTAAAGTTATGCATCACATGTGGGAAAAGGGATAAAAATACACCTGCTCTTGCCCCATTGTAACATGTTAAAATGTTGGTTGTGAAAAGGTTTAATACTTGAATATAACTTTTTCTTATTAGTTGCACAGTCTAAGCACACGTGCATAGTATCATGACTCAGAGGACATTGTAACATGACTCACAAGAATAAAAGTATCACTCCCATGGTTGGTACATCAAGATATTTTTTGACAGATATAGAAAGTAGTTTTATGCAACATTGCAAGTGCATATTTGAAGTGTCACTGAGAATTTTAGCAAGCAGACTGAAGCTTTTAGTTGAAGTACATCCTACCAGAGCCACCAGCATGTCTCTACGTTCTCTGACTTGTTCCATTCTGTGATATTCTGATAAATGTTAACTATATTTACAACTGTAATAATCCAGGGTTGCAGAGACAATGCTCAGAGAACAGAACACTCACTGACCCTTCACATTTACTTCAGAAGTGACGTTACAACAATAAGTGTAAAGTCATCGTAGACTCACTGTCTGAACGAGCGATCCTATAATTGCTTTTTGCAGTTTGATTTGGTCAGGCTGACAACCTGCAGTTACCTCTGAGAGAATCTTGAGTAATATTGTGCACCAGAACAAAACACCCTGGGCTTGTTTCTCAGCACCGCAGCTCTGCGAACAGAATTCAGAGTCAAACTGCAGCACACTAATTTATCACAATCCAACACAGACTGCAGTTATTGCCTACTTAAAATGTAGTGCTAAAAACATTTATCATTCTAACATAAATGCCCATTGTTTTCAGACTACATGCTTCTAAATCCACTGTAGGAACACTTTATCTTGCTTTAAGACACTTGAGGAATGAAATTAAGCGTGTGGCTAGAAAGTGTACATTTTTTGTTCAGATTTTCATGAAAATAAACACCTAAGAAACCATCATCGCAGTTCCTTTACTGGAAAATATATAGGTACTTTACAGAGCAAACTTCATGTATAACTGACTGAGCAGAAAATACATCCACAAATATAATTTGATCTTGTTAAAAAATTAACTTAAAGTTACTCTCTGATTTCCAAAGACATTGGGGGTACTGTGTAAAATGTAAACAGGAGTACAATGAGAAAAAAAACCGAAAAAAAACAGGATGATTCTGTTAAAGAGCTTACTGTTAAAAATCTTAAGATGACACAGATGCACTGACATTGGAACAACACATCTGCCAACCTTTTAAACCGTAGATCATGGAAGTAATTAAGAGTCATGGTTTAGAGTCCGTGTGGGGCTCTTACAGCTAGAGATGAGGCAGAGTGTCTGCAGCTAGAAGAGAGTCGAATGTAGTTGCAACTCGCTGACAACCGGTGGCAGTCATGTGCTTCTGGATTTACAGTTATTGCAATATGTAACAATAACACACCTGCTGCTCTACACTCATAAATGCACATACACAGAGAAGAAACCCACGCACTGATACTTACATATACAATAAAACACACAAATGTATGCATGCACACATATACATGAATACTGAAATGCACACACCCACATAATGCAGCAAATAGGATTTAGGCTCTCTTGCAACCCCTAATGCTGTGTGGTTGCACACAGTTTCTTTTTTAACCCCAACATTTCCTGGTCTGAGCCAAAGCTTTGGCTTCTCCAGCTGTCTGTGTCCAAGCAGCCGTGACAATACAGCGATTTAGAGGATTGTGGGCATAGAGATGGACACAAGGCTCATTGGAGAATGAAGATTGCTTCAAAATGAGAGGAGGAGTTACATTTTTTTTTAACTCTCTGTGCTTCAGCTTTACCCTGCAGGCATTTCAAGGGACTGTTAAAGAATCTCAGACAAAAGTTCTTCTAACAAAGTATTATCGTTGCACTTTGTTCCTAACCAGAAAAGGCATGTTTATGTGTTTCACACTGCCACAAACTGAAATATAAATATGTAGGATTGATGAACAAATATATAATTTCATGAGTAGAATTTTTCATTTTTGAGGTCCAGAAAACTCTTTAACATCCTTCAAAAGTTCCTCAGTATCCCTTACATTTTATCTTGCGAGTGCTGCTTCTGATAGTGAATCATTCAAATAATCTTGACTGCTCGTATTGTGTACCTCTCAGTTCTTTAAACAATGGATAATTTTATATTCTCTGCATCTCTGTAGCTCTAAGGGTGTCAAAAGAGGCAGGGACACTAATCTGAGTCTTTTCTCTCTTTTTTTTCTTTTTTTAAAATTACTTTCATAGGAAAAAATAAAATCACCCAAACAAATGAAGCATCACAGTCCTGAATGTTTAATGACACTGTAATAACTCTTTTTAAATGGTAAGCAAATCTCTTCAGTTTATTTTTCAGTGCTTTTTCGAAAGGAAATATTGCAGTTCATAAACAAATGTGTTGACACCTATCAGCCTCTGAAGACCCCACATATCCCTCTAGAATAGAATAGAAATAGAACAGAAAAATACTTTATCCATCCCCCAATGGGGGAAATTCACATTAGTCAAGTAGCTCAAAAAAATTCATAAATATTTACAATGATTGTATATTAGTAAAGAGTAAACATTAAAGAGTTTAGGCAGGTGGTACCAGGCAGACATGAATGATGGAGAGCGGGCAGTGCAGTTTGGGAAAGATGTTGCTGAGGGACTGGATAGAATAGATAAATCAGAGCTTCCAGGAAAGTTGAAGCTGTGGTGTCTGCAGTTTGGATTGTTTCCTAGGTTGATGTGACCACTGTCTGTGTATGAGATTCCATTATCTTTTTCAGAAAAAATGGAAAGATTAGTTAGCTTTTACATTAGGAAGTGGCTAAGTGTTCCTAGATGCTTAAGTACTGTGGCACTGTATGGGAAAGGCATACTCCAGCTCCCAGTATCTAGTCTGGTAGAGGAGTTTAAATGTACTAAAGTTAGGACAGAGCTCCTGTTAGCTGGGAGTAAAGATGTGGTAGTTAGTAAGGTGGTTCCAAACCCAACCAAGGGGAGGAAGTGGAAACCAAGAATGGCAGCTCAGGAGGCAGAAGCAACTCTTAGACATGCAGAGATTGTGGGTAATGTGCAAATAGGCCGGGGAGGCTTGGGGCTTTGCCCAGGCAAACCGATGTGGAGCAGAGCAGGTCCCAAGGAGAAGAGAAAGCTAGTTGTTGAGCAGATTCGTAGACAGGAGGAAATGTTAAGGGGTGCAAAGGCAGTGGCTCAGGCTAAGCAGGGATGGTGGTTGAATTGGGAAGGTGTCGAGAAGAAAAAGCTTAGTTGGAAAGAACTGTGGAGTATGGAGGAAAGCAGTATTAGATTTTTGATAGGGGCAACATATGATGTATTGCCAACTCCCCAGAATCTAAAACTCTGGGTAAATGGAGACCCGTTATGCTCGTTATGTTCAGGTACTGCAACTCTAAGGCATATTTTGTCAGGTTGTAAGGTTAGTCTGTCACAAGGCCGGTATACATGGCGACATGACCAAGTATTAAGAAGTTTAGCTGCAGGTATTGAAGATAAACGAAGGCAGGTAAACTTAGGAGGGTCCAAGGTACAGAGAGTTGCAATTCAGTTTGTTCAAGAGGGGGAGAAAGTTAAAAAGACGATAAGGAGGCACGGCAGCTTGGAGGATGCTTGTGATTGGGAGATGCAGGTAGATTTAGGAAATAAGCTTGTTGTTCCCCAGGAGATAGCCTCTACAAACCTAAGGCCTGATATAGTCTTGTGGTCTAGGAGTAGAATGAGAGTCTATTTCATGGAGCTGACTGTTCCTTGGGAGGAATTAGTAGCAGAAGCATATGAAAGGAAAAAGCTTAGATATGTGGAGTTGGGGGCAGAAGCAGAGCAGTGAGGATGGAAAGAAGCAATAGTAGCTAGGGGCCCAGCAGGGGCAGCACTTAGGGTAAACAGACTCTTGGAAGAAGCAAGGAAGAAATCCAGGAGATATTTAAGTGGAGGGTGTGGCCCATGTGAGCCTTTTGAAACCAGGCGGCCATTTTAGGTGAGTTGGCCTGTATGGCTTTGTTTTTGCTGGCATTTTTAGTGATTGTAGGACTGTTTAGGTGAGTTTGTCTTATCATGCCTCCACCTCTGGCACCCTCTAAACTTTCATTACCCCCTACCCGAACCAAGGTTTGAATCCCTTTCCTACTTCTTCTTCTATTTCTACTCCTACCCGAACCAGGGTTTGTATCCCCACCCCGCTATGACTGGTGTGCAGTTGGTGAGAGGCTGGGGTAGCTTGTGGTTGTGGAAAAAAGATGGTTGTTGTGGTGTGAGGAGCAGTGATGGCTGGCATTAGGGGAGTGACTCTGGTGTAGCGTGCTCTCAGGAAAGACAGAGAACGGAGATGTTTACATAACCCCCCCCCCCCCCTTTTCCAAATGTCTTCACCAAAAACATTTCACTGTTTACGATCCTTTTAACGGATTACCTAAAGAAGATAAGGACCCAGATGTGAATTCTGGCCAACTAGGGTTCCTTTGTGAGATTCTCTCCTCCACGCCAGCCACGCATAATAAATTATGCAAACTGACACCTTCTGACAGAGAAACAGACCAGGCTTGCTTTTCTTTCCTGCCTGGTACCAGCCAAGGAATGTTCAACTCTCTACTTTTTAGAAGAATAAGAATCAACCATAATCCTCACGTTTACTGGAATAAAACTGTGAAATTCGGGACTGGACAGATCCACAGGCCATTTTAAGACTTTCCATATCTTTCTACGAGGGTTATGTGGAAAGTTATAATTATCTCATTTTTATAGAAATTCTCCGGTGGAGCCACAGCGCCACCCAGAGGACACGGATGACGGACACTTTTCACTATGTCAGCCTAATGACCAAGGACAATTAGCCTGGGCGAAAGCCGACTGTTGACTCTGTCAAACAGTCTGGGAAAACCCAAGAGGAATCCGTTTCCATGGAGGGCGGGACCTTACCCAGCAACTTAAATTCATTGGAGTAACGGAGTTCCCTTAACCAATCATAATGTTTAGAAAAGACGTAGGTTATGCGCCGAGGTTCATGCTTACTCTCGCGAGGCTCTAGCTCGCGAATCACGCTTCCCACATCCGCTTTCATTATACCGGTACCATTTGATAAATCAAACTTTTCCCAAAGCCAGTTGGAAGGAGAGCTACGACATCCTTGCCACTAACAAAATTGACAGGCATTCCTCTTTCTCTTGTTTTAATTGTGTAATGCTCTCCAGAGTTGAGACAACTTCATGGATAGGTTCTGGTGTTCTTCCGTCGCCATGTTTATTTCCGCTGCGGTTGAACTACAATTATATGGACTACAGTGGACTCCGCGCGTGAGTTCTGCGTCACCACTCGCAACTGTTTGCTGATTGGCAAAACACTGAGCGAACCGAGGTAGGGGGATTTGGCCAAAATCTTTGGGCGGAAGTACGTAGGATGGCGTCGCCAGGCTAAAGGACAATTACAACTATGGATGTTTTAATGTTCTCAGTATGTGCAATGCATAACCCAATGGTGTTAATTCCACAGGTATTACTCAAAGAGCTGCAGATTATTCTAGTTAACAGTAACCAAAAGTTTGTCATACCATTTTTATCATGATAATATAAAGTATTGTATGCTGATAACTGTTTCATGCTCATATTTGTGTTTATGCCTGCTTTTATGCAACATTATTGTCTGTTAGGAACATTATGTTGTATAAATCAGTGTAACGTAGGTAAATGCGTTTGAAAGAGAGAATTTTCCCTTTTGTTCTGAGTTTTACAGTTCCACCCCCCTTTTTAGCTTTTTGGGTTGTGGTTCAGCTAAAACGCTGATTGGACGAAAGCTGTCACGTGACCTCAAGCTTAAAAGAGAGGCGCGGATGAAATCACGCTCTCTTACTTCTTACTCTTCAAATCCGCAACTCTGGGACCTCCCGGTGGTCCTCCAAGCCTTGACCACCCCCTTTGTCCCCTCAGCTTACTTCTCTCTTGTCTTCACCCCGCAACTCTCTTGTCCTCTCTCTGTTTTACTCCGTAACTATTAATTCCCATTTTTTTAGACTTCCCTTTTTTTTATAAAAGTCTGGTCCGATACACGCGAGTGTTTGCTAACTCATACAGCCCGGCCCAAGCAGCCACTTTCCATCCAAGAAGAAGAAGAATAAGAAGAAGTCGATTCGACGTCATCCCGCTGGTTACCACGGAAACACAGCCTCCAAGGACTGACGCTCACCTTGTAAAAGAACCACGCTACTCTACGACAAAGTAAGGTGCTGAATTCTGAGATCTTTGAAGCCGTGGAACTCTGCTGAACTCTGGATGCTGAACCCTTCCTGAAAGTGATGGTTGTGCAGAGATCTGTAGGAAATAACCGGCCGAAGTGATTAGCCATAGCAGCTCCGTGTGAAGGCCCAGACTTAGTATTAACGTTTAAACCCCAGGTCACTAGTCCCCCCTTTTAGTTAAGTTATCTCTCCCTTTCAACCGTGTTTACTTATAACCATTGCAAAGTACCCATATTCTGTCTCTTTATCAATTGTTTATACACCTATATACCTGTGCAATGTTGAATAAATGTTTGTAAGTAATCCATTCAAGCGCATCACGGACAGTTTATTAAGCCGGTTGTCACTTCAAACAGAATTTACGTTTCAGTGAGACTACCCATTTTATTATCTTAACAGTTTTCCTCTCTGGACTGTAACTTAAACAAGTTAAACAAATACAGAAGGTGGTGCCCTAAATTCGAGGTTTAAGGTATTGAGACTGTGTTAACATCTTATAAATCCTTATATTTAATACATATATAAACGCCCAATAACGCTACACTGGGATATGTAGAAATGCATATTTGCAAAAGGGGACTGTATGTTGTCGTAAAAGTGGCTCTTCCCTTGATTTTGCTCTACCAATGTGGCTCTTGTGAAAAAAATAGTGAGTACCACTGAACTAACAGTAGAAATAGTGTTCCGTATTGCATTACGGTCCGTGTACCTTCCGATCATTCAAGTATTCCATTCAATCTGGTGAACGAAAAACGAAACAACGACTCAATATTTCATTTTCCCGTTTTTCTGTATGACCAAAAAAATGGGAATTGGTATTTGTTTTCGTTTTTCAACACAAAACAGAACAAATAATAAACAGGGAAACCAAAACGAAATAATAACTGTAATTTATGATTATTGGTTCCTATTTCCCAATGTGCTTTGCTCGCGCAACCGGAAAAGGCCAACAGCGTGGATGAGCATGGTACTAGAAGCTACTTGGGACGAGAGAGCGAGCAGTCAGACGAACGATGGATTCGATGGATGTGTCATGTGTAGTCTTTAAAGGTGGCAGAAGAGTCACCCTGAGAGAAGGTGCTCCCCCTGTCCAAACATCCAGGCACTCATGCCCTGCGCACAGACACACATCCAGGCCGAGTTTCAGGACCTCTCCTCGGACAGCATTCATCCCTGCTCCCACCTGGAGCTTCTAGCGGTCACGCGCACCTTAAATCCGCTCTCCTGCACCCATGCTCGGACACTCCTGCACCCATCCTCGGACACATGCTCCTCCAGGCCGGCATACCATCCAGGCTCTCCTGCCCTGCGCACAGACATCACTCCGCAAAGGAAAGCTTTTGCGGTGTTTCTTTCTCAAAAAAATGTCATTTAAAGAGGTTTATGCATGGAACCTACTTAGAATGGATATATGTGAAGGACTAAGGAGTCTGAACTTGTTTTGACCCAAGGAAATCATTTTTTAACAAAAATCCGTAAATCGTCTTAACTCCGGAAAAGAATGCGATTCCTGTGTTTCTTTTTTTTATTTTTTATTTTTTTGAACATTCTGTTTATTGGATTTTTTGTATTCAAGACAAGTATTTGAACAACTCATTCTGAACATATTTTCAACCCGAGCCCCCCTTCCACTCCCTCCCCCCATTTCCCATTACTGGTATGTATGTCTACAGAAATATACTTAAATAGAAATTATAATACAATAGGAACATAACATAAAATAGGCACACAAAAACAAAACAAAAAAAGTAAATAAATAAATAATATAATAAAACACATGAAGAGAAGTACATAGTGAAAATACATAGATAAAAAAATAAAAGAAAAGCCAAATAAAATATAAATAGTTTCTCTAGTCAGCAGCTATATCTGGTTTTGGTGTGGCCTTTCAGTCAACTATGTCCGCTGTATTCAGATGCTCAATCAGATTACCCCATATTCCCTCAAATTTATCTGGTCTTTGTTTTAGATTGTACATTATTTTCTTGTTAGGGATACAAGAGATCAGTTCACTAAGCCAAAGAGAGGGTGGGGGTGGTTGTTCACTCTTCCATTTAAGAGCTATGCATTTGTTGGCTATTGTCAAAGCTATCCTTGTAAATCTGATTTTGTTGTCCCTTACAGGCAGCATTGACGTGTCCCTTAATAGAGTTAGCATTGGTTCAAGACGAATATTTGTTTTTGTTATCTTGGATATGGTTCTAAGTATTGTTTCCCAGTAATTGGACAGTTGTGAACAGGACCAGAACATATGAAGAAGAGAGCCAACTTCTGATTTGCAGTATTGAGAGATTGTCTGATTTATTTTGTGTAATCTTTCGGGGGTATGATAGACTATTTATCAGATTATACTGGGTTAATATATGTTTATTATTAAAGGAAAAGCGTTGGGCCTTTTCACATAGCTCAATCCAATCAGCATCTTCAAAATTATGAAGCAAATCGGCCTCCCATTTTTCCCTAACCTTAAGCCCCTCTTTTTCTAAAAGATTGTTGATGCCGGTATACATGCGAGATATAAACCCCTTGAGTTCTTTTTTACTACTCAATATATCATCTAAGGGTTGTTTTGTAACTGGTAGAAGTCTGCCCCCCTGTTCCGTTCGAATATAATGCTTGAGTTGCAGGAATTTGAAGAAGTGCCTCTTATCAAGGTTGTATTTAGCTGTAAGGTTTTCAAATGACTCCAGGATTCCATTTTTGTATAAGTCCCCGAATGTCCTAATGCCCTTTGTAAACCATACTTGGGTGATGCCATCTCTTAGGACCTTTGGTAGAAAAGGGTTTGCATGAAAGGGAGTAAGGTTATATAACGGTTGACTGCTTTTTACGTAAATCAGACCACAATTTATAAGTATGTTTTATGAATGGATTTGTTGTCAGCGTGCATAGTTGTTTGAGTGAGGGGAACATATGGAACTGACGCAAGATACATAGAATTAATATCATATTGTTCCATCTGTACCCAAGAGGGGGGTTGCTGTAAATTTGCTTTCCATACCCAGACCGCCCGGCACTGTGCTGCCCAGTAATAAGTTTCAAAATTAGAGAGTTTCAGTCCGCCTTCCTGAGGTGTTCCCTGAAGAATTTTTAACCTTATTCTGGGAATTTTGCCCTTCCATATAAACCTAGATATAGCTGAATGCAGCTGTTTAAAGAAGTAGTTAGGTACCGTAGTGGGTAGCATCTGAAACAGAAAGAGAAATTTCGGCAGGACATTCATTTTAATACAACTGATTCGACCCACCAAAGACAGAGGAAGGTTCATCCATCTTTTAAGCTCCGCTTCAGTTTTTTTTAGTAGAGGCAAATAGTTTAGAGAAAAAGCCTTTGAACATACATTGGGGATCTGAAGGCCCAGATATGTTAATTTCTCAGAACACCATTGAAAGGGTATATTGTGTCTCGATATGTTAGTCCCAGCTGTGTTAAGTGGTATTACAACACTCTTATTAAGATTTATCTTATATCCAGAGATAACACCGTATTCGGTTAATGTTTCTAATAATGTGGGTATTGACGATTCCGGTTCTGTCAAATAAATTAGGACATCGTCCGCATATAACGAAATTTTGTGGGTGACACCCCCTATCTGTTTCCCTTTAATTAATGGGTGGGATCTTATTGCTATCGCTAACGGTTCTATTACTAGCGTGAATAGCAAGGGCGAGAGACCGCAGCCTTGTCTTGTGGAGCGTGAGAGGGTAATTTTAGGAGAAATATCATTATTTGTTTGAATTTAAGCCATTGGGTATCTGTATAACATCTTAATCAATTTAATAAAAGTGGGGCCAAAATTCATTCTATTCATTACCTCAAAGAGATAGGGCCATTCTACGCGGTCGAAAGCTTTCTCCGCGTCTAACGACACAGCGATTGTTGGAGAGTTATCTGTTTCAGAGGCATGTATAATGTTGAAGAGCCTTCTGACATTATCAAATGGGGAGCGATTCTGGATAAATCCAGTTTGGTCTAAGTGTATTAAATTGGGAATGTGTTTTTCTAATCGTAGGGATAGTATTTTAGAGAATATTTTATAATCTGCAGATAGAATTGAAATTGGTCTGTATGAACTGCATAATTTTGGGTCCTTCCCAGGTTTAGGTAGAACCGTAATCAGCGCCAATTCTAGAGATTCTGGCATTTTTCCATTTTCAATGGCATGGTTATACATCAATAGCAAAGGGTTAAGCAGTTTAGGGAGAAAGGTCTTGTAGAATTCAATGGGAAAGCCGTCCAAGCCGGGAGATTTCCCTGACCTGATTTTGGAGATGGCTTCTGAGATTTCTTTTTCTGTGATAACTCCCTCTAAACTCCCCTTAGCTCCCTCATTAAGCTTTTTGAGGTCATATTTATCCAGAAAACTTTTGGTTTTTTCGGGAAAATTACCTTGGGTAGAGTAAAGTCCTTCATAAAATTTTTTAAACATGCTGTTTATTTCTTTCAGGTTAGTAATTGTATTAGAACCTGATTTCAAAATATGTATTTCTCTTTGGGCTTCTTCTCTGCGAATCTGACAGGCAAGAAGTTTGCCGGCTCTATCTCCCTGTTCATAGAATCTTTGCTTTGTCCTTCTCATTGCATTCTCTATTTTCTGAGTAGTTATGGTATTGTATTCTAATTGCTTTGACCTGAGTTTTTGTCTGATTTCTGTGTTACGTGATGTTAGATGCTGCCCTTCAAGTTGTTTTATTTCTTTGTCTAGAGATTCCACCTTTAAGCTATGTTTTTTACGTTTGCCAGAGGTATATGATATGATTTGACCTCTTATATAGGCTTTCATTGATTCCCAAACAAAATCAGGTGAGGCAGAGTTCTGATTTATCTCAAAGAAAAGGTCTAAGTGTTTGTTAACAAACTCTATAAATTCAGGATCATTGAGTAGAAACGCCATCTTTTAAGAGAACTGGAGGGCTCGGTGGAAGGGATCGTGATCAGAAGCCCTGAGTGGTCAGAGATAGTTCTTGCTAAATATTCACAAGGGGGGGATTGTATGAGCTTTAGCCAAAGGAACCAAGAAGAGATCAATTCTTGAGTAGCTATTGTGGGTTGGAGAATAAAACGAGTATTCCCTTACCGACTGATTTTGCATTCGCCATATGTCGCAGAGGCCAGAGTTTCGGAGTTCTGTTTTTAATGCTTTTGCTGCTTGTGTTAGAGTTGTTTGCTTTGCTGAAGACCGGTCTAGGATAGGATCAAGAACTAGATTGAAATCCCCACCAATGAAGGTTTCACCAGGGGGGTTTGGAAGGTTAAAAAAATGTCATGGAAAAGCTGAGGGTCATCATGATTGGGTGCATATATATTGACTAGGGTGATGTATTGAAAGAGAATGGAGCCTTGAATTATTACCCATCGCCCTCCTCTATCTTTGTAGGTGGACACCAATCGGAAAGGTATATTTTTACTAATTAAAATAGCCACTCCTCTAGCTCGTGAGGTAAAGGAGGAGAAGAACACCTGGTTGAAACCCCCTTGCTTTAACTTTGAATGTTCTGTATCAGTCAGATGAGTTTCTTGCAGAAGGGCTATATCAATCCGATGTTGTTTTAGGTAGTTAATGATACGCTTTCTTTTTATGCAGTGATTGATACCTTTAACATTTAGGGTTAGGCATCTGTAATGCATGGGCATATTTGTCATTATTTAAGTAGCATTAATATGGGAGCTAGGTTGACTGGAAATATATATAGTGGGGTCCCACACACCAGACTGCTGCGAGTAAAATGTGTCCAGGAAAAAAAAAAAGAAAAGAGGAAAAAAAAAAAAACACTCGAATAAACCAGTAGTAACTAACCCCTATCCAATTGACCTCATTTCCTACCAAGGTCATCTTACCTACGTTGAACTTGTGCGGTGATGGAAGCACTGCAAACATAGCTAGATCAGTCATCAGTCCTCCAACATTGATACCTGTATAAGTCTCTGAGTAGACCCTGATAATTAGATGCAGTTTATGAATTAACATGTAACCAAACCTTTTGATTGTTGACATTAAATCCGAACCGAGTAACAAACTATCATGCCAAATATACTCATTGTTTATAAGTGAGTTCAAAGTTAGCACAATATGGAGAGTATAACAAAGAATGCAGCAAAATAGCCCAGCTGCCAACAGATTATACAAGGTAAAGAAAGAGAGGGATCTGTCTATTATTGGGCAACGTATACATAGCTTAGAAAATCAATTGACACTGAGATCAGAGCTCAGCCAGGCAATGTGGTCTTTCAAATATGTTTCGAATAAGCACCAAAAAAAAACTTAACCTGACAGACAGTCCCCTTTAAAATCAATAGCAGCTTTGAGCGTTATTAGACTCTATGAGTCTCCTGCATGAATACCGTGAGTGTCCCGTTTAACGTGGTGAGAACACCTCCAGGTATTCTCTCTGCAGGAACGAGGAAGCTGACTCTGCTGCGTCAAACGACTTGGTCCCTCCTGATCGTGTGTCCACTCTGAGTATGGCCGGGTACAGCATCCCGTACCTCACTCCGGCTTGTTGGAGCTGTTTTTTCAGGGGGGTGAAGGCCATTCTCTTTTGATGTAGCATGGGCGAGAGGTAGGGAAATATCATAATCCTGGAGTTGCCGTACTGTAGTTCTCCTTTTTTACGGGCAGCGTCTATCCGGGTCACATCCTTGTAGCGAAGGAGATTGAGAACGAAGGCTCTGGTCGCTCCATGCTCGCTCGGGCGGCTCTGCAGTGCGCGGTGGGCTCTTTCTATCTCTATCGGGCCAGAGAGTCCCAGAGTCTCTGGTAACCATTTTTCCAGGAAGTCCACGGCGTTAGCCCCTTCGACTCCTAACGGGAACCCCACAACTCTCAGATTTTTGCGGCGCTGTCTGTTTTCATAATCGTCGAGTTTATCTTTGAGCACCATCATTTCTTTTTGCTGTTGCTGCTCCAGCTCTGTCAGCCCGCGGCGCAGGTCCACAGCGACAGCTTCGTATTCAGAGCATTTAGCTTCCAATGCGGTGACTTTCGTGCCTGTCGTGTAAATGGCTTCACTCATCTTTTCCAGTGTGGCGTCCACTTGGTGTAGTCGAGTCGTAACGCAGGTTTGAATTGTTGCCGTGAATTTTTGCATTTCAGCGGAAAACCAAGAGGGCGGATCTGATGAATGTAACGTGTCGCTGGCCGCCATTGCTAGCGTTAGCTCTAGCTTGTTGCTATCCGAGGTTGACACTTTAGAGTCTTTTGGGTTGTTGGTCAGTTTCTTTTCCTGGTTTGCTGGTCCACGACTTCTCAACGTCGACATCATATTCCCCTAGTGAGCGTCTGTTTCACAAAGGCTATTAAAAAGGCCTCACTCGTTAAAAAAATCGCAAAATATACCGGAGGACTGAATTGACCCGACCGTTCACTGAGCCGCCATAACCGTAAGTCTCCTGTGTTTCTTTCCCAAAAAAGGCCATTTAAAGAGGTTTACGCATGGGACCTACTTAGAATGGATATATATGAAGGACTAAGGAGTCTGAACTTGTTTTGGCCGAAGGAAATCATTTTTTTATTTTATTTATTTATTTTTTTTGAACCGGACCGGGGGACAGAGCGAGAGGGAAAGCGAAGAAGAGAAAAAAAAGAACAGAAACATGAAGAGACAACCATAAAAAACAATGAAAAATCTGACAACCAGCTGCTACACCTGTAAAAACAAAACTGAAGACGATTCACGGCTTTTGTGGGGAATCCAACCTTAGAAGCACCAGGAGCACCTGTAAGCAGACAAGCAGAGAACAAACACACAAACAAAAAAAAACAAAAAAACACAAGCAGCAGCAATCTCATATAATACACAGGTGACCTTAAACCACAGGACAGTACAACAACTGCTTAGTGAGCATAGTGAGCATGCTACTGGGCTAATGAATGTGTGTGAGTGTGAGTGTGAGTGTGTGTGCATGAACATGTAATACACATAGATGGTCCTACATAATAACCATGCTTAAATATCAGTGTATAGTGTCACAATCCCCCCCCCCCCCAGCAATCAGAAGCAGGCCGAGAGGGCCCCCAGACCCAGGCCACCAACAGCCCCCAAGGAGCACAAAACCCGGGAAGCCCACCATAGGGACAACCACGCATCCCCCAGAAGACAGCAGAGGAAGCTCCCGGACAGAGCCCCCACAAGCATCGGGCAGAGCCCCCCCGGTGACCAGAGGCGGCAGCCCACCAGCCTCGCCAGGCCCCCGCCACCGAGACATGGGCCGCGCGCCGGAACCGGCCCCCGCGAGCCCGAGCGCCACCAAAACCCCCCAGCAGGGGCCCCGCCCAACACCCGAGAGGGCCAGGCGCCCCAGACAGCCAACCGCAGTGGGCCAGCGCCTGCCCCAGTGCCCCTGGGCAAGCGCCCCAGGAGTCAAGACGTGCCCACAGGTGGGTGAGGCCGCGAGCAGCGGGGAGAAGCAATGCCCCCCCCATCAGGAACAGCACAAGCAGGCCAGAGGACAGCAGGACCCAGACCCAGACCCAGTCACCCCATAAATCATATAAGAGAAAAAAAAAAATGAAATAAATAATAATAATAAAATAAATAAATACATACATAAATAAAAAAAAAAACACATCCACAAACACTCGCACAGCACATGCATCCATCCCCCACCTCTGCTGGAGTGTGGCATAGCGGGCACATCCGGGGGCCAGCAGCCCCCCAGCCACCACAGACCCCGAACCAGCAGGACAAGTCCTCCTCCTGGCCCCCCCGCCCCAGGCAGCAACCAGGCAACAGGGGTGCGGGAATACCCCTCCCCTCTCCCCTCTGGCTCTTTGATATTTTCTAATAGTGAGCATTTAAAATTGAGGGGCAAGTAACCTTGTGGAACTGGGAGCGTGGCCCTCCGGGCAGCCTACACACCCAAAGAGCCCCGCCCACCAGATACCACTCAGTGCTATCGCCCCCCAAAACCTAATGTGTGTGTGTGTGTGTGTGTCTCATGATTAGTAATGTCTAAGGTGTAATTAAAACAAGGGCGGGGGGCTGCAGAGTGTAGCAAAGGGGACCACCTACGTGGACCCATCCGCTGCCCCCCACAGAACACACCCGCCCTCAAACCCTACGTGTGTGAATGTGTGCTGTGTACAGGAGCCAGAAGGGAGAGGGGTATGGGGATCTAGAAGACCGGGGGAGAGAGGCTCCCCCGGAGAGGGCAGCCAAGGAATGGCTGCAACAGGCACCCCTGTTTCCTGGGATCCGCCACAGAGCAGGAGGGCTCGATGTTCACCAGGTCCGGGGCCCGCAGCGTATTCGGGGAGCCACTTGGCAACCCGAAGGCACCCACCCACCCGACCCCAGACGGCCCCTACACATAAAGAAAAGAACAAAACAAAACAGACCACAACAAACAAAAACAAATAAACAACAAACAAACCACACAATCCCTCCAGTCATAACAGCTCGGGCCTGAGACCCACCATCACCCAGGCCCACCCAAGCCGCCCCCAACAGGGGAGAAGCACCGCCACACCCCACCGCACGCCACCCCACCCTAACAAAGAACAGCCTGCAGGCACATCAGAGACCCCAGAGCAACCAGCCCGACACCAGGACCCGCACCGACCCACCTTCACGGCGGGGTCATTCTTTAACAAAAATCCGTGTTTCGTCTTAACTCCGGAAAAGAATGCGATTCCTGTGTTTCTTTCTCAAACAAGCTGACCCCGGGTTAGGGTTAAGGAGAACCAGGCTCCAGGCCCTCCATCCACACCTGTGTACCCACACTTAAGCACCCCTCCCCAGCCTAACAATCCAGTCCGCACCCCCTGGAGCTCCTCGCCCCTGGTACTATAAAACACTTTGAAAATTTTTAAAGTCACCAGGCTGCCTGGTCCGGGCACACTCACCCGAACTCAAGCAGCCCTTCCCTGGCATGGACTCTGGTCCTTCCCGACCGGAGCTCCATGCCACTCCATGTAATTTTTTTAAAGTCACCAGGCTCCAGGGCCTCTGGCCCCACACACTTACCCCCACTCGAGCAGACTCTGCCCCGGCCTTAGGGTTATTATTTCTTTTTGGTTTCCCTGTTTATTATTTGTTCTGTTTTGTGTTGAAAAACGAAAACAAATACCAATTCCCATTTTTTTGGTCATACAGAAAAACGGGAAAACGAAATATTGAGTCGTTGTTTCGTTTTTTGTTCGCCAGATTGAATGGAATACTTGAATGATCAGAAGGTACACGGGCCCATTACAGATGAAGAAATCATTTTTCTGTTTTATTGTGGAAATCCAAATACAGTGAACCTCTCAGGTCAGACAACTCCTGCTTATTGAACTAACGTTACATAAAACAACAACACTGAAGTTGGCTTCCGACTTGCGTATTAATGGGATAGGCATACAGGTCAATTTTGCTTCTATTTTTACATACAAATCATGCATACAATAATAAGACTGGTCAAATCTGGATTGAATTTTTGATTGTAGAAGTTTTCTACATTCACACCTTATTTACAGTTTGTGACAACTTTATTTGACGTGTGAAATGCCCATTTTACTCTCACAATAAAACAGAAAATCAATATCTTCATCAGTGCTGTGATACGGAACAGCTGTTAGTTTAGCAAGTAGGCTACATGCATTTGCCAGGGTGTTAATTAACTCCTCATTGCTTATGCTCGCTGATATGTTCCGATTGGCTCATATTCCCACTTTTTATAGCTACATAATATTTTACATAAAAACACATTGAAAACACTAGATGGCGCAACGACCTCAGTGACGATATTTTTTATTCATGTGTAGCGTGCTCAAGACCCTGACAAGGGGAGGAGATCGCTCAACCCCCTCGTCTCCTTTTTCCCTCTTCCAAAAACAGACCAACTAATTTACGACCTGAGAATGCTTTAAGTAAACCTCTATGTAAACCTTTTTCTCTTTTATGAGGTTTGCTTAAAGCAATACAATGTAACTTCTCAAAAAGCCCATTTTGGAGCTCCCCCTACAGGCTTGGAGGTAATGTACGGTTACACTGTCGTAAATACAACACCCTTTCGCTTTCACGTTTCACGTTTGTTGACGAACCGGCGAGGAGTCAGAAGGTGCAAGCTATGTCGACCGAGAAGGTAAGAGTAATCAAATGTACCTGGGAGCGTGAGAGGGGTCTATTTTGTTTTTGCGGTAGGTGTGCCAGAAAGCAAGTCGAAGTACTTCCGCTCAGCTCCCGGGCAGGTCCAGCAAAGTTACATAGCGCAGTTTTTCCAACTCAGACCCCCGAAGGGCATAGGAAACAGGCCAATCGTAATATTAAAACTCATTCTTGCCCCACAATTTTTTTCAAGCTGTTATTTTAAGGTAGAAATGTTACATAGTATTGCTTTAAGATAAAGGTACCATCTGTCAGTGTTGGTCAAGTTACTTTTAAAAAGTAATTAGTTACAGTTACTAGTTACTTTTCCCAAAATGTAATTGAGTTAGTAACTCAGTTACCACATTGTAAAAGTAATTAGTTACTCAGCAAAGTAACTGTGGCGTTATTTTTTATGTTCTAAAACGTTGTTACGTTCTGTAACATCTTTAACATCAAATATGTTTATATTAACTGATTGAAGAATAAAAACACTATACACAGTAATTTAGAACATTCGGTATTTATTTGAACTCAATAGATTGCAGCCTGCCATATGATGCATAGAAATAAAAACATAAAGATGTGTTTCTGACCCAAAAAATGGAGTGTTGTTTGTTTTTGAGTGGCTCCATCTCCTTCGCTGGGGCTCACGCTAGCTGCCTTTGGGCCTGGGGTTGGGTTAGCTAGCTGCCTTTGGGCCTGGGGTTTGGTTAGCTAGCTGGCTTTGGGCCTGGGGTTGGATTAGCAGCTGCATTTGGGCTTGGGGTTGGGTTAGCAGCTGCATTGGGGCTTGGGGTTGGGTTAGCTAGCTACTTTTGGGCTTGGGGTTGGGTTAGCTAGCTGCATTTGGGCTTGGGCTTGGGTTAGCAGCTGCATTTGGGCTTGGGCTTGGGTTAGCAGCTGCAGAAGCAACAAGTTTTGCATGGGTTGATGTAAGGTGCTTCATTAGATTTGAGTTACTTGAGGCAGATGTGGATAAAGTTTTTTTCCCTGGGCATAGCGTGCATGTTACATACACATTCTTGCCTTTTATGTCCACGAGTGAGAAGTAGTGCCGGTACTTCCAGTTAGAGAACGCTACCTTTGAACTTCCCTGGCTCGTCGCCATTGTCGCTGTCTCGTGTGTGTTTAGTAGTAGTCGTCAGCGCGTGCAGTGAGACAGCGTGAGCAGGGCATCCTCCCACCCAGCCAATCATCATCGCATTTGCAACTATGTCATCATCCTCACCCCTGCTCTCTCCAGGCAGCATGCAGCTGATGTGTAGCCGAAAGCCCACAACCAAATTGTAGTAACGCGCCACTTTATATTCTCAGTAACAATAACGGGGTTGTAACGATGGGAAAAGTAATTAATTAGATTCCACACTCTTGGAAAATAACCAAACTCTCAGAATCCAATTACATATGGATTAATGGAACGATAATAGACTTGTGTCATATCTGCAGACCAGTATGGAAACCCAGTCATGGACACCCTAAGCAGCATTTTAAGACTTTTCACCACTTTGTACGTGGTACACCAGCGAAGTTACCAAACCGTCATGATCTAAGCAATTCTACCATGGAGCCACGGTGCCACCTATAATCACCCGGTATTTAAATGCTCCAGTAACCAAAACTTCATAACAAAGACGAATGAACTGTGGGTTTCTTCCATTTTAATGCCTACAAGTTGACATTCAGTTGAATTAAAATGTGCATGTAATCACCAAACTCCTATCTGGTGCTGGTACCAATTTGTTTTACTCACTTTAATTAGAAATAACGTCATGTGAACAAAACACATCTTTCAATTAGATCATGTTTGTTTTGTTACACTTGTGTTCATACTTACGTTCCTTGTTCATGCCTGTTTGTTTTATACATTATACGATATCCTGTGAATGTGAAATTGATTCGGGAATGAGAGTCCATGTCACCTTGATGACAGATCAGGTTTCACACTTATCATTGGATGAAAACCGAGAGCGTCACTCCCCGCCTTCATGGTTAAAAGGGAGAAGCGGTCCCCAAAATCGCTGTTAATTTTTTTACTCTCTTGGCTCTGAACTTCGCAACTTTTCAACTCTCAGCACGTGTGTTTTAACATAGTCAAAACTTCAAACCAACTTTAACTTTCTTTTAACTTTCCAGTTAGGGATGGCAGCTGAAGCCTCATGAAGCTTCCACAGGGTTCATCTGATTGTGCCAGAAAATGAACCAAAGTTTCGAGGCTTTGAAACCACACAGAACAGCGACATCTGGTGGTGCACTGCAAGTATCATCTGCTTCAACCAGCCTCGTTGTCCTTGTTATACGTTAACATGTACAAAATAAAAAGCGTAAAAGAAATATTTTTTAATTATATGAGAAGTGCTTGTGTTACATTGTGAATAATAAGTATAAAGTGAGAGGGGGGTGTGCTTATGATGACATTAAATGAAATACAACTCATTAGGTAAACATGCATTGATACTCTAAATGCTATAGAACTACTAGCCACCGTACCTTGAAACCTTTATCTTCCACAATGGAAAATGGTTGCGCATCCATTACAATCATATCCACGAACACAGAATCAAGCTTTTGCTTCCTTGACACTACAAAAATAAAATTCTGCATATCAAGAAAATAAACGCAGGGCAAACTTGTAAAATGCTGGATTTCGAACTCATAACCTTTGGATGCAAAAGCCACTAAGCTAATCACCGAGCTATCAGTTAAGTGCACCCACCATCTACATTATGTCTAGTTAAACACATCATCAATAGCTAAGAATAATAGTACACTTTAGTTGTTTTAAAAATTCAGAGACACTTTGCGTAATAAACACACCTTTCTGTCAGACAGACAGAGAGGCGTTTGGTACACGGGACACAGCTGTGTAATAATGGCCGTAAGCGCTTTGTTTGTGATATGCGCTAAATAAACAAGTCCAAAATGAATGTATTGTCCTACACAACTTAGATTCTTAAATTTGCTGCCCCCTTATTTTAAGAAGATAACTATATTAGCATGCATACCCATAAGAATAATAATAAAGCTTATATTTACAGTTAATAAACAAAAACAAGCAAACATCTTACATCACACAATAGTATATTGTACAATAGTATCACCTTATTAGGAGAAACCAAGGTGAAGTGATCCCAAGCCACAAAACGTTTCTTGCCAGAAGCCATGGAAAAGAGCAATGAATTGAATTCAATTCTGACAGGGCAACAGAACTGGTTGGGAAACGTCGTTTGGGATTCATTCTCCTTTTATAGAGAATAGTGCGCCCAAGTGTTCAAACGATGAGAGACCTCTGAACCGTGGTTCGACCAAACAATGCATTCGGCGCTTCGGACGTCATCAATCACGTGATCAGCGCCATTTGATACACGCCCCGGAACATTGTGCCGAACCACTCTGCTTCACGAAGATAAAACAAGCGCCGAAGCGGGTCAAACGGGCCATCCCTAGGGGCAGTGCCATGGAGGCACTGGTCGGACAGAAGGGAAATCTTGAATTCAATCCTGTACTGGACAGGAAGCCAATGGAGGGATTTGAGGATGGGTGTGATGTGGTGGTACTTCCGCACCCCCATCAGGATCCTGGCAGCACAGTTCTGGATATACTGCAGCTGCTGGATGTTCTTGCTGGGGATCCCGATGAGGAGTGCGTTGCAGTAGTCCAGCCTGGAGGAGACAAAGTTTTTCGGAATCAGGGAGAGTGAGTATGGGACGGAGTTTGGCAATGTTTCTGAGGTGGAAGAAGGAGGTTTTGCAGAGTTGTTTGCTGTGGGCCTCAAAGGTCAGGTGAGGGTCCATCTGTCAGGTTCAAATTCAATTCAATTCAATTCATTTTTATTTATATAGCGCCAAATACAACAAATGTCATCTCAAGGCACTTGAATTATGATTATTATTAATTAATTGAATTCCAATTGGCTTGAATTGGACTTACTATCTAATAATCATAATTCATAAATATCTACAAATTTATAAAGAAGTGAGAGAGAGACGTTATAGGATTTTTAACTCATGAGGAGACCCTTCAGTTACAATCTCCATAGCCGCTCTGAAGCAATCTCCGCCCCCCTCCTCAATTTATTAGGAAAATGGGTGTATCCAACAAGGAAACAAAGAAAAGAGTATCAAATTACAACACATCTCAAAAGAGTGGACAGGGGGATCCAATTTCAGGCCGCATTCCTAACAACGGAATTTACGACCTTAACACAAATTAACAAGGCACACTTTTCTTACAACTCTTGATCAATACAAAAACAGAGTATATATGGGATCACAAAACAATACATGTATTTACAACTCAACACCATCCTAACACCGAGATTAGTGACTGAGGGTGAAAGGTGGATGTCGTGGCCGGAGAAGGTGATGCTGGTGATAGTGGATGACCGGATCTGGTGCGGAGTGCCAACAAGAATGGCTTCTGTTTTTGAGCTGTTTAGTTGCAGGAAGTTTGCCGTCATCCACCCCATGATCTCCTCCAGGCAGGTGGAAACTGTGGTTAGGGCTGCAGAGGGGGTTGAGTTTGTTTTAATGTAAGTTACATATTCTGTTCTGTCAGTGAGATATGATGTGAACCAAGCCAGGGTAGTGTCAGAAAGTCCGATGGAGGAGTGGAGGCGGCGGTGTAGAAGGATGTGGTGGTCGACGGTGTCGAAAGCT
The DNA here is from genome assembly GCF_027942865.1 of Odontesthes bonariensis. Lineage (NCBI taxonomy): Eukaryota > Metazoa > Chordata > Actinopteri > Atheriniformes > Atherinopsidae > Odontesthes > Odontesthes bonariensis. The sequence continues at coordinate 2,832,472 of NC_134510.1, forward strand.
GCGGTGAGGTCAAGAAGGATGAGAAGTGATGGAGAGCCAGCATCAGCGGTCAGTAGCAGGTCATTGGTAACCCTGACCAGAGCGGTTTCTGTACTGTGGCCAGAGCGGAAACCAGACTGGAACTTCTCATACAAGCTGTTAGTGGTGAGGTGGTTGTGAAGTTGAGCAGAAACTACCTTTTCCAACACCTTTGATAGGAAAGGTAGGTTGGAGATGGGGTGGTAGTTGACAGGTGTTTCTGGGTCCAGGCTGGGCTTTTTGAGTAGTGGCTTGATAACAGCAGTTTTCAGGGACGTGGGGACATGGCCGGACCGGAGGGACTGATTGATGATTTTGGTGATCATGGGACTTATTGCAGAGGAGTGACTTTTAATAAGGGCTGAGGGAAATGGGTCCAGGGCACAGGTGGAGGGCTTCATCTTCCTCAGGATGACTTCGATGTCATGCTGTGTGGTGTCAGTAAAACAGCAGATGAGTTGAGTAGTCTCGGACTGAGGGTCTGAGGGAGCAGAGAGAGCGGGGGCTGGAAGGATTGGGGTGGGGAGGCAAGGGGGCTCTGGATGGAGGGGAGGGTGGGGGGACGGGGGTGCTAGAGAGAACGGAGCGGATGTTGTCTACTTTAGATTTAAAAAAGGAGATGAAGCTGTTGCACCGCTCCTGCGTGCTATCTGAGTGTAGGGGGGGGTCTGAGGTTTGAGGAGGTGATTTAAGGTTGAGAAAAGTTGCTTGGAATTACCAGGGCTATTGCTGATTATATGGGAGTAGAACCGGGACCGTGTGTCACTGCTTTACACAGAGAGAGAGAGAAACCTGCTGGCCACGCACGGAGTACCATATCACCGGAGGAAACCTTGCCCAAGGAAGGAGGGGTCCGGGAAGAAACACCAGACTCCCACTTTCCGGACGGTCGGTTACCAAGGAGACGCAGGAAGCCACGTGTTACGGTCGGTTACCAAGGAGACGCTACCATCACTCGCTCTGTGACTCGGGTCAAAGTAAGGTTTTCTCTCTCATTGTGATGTGCTGTGGATGGCTTGCGTAATACTGTCAGGATTGAATTAACCAACGCTGAACTCAGAGTAGCAAATCTTTATTTCTCATGCAGAGTCAGAGACCGTGAAACAGAGAAAAACCCAAGACCCTAATTAAGTCCATGTATCTCTCTCATTCCCGTATTTCGCTAGCCTGGGAATTCCCATGCTGCTTTGTGCGCGATTTCATTCACACTGCAAAGGCAGCCTGGAAACCACCGCCCTTATTTTTGCCTGAGTTAGGGAACCAATCACAGAACGGGGGGGGGGGGGGGGGGGGGGGGGGGGAGGAGCAAGACGATGACGACGTCTATGCACGACACCGAAGCTTGTAGAGTGTTAATCCAACATGGCAGCGGACACAACGTTACCGTTCGATGCAGCCTTAAAAAGTGTTTTAAGTAGCTTAGAACGCAAGTTTACTTTTATTTTACTTTTTTTTCTTCTTCTTCCTCATCAAATTTCTGTCACTCTCAGTGTTTCCCGCAGGAAATTGCTTAGTCAAGGTGGTGAGTCGTCGGCCGGGGGGCGGGGGGGGTGTACTTGGAATGGGACGGGAGCTGTTAGAGCAATAACAAAGCTGTTTAAGAGCTGTAACACTTTTTTATTTACATTATTAACTATTTACATTAACAACCAGTAGGTGTCGCAATTCAATGTTATCAATGCTATCTTTTAAAGCTGCGGTCGGCAACTTTTTTTTAGTCATATTAGCTTGAACTGTCATGGGATTCTGGAAGTAGAATATTAAATAGGCTGTTTAGGAAAAATAACGAAATCTGTAGCTCCCTCTGAAGCCTGTAATCATGCTTGCAAAAATCGAGCGCTCCCGGCTGTTTTTAACCAATCAAGTTAGGGTGGAGGAATCCTACCTGTCAATCACAGCTTGTGCACACGCTGTGATGCACAAGCAGTGCACAAGCACAAGCCCCAGCTTGTGTGCGCTCACACTGGTGTGAACTCACGTGCACAACCTCGTCCACAGAGGGGGAGGGGTTTGGGGGGCGATTCAGAGCTTGGTAGAGGTTGGGGGAGGGACCTGAAAGTTGTATCAGTTCGAATTTTCCGACTTTAGACTCGTAATTTTGAAAACCTGCCGACGGCAGCTTTAATGTCTGAGCCTGGCAAAGCATTATTACTTCGGTTTAAAAAAAAAAAAAAAATGATTAGTTTTTTTTTTTTTTTGGGAACGTTGGCAAGTGTGAGTTTGCTAAGGCGGCCGCCCGGCGCCACGGGGGGGCACTCGGGGGCATTGCCCCCCCATCCACGCCGGTGTGCAAACACTGCAGTGCATGAGGGGACACAATCTAAAAGTCTTAAATAAAAAATACGTTTTTTAAGGTCTTAAAATGTCTTAAATTTCGTTGATTTTCGAAGAGTGGCATTAAATTTCATCTGGGTGGAATGAAAGAAAGATATGTCTGGAGAGAGCTTTTGTGTGTGCGCCAGTACTTCCGGTGAAAACTTCCGGTGATTTGACAGCTAACGCGTCAGGTTAGGGCCAGTGGCCGTAAACAAAGGTTATAGCCGAGAAGAAAGATGATAATATAACGTAGCTAAAAACACTAGCTTTCTTCAGTAGCCTAATGCTTACCGATTTAGCATGCCTAGCGGCCTCGTTGCTAATGCTAGCTGCCGTAACGTTACCAACCATACCCGACGTCAAGGAGTTGGCTGAGCAGGGGCAAGATTATGGAGGGGTTGGCAGAGTTAACTTCATAATGGGTGAGTGCAGGTTTCATTCACTTGTTTTCATTCTTTCACAGGATTGATTCACTTCATTGGTTTATTGCTGGCCGCCGAGCCATTATGTGTCTGGGTTTGTGTAGGTTACTGATCATGGTTGTTAGCAGTCGATAGTCAGGTTGTGTGATGTGTGTGTATTTTTTCTATGGGTACATGCCATTGACTGAGCGGTCTGTGCTCGTTTTTTATTTTTATTTAATTAGATTGGAGATACTAATTAATACTGAGGGGGGGGGGGTAGCCAGGGCCGATTTTTTTTTTCCCAGTCCGACCCTGAACTACATGTTCAAATTCGTTCTGATGTCGGCTCAACGCCAGTCTGAATTCACTGTGGCCGTGCGTGGGCGTTGCTGTTGTTGTTGCGCTCCTGTTTGCTCGTTGTGTGTATTAGTATTAATGGCGACTAGAAAGGGGCAAACGTGATCTGGGCTTGCGTTCAATTTATGCACCGATGATTATACAGAGTGGACGAAACTGTGCAGGCTATTCGAGATGTCTCCGAATGCCTACTTTAAAGGAAGCGTGATGTGTTTGCCAGGGCTGCCTAAACGAGTTGCCAACCGTCCCTTCAAATAATGGAATCGTCATGTATTTAGTAACAAAAGGACAGTTCCTTATTGGGCTGAAACGGGGCCCACAATTCGGTTAAAATGCAGGAAATTGCATCTAAGAAATACCAAATTTGATACAATTGGCTATGAATCGCGCGTAAAGCAGCATGGGAAGAACCAGACACCATTTGATAGACATTCGTAGCGCCCAATAAACCGCTCTAGGCATTCGCAAACCACGCCTCAAATACGAGAAAATGCACACCTAGTTCCCAGACCACCATCTCATCGAGATGTGGACGCGTCAGCCAGGCTAGTATTTCGCTGTAATGTCTGCAAATCACCCTCTGTGTGTTATTTTCTCTTCATCAATTGTTTTGAACTGTTTTGAAGTTCTGTTTAAATAAATATTCTTATAATGATCAGAGTGTCTATACCATTTTTAAGTGTCGGATATCAATTCAGATAGGACTACTCTTCAGTGAAGACTTCCTCTTTCTTACAACTTTAACTCTATTTTCTTCTCAAATCTGATTGAGAGGTGGTGCCCCCGATAAAGGTAAATTCAATTCTAAATTAATTTTAACATGTAGAACGCTACACATGTATTCGAGTTTAATTCTATATATTCAAGTTTCATTCAATATTTGCAGACTTTCATTACATAAATAGCCAAGGTTTTAACTTATATATATATATATAAAATAATGTTTTAAAACACATTATCTATTTATTACAGACAGACAGATATTTCCTCAGCTTCCTCTTTTAAACTGGGAAACACAGTGTTAGATACTGGAAAATAATTTGCAGAAGAATGAAAAATTAAAAGAGACATTTCTTTTACATTCAACAAAGCTGTTCTCATAAAGTGTATGAAGATAATTCTGATAAATATATACACATATTCGCAATGATCTCAAATCACAGCAATTATCACTCATTTAAAATAGACACAGGTATAACCAGGACACGACTGACCTTAAAGCCAATGAGGCTTTTTTCATATTGCTGAATATTTAACTGAGATTAGCTGTGACCGTGTTACTGGAACACTTAGCTGCAGTGTGAGAATGCAGGTAGATCTTGATGGACACGTTAATGGCATTCTTTTGAGCCTTTTGGTGAACTTTAATGTAAAGAAGAGATATAAATCGCCCAAATTAGCTTCTGCTTCACCAGACTTTTCTATTATTATCTAGCTACCTAAGTCTGGAACCTGAGATGAATACAATATGAGTTAGGATTGAAGCAGCTTTAGAGAAACTCCAATGGCAGAGACTATATGGAATACCTGCAGTTGGGAAAGAAAAACAAGAATTGAAAGCTCAAAAATCAAGGCCTAATGAATGCTCTAAACCAGATCCATCAGAGAGAAGTCAGGAAGTGACACGAGTTGTGAAAAAAGCCTGCCAAGATTTTGAGAAAACAGACATTAAGATGCATAAAAAACTGCAAGACTCAGTTGGATGGCTTCTAGAGTTAATATGTCACTTACATCAGTGTTAATATCACAAACGGTACTGACAAATGGTCATTTATATCTCAGTATAATGAATCCAAATCAAACCCTTGAGAAAACTGAAATAAAACCTCTTTTAAAAAGTAATTAAAGTCTATTTTTGATTTACAATCTTTGTCATATCATTTGTATTTCTTTCCTTAAAGATTACCTAAAGCAACACTCAAGACTTTTGTGAACCTTAAAACTATGTGCTTCTGACAAATTTTTAAGTTATGCACATTCCCAGGCCCGAAACTACTCTAGAGCTCCCAGGGGCTGAGATAGAACTATATCTATATAAATATCTACATAAAACATATTCATTTACATGTTGTAAATGTATGTTTCTTAATGATATAACCTAGAAGAGCAGGGTTAATAGGCCGTCACGTTGTTTAAGTAAGTACTTTAAGAACTCTTAACTCTCGGACCATTCATTTCATTGTGGTGGCTTTACTGAAAAAAAAACAAAAAACAGTATCTAAACTGTCAAGCACATGGAACCATAGATAGTTAGTGTTTTCATTATGTGTCAAAAAAGCTCAACTGTGTCATTTAGCCACTGCAATTTCTTTCCATTTCTTTCCTCAAAACAAAGCAAGCATCTAAGTAGATGGATTCTGCTGATTCACAGCAATCTTTTGGTCTTACCACAGACTCTCAATTGATTGAGGTCTGGGCTTGATGAAATGATTCTGAGACATTCAAGTCTGCCTCTTGAAATGAGCATTGCTTTAGGGTTATGCTTACAGTCACTATCATACTGACTAGCAAACCTCAGTCTCACTTCACCGGAAGACTGATTTTCCTCACAGGACACAATACTGTTTATTTTTGGTTTTTTTTGCAGCGCTTTATTATCCATAAAGACAACTTGCAACCATTGGAGGAGTTGCAATACTATGTCTTAACCACAACAACAAAAAAATGATGGCAACAAGCTTTGACAGTAGTCACACTGCTCTTGAGTTATGGAAACAAATAATAAAAAAATAAATAAAGCAGTGGGTGTCATATATTTGTTGTTTTGAGTTCATTTTTGCCGTTGGGCTTCCGTAGCTGCAGACCTGTGCAGCCCACTGTAATATACTCCAAACGAGTATATTACAGTGGGCTCTGGCTAAACACATGAAAATATACAAAAAAACAAAACAATCAACCAACACCCAAAAAATAACCAGAAATGTGTGCATTTCTTACAGACACCCACTTTTAGCAGCACTTCAACACTTCAGTGTCCGCTTCATATTGGTCACTGAAGACGGCACACTTAGCTTAATCTCTTGCTATTTACTACATGACAAGGCAGTCTCTGACACAAGCTTCACATACATAGCTGAGTGTTCTGAGTCCATGAAAAAATGCACCATCTCTTTAGAATATAGACAGATAACTTAAAAGTAATTACAACAGTGTATTCTAACGAGACAAATTCATATTTACCTGTTATTTCATTTAACTGTTTATCAGTGACATCATCTCTACATCCCCAGCCGTGTACAAATGTAAACAGGAAGAAAGACCAGGATACACACTGCCATCTGTCGTCTACAGTTTACAGCAACACAATAACTTGCAGTATGATATTTGAAATCCATTTTACATATCAAATCTATTGAAACAACATAGGTTACGATATTACAATTAGTCATAACCAATTTTACACTGAACAATATCACGGCTAAAACCTGGCTGACTCACAAATAGGACCCAAGAGCAGATGCTGACGCTGACACCCTTGTCAATGGCTACCGCCAGACAAGACAGACTCTTCCCCCTTGGGTCTGTTGAAGTCGGTGATGAGAGATAGATCCAGGATGGACTGACAAGGGACCCAGGAATACTCTCCTGGACCGTAGCCTTCCCAGTCCACCGGGTTTGTGACCCCGGTGGCGGACGTTCAGGATGTTTATGTTTATGCATTTGGCAGATGCATTTGGCAGATGCTTTTATCCAAAGCGACTTACAAATGAGGATATAACAATGCAGCCAACATAAAAGCTAACAATAAGCTACACAAAAGGAAAAGCACTAGTCAGGCTCTGTCAGAGGTGACAGGGGTGACAGTGTAGAATTAGGAGTGCAGGCATTGAGGGAAGTACAGAAAGAGAAAGTGCAGTTGCAGGGGTAGGGAAGTACAGGGTAAGTACTCGGTTAGGAGATGCTCTCTGAAGAGCTGGGTCTTCAAGAGTTTCTTGAAGATGCCCCTGTTCTAGTAGCGCTGGGTAGGTCATTTGCACCATCGTGGAATGACACATGAAAAGAGTGTGGATTGTCTTGAGCATGGTTTAGGCCTCGCTAGATGACAACCCTTCAACGACTTAGGTGACCGAGTCATGACGTAAGCCTTTGCGAGAGCATTCCAGTAGATGGGAGCCGTTTCATTTACCACTCTGTTGGCTAGCGTCAGTGACTTGAGTTTGATGCGGGCGGCTAAGGGTAGCCAGTGGAGCTCAACGAACAGAGGGGTGACGTGTGCTTCTTTAGGCTGATTGAAGACCAGAGGTGCCACCACATTCTAGACCATCTGCAGAGGTTTCACAGCACAGGCTGGGAGAGCAGTTAGGAGGGCGTTGCAGTAGTCAAGGCGGGGGATGACCGTAAAGCCTGCCCCAGGAGCTGGTTGGCGTGTTGGGTTAGGTATGACCTGATCTTTCTTATATTTAACAATGTGAAGCGGTATGATCAAGCGACGGAGGCAACATGATTTTTAAAGGTCAGTTCATCATCAATCATAACAACCAAGTTTCTATCTGCCTTCTATCTGGGACCCACAGTTTCGAGCCCCTCCCTCCCACCCACAGACTTTTGGGATGTCTGGGATCCATCCCTTGAGGGGGGGCCTCCTGCCATGTCACCAGATGTCTGGCCGCCCGCCAGAACGCCTCCTGCCGCCACATCGCAGGCAGTCTGGCCGCCCGCCAGACCGCCTCCTGCCGCTACGTCGCAGGAAGTCTGGCCATCCGCCAGACCGCCTCCTGCCGCCACGTCGAAGGAAGTCTAGCCGCCCGCCAGACCGCCTCCTGCCGCCACGTCGAAGGAAGTCTGGCCACCCGCCAGACCGCCTCCTGCCGCCACGTCGAAGGAAGTGTGGCCACCCGCCAGACCGCCTCCTGTCGCCACGTCGAAGGAAGTCTGGCCAGACTGCCTCCTGCCACCATGTCAAAGGAAGTCTGGCCAGACCACCTCCTGCCACCACGTCGAAGGAAGTCTGGCCAGACCGCCTCCTGCCACCACGTCGAAGGAAGTCTGGCCACCTGCCAGACCGCCTCCTGCCGCCACGTCGAAGGAAGTCTGGCCGCCTGCCAGACCGCCTCCTGCCGCCACGTCGAAGGAAGACTGGCCACCCGCCAGACCGCCTCCTGCCGCCACGTCGAAGGAAGTCTAGCCGCCTGCCGACACGTCGAAGGAAGTCTAGCCGCCCGCCAGACCGCCTCCTGCCGCCACGTCGAGCCCCTCCCTCCCACACAGTTTTTGGGATGTCTGGGATCCATCCCTTGAAGGGGGGGGGGGGGGGGGTCTCTGTCATGTTTGTGGGTTTTTGCCACATTTTTCTTAGTTTTGTTAAGTTTTAGGTTCAGGTTGTCGTATTTAGTTTTGCCATGCCATGCCACCTTTTTCCTCAGTGTTTCTCCTGCCCTGCCATCAGCTTCACCTGTGTTTTCCCCATCAGCTGTACTCAATCACCAATCACCCTCCACAGTATTTAGTCTCCCGGTTTATTCATGTTCACTGCCAGATCCTCATTCGTCACTCATCACTCCCAAGTTAAGTATCGTTCTAGTTATTCCATAGTCATGTTTTGTTTTTGTCACAGTTTTAGTTTTTGATCTCCGGCTCAGCAGCGCTTTTTGTTGAAACCTTTTTGAAAATAAATCAAGTTTTGTTTTTTAAGAATCTGCATCCGCATCCTTCCTCGCACCCACCCTACCTGACACAAGGATCTGACCACAAATGGATGCGGCAGATTCTTTTTGGGAGATGGTCGGTGATCTCTTCTCCTTGGGGCTGGAGAAAGATGCCCGGAGGAAATACGATGTGGCCAATAAAATCCTGGACTGTTTGTCACAGAGTCCACTCCAAACCTGGGCGCTGGATGTCCCATATCAGGGAGGAGGCACAAGGTGTACAGCATGCTGCCATGATGGCCATTTTTGGCATGGAACCAGAAAAGGTGGCAGCACTGTACACCTCCTCCCTTGTCTCCCCGGCCACCTCATCTCCAGCGCCCCAGGACCCTCACATTTTGACATGAAGCTGTATGACATCCCATACTAGCAATATCGTTAATTTTCTTACCCCCTGCTTTATCCTGAGAGCCAGGGCTGGACTGGGACCAAAAAATGGCCCGGGCATTTTTTGGCCATGGCGGCCCACCATGAATATTTGTATGATCACACAAGTAATCTCATCACTTTCTGTGAAAAATGCAATTAAATCCTAACACAAATGTATTCATTTAAATAAATCTCCTCACCTTACAAAAGCAGTTTTTTCATTAAATCGCTCTTCTCTGCCACTCTGTCAACCACTGTGTCAGTATCAAGGGACACAAGAACATCTTTCTCGGTGGCCATTAACATAAAGGCTTCCAGTTTGCTGGCAGAAAGGCAACTCCTCAGTCTGTGTTTGATGTACCGGAGGGTTGAAAATGACCGAAAATGACCGAGGCAGGAATATTAATTTCGTATTTCTCTGGTTACCTACCAATCCATTGTAACCTGTAACACCTGCAAACAATATAGTTATAACAAGCTAAAATAACACTGAACACTTTGGTGTCTACATGAGAGTGTCATAAACATTAATGACACACTTGATATCTATGACTGATGTCATTGGGTATTTGCAATATCTGCACACCAGTCAACTTTACATAAGCCTACAAAATGGAATGGCACTAGATAGTTATAGCCTTGCCTACACTAATGATGATTTAAGTACTGTAATGCTAATGACAGGCGCATGTCAAAGAGCTGCTTTTTTTTTTTTACATTAATCAAAAAAAACCAAACAAACGACATCACCGGCCCTCGAGGGGCGTCGGCCCACCGGGAAAATGCCCGGTATGCTAGACTGTCAGTCCAGCCCTGCCGAGAGCCGAGTTCCAGCCTCGTTTTGGTGTTGATGAATGTAGTCCAGCTAGTTGGCTGGGGGAACAAAAATAAAGCGTTTTGCTTCTCATAAAAATATGCGTTAAAAAGAGTAATACATTTATATCACAAAATCGTTGTGATGACCTCTGTGATACAATTTCTTGTGAAAATGAGGTCTAGCTCTTTGTGAGTCAAAGGACTGCAGACTAGTTGTAGCAAAAAACGACTGCATTAAATGTCAGAAAATTTTAACAATTAGGACTGTTAAGATGGATATTCATATCACCAAGGACAGTTGGTGACAGTCATGCTCAGAGATGGAAAAGAGCAAGGTGTCTAGTTCATCTAGAAGGGTTGGCAACCCGCGGCTCTTTCATCCTTATGCTGCGGCTCCACGTGGCTTGGATTGCATTTACCCGAGACGACAGTGGCTTACCAGTATGCCTAATTTGTTTTGAGAAAGAGACCTTCAACTCGGCGTGGTTTTTTTATTTTTTGAAGAGTTCAAAATGTGTTTGTTTCATAAATAAAATAAAATTTTCTCTGTAGCACTTCATGGATTTTGTAAGAAACACACTATAGTTGTTTATACAAAGCGTATATGTAAAAAAACAATATCTTGCCTTTAGATGACATTGAAACCAGGTCCAAATTGCTCTTTGTGTTGCTGACCCCTCAACTAGAAAGTCACAGATTTGTCCTGGTGGGCAATATACAACAACCATATGGATTTTGACTAGTGCAGTTACCGAGATGGCATGGTATTAAAAGATGCTGTATTTAGCTATGGGTAGCAGTTGGTTGTATTTCCATTTGTTGGAAATTAGTCGGCCCATTCCACCACCTCGGCCAGATGTACGAGAGGTGTGGGAGAATGTGTGGTTGGTCGAAAGTGCAGCCGGGGTAGCATTGTTTTCGGGCTTAATCCAGGTCTCAGTGAGAGCCAGGATGTCAAGTGACAGATGGTTGGCACAAGCTGTAATGAAGTCTGCTTTGTTCACTGCCAATTGGCAATTCCACAGCCCGCAGACAAGGGAGTGTCACAGAGCGAAGTGTGTTTTAGAGAGCGGAGGTTATTAAGGTTGTGGTGCCATTTGGTTCTGTGAAACCTTCTACGTGAGCAGGATACAACTGGAATGGGATTAAGGCATGTTTTAAAACAGGTGGTGAGGCCGGAGTGACATGGATAAAGGAAGCAGGACAGGTTTGCCTAATTCAGTGGCCTTGCTGGTTTCGTTATCTTCCAGTGTGCTGTAGTGAGTTTTTTTAAGCTCTTACTTTAGTGAGAGGACTGCACCAATCTACACCGAGAGGCGCTTGCGCACGCAGCGACTGGCAGGGAGAGAGTTTGGCGTCCGATATGTTTGTTTGTTTTAATCGGTTGTACAACCAGCATAAGCTACAGAAAGATTAAGGAGAATACCCCTAGAGTCAGCGAGAGCAGGGGCGGAAGATGACTCACAGGCAGACTACATGGCAACTGACACTGGAACGAACATGACTAAGAGGTGGATACGCGACTCAGTGAAGGATAGGGGCACGGGCCTATTCTCTAGGGCTAGAACTGACCAGAATAGTTCTCAGAGGAAAGAGAGCGTAAATAAAAGTGGTAGACTAGAGGGAAGTAAGCTTCAGGTTTGTCCTTGTGGCTGGCAGAAAGTAACGTCAGTAAGAGGCCTTAAAATGCATCAGGGAAGAAAGAGATGTGTGGTAAAAGAAGGGCAGTGTGGCCGCATCGATCAGTACTTTTTAAGAAGTCAATCGAGTAAGTCGGATGAAGTCCAGCGGCAGGTAGAAAACCACAGTCCGAAGGATATCAATAACACAGCTATGGAGGTAGATGAGGAGGTTCTAAGAAGGGATGTAGCTGATACTGAGGTGAACAGGCCAGTTAGAGAGAGAAATATGGAGCAGAAAGATAGAGTTAAGTGGCCTAGGGCAAATAGTTACAAAGAATGGGAGGCAGTCAATAAAGATTTGTCAATAATATTGGGTAGGTTAGGAGGAAATGCAAGCGATAGGCTAGAGAAGATGGGAGATATAATTTATTCCTATGGTGTAGAGAGATTTGGGGTGCAAGATAGAAAGAGGGTTGAAAAAGTACATTTAGGTAAGTCTAGACGGCAAAAAGAGATGGAGAAATTGGTTAAGGAAAGAAGAAATTTAAGAAAGCAGTGGAAAAAAGCTACAGAAGAAGAAAGAGAGGGAATTAATGTTTTGCAGGAAGAACTGAGAGGCAGGCTAGCAATACTTAGAAGGGCTGAATGTCTTAGGAAAAAGAGAAAGAAGAAAGAATATGTAAGGACGGCATTTTATAGGGACCCGTTCAAGTTTGTTAAAGGGTTGTTTAACCAGGAAAAGGGAGGGCAGCTTAAGGCAACAAAGTTAGAGGTGGAAGAGTATCTAAGAAATACATATTTAGATCTTGAGCAGCGTAGAGTAGTAGGCCTTCCACCTGACATGCCACCATTAGGAGAGATAGCTCATAAGATGGATGTTAGACCACCTAGGTGGAAGGAGGTTGAGGAGGTAGTCAGGCGTGCAAAGGCTTCGTCGGCCCCAGGGCCAAATGGAGTCCCCTACCGGGTTTATAAAAGTGCACCTGATATCCTAAAGTTTTTGTGGAGGCAATTAAGAATAGTTTGGGAGAAACAGGTTATTCCTAGAGCATGGCGTAGGGCAGGAGGCGTTCTTATTCCAAAGGAGAAAGAGTCCTCGGACCTGAGTCAGTTCCGGATGATCTCTCTCCTAAATGTAGAGGGGAAGATTTTCTTTAGTTTGGTTGCACAGAGATTAGCTAGTTATTTAGAAAAGAATAGCTTAATAGATACTACTGTGCAGAAGGCAGGAATACCAGGTTTCGCAGGGTGTTTAGAGCACACTAGAATGATTTGGCATCAGATTCAGACAGCCAAGATTGAGAAAAAAGACTTGCATGTTATATTTCTAGATCTAGCAAATGCATTTGGTTCAGTGCCACATAGCCTTATTTGGGAAGCATTTGAGTATTTTAGAGTGCCTGTAGTAGTGGTTAACTTAGTAAGAGCATATTTTCAGGATATTAGGCTGTGCTTAAGTACAGCAGGTTTCACAACAGGTTGGCAGAGGCTAGAAATAGGCATTATGGCAGGGTGTACAATTTCTCCATTAGCATTTACAATGGCCATGGAGATAATTATTAGAGCTTCCAAGTGGGTTGTAGGAGGAGAGAGACGTCAGGATGGCATGCGCCTTACGCCAATTAGAGCATACATGGATGATATGACGTTAGTGACTACAACAATGCCATGTATGAAGAGAATACTTGAGAGACTTGATAAAAATCTAAAGTGGGCTGGGATGAAAATCAAACCTACTAAGTCTAGAAGTATCTCAATAAGTAGAGGGAAATTAAGTGATAGAAAGTTTGTAATAGATGAAGAAAGCATTCCAATAATAAGGGAAAAGGCAGTGAAGAGTTTAGGCAGGTGGTACCAGGCAGACATGAATGATGGAAAGCAGGCAGTGCAGTTTCGGAAAGATGTTGCTGAGGGACTGGATAGAATAGATAAATCAGAGCGTCCAGGAAAGTTGAAGCTGTGGTGTCTGCAGTTTGGATTGTTTCCTAGGTTTATGTGGCCACTGTCTGTGTATGAGATTCCATTATCTGTTGTAGAAAAAATGGAAAGATTAGTTAGCTTTTATATTAGGAAGTGGCTAGGTGTTCCTAGATGCTTAAGTACTGTGGCACTGTATGGGAAAGGCATACTCCAGCTCCCAGTATCTAGACTAGTAGAGGAGTTTAAATGTACTAAAGTTAGGACAGAGCTCCTGTTAGCTGGGAGTAAAGATGTGGTAGTTAGTAAGGTGGTTCCAAACCCAACCAAGGGGAGGAAATGGAAACCAAGATTGGCAGCTCAGGAGGCAGAAGCAACTCTTAGACATACAGAGATTGTGGGTAATGTGCAAATAGGCCGGGGAGGCTTGGGGCTTGGCCCAGGCAAACCAGTGTGGAGCAGAGCAGGTCCCAAGGAGAAGAGAAAGCTAGTTGTTGAGCAGATTCGTAGACAGGAGGAAATGTTAAGGGGTGCAAAGGCAGTGGCTCAGGCTAAGCAGGGACGGTGGGTGAATTGGGAAGTTGTAGAAAAGAAAAAGCTTAGTTGGAAAGAACTGTGGAGTATGGAGGAAAGGAGTATTAGATTTTTGATAGGGGCAACATATGATGTATTGCCAACTCCCCAGAACCTAAAACTCTGGGTAAATGGAGACCCGTTATGTTCGTTATGTTCAGGTACTGCAACTCTAAAGCATATTTTGTCAGGTTGTAAGGTTAGTCTGTCACAAGGCCGGTATACATGGCGACATGACCAAGTATTAAGAAGTTTAGCTGCAGGTATTGAAGATAAACGAAGGCAGGTAAACTTAGGAGGGTCCAAGGTACAGAGAGTTGCAATTCAGTTTGTTCAAGAGGGGGAGAAAGTTAAAAAGACGATAAGGAGGCACGGCAGCTTGGAGGATGCTTGTGATTGGGAGATGCAGGTAGATTTAGGAAATAAGCTTGTTGTTCCCCAGGAAATAGCCTCTACAAACCTAAGGCCTGATATAGTCTTGTGGTCTAGGAGTAGAATGAGAGTCTATTTCATAGAGCTGACTGTTCCTTGGGAGGAATTAGTAGAGGAAGCATATGAAAGGAAAAAGCTTAGATATGTGGAGTTGGGGGCAGAAGCAGAGCAGCGAGGATGGAAGGTTAGAATCTGTCCAGTGGAAGTAGGATGTAGAGGATTTGTTGCAAAGTCTGTTGTCTCATTGTTGAGGGAGCTGGGTGTAAGTGGACAGAGTGTGAGAAAAATAGTGAAGGAGGTTTCAGATAAAGCAGTAAAATCCAGCCAGTGGATTTGGATTAGAAGATGCAATAGCAATTGGGGGCCCAGCAGGGGGGGCACTTAGGGTAAACAGACTTTTGAAAAAGCAAAGAAGAAGTTCAAGCTATTTAAGTGGAGGGTTTGGCACATGTGATCCTTTTGAAACCAGGCGGCCATTTTGGGTGAGTTGGCTTGGAGTGAGTTGTATGGATTTGTTTTTGCTGGCATTGTTAGTGATTATAGGATTGTTTAGGTGAGTTTGTCTGCTGAATCTGCTAGTGTGTCTTGTTCTTCCTCCACCTCTGGCACCCTCTATATTTTCATTACCCCTACCCGAACCAGGGTTTGAATCCCATTCCTGCTTTTCTTACCTCTTTTATTTCTTCCCCTACCCGAACCAGGGTTTGCATCCCCACCCCGCTGTGACTGGTGTGCAGTTGGTGAGAAGCTGAGGTAGATTATGGTTGTTGTGGTGTGAGGGGCAGTGTTGGCTGGCATTAGGGGGGTGACTCTGGGACGCCAGTGGTCATTGTCTAGCCTCCTGGAGGTGTCGTGGGCCCAACTAGACGAAACACTGATGAAAGGAGGTTCCCACCTGATGACCCCAATGATATGTTGGTCAGCACTGCTCATTGATCTATATAATACGGAGTGTAGGGAATTATTCACTGAGTCTGGTCCTTTATTTTATTTTATTTTATTTTATTTTTTATTTTCTTTAGCACAAGTTTCTTGTGTTTATATTGAATGAAGGAAGTCTTAAGAGTCCTGACGTTTGTCTGTAGTCTGTTTAAAGTTTGTCCACGTCATTTCACCCTGAACTGACGATACAAAACAAAAATGGAACTTTTCTATCTGGTTGTAACTTGGATTCTGGTGTCATGCCTGCTGCTTGCCCGAGACACAATGCAGGCCGCCCAAGCAAGAACTGTGTACAGCAGAGACCAGTTGCTTCAACTTCGCTTTGAGGGCGCACACAACACACCAGATGCAGTTTTAAACTTACCAGACTGTATAAGAAAAGATCACAAGCCCGAACACTCGCCATGGCAGGAAAAAAAGAGGAAGCGGGGCAAACGCGGAGGTGTTCGTTTACGCCTGAGGAAGCGGTGTCTGAAACGGATCCCCCTCCCCACCATGATTTTAGGAAATGTACAATCCCTTAGGAATAAACTCGATGAGCTGCAGGGAAACGTCCAGCTGCAGAAGGATTTTGGGGAATGCTGCGTCTTGGCCTTCACGGAGACCTGGTTGTCTGGGCACGACCAGGACCGAGAACTGTGGATCGACGGTTTTGGATAACCTATCCGGACGGACAGTGATGCTAACATAACGGGGAAGACGCTCGGCGGAGGGGTATGTGTATACCTGAACAGGCGCTACTGTACTTCTGTGACTGTCAGAGAAAACATCTGTTTACCCGACATTGAGCTCCTGTCCGTGTCAATGCGTCCATTCTATCTGCCACGCGAATTTCCGCAAATCTTTCTAACAGTCATGTACATTCACCCGAAGGCAAATGCCACCATTGCCTGCAAAGTTATTTCGGATGTCATGCATAAATTACAATCACTCTCCCCCGACGCTCCGAACTTTATCCTAGGTGACTTCAATCATGTGACGTTAAAACATTCCGGGAGAGACTTTTACCAGTATGTCACCTGTCCAACCAGGCGGGGAAAGACACTGGATCTCTGTTATGGTACAGTGAAGGACGCCTACAAATCGATTCCACTGCCCCCGCTGGGCTCTGCAGACCATAACTGTGTTCAACTCATTCCCAAGTACAGATCTGTCTTGAGAAGGGAACAAGTGCAAATCAAGGAAGTAAAGGAATGGACTGAGGATTCAGTTATGTGCCTTCAGGAATGTTATGACTGCACAGACTGGGACACATTTACAGACTCCTGTGATGATTTGGATGAACTCACTGATGTGGTGTGTTCATATGTGGCTTTTTGTAGGGATATGATTATCCCATGTAAACAGATCAAGATTTACCCAAACAACAAGCCATGGGTAAATGGGACTATTAAAAGCTGTTTACAGAGAAAAAGACAGGCTCACAAGCAGGGTACTGCTACTGATCTACATGTAGCCACCAGAGAACTGAAAACTGAGATATCTAAAGCCAAACAAAGATATAAGTCCAAACTCGAACAAAGAATGGCTGAGAATAACCTTGGCTCTGCCTGGTCCTGCATGAAAACTATAGCTGGTATCCAGAACCAGAGTAAAAGTAACCATATATCCCTTGAAGGTTTTAAATCTGATAATGAGCTTGCAAATGCCTTGAATTGTTTTTATAACCGTTTTGATAAGTTTGATTTCAGCTAGGAAATTGGAAAACTCCAGTGCAAACTCAAAGATGGTCAGCACACCAGCATCACATGTAGAGATGTTGAAAATGTCTTCTTCAAGACAAAGGTTAATAAAAGTTATGGACCAGACAATATCTGTGGGCGTGTAATTAAGACATGTGCAAAAGAGTTGAGCTCAATATTCCAGCTCATTTTTAATAAATCTCTGCAGACACAACATGTACCCAAGGTATGGAAACACGCTGTTGTGGTCCCTGTCCCGAAATGTGGCAGGCCAAGTACTTTGAACAATTTTAGACCCATTGCCCTAACCTCAATTGTAATGAAAAACTTTGAAAAATTGATAAGGTCACACATCTTAAGGCACACTGAAAATGCATTGGACCCCATGCAGTTTGCCTACAGGAGAGGAGTGGAAGATGCTACCATCACCCTACTCCATCAGCTTCTAAAACATCTTGAATTGAATTGAAAGCCTTTATTGTCATTATACACAGTAGTACAATGAGATTTAAAGAGCATCTCCTTAGAAGTGCACACAGTTTGCAAAATATAAAAGACTATACAGTAAAAAACGTATAAATACACAGGAAAAACACAAACATAATGTAACGAGCACAGACTTGAGTTCAAGAGCGACTGAGGCTGCGGCTACACGAAAACGTTTTTCACTGTAAACGATACTTTTTCTTATCGTTTGGCTGTCGCGGCCACACGGAGCCGGCGTTCCCACTACCCCAAAACGATAGTTTTTGAGAACGGGTTCCAGAGTGGGAAGATTCGAAAACGAGGTCGTTTCGTTTCCATTGTTACAGCGAAAACGTTTTTGCGTCAGTCAAACACATGGCTAACGCAGTGACGTATACACATACTTCAGTGACCAGAACAAAAAGCGGCTTCCATTCAAACTCCGGAAGAAGAAGACAACACAACAAGGACAGACAGCGATCATCATGGACCCCACAACATTGATAGCAGCACTGCTGCAGACGATTGTTGAAGGAACAACAATCGCGCTGGTAGAAGTAGGGGCGTACACGCATGCGCATTGCTTCTTCTATTGTTCTGGTGTAACCGGTGGGGGTGGATTACAGCGCACCTAGAGGTGTTTCGTGTGTACTGCATCGTTTCATCGTTTTTCATCGTTCTCGTCTGGACCCGAGTGTTTACAGCAGCGTTGCCGTATGGCCGCAATAATTTACGTACCCGTTTTAAAAAAAAAACCTCGTTTCGTTTTCGTGTAGCCGTAGCCTGAAAGGGTGTTGAAGATGGAGGTAGCTTGTGTCGGGTAGTGCAGTGGTCAGTGCCAATATTGTCAGTGCAGTTTATATTAGTGCATATTTGCATTGAGTATGGTGACCGCTTTGGGGAAGAAGCTATCCCTGAGTCTGTTTGTTCTGGCCCATATGGACCTGAAGTGCCTGCCAGAGGGCAACAGGTTAAAGAAATGAAAGCCAGGGTGGGTGATGTCCTTCAAGATGTTCCTGGCCCTGCTGAGACAGCGGGAGTTGTAGATGTCAGTCAAGGAAGGCAGAGGGCAGCCAGTGATCTTTTGTGCAGTGTTTGCCACCCTCTGCAGTCTCTTCCTATCGGCCTCTGTGCAGCTGGAGTGCCACACTGTCACAGCGTAGGTCAGCAAGCTCTCAATGGTGGAACGGTAGAAGGTCACCAGCAGGTGAGTGTTTCGTTGCTCCTTTCTGAGCACCCTCAGGAAGTGTAGCCGCTGCTGGGCCTTCTTGACCAGCGCTGTGGTGTTGACCGACCAGGAGAGGTCTGCAGAGAGGTGGACGCCGAGGTATTTAAAGGACTCCACTCGCTCTACACATTCGCCGTTGATGTACAGGGGGGCAGGGTCGGCTCTGTTCCGCCTGAAGTCCAGGATGAGTTCCTTGGTCTTGGTGATGTTCAGTGCCAAGTTGTTTGATTCACACCACTCCCCAAGTCTCAGGACCTCATCTCTGTAGGCCGCCTCATTTCCCCCTGTGATCAGCCCCACCACCGTAGTGTCGTCAGCAAATTTGACAATGGTGTTCTCTGGGTGGGCGGGACTGCAGTCAGATGTGTAGAGGGAGTAGAGTAGTGGGCTCAGCACACAGCCCTGGGGAGAGCCAGTGCTGAGAGTGCGGGAGGAGGAGAGGTGAGGACCCAGTTTCACCTGGTGGGATCGGTTGACCAAAAAGTCTTTTATCCAGCAGCAGGTGGATGGTGGGAGCCCCAGGTTGGCTAACTTGGGGATCAGAATGTCCGGTATTATTGTGTTAAAGGCTGAGCTGAAGTCAATGAAGAGCATCCTGACGTAGCTCCCCTGTTTCTCCAGGTGACTCAGCGCTGAGTGGAGAGCGATGGCTATGGCGTCTTCAGTGGATCTGTTAGTCCGGTATGCAAACTGGTGCGGGTCCAGGGTGGGGGGGAGACAGGTTTTGATGTGTCTCAAGACCAGTTTCTCAAAGCACTTGGTGATAACTGGGGTGAGTGCCATGGGGCGGAAGTCGTTGAGGCTGGTTGTGGGTGACTTTTTAGGGATCGGGATGATTATGGCAGATTTCAAGCAGGGTGGGATGATGGCTTGTTCCAGAGACAGGTTGAAAATGTCAGTGAAGACCTGTGATAGCTGGCTGGCACATGCCTTAAGCACCTTCCCAGGTACTCCATCTGGACCTGCAGCCTTGCTGGGGTTCACTGCACAGAGCACCCACCTCACATCCTGTACCTCAAGAGTGAGCGAGGGGGGGGTGCTGAGGGCTGGTGGGGGTTGTAGTGGACGTTGGAGTGGCATGGCTGAGGCTGAGTGCTGTGTTTGGGACTCAAAGCGGGCAAAAAAGTTGTTCAGCTCCTCTGCCAACCCCACATCTGAGTCCCCGGGTGTCACAGCACAGCCTCTGTAGTTGGTGATGGTCTGTATGCCCCGCCACACCTCCCTGGGGTTGTTGAGATGTTCCTCTATACTCCTCTTGTATTCTGCCTTAGCAGTCCTGATGCCTCTCCTCAGGTCGGCACGAGCGGCACTGTACAAGGCTCTGTCACCTGACCTGAAGGCTGAGTCACGGACCCGTAGGAGCATGAGGACCTGGTTCGTCATCCAGGGTTTTCGGTTTGGGAACGCCCAGATGTTCTTTTCCACAGTGACATTCCCAATACAGTACTTGATGTAGGACAGTACTGTCTCTGTGAATGTTGGCAGGTCTTCATGGTAGAATGCATCCCACTATGTGTGCTCAAAGCAGTCCTGCAGTCGGGGAGGGCGTCTTCGGGCCAGGTGGTGATGGTCCTCCTAGTGGGCTTTTTTTGTCGACTGAGGGGGGTGTATGCTGGGGTGAGGAGCAGGGAGAGGTGGTCTGACTGGCCCAGGTGGGAGAGGGGTATGGCTCTGTATGCATGCTTGATGTTGGAGTAGACATGATGCAAAGTGTTTTCCCCTCTTGTTGGGCATTTTACATGTTGGTGGAATTTTGGTAATACAGTCTTTAGCTTTGCTTTATTAAAGTCCCCTGCAATAATGTGGACGCCATTGGGGTGGGCGCGCTGGTGGATATTGATGGCGTTTAGCAGCAGAGAGAGAGCCGTGTTTACATTAGCGTCCGGTGGTATATATACTGCAGTGATGATAACAGCAGTTAGCTCTCTAGGCAGAAAAAAGGGTCTGCATCTCACCGACATGAACTCCAGGTCAGGAGAACATTGTCTGTCCAGAATAGTGCTGTTGTTACACCAACCTTCATGGACGTAGATGCAGAGTCCTCCTCCTCTGTTCTTCCCGGAGTCACTGTTCCTGTCCCATCTGTGTAGCGTGCGGCCTGCTAGCTGCACCGTGGCATCGGGGATTCGTGTGTGTAGCCATGTCTCTGTGATGACGAGTACACAGCAATCGCGAACATAGCGATTACCAGCCAGCTGTACTTCCAAATCGTCCGTTTTGTGCACCATGGATCTGGCGTTGGTGAGGTAGAGGCTCGGCAGCGGCGGTTTGAGTGGCCGTTTCCTCAGCCTAGCCAGTAGCCCGGCCCTGCAGCCTCACTTTTGTCTCCTCTCGCACCGCCGTCTGTGTCGCCTGCCAGACCCGACAACAATCCACGGAGATCCCGCTGGTCTCGCTATCTCGTCCGGAATGTTGTGATGGCTGTGGAAGTCGCTGGAGATGGTCATCTTCAGCTGGAATCCGATGTCCAGTAAGTCCAGCAGACTGTATTGTTCAGTAATGTGGGTAGACGAACGTACAACACACGATAACGAGCGTACAACACACGATAAGGGAGAGCTCTGAGCCGCTGCGCCTGAGCACGCCGCCATCTACCGTTTCTCAAGAAGTGGGTCACATGCACAAGTTTTATTTATTGACTTTTCATCAGCTTTTAAAACCATCCAACCACACATTTTAATAAACCATCTTCTTACACAATTTTCTTTAAGTTTTAATCTTGTTGGTTGGATTTTAGACTTTTTAATTAATAGGACACAGGAAGTCAGGGTGAATGGAGTCATGTCCAGTCAACTTTGCTCCTCCACAGGCTCGCCACAAGGGTGCGCACTCTCACCCCTCCTGTTCATCCTGTATACAAACATGTGTCAGAGTACTTTTGCTAATAGGACCATAATTAAATATGCAGATGACTCTGTCATTGTAAGCTTGCTACAGAAGAACGAAAGAGGTCATGGACCAATAGTAGAAGATTTTGTACAGTGGTGTGAGGAATCATATCTTCAACTGAACATAGCAAAAACAAAGGATATGCACATTGATTTTGGAAAAAATCCTAGGCATGAGGCCACCACTATGAAAGGTCAAATAGTGGAACAAGTTAAATCCTATAAATACTTAGGGACAATCATCGACGCCAAACTAAATCTCCAGGAGAATTGTGAGGCTATATGCAAAAAAGGACAACAGCGGTTACACTGTTTGAGAAAGCTTTACCAGTTAAATGTTGACAAGACCATGATGATTTTGTTTTATCACTCTTTTATTGAATCAATTATACATTTTTCTTTAGCATCATGGTTTGGCAATATTCCCCTTACACACAAGAACCGCCTATACCAAATTGTCAAGTGGTCAAGCAAACTAATTGGGGAGACACAGCTGCACCCTTCTTCCCTATACACAAGACAACTACAGCAGATAGCAATGGGTATCCTGGATGATAGCCGACACCCCTTGAATAATCAGGCATGCAAACTGGTCAGGGGTGAAAAAGGTGAGAAGGGTACACGGACACACGGCACGCGCGGAAAAGCGGAAACATGAGACGCATTAAGTTGTAAATTATACAAAATATATATTATAAAATATACAGTATGTCCCATTTGCATTAAGTAGAGAACAGCTGTGCAGCATAAAAGATGAATTTATAGGTACAGTAGGCCTATCAATTGCATTTACTGTACTATTATGTGTTTGATATATAACATCACAGGTCTTCAAAAGCATTTAACTGTAGTATCATACATTTAATTACATTAAATTTAACGAAAAATTTAGTCCCATGGTCCTTAAAGGGATACTACAAGTATGTAGGATTAAACGTTTAATTAATTACTGCCCCAAGACAGCCTATGCTTAGTAATAGCCTGAACGATGACTCTCCCGACCACTTTCGCGGTCCGCTGTCATTAAACCACGAAAGTGAACGTTTGGCATGCCGAGCCAAACGAGCTCCACGGGAAAAACTTATATCAGCAATTCACTTGACGTACCGCCAGAGACAAATTTGTATCGACAGCTGGCACTCTAACAGAAAAACATTCTCGCGGCAAGCTTAGTTAAACGGCATTTTTCATGACAGTGTAAGTTTTGAGACATGCATGCCACGAGCACTACGTAATCCTACATTGTGCCCCCTTTTAACTTCGATTGATGGTGCATCATACTGGATGAACACGAGTGCACCTGTAGGCTGTCATCATCAACGGGGGTATCAACGGGGGTGTGGGCGAACAGCGAGGGGATGGGGGTCGCACTCTCAAATACGACCTGTGGCAGAGCTCTCCGGACTCTGCATTGATAAACTCACGACGAATGAAACGACCTCCTCAAATGGGCAAAATGTTCCCTTTCCGTGATTATCGGAGGGTATTATGAAGGGGCATACCTCGTTAAAAAGCCAAGTCCGGCGACAATTAAGGTCTCCATTGACGTTGGCTAAAAGTATTAGCAAAGCCCTGAACTTGTGTGGAAGGCGCTAGTTAGCCACTCTACAGTTACCTCGAGTAGCACTAACACAAACAGCGTTCTGTGAGGCGGTGAAATATCGAGGAATTGTAGACTATTTCAAGTCTGTTATCAAGACATTTAGCTGACACTTGTATCAAAGACACTATTAAAAGCACATTAATTGATCTAACGACACAATTCGTTATGAAGACTATTTCAGGACATCAGTCAAATTGTAGCAGGGGGGTGGTCCGGGGGGGGGGGGGTGTGAATAGGGGTTCGCCCTCCTCACTTCTGATTGGTGATAGTGGTTCTCTCACACGCCACTCTTGTCAGTCATTTGTTGTCACATAGGTCTAGTGTAGTTTTGAGGTTCACAGTTCCACTCGCTAGTTGACATGCTCACCCCCCCCCCCCCCCCCCCCCCCCCCATTTTTTTTTCTCCTCGGATCTACGCGATTCAGAAGAATGACCCATTTTGATTTCAAAACGGCGAATTTCGCCGAAAGGTGGCAAGTTTGCATGCCTGATAATGAATTCCAGTACCTCCCCTCTGGACGGAGGCTGGTAGTTCCTGGTTGCAGAACCAACAGATTCAAAAACAGTTTTGTCCCAGCTGCAGTTACTCTGCTAAATAAGGTGTGGATTATTATGTTTCCAATGCACTTGCAGGTTATGTATTTACTTGTAGCAATGCTTTTGCACTTAAATTGCATTTTAACTGCCATAGTTCTTCAATAACTGCATGAAGCCTTATGGTCATCCCACTGCAGTTCTGCTTCTTGTGTACATATATGTTGTATGTTATATGTCAGCACTGTCCTTGTATTATTTATTCTTGTGTAGCCTATATGTGTTTTTAGATTCCATGTTTATATGTGTCATGTGTCTTGTAGCTTGTATGTAAGGAAACCCATCTCTCTCTTAAACTGCAAAACCAGTTTACCTACGGGTACCAATAAAGTAAACTGAACTGAACTGAAGGAGTGGCTTCAGAGAGGGGAGTGACTAACCGTTCACAGTAGTGTTGCGCGGGTCACCCACTGACCCGCGCGCGGGTGGGTTGGGTAGCAGTTTTTTCTAAGTATTGCCGGTGCGGGCGGGGCGGGTCAAAATAGTCAAAACCCGCAACCCGTAAGTTTGGAAATATAGGTGAAATCGCAATTTTGAGTTACAGAACTTATCAATTGCATACATCCCGCTGTCACAAAGTCATTGCACTCAAAGCCCTCACTCGTGCAGTTGATGTCTGAATTACATAACCTGGGTGTCCACCTCACATTTTATTCTATACTTTATATTCTGTAAAATGTTACCTTTTAAAACGGTAGTTTAAGAGCTTTTCAGCTCGTTTGGAACAGTTTATCCCAACAGCTATCCGTAGTTTTTGTTTACACTGCCAAACTTCTAGGAGGACTCGGATGAAGATGGCTGACTTGATAAGAGATAAGATAAAAAAGGCGATGCAAAGGTTGTGCGAAAAGGCGACCAAAAGAGCAAGGTGTGGGATAAATTTGGACAAGTCGTCCTGTCTGATGACACCATTGCAGACTACGTCATGTGCTGGCATTGTGAGGCGCTGTACAAGTATGATGGACATGAGACAAGTACATCAAATCTGTTACGACATTCATGCTGTGGGTCTGCTGCGCAGGCAAACAAGTTTCCCACACCCGCCTCTGCAGTGCAGCCCTTGTCATCTTTCCTAAAAGGCACGGTACCACTCCATGCGAAGTCTAAATTAGTGGATGACTTCGTAGAATTCTGCTGCGCGGATTTACGCCCATTTGACATTGGCCCTCATTTATCAAGCCGTCGTAGAAAGCATCGTTGATATGAGCGGAGAACTCGTCGTACGCAGAGGCTCAAGTGAGATTTACAGAACATGCGTACCACACCAATCCCATCGTAAGACCGAGCGGCTGTTGATAAATCCGGCGGCTGAAATCCATCGTAATGATCCTAACCACGCCTTCTAAAAAAGGCTGCACCTCTAGAATTTGCGACATGGAAAGACGACAGGCGGCAAAGAAACGCTGTCAACGCTGTAAATCGCAGACCGGACGAGTTATGTATTTTCCCCTACTGTGATGGTCAATAAAATGTGATAAACTCCAGATTAAATGAAATCTAAAATTGAACGATGTTTTACTTTTTCTCCAATAAGATCAGGAAGAAGTGGTCCGATATGCAGCTCTCCGACGCAGCATGTCACAAACGGGGGGGGGGGATTGTTTGGATTTGAGTGCCTTGGAGGAGAGGGTGGCTGGCCTGATCGGAGCTACGTCTTTGCGTATGCGCAGTGTTAAAGCGCCTCTCCTGTACGGCTCATAAGCCACTCATCATTTTCTCGAAAGAAGTCCTGCCGGTCCCGGAACACTCTCTCGCGCCTGATGCGCGCGTTCAGGTCCTCTAACAAAGCCAGATCTGCCATCGTTTCGCCATTACCGCGCTGCTAGAATCACCTCTTAAATAGGCGGTTGATTAATGAGCCATCACTCTTCCAATTACGGAGTTGTACTTGTTTAATTTTTTTATTTTTTAATTTGCGTTTATGTTTATATTTATGTTGAAGTCAAATAAAACATGGGCCTTCTTTGAAGTGATAAGTCTGTCATTTTAACCGAGGGATTTGTTGCGACTCATGAGGCACGCACTAGTGACGCTGCTGTTTATGTATGCTATTGCAGTCACCGCAAGTCAAAATGGAAAAGTGCGTACACTGCTTCAGACCTGTCGTGGCGATTTCATCTTTCCTGCGCTCACGATGGATTTGATAAATGCCAACCTTTGCGCAGAAAAGAACGTACACACGACCTACGCATGTTTTTCGTCTTACGCAAGTTTGATAAATGAGGGCCATTGTCTCTGGGAAGGGCTTTATGCAGGTGGCACAGGGGCTTGTAAATATAGGTGCACGGTTTGGACAGGTGCACATTAACTCTGTCCTACCTCATAGGCCTTGGTTCACCTTGGTTTACGTTTCCTTATCACATCAGGCTTCAATTGCTCTCAAAATGTATGTACACAGTGTGTACATTACCGTTGAAGTTTCACAATAATGCGAGTCTAGCGCAAATCCTTCTCGTTTAGGTTCGTGTTAAATTAACCCTCTCTAAAGGCCCAGGCTTTTTTTTTTTGCGGATCATATTTTGCGGGTCGGGCGGGCCGCTTTAGAATTTCCCACGGGTTGGGCGGGGCGGTTTGGAAATTCTAGGGTCGGGTTGGGGCGGGTGTTAAAAAAAACCCTCACCCGCGCAACACTAGTTCACAGCCCTTAATTTCGGTTAAGGGCGGTCGGCCGTCAGGGGAAAATGGGCTGGAAGACACAGGTTTGATTCGTGAAACGTGGAATGGATGCGCATGGAGGCTGGAAGCTTCAGGCGGAAAGTGTAGGGGTTGATTATAGACTCGATGTCAAAGGGACCAATGAATTTTTGGAGACAGTTTTTTGGTAGTGGATTTTAGGGGAATGTCCTTGGCTCCCAGCCAAACCTGCTAATCAGGTTTGTACTGCGTCGGTTGTATTCCACCATCCGAAGCAAGGCCTCAAGAGTCTGCGTCTAAATCCGTTTATCTCTTTGAAGGGGGTGTTTAACCAATGGAACCTCCGGGTCCCTCTACTCTTCAGGAAACCGAGGCTGTTGGTACTCCAGTGAGGCCTCGAAGGGTGAGAATCCAGTGGCAGAGGAAGTGAGAGAATTGTGCGCATATCCAATCCAACTCAACTGCTGGCTCCAGGATGAAGGGTTGTTGGCGGTATTGCAGCGGAGAGCAGGCTCAAGCTCCTGATTGAGCCGTTCAGTCGGTCCATTGGATTGGGGATGAAACCGAAGCTTAGAGAGACCTTGGCTCCCAGAACACCATAGAAAGACTCACCTGTGAGAAGAATTGGTCACCCTGGTGGGACACCAATTCCGAAGGAATGCCATGAAGGCGTAAGACATTGT
This sequence comes from Odontesthes bonariensis, assembly GCF_027942865.1. Taxonomy (NCBI): domain Eukaryota; kingdom Metazoa; phylum Chordata; class Actinopteri; order Atheriniformes; family Atherinopsidae; genus Odontesthes; species Odontesthes bonariensis. The sequence goes on from NC_134510.1 coordinate 2,859,660, forward strand.
TTACTAGTAGGTCTGCAGTCTTTGAGAATGATGGGAGTTTACATAGTGGAATGAAGTAAGCAGATTTGGAAAAACAGTTTATAATGATGAGAATAGCGGTTTTACCTTGCGAGGTCAGCAAGCCCGTGACAAAGTCTAAGGCTTATGTGAAACCAGGGCTGACCGGGGACCTCCAGAGGCTGCAGAAGACCTGATGGTGGTCATTTGCTGCTCTTTCTACTATAACGTAGAGCAGACAGTGACATATTTCATGGTGTCTAACTCTAGAGACGGCCACCAGAAATAACTTTGGAGGAGAGTGATGGAGCGATGAATTCCTGGGTGACAAGCAAACTTGTCAGGTATGAGCTCACTGGAGTACAGTGTAACGGGCTGCTGAAGGGACAAATCAATGACTGGGGGTCCACTGCCAGGATCTAGGTCCAGGACCAAGCCTCGACGGATCTGGCACTCGATCTGCCAAGTGATGCCAGCCACCTGGCAGGTTGAGGGGGAATCCATGCTGGTTCCACTGATTCTTCTTCAGATGCAAATTGTCGAAATAAGGCATCTGGGTTGACATTACGGGAGCCTGGACAGTAAGTAATGGAGAAAGTTACATAACCAAAAATAGGAACAAACGGGTTTGACGGGAGTTTAACACTAGAACTACCAGGATTTTTCTGCCTACCTAGAAGTACCAGAGAGGGGCCATTTGACCCTGCGGCTTTTACCGAATACACTAATCACTCATTTTGTCATGGTAATGAGGCTGTTAGGGGCCGTGTGTGGGGTGAGGGGTGAGGGGGTCACACCTTGAGCCTGATTTATACTCAGAAACCAGGTCGTCTGCGTATGTACGCAGACATGCCCCCCCCCCCCTACGCAGACACTACGCAGACACTCTGGTGCACCTCCTCAAAATTGTAACTCACCGCAGACAGTGTCGCAGACATCGCCGCAGGGGGGAGAGAAAGGAGGCCTCTGATTGGTCAACTCCGCTCTACACTATGCGTATTTCCGGTTTGCGTTGTTTTGTTTTGTTTGACCCCGCGATTTCGCCAAAACAAAATGGACCATCTGGAAGAGCGCATCATTGAAGAAGTTCGTAAATACCAACATCTTTACGACTTTCGCAGTCCACACCATAAAGACAGCACATACTCCAGAAATTCGTGGAAGGAGATAGCAACAAATGTGGGTCTTGATACGGCCGAGACGGTGCGGAGGTGGAAAAATGCTCGGGACAAATTTGTGCGACACCGGAGGGACATCAGGGCGAAAAAGAGCGGGGATCCAGGTGGAAAAAGGGTCCCACCGTTCTACATATTCATGTCCTGGCTGGAACCCTTCGTGAAACATCGACTAACAACGTCGAATTTCCCTTCAGAGGTAAACTTCATATCTTTTTGTACATGTGCCTAGTCAGGAGCTAGCTTGCTTGCTAACGTGAGTGAACATGTACTACCTGCTTTGCTCATTGTAGCTTGTGCTGGCGCTAGCTAATGTTTGGTGAACATGGCGCCAAAGCCCTTTGTTTTGAGTTTGATTAAAGCTATACGAAGCTACAGTGCCCTAGCTCCCCAAATACAATGCTGTGTACACTTGCTAAGCTGTGCCTGTTTCTGCACGCTAAAACAAAGGGCAGGTCACTACTTTTGTATTGTGACGGTACCAAAGTGAGGGTAAAAGACACTTTATACTAAATGGTACATGTGCATTGGTGCTATTCTACACATGTACACTGGATCATGATCTGTACAATGACCAATTGCAGATGGAAATTAGCTGCTAAGCTACAATCTGGTGCAGGTCATCTCTTTTGTCATTAATGTACTTTGCACATGGTCCCTGACTAAATAAACTAATTGTTGATTTGCTTTTTGTTTACAGACAACACAGGACACGGATCCCAGCTGTGATCTGAGCACAGAGACCTCTGAGCTCAGCTCTGATCCACCTTCGCCCGCCCGGATCCTGGAGAGCCTGTATGCCTCCCGGCCTTCCACCTCTTCACCTGTCCCTGCCTCACCCGCTCCCTGCAACTCCTCTGCCCGCCCGCCCCCTGCCTCACCCGCTCCCTGCAACTCCTCTGCCCGCCCGCCCCCTGCCTCACCCGCTCCCTGCAACTCCTCTGCCCGCCCGCCCCCTGCCTCACCCGCTCCCTGCAACTCCTCTGCCCGCCCGCCCCCTGCCTCACCTGCTCCCTCTGTGCGGCCAGCGCCCAAGCGAGTGCCAGCCAGCCAGACCAAGCGCAAGCGCACAGATGACCATGACATACGTGTACACCTGGAGCAACTGGCTGAAAGTCGCCTGATGCTGCAACGCAGTCTGCAGCAGGATGACTGCTCGTCCTTTGGGACGTTCATGGCGGACATGCTAAGGAAGGTACCGGTGGACAGCAGGGACACTGTCACCAGGAATGCCATCAACTATATGTACGACCAGGTGGATCGGGTGCGGGTTGCAGCAGAGACACCAAACTTTTTTAATTTGTAATAACTACATAGTTTCTGTTTATTATTAGGTGTTGTTGCACTACTTTTGTTCAGTTTGTTCAGTTACCTTCACTGTTGAATATTTTTGTATATGTACATTTTCATTTTTTGCTTTTTTCCACCTTGGTGTGGCTCAGAAATAAAACCAAAGTTTTATGGACACAATGTATCTCTTTTATTATTCTGACAATCATAGTATGCCAAACTACAGAAATGTCTTTAAACAACCATTTAAAAAAAACATTAAAAACATACAAGCAAGTTAAAAAAAAACACACACAGTGTGAAAGAGTTTGTTAAAAAAAAAAAAAGGGCCATCACTCTTCGAGCGCTCCAAGTGTACCACGAGTCACCACATCGTTCTGCCATGGCACAGATCCACGCTCTGTCTGGAAGAACGACATCAGGTCTCTCCTCACTGCCATAGATGCTCTGGTGGCGCGAGCTCTGGACATCAATGGTGGGTCAATAGGCTCCATGTTGGAATCCCCAGTGACTTCAGCTCGCCACTCACCGGGCCTCACAGACCCAGCTCTTTCCACGTCTGGATAGCTGGGAGGTATGTAGCGTGCCTCTTGGCTTGCCACCTCGTCTGTGTGGGTGAGGTAGTTGTGAAGCACCACACACGCCTTCACCACATCCTCAGCCTTGTCGGGGAAAAACTCAATTGGCCGTCCGAGGATCCTCCACCGTGCAACCATGATGCCAAAGGTGTTTTCAATAACCCGTCTTCCCCTGCTGTGTCGGTAATTGTAGACTTGCTTGTCATGAGGCAGATTAGTTCCTGCATGAGAAGAAACGGGGGAGGGAGACAATGAAGCACTCATTATTGCACTGCATTTAGATTGTAATAATAACCATGTAGAAATGCAGTAGAACATACGTTTTGTTTATATATCATCACGGCTAACATATTCTAGCATTTCCACTTAACATAGACGTCAGGATATGCAGCACATCCTTCATTATCTTACATAGCATTACATTTTGCATATACTTTTATCCGAAGCGACTTCAAGACTTGTAGATCACGTACATACCTTGAAATGGTCGCATGAGGTTGCAGTGGAGGGGGAAAGCGGCGCCACCAACGACAACATGGGGTGTCTTCACCAAGGTCCCGGGGAGGTCAGCTGGTGGAGGCAGGTTTAGCTTGTGATCGAGGAGCAAGGACCCGAAGGTACTCTCCTTGAACACCCCACCGTCGCTCTCACGTCCGTAGGCTCCGACGTCCACCATTGTGAAGCGATATCTTGCATCGCACAGCGCCATCAACACAATGGAGTGGGCACCCTTGTAGTTGAAGTAGTCGCTCCCTGATCATGGGGGGGCCTTCATGGTAACGTGTTTGCCATCGATACTTCCAACACAATTTGGGAAGTTCCACAATCTCCAGTAGTCAGCCGCGATGTTTTCCCACATGGCTGGTGTGGGTAATGGCAGAAACTCTGGTTGTAGTACCGTCCACAAAGCCTGGCACACCTCGGACACTATCCCAGACACCGTGCAGGACGCTAGCTTGTAGCTATGTGCGACGGTCCGTTGGTTTGCACCAGAAGCCAAAACACGCAGCGCCACGGCCAGTCTTTCGGCAACACTCACAGGTGAATTGTGTGTCGTCTGGTGTTGGATGAGGGGTTGTAGACGGTGAACAAGCTCGTCAAACCGACACACGGACATCCTGAAATATTGGAAGTGCGTTTCCTCGTCGTCTCTCATCGGTAGAACCAGTGTAGCAAATTCCCCAGTTTCACTCCGAGGGACATTCAAAGGGCGTACAGACCATCTTCTGTGACGCTTCTTTCGCCTCTCTGCCAGCTCCTGTAGTAGCAATATTTCTTCTATTTCTAGATCGATCAGCTGCATCTCAATCAAAGTGCGCATTCGTCCAGTCGCCATTGTTGTTGAATGACCTGCGACACACTGCTGCGAGAGTATACACGGCCCCAACCGGAAGATAAACACGCCACCCACCACACCACACCCACAATCCTAGCTTGTTCGTGATTGTCCCTCTTGCGTTGTGGAGTGGAATTACATAGCGCAGACCGCGCTTCAAAATGGGGTATAAATCAAAAACGTCTGCGTCATGTCTGCGTCGTGTCTGCGACAAGCTCACTGCGACACACTGCTGCGAAGTATACACAAGCCTTTACAGTGGTAACAGCCAAGACAAACAGGGACAGACAGCTTCTTCCCAAGGGCTGTCAGCCTCCAAAATCACCACAGGTAAATAGCAACTTGCATGAAGATATCAGCAGCAAAGACAGATAGCACAGTTTGGCGGACAGTGTGTTACAGTTTTTCTCCATTGGTTTGGCTCATTTCTTGAAACTGAGATGTCATTCTCAAAACATGGACAAATCCCAAAACTAATTTGCAGTTCCTCACAACAGAATGGCATTTATCATTGCTTTTGTACATGTCTCAATCATTTAGTACATCCTTGCAAATGGCTATGTACAAGTATCCTACAGTTAACACAATCAGCTTACATATAGTACAATTTTCAAATGAATGTACCTTGCTGATCTATCCCAATTGGTTATCTATCGCAATAGTTAGATGGATAAATACCAGTGCATGTGGACTACTGCTTCATTTCCCTCAAGAATTTTGTGGTGAAAGAAGCTCCTCTCCAAGGAACGAAGATGCAGAGATACAGCACTCAACCCACATTTCCACAACAAAAGGAGTGTCCGCAGGGGGTCCAAAGGGTCAAATGACCCTCTTGTGGGTCTTTTAGGTAAAAAAAAAAAAAAAAAAAAAAAAAAAAAGGGTCAATTGACCCCTCCGTGGTAGTTCTAGTGTTAATCTCTTAGCATTTTGAGGTTATGTAAAGTTTGCATGGTTGGTCCATACAATGAAAGGCTGATTAGCTTCCTCTAACCAATGTCTCCATTCTTCCAAAGCTAATTTGATCGATAAGAGTTCCCAATTGTCCACATCATAATTTTGTTCAGCTTGTCATAGTTGCTGGGAAAGAAGACAAAGGGATACAGTTTATCCTCCGATTTGGATCTGGACAGTACTGCTCCCACACCAAAGTCTGAGGCATCCACCTCCAGAATGAACTGCCGGTCGGGGTTGGGCTGGATGAGGATGGGCGCAGTGTCTTTTAGCTGTTGGAATGCTTGAGTGGCTTCTGGGGTCCAGTGGAAGGTGGTCTTAATAGAGGTCAACTTGGGTAACGGGGAAGCAACAGTGCTATAGTTGCGGATGAAACGGCGATAAAAGTTAGCCAAATCAAGGAATCTTTGTAATTTCTTACGGTTAGTGGGAGTGAGCCATTCAGCCACAGCCTTTATTTTGTCCAGGTCCATCTTCACTTGCCAGCCCTAGAAAATGTAGCCGAGGAAGGTGACTGAAGATGTGTGGAATTCCCACTTTTCGGCCTTAATGTACAAGCGATTCTCCAGACCTTTCAGACATGTTGTCTGTACTCTGCGGCTGATTTAGATAGTCTCAGAATGTCATTTATGAGGGCTTGGAAAACTACAGGGGCATTTGTGAGTCCAAGAGGCATGACCAGGTACTCAAAGTGCCCTAACAGTGTGTTGAAATCTGTCTTCCATTCAACGCCCTCACGAATTCTGACCAGATGGTATGCGTTTGTGGAGATCAAGCTTGGTGAAGATGGTAGCTCTCTGGATGGGTTTGAAGGTGGACAAGATGAGTGGCAGAGGATATTTGTTTTTGATGGTGATTTGATTGAGGCCCAATAGTTAATGAAAGGCCGCAGGCTCTTATCCTTCTAATGCACGAAGAAAAACCCAGCTCCTACAGGGGATGAGGATGGTCTGATGATCCCTGCTGCTAAAGATTCACGGCTGTATCATTCCATTGCCTCTGCTGGTGGGCTCTGTCTTTTGGCTGCACTGGACAGGCGGAGATGTAATGACCCTTGGAACTGCAATAGATACACTCATTTGCCTTCTTGCGATTAACTCTCTCCTCCGGTGTAAGTCTTATTCGAACCACCTGCATGGGATTGGGAACCCAACTGGGCTGATCCAGAGGGAGGTAAGATAGAAGGTATGTAGTAGGAAGACCGCCGAGGGGGTGGTTGAAGGGAACGGGAGACCCTCTCTCTCCTACGTTCCGTTAGCCGGTTGTCGATAAGAATGGCCATAGAAATTAAATACTCAAAGGAGGATGGCTAGCTGATCCTTTGTCTGGTGATTTAATGCATTAAGAAGGACTCCTTGAGGACATTGAGCGGCCACCCCGTTTCTGCAGCTAAGATACGGGAGTCTATGACAAACTTTGCTACAGACTGGTTCCCTTGTTTTAAATTCAATAACCTCTTCGCTGCCTTAACCTACGATGAGGGTGGTCAAATGTCCTCCTTAACTCCTCAAAAAAGAGGTATTTATTTTATGTAGTCCTATGGCGTAGGGAGTCTTGGAGGAGTTGTGGAGAACGGGAAAAGGCTAAGAGGAGAGGGAGATGGTTAGTGAGAATTGGAGGGAGTAACTTATCCAGGTGAAGGTGTGGGTTTTCCCTAACCGAGTCCAGGTAGAGTTCCAGAGTGGATGGGGAAGATGCTGGCTGTGGTGCACAAGGAACTGAGTCAACGGTGGGGAGAGCATGTAGGTAGTGTGCAGGCAGGTGTCTTGGAATCCACAGGAGAATGCTAAAGGAGAATCTTCTGACCACAGCTCAACTCGTGACTCGTGACTGATCGTGACGCTTTGCTTTGCGGTAAGACGTATTGCATCACTTCCTGTTACCTTGCTTGTGTACTGTGGAATTTCTTGCTCCGCTTGGACTACTGATAATCACTTTATTTCAATCTATTACTTACACAATTTTGACTGGTTAAATTCTATAGCTTACCGTTCTGTTCTAACACACTCCTACAGATCTTTAATCTTTATTCTCACTTTTTAGCGGTGTGTCTGGTTCTCTAGCGTAGCATGGCTACCGGTTCTCTTCCTCCTTCTCCTGCTTTCACCTGCTCCGTGTGTCAGATGTTTAGTTACTCCTCTGCCTCCTTTAGCGATAATGGTACATGTAACAAATGTTGTCTTTTTGTAGTTTTGGAGGCGAGGTTATCTGAATTGGAAGCTCGGCTCTGCACTGTTGAAAATCAACCGATAGCGAGCCAGGTCCCTTTAGCCAGTGTGGAGCCACCTAGCGTAGCTAGCTCAATTAGCCTCCCCCTAGCAGAACCTGAGCAGCCAGGATTACAACGTGGCTGGGTGACTGTCAGGAAGAGGCATAGCTCTAAAGTCAAGCCCGTTGTTCACCATCGACCTGTCCACGCTTCAAACAGATTTTCCCCACTCAGCGACACACCCGCTGAGGACAAAACCCTGGTAATTGGCAGCTCTATAGTCAGAAACGTGGCATTAGAGACACCAGCGGCCATAGTCAAATGCATTCCAGGGGCCAGAGCGGGCGACGTAGAATCCTATTTAAAACTGCTGGTTAAGGATAAACGTAAATACGGTAAAATAGTTATTCACGTCAGCGTTAATGACACCCGGTTACGCCAATCGGAGGTCACTAAAATTAATGTTGCATCAGTGTGTAATTTTGCCAAAACAATGTCGGACTCCGTAGTTTTCTCTGGACCCCTGCCAAATCTGACCAGTGATGACATGTTTAGCCGCAAGTCGTCCTACAATCGCTGGTTGTCTAGATGGTGTCCAGCTAACAACGTGGGCTACATATGTAGCAACTGCGGCTGGTGATTAACCAAGCCTAGCTAAACCCCCTGGCAAGGCCCACAACCATGAAGACGACAGTTTAGAGAGTAAAATGTATTTGTTTATTTACAACCGCGTTAAAGTCCTGTAGGTGGTTGGCAGAACCTAAATCAGACAGTTTGGCAGTAGGACAATAAAAACACCAAATGACACACTTAAAACACTTTCAGTAAAACCATGCAAATAAAAGTCCACCTGCCCAGCCTGTCTCCCGATACTACCACCACGCTACGAGGTGCTTTGGCTCAGTTGCTAAATAAAATCAATAAAACCAAAAGAAAATAATACTAAAACAACGGCTGACAACGGCACCATGCACCCGTCTCCAAAATGTTTGGTGGCCAACTCCTGCTGTCACCTCTGATGGTACACTACGCCACCGTCACCCTGGCTTTTCTGCTCCCCAGCAAATACAGGACAACCACACACCTTGTTGTCTGCCGGGCACCAACACACCTTGCAGTCTGTGCAGCACAGCTCCTACTGGCTTTTGTCTTGGGAATTGGCCACACCTGGCCTTAATTACCCACTACCCCTGTCACACATAGATAATTGGCAATCTTTCTGGAGAAAACCTGGTCTGATGAGGAGAGACGGCATATATCCCACTTTGGAAGGAGCGGCTCTCATTTCTAGAAATATGGACCAATTTATTTGTCACCCTAAAACATGACAACCCAGGGCTCAGACCAGGATGCAGAGTTGTAGTCTTACACACTTCTCTGCAGCTTCCCACCTGCTGCTACCCACCCAATCAATTAACACAAAAGGAGCAAATCCTCTTGTGAAAAAAAAAATTAAAACAAAAACTTTAACTGAACAAAAACATCAAACTATTAAATGTGGTTTGCTGAATATCAGATCTCTCCTTTCGAAGTCTCTGGTAGTGAATGAGTTGATTTGTGATCATCATATTGATATATTTTGTCTTACAGAAACCTGGCTGCAGCAGGAGGATCATGTTAGCATCATGTTAGCATCATGTTAGCATTAATGAATCAACTCCCTCTGACTGTTTAAATGTTCACGTTCCTGGAACCACAGGCAGAGGAGGAGGAGTGGCAGCTATTTTCAGATCAGGGTTACTCATCAGTCCCAGACCCAAGATTAGCTTTTGCTCTTTTGAATCTCTGATTCTCAGTTTTTCCCACGCAAAGTGGAAATCCCAGAAACCTCTTGTGTTTGTTGTTGTGTATCGTCCACCTGGCCCTTATTCTGAGTTTCTGTCTGAATTCTCAGAGTTTTTTTCCCAGTTAGTGCTGAGTACAGATAAAGTCATTGTAGTGGGTGACTTTAACATTCATGTAGATGTTGAAAATGACAGCCTGAATATGAACTTTAATTCTATATTGGACTCTATTGGATTTTCTCAGAGTGTTCACAGAGCGACTCACTGCCTTAATCACACCCTTGATCTTGTGCTGACTTATGGTATTGAGAGTGAACAGTTAACAGTGTTCCCTCATAACCCTGTCTTATCTGACCATTTTCTGATAACCTTTGAGTTTACATGACTTGACTATACAGTTTCTGAGAAGAAATTTACATATAGAAGGTGTCTATCAGAGGATGCTGTAACCAGATTTAAAGAATTAATTCCATCATCCTTTTCTTCACTGCCATGTGCAGATATGACAGAGGACGACTACCTAAACTTTACTCCAGCAACACTTGACTCTCTTATTGACAGCACTATAGTTTCAATGCGTACAGCACTGGACAATGTTGCCCCTCTGAAAAGGAAGGTAATCAGTCAGAAGAGGTTGGCTCCTTGGTATAATTCACAGCTGCGTGCTTTAAAGCAGACGGCAAGAAAGCTGGAGAGACAGTGGCGTTCCTCTAATTTAGAAGAGTCTCAATTAGTCTGGAAAGATAGTTTAACAATGTATAAGAAAGCCCTTCGTAAAGCTAGAACTGCTTATTATTCATCATTGATAGAAGAGAAGAAGAATAATCCCAGGTTTCTTTTCAGCACTGTAGCCAGTCTGACAAAGAGTCCGAGCTCTGCTGAGCCAGGTATTCCTTTAACTCTCAGCAGTGATGATTTCATGAGCTTCTTTATCAATAAAATTGTTTCTATTAGAGAGAAGATTGATGGAGTCCTTCCCACTATCATCAGTGATGTATCATCAAGTACAGCAGCTTTAAAAGTATCTTTAGAACCTGATTTGTATTTAGACGGCTTCTGCCCAGTTGATCTCTCTGAACTAAAAACAGTTTTGTTTTGTTCTTCAATAATATTCATGTATTTATTCCACAGTATGGTCTTGTTATCCGGCTCAGCCGCGCTTTTTGTTTAACTTTGTTTATAAAATAAACCAAGCTTGTTTTCTCACTTCTGGAGTCCGCATCCGTGTCCTACCAACCCACCCAGTCCTGACAAAGACTGAGTTTTCAAGAAGTAGGGAGGAAAGTGTAAGCATTGTTGTTCCAGTGTCATCACTGAGATGCATTTAGGGACAAGGATATGTTTAGGCCAAAACATTGCTGATTAATGAAACATTTCTGAAATATTACAAATAAACAAAGCTTATGACTTGGAAGTTGACTGGCTACTTCAAGTTATTTTCTTATTTTTATTCAGCATCTCTGACAAATAAGCACTTTAAAAATCAGAATGAGTCTTTATTGCCAAGTAAGTTTGTCTTGGGGTGAGCAAACACAATAAAAGAGAACGGACAGATGTGGGACTGAGGGGATCGTTAGCAGCTTCAGAGGCCCTTCTCCTGTTGTGCTGGGGGAGCGTGAGTGGCTAGTTTGCTGGGACTGGTGGGTCCAGCACCTTGTCTTTCAAAGCGGCAGTAAAACTTGTTCAGTTTGTAGTACATAAAAATATACTAATGATATCAAATCAAATTTGTTGCTAATCTTTGACATATCCGAGACTCTAGTTACCACCAAAGCATCTGTGTAATATTTATTTAATAGAAAATGTTTAATGTTTTTTTTTTGTTTTTAGTAAATAATTAATTAAAATAATTAAACTGTCATTTAAAGGGTTAAAATCCTAAAAAATTATTGAATGTTAGGTATTTTTTAGCCGGACGGAAGATATCCTATACTAGGATTTGCTATAGATGTGTATACGGAGGGCATCCTACACTAGGATCTGTTACAGATTTAATCTTCCCGTATATCCCCGGAAACATTTTTGAAACATTTTCGTGCCACATTAGTTATGTGGCAGATACTTAAATTTGTACACTGTTGGATCTCTCCGGATATTAGGCCTTTTAGTGCAGTGACAAATTTAGAGTGAGAATGTAAAAAACAGTCTTGTCCTATGTTCCAACTTAGGAGCCAGTGTAGCTGCATTCAGACAGAGCAGTTCAAAGAACGCAGTTCTAAGAACGGTCCACCTTGAATTCCGTTCTAATAACTGCACTTCCCCAGGGGAACTGTTCCATTTTGCATTCAATTCAATTCAATTCAATTCAAATTCAAAAATACTTTATTTATCCCAGAGGGAAATTAAATGTTGATGTAACTCAATTAAATTAAGGAGTTATTATAGATGCTGATGGCTGTGGGCAGGAAAGATTTCCTGTAGCGGTCCGTTTTGCATCCAAACTGAAGAAGCCTTTGACTGCAGAGACTCTGTTTTCCGATAACAGTCTCATGGAGAGGATGTTCAGGGTTGTCCATAATTCTCTTGATTTTATGCAAAATCCTTCTTTGCATTATTGTCTCCATAGTAGAGCAGATTAGTGACATAATCGTTCACTTTGGTATAAAAGCGTGAAATTTGGCACAGATACTCTCTAAGGGTCACTTTTTGGAAAAAAAGCGCTGGCCACGCAAAAATTGAACATGGCAGCCATTTTTCAAGATGGCTGCCATTGCTACTAAATGGTTACTGTAAAAAAGCATTGACTTTGGTATAAGAACATGATATTTGGCTGATATATTGTCTGAGGCCCACTGTTTTGGAAAAAGGCCCTGGCCACCCAAAAATCCAATATGGCTGCCATTGCTAATGCCATTTTTAAACTATATACAGTATATATATACATAATAAATCATGGTTCAGAATCACAAATTCTCTATTCACATTTGCAGCTGCAAAGTTCTGTGCAACTAAAACCCAATTTAAAACATGTGCATCTTCCCCGGCACTCTGTTTTGCAGCCACACTTGGCTAGTTGTTCACAACTTTGTGCAATTGGTGCATTTGCAGTCCAGAAGACTTCCCATTGTTCACCAAGTTTTTTCCATCCCCAGTCAGCAGGACTCTCTGCTTCTGGCTGACAGTTTATTGCTTGACCCCATATGCAACCTGCTTGATATGCAGCACGTTTACTGTGTTGAAGCAGAGATGCTCTTGTAGGAGGAATGGCTTCATATGGCCTCTGCTTTCGGGCAAACATATCAAGTCTGGCCTAATCGACACTTACAGCTGTGCTTGATCTATCATACATCAAAACGACAAACCTTTCAAGGATCTCCAAGTCGCCATCTGTGAAAACAGTAGGTTATTGACTTAATTTCTTGAACGTGAAAGAGGCCTCTGGGAAAATGTCCCAGGTTTGCCAGGCAGTCTTTTTGCCTTTGTTGCGAAAGGCTGAAACAGTATCACAACCTGTGAAGGCATGAAAGAATAGAATGCCTTCGGTCTTATCCGGCCCAATGGCAAGGTACAGGTCATGAATACCGATCCACCGCAGGCTCACACCATGCCCGAATGCAACCCACAACTGCTGGAGACCAAGATCATGGAGGAATGGGAATATGTTCAATGCGACAACAAGAATATCAGTGTCACTGGCTTTGATCAGTATTGATTTGCTACGTGCCACTGGTGTCGTACTGTCGTGGACTGAAGGCGATTTGGGAGATTTGTCGCACGGTCCGCCTGGAGGACGAGCGCGGGAGACGCGTGACGGCGTTGATGACCACGTCGGGGCGGCGGTGCCGGCACTCAGGCGGTCGCAAGGCCGGAGCTGCGCTTGGCTGCGAGGGCCGATATCACTGCTCGCAGTTTTAATTTAAAATTTGTTCGAATTTAGGTGAAATGGCAGCCATCTTAAAAAATGGTGGCGGCCATCTTGAAAAATGATCTTTGCTTTTGAGGGAGAAGGACCATTCTCCATTTTAACATTCATTCAAGAATACCATATCAGTATTCATTCAAATTGTAATGCCTACAGTACAGATTGACATAATGAGTATGATAGAAACAGCGGCCATCTTGAAAAATGGCCGCCATATTGAATTTTTGCGTGGCCAGCGCTTTTTTTCCAAAAAGTGACCCTTAGAGAGTATATGTGCCAAATTTCATGCTTTTATACCAAAGTGAACGATTCTCCTGAAAAAAGCCTTTAATCTGCTCTACTACCAGAGGTTCCACAGTCGTCCCCAGAACAGAACCAGCCTTCCTTATCAGGTTGTTGAGTCTTTTTAGGTCCCTGGTTCTGATGCTGCTGCCCCAACAGATGACGTTAGAGGAAATTACGCTCTCAACAACAGACTTGTAGAAGATCTGCAACATCTTGTTGCAAACCTTGAAGGACCTTAGCTTCCTCAAGAAGTACAGTCTGCTCTGTCCTTTCTTGTAGATGGCTTCACTGTTGTGTCTCCAGTCCAGTCTGTTGTCCAGATGAACACCAAGGTATTTATATTCCTCAACCACCTCCACTTCTTCTCCCATGATGGAAACAGGGTTTGATCTGACCCTGTTTCTCCTGAAATCTACAATCATCTCCTTTGTTTTGTTAACATTCAAGATGAGATGATTGTTCCCACACCATGCCACAAAGCGGTCCACCAGCTCTCTGTACTCAGCTTCTTGTCCATATCTGATACACCCGAAACTGCAGAGTCATCTGAATATTTCTGTAGATGACAGGAGTCTGACTTGTACTGGAAGTCTGAAGTGTACAGAGTGAAAAGGAATGGTGAGAGTACAGTCCCCTGTGGTGCTCCTGTGCTGCTGATCACCTGGTTAGACACACAATTCTTCAGTCTGACAAACTGTGGTCTGTTTGTCAGGTAGTCATTAATCGCACATGAGTCGGGACCTTGATAGGGACTGATGTGAAGCAACCGTCTGCGACAGCGACGTGTTACTTTAGCGCCACATTCAACAACAAAACAGAACAGAACAAAACCCGGTAAAAGTAAGGAGAAAAGAAAAAACACCACCAAGAAGCTAACATGGAGAGTGGAGAGGCCACCGTGTTCATGGTCTGCATGATGGTGATATTAATCATGGACGATCACATGGGGCGTCTAACATGGAGGCTGGAAGAGCTCACAGAGAGAGTCAGGAGACGAAGGATGGAGCGCAGGCCATACTTCTTGGTTTCATGAAGGAAGGAGAGCAGAGCGCCGCAGACAAAGGAGACCACGTGGAGGTTTAACTTATTAAACACGCGCAGGTTGTGTCCGTGTCGTATGAGGAAACATTTCAGCCGTGACAACATGACAAGGGGCGGAGCTACCAACCACCAAGAGGCGGAGCTACCGACCACCAAACACCTCCGTCAGATGTGTTCCTATAGAACCCAGAACAGACCCAGCTGAGGAGAAGGAGCTGAAATGGTTATAGGAACTGAGGGTCGTGGTCCCGAGTTCCTGTATGTCCGAATGCGGGAAAAAACGTCCCCGTTCCTTAAAAGGTTATAGCAGGGGTATCAAACGTACGGCCCGCGGGCTGGAACCGGCCCGCCAGGGGGTTCGATCTGGATTATTAAAAAAATAAGAATAAACTTAATTTTTTCAAATCTGCAGTTCCTATATTGTCCGCTAGGGGCGCTGTGTTTTAGTCAGTTCAATCGCTTTACCCGCTTTTTCTGTTGGCCCTGACACCCTCATCACTGAAATGTCTTTGTCAAAAAAGAGAAAAGTGGATACAGAGTGTCGGATTTTTCAAGAAAAATGGACTCCTTCTTATATGTTCACAGAAGTGAATGGGAAACCCGTGTGCCTGGTGTGCAAGCAGCAAGTTTCCGTGCTTAAGGAATATAATATTCGGCGCCACTATGAAACTCAGCATAGTGAAAAATATAACAACTTGCACGGAGAACTGAGAAAACAGAAGGTCAATGAAATGTTGGTGGGTCTGAGGAAACAGCAATCTTTTTTCACCCGGAGCCGAGAGGTCAGTGATGCTGCGGTGAAAGGCAGCTACTTAATTGCTAGCCAAATAGCATTAGCATCAAAGCCATACTGTGAGGGGGAGTTCGTCAAAAACTGCATGCTGAAGGCTGCCGAAATTGTGTGTCCTGAGAAGCGACAAGCTTTTGCCAATATTAGCTTGATGAGAAATACCGTGGCAGACAGGATTTCGGAACTATCGGCAGATTTGGACAGCCAACTGAAACGCAAAGTGGAGTGATCTCTGGCATTTTCTGTTGCAATTGATGAGAGTACCGATATTACGGACGTCGCTCAACTGGCCATATTCATTCGTGGAGTTGACGAGACTTTGACTGTCACAGAGGAGTTTCTCGAGTTGGTGCCTATGACCGACACCACAACAGCTGAGAACATATTCTGCGCCGTCGTTGGAGCGCTGGACAGAGTTGGGGCGGACTGGTCCCGCGCCGTAAGCCTGGCTACTGATGGTGCGCCGTCAATGATGGGGAAAAAGGCAGGTGTTGTGACCAAGTTCAGAGAGAAAGTACAAGCCGCAAATGGAGGGGATGATTTTTGGACATTTCATTGCATTTTGCATCAGGAGGCATTATGCTGCAAGTCCTTAAAAATGGATCACGTCATGGAAGTGGTTGTCCGAACTGTTAATTTCATCCGAGCCAGAGGTCTCAATCATCGTCAGTTTGACAGCCTTCTCAGTGACTGTACATTACCCATGGTCTGCCATACCACACTGAGGTAAGATGGTTAAGCAGAGGTGCTGTGCTGAAGCGCTTCTTTGATCTACGTGGGGAAATCCGAGAATTCATGTCGTAAAGTGGGTGTTACTGACGTCCTCGTCGTGCTACTACCACTGACAGCCCACAGACCTGCTGCCTATTTATTCATTCGGCTAAAATTCAAAATTACAGTAACCCGGATTTTTTGAAGTAAGCGACGCACCTCCACGTTATCAGTGCTAGTGTACAGTAATTAATAAATTATAAACAGCATAGTTTGTGCCTGTATAACGTTGCCCATAGGAAACCGTTTCATGGCCGAATATCTCAAGAGAGCAGCCAGACGCCTCTCGAATATCTTCGGAACAGCTCCAAATTACCAACAACAAGCAGGGGTGAGTAGAACATCATGTTATAATGTGAAATCAAGGGCCCAATGTAAAAAAAACAGTCTTGTCCTTTAATAAAACGAAGCTGCGCTCAAAGCTCACACATAAGCACTTGAATGAGATTCTGAAACTGGCTGCTACTCAAGACATGATGCCTGACATTGATGCACTTGTGCAGGCTAAAAGATGCCAAGTTCAAGGGCAAATACTGAGCAAGACTAAGTCCTATGGAATGATGCTTTCAACGTTGCACTATAATAAATAATAATAATTGAAAATAATAAATAATTGAAAATAGTTTCAGTGAATATTTGCTGTAGTAATTGCTGTGAAAGTCAGTGCTAGTCAGTAACAGATTTACAACAGAAGAGTTTTATTGAGTAAAATATTATTTCTTATGCATGCCACATATGTTATCTATGTGAGGTTTTTTTATATGTATACATTTTATGCATTAACAAGGAAGGGGACAAATTTACTTTATTAAATGTCTGTTTAAAACAGCTGCCACTTAAGATTTCAAGTGTGTGGAATCAATTCATGTGTTCAGAATTGCTTACCAGATGTGGAAAATGTATTTTAAATTAATTAATTTCTAATGTTTGATGTATTTTAACAGGCAGGACAGTGTTTTTAAGTTCCACAAAACTATGACTAAATGTTTTGCCACATTGTGAAATCACTGTGATCAGTTTTTCTGCATAATGCACTTAAATAAATGTTAAACTGGGTAAAAGTGTTGTTGAAATTGCACATACTTTTCTTAAAAACTCTGAGGTTGTTCATAATTTATTTAGTAAAATGACAATTCATTTAATGTAAAGATTTTTATTATTTACTTCTTTTTTGCACTAATACAAAGAAAAAGGGCTTATTGGTAGTTCTATGTAATTTTGGAATGAGTTTACTGATCTGGCCCCTTGAGATCAGATTAAGCTGTATACGGCCCCTAGACCAAAATGAGTTTGACACCCCTGGGTTATAGGAACTGCAAAAGGTTCCTACAGTGGGAATGCGGCTAATGACTACAGGAGGTGGGTGCTGCCAAGTCACACCCTCTCAATCCTCAGAGAATCAGATAGAAAAAAGACAGTTAAAGCTCTTGCAAATTAAGATTCAAATCAATTGTAAATTTTTCCAAAGAACAAAATACACCATTTGGCTGAAATGTGAAACTGGTCTCTGCAAACTGCATGTTTTCACTGTCTGCCGCACCTTGAAAACAAATCTAGAAGAAATTCGTCAAGTCCTATTTTTAGCAGTGCAGAATTTATCCCAAGTGGTACTGTAACATTGTGGTCCTTTTACTTTTTATCTTCCGCCATGTTTAGATGAGACAAAATCTGAGATAAAATCTGTCTATTGTTTGATACTCATAATATTCCATCAGCATCAACTTTTATTTGAAGTCTTGCAGATTAGCGCAGAACTTTGAAAAAGATTAAAAAACAAAAACAAAAAGGTGAAAATCTGTATTATTACAGAGCCAGCAGTATCAGTCTAAACTCTACGCAAGAGATAAAAACAATATTTCAAACAGTAATTGTTTGTAGACATAAATATTGTTTGTTGATCCTCTACCTTTGGTTATGTTTGTGCATTTCTTATCATAAGCAAACACAACAGTTTGGACGCTTTAACCACCTCTTGTGTGCTGCTTTATTTCTTACTTCTTTTTGCATTTTAATAGAACCTTGTATCCAAGTTTTTTTATGGTATATTGGACAGTGTAACCTGAATTAGGTTTATTGCCACAGGGACTGAATACAGCATGTAGTCTCTAACCACTGAGGCAACATCATCCTCAAACAAACTTGTTACCTTTTGTAGAAGGAACCTTTCCCCCCCTCTGGCTTGAAATCCTATTATGTTTTAAGATGGAAGTGAGAGGGGGGTGCTGAATGTGTAGTAAATTAAAGGTGGAACAGCTGTGTGCTTCCCTCTTCATTAAGACTTGGAGACAGAGGGAGAAAGATCAGGAGAGAACGCCTGACAAAGGAGGGACTTAGTGGGGGATGAAGAATGTTATAGCAATGAGAGATTAACATTTTGCTACAGGGACTGAGCTTTTCTCTACAGTCTACACAAGAAGTGTATATGCTTTGGTATTCATAAGTTTCATTTAGGAAATCCTCCTTATTAAATAAATAATAACACTTGATGGTTTAAAAAATTGGCTCCAGGTGAAGTTCAGTATAAGGAAGGAAAACATTTGGAAGCTTTTGGAAAACATTAAAAACCAGAATCCATGTTTTAAAACAATGACAAAAAAGTCAACTCCAGTCCAGCTTTTAACTGATAAAAGTTTGATTTAAATAATAATTTAAAAAAGGTCTGCAAGAATTCAACCTAATTCACCCTGTGAGCACCTGGTAGCAAAGCCTTGGTTCCTGGGGCTTGGTTGGGCTCAGCCTGAAGAATAGTCAGAAAGCTACCTCCATGTGGGCGCACCAGTTGGGGGAGGTAAATTCGAGGTCAGATGCAGTGTGAGCTGGGTGGCAGGCGAAGGCGGGAACCTCTGCCTGATGGTATGTGAGGTGGAGCAGTACCAACTGAAAAAGAAAGTAATATTGGGCCTCATGCAAGAACCGTCTGTACGCACAGATTTGTTCTTAAGTCGTGCGTACGAGTGATTTAAGAGAATTTGCGCATTCACCAATCTTTTCGTATTTTACGTTTTCTTTCAGGTACGAACAGAATTTACGAGTGATCCAGACCTGTCGTAGGAGTTTCCTAAAATAGTCCGCTGTTATTCAAATCAAGTTGGCTTGACTAATGGATTGTATATTTAATTACTTTGAAGCAAACATAAATAAATATATACATTATACCCCATAATGATGCTGACATTATTCTGTTTGACTTAAATTGTGCACTAATTGAAGGTTCATTTGAATCTATATAACAAGGTCAATGGGAAGCGTAACCAGCGGCTGTCTTGCTAGTTTTGGATGTGCGTCAGGCTCTTGAAGAGAACGTCTGGAGACAGACGAATGGCTGACATCGCGATTAAGATTCCCAAGGACTGTGCTGCAGCAAATATGCAGCTTGTTGGAGCCACAACTCCAGAGAAAAACACGTCGATCAAACCCAATTCCACCACACGTCCAGGTCCTCACCACCCTTTTGGCCACTGGAACCTTTCAGAGGGAGATTGGAGACAGATCGGGGGTGTCCCAGTCCTCTGTGAGTCGTGCGCTCCCCTTGGTCAGCAAAGCTCTCATCAGTTTATCACCCATGGTACATCAAATTCCCATACACCGCTGTCCAACAAGTACAAATTAAGAGGGACTTTCATCCCGTGGCTGGACTGCCAATCATAATTGGAGCAATAGACTGCACACATATACGCATCAAAGCACCCGTGCTGTTGTGGAGCGCACTGAGCTGAAGGCCAGGTGGGTGTGTCTCCATACAGCGGGGGGCAAACTGCTCTATAGCCTAGAGAAGGCATGCCAGATTTGCACAATATTGCCATGAACGAGGGTCTCCACCTGAACCAGCCCAGGCAGACCAGAAGGTGTGGTGCCAGAAGACCCCCCTCATGGACCACCCCATCAAAGAGCCATCATGATGAGGCAACAGCTGATTGCACGGCTTTAGGCCGATTTCAGACTAGAGTGTGGCGTGGCGGCAGCGAGACGACGGCAGTCTTAACGCCGGTTATCAGGCGGTGTGTTCTACTTGGCTTTTCACACCGGACAGTCCGCGGCCGCGGTAGTTCCGCTCCAGCCCTGTCTGCATTCCCCATTCATTTCAACGGGACGCCGCCGGCCGCTGCCGTCCAAATTCCGCTCGAGTTCTATTTTCCAAAAGCAGCGCGGGACGGAGGCGTCTCCCGCGTCGGTGTGCAAGGACAGATCTGTTTCCATGTATTTTCGCCTCCGCCGGTGAAAATCGCTTCCGTTCCGCCACGCTTTGCCGCCCTGGTCTGAAATGGCCCTTAGTTGCAGTCATCGAGCGCCTGCCCATGGCGAGACGTTTTTTTAAGCCATTTTCATATCGAACCATTTATTTTTTTATTTCGGTGACATTACGAACTACAGGGGACAATAAACAGCACTCGTAATAACTTCCCATTTCTTGGCTTTAGCAGGTCCCGTAATTCCACTGCTGACACTGCTAAAAATGACAGATTTTCCTTTCTGGATCTCTGAAAGCAGAACTTCAGTCTCAGAGCCCCTAAAGTTGTTCTTTTTGCGCCTTGATGCCATTCTCATGACTCAACACTCAACACTTCCTGGCACAGGAGACAGGAAGCACAGCCTTATATGGTATAATTTAGGGCGTGGAGTATGCAAATCTACTATCCTCGTGCACGTGAACTTAGATATGCACAGGTGTGATTCATCATTTACGCAGGTCGTTTACACACTTTTTCCGAAGTTAAGAGCGTTTGTTGAATCTGACGTGGCGTGTTCGTACGAGACCTTCGTACGAAAAAAGTAAGAAAAATTTAGAATAAAAATACGAAAATGTTCTTGCATGAGGCCCATTGTGCTTTGTGAATGCTCAGAATGGGGGGATTGAATGAAAGAGAAATTTTGATTCAATCTGTTGGTTTCCCAAGGGGATGTTCAAGGAGCAGCAGAACATCCAGAGTTCAGAACAAAGATAGCACAGTTCAAAACAAAGACACCATGCCATGTGTGCAGGGTCCCTGCTATAGTAGTCCTACTACTGACAGCTGTTTTGAGAACAAGCTGGGACCCAGTAGGATTCCTGTATTAGTTAGTAAAAGAAGGAATCGAAAACAGTCAACTTGCTGGGTGAATCTATCTAATGTAATTATTTTATGTAAAGCACTTTGAATTGTTTTGTACCAGTGTTAATTTCGTCAGCTTTTTTTAAATTTAGTCTTAGTCTTAGTCACAATGTCGAAAATTAATTTTAGTCTTAGTCAAATTTTAGTCATTTTAGTCAACACTGTACATAATAGAACTTCTCCACACACTGCTTCTCTTTTTAACATATATCTCACTGTACAGAATAAAACTTCTCCACACATTGCTTCTCTTTTTCTCTTATTTTATTTATATAACACTGTGCAGAATAGAACTTCTCATCTTGGCCACCACCGGCATCGGCGGCATGATCAATCATTATCATGCAGGTTGTTTTGTTGTCCTTCGCGTTGTAAACGAAATGGCTCCATACATCCAGGCATTGTTTTCGCCCAGCTCCAACAAACCGTATACCGGTATCCGAGCCCGACGCCATGACTGGACTGCAAAGTTGAACTAGCTACGGTTAAGTTATAGCTTGCTATCGGCTACGTTACTTGACTGATTGAGCCGCGCGAGGCACTGTGGGACAGGCACTGCGGGACAGGCACTGCGGGACAGGCACTGCGGGACAGGCACTGCGGGACAGGCACTGTGGGACAGGTGCCGTGCAGGGACAAACAGGGCAACAGCGCGTAATCTTCTGAAGTTCAAGAAACATTTATATTAACAATTACAAATTACAAATTAATTATAAACAATTACATTTTTTAATGTCCATTCGTCCATGGCTTGTAAATTTCGTCTTGTTTTAGTCTCGTTAACGAAAATCATTTTTTATTCTCGTCATATTTTTATTTTCTGGAAGCAATTTTGTGCGTCATCGTCTCGTCATCGTCACGGGAAAAAGGGGCGTTAACGAAATATTTTCGTCATCGTCCTGGTTGACGAAATTAACACTGTTTTGTACATGAAATGTGCAATACAAATAAACTTGATTTGATTTGATAATCTGTTAACGGTACCACGTACAACAAGTAAAGTACAGAAGCATGTTTCAGAGTGGTAAGTAGCCTTTGAAGAAATGTGTTTGTCCAATAAAGAGAGCACCAAACTAGATATGGAATACAAGAAACTGAAAATAAAAAAGATCAAGCTAGAGATTATGAAACTGGAGAGGGATGTTAGTATAAATTCAGATAAAGGAGAATTTCGTGTTGTGAACTGTATTTAATTCAGTTTTCTCTCCACAGCTTGAAAAACATGTAATAATAATTAAACAATTCAACACAACTTGAACTCAAACTTGTCATTATTGTACGGTTCATGCAACGTGTTAGAAATGTGTTTTTTACATTTATATTCACAGTAGGGTGCCATGACCTAAACGTGTGGAAAGTTATAAATCATCTCTCTCCATTTAGCCTTCTTACACTTGCTCTGACTTAAACTGCTACTGTGTCAATGCTAAATTATGAAAAGGAGTTCTAACTCAAAGGTTACAACAATAAGGATCAAAGGAAATATGTGTCCCTGTACAGGTCCCTCACTGTGTCAGGAGAAACTGAGTCCTTTCAGGCACTGAGGAGGTACGGCCAGCATGCATAGCCTCTGTCCCCAAGCAGGACACCATTGAACTTTCCTGCAGAATAAGAGAAATGTTGGATGGATATACATGTGTTAAGACTTTAGGCAATTTGATGCAATATGTGCCTTATATGGCTATCTATAATAAAGTATGACGAGCACTTTATTCTGCCTATGCTACACCTTACTTCAAAAGTACACTCCTTCGGGTCAGTAAAATTCTTGCGCCTTGTGCAAACCTCTGTGCCAGTGAGGATGCTTGGAACATCCTAGAATCATGAACTGATCCCGGCCATTTAGCCTCAATGTTGGAAATGAAATGAGCTCCATCACAGATCATCTGTATGCACGGAGGTTTGGAGTCAATGATGAGGTTTCACAGGGCATTAATGTAACATTGCTCAGCATTACTCAAAGGGGTTGATGTGGTGTTTTTCAAAATGAGAAATCCAGTTCAGAGTCTATGGACAATTATCCCCAAGTGTACCTGTACATTTAGGATATGGAAAAATGTTCGGTTTACATAGTCAGCCTCCACGGGTCCAGCAGGGGCCTGGATGCGTGCATGGGTACAGTGTAGTGCACCGATAACATTAGGGAAGCCTGAGGGAGATGATGAACTTAATGCAAATACTTCAGCCAGTAGGTTGTTTTACATTATCGGCTACTGTAAATGTGGAGCAGCAGCCTGAAAGGACAGAGGTCAAAATTCTGTACACATGCCATCCACAATCTTGCCCCCCCGACATTCGCAATACTGACACTCTCCCTCTGTTCAAGTCTTAACTCAAAACCCATCCGTTCAAGTGTGCTTACCTCCAGTAATTGCTCCGTTCTGTGTATTTTTAATATGATATGTTTTAATTCCTGCGTTTTATCTAATATCTTGTTTGTACAGTGTTCTTGACTGTTTTGAAAGGAGCTTTCAATAATTTGTATTATTAACATTATTACCTGTCCCCCATTTTTCTGAGTCTGGTCCTACGTGGGTGTAGATCGGATGTTTGTTAGGTATTGATTAGTTTTAATGAATACCATGTCCAAAGGTTTCCTCTCCCAAAAAGACCAGGAGAAACTCACCCATCCATTCATCTCCAGTAGACTCCATTACTGTAACGCTCTTTTAACTGGACTTCCCAAAAAGAGCATTAAACATCTGCAGCTCATCCAGAACACTGCTGCTGGAGTTTTAACCCGGACTAAGAGATCTGAACACATCACAGCAGTTTTAAAATCTTTACTCTGGCTTCCAGTCAGTCACAGAATAGATTTTAAAAGCCTGCTGATGGTTTACAAATCCCAGGAAGTGATGCAATACGTCTTACCGCAAAGCAAAGCGTCACTTGTTCCACTTGTTTGCAGCATAACAGCTAAATGCTGCTTCTCCATGTTTAGTCTGGACTCTGGACTGGACCAGCTGACCTGAGTCCTTGGATCTAAGAGCTCTGCTGGGTTTATATTCTCTGAACATATCACAGATGTATTTTGGGCCTAAACCGTTCTGGGATTTGTAAACCATCAGCAGGCTTTTAAAATCTATTCTGTCCCAGAACGGTTTAGGCCCAAAACACATCTGTGATATGTTCAGAGAATATAAACCCAGCAGAGCTCTTAGATCCAAGGACTCAATGGGTGCATGATCCATCACTAAAGAAATGAACCACATTGACTGATGGATAGTGTGTTTTCACATGATCTAACACAGGGGACATGTGCGCCCATATGGCAGGTGGACTTTTCTCTTTAGATGCTGATATAGTGGTGAAGCACAAATGTTTCTCCTCTCCACCCACATGAAGGATTCCTGTATGCAGGGTTGCCTGCTGCTGAGAGGATGCAAAGTGAACAGCTTGTATCTCTGCAGACAATTTGCAAGCATAATTTTCGGAGAAATCGATGTGAATCAAACACTCCTCAGATGTCATACTTTTCTTGTGCTCACGGTAGTGGTTGTATTGCGTTTTTATATTGAACTGATGCCTTGTGAAGACTCTCAGCTGACTTTGGAACATGTCGATCATCTCTCCAAGAGAACTCTCAATCTCTTTTTTCACAGTCATTCGGACTGGTTGTGATTCTTTCTGACCTTCTTTCTCATTTTCTTTGTTTTTCTTCCTCCTTTCTCCCAGTTCAGTCTTCCACTGAACAAATTTTACTGAAGACTCAGCATCATAGCCTTGCTTGATGGGATAGGCGTTGTTTCTGCAGTTTGCACATTCACCGTACATGCATTCTTTGCCAAGTGGATCACAGCATACAGAGTTGGCAATGACTTCCAAGTCAGTCGTTTCCAGCAGTTTGAGTGTGTAAAGCTTTTCCACAAGAAAGGATAGGTTTTCAAGGAGGAGGAGTTCAAGTATCTCGGGGTCTTGTTCACGAGTGAGGGACGAATGGAGCAGAAGATTGACAGGCGGATTGGTGCGGCGTCTGCAGTGATGCGGGCTCTGCACCGGCCCGTCGTGGTGAAGAAGGAGCTGAGCCAGAAGGCGAAGCTCTCGATTTACCGGTCAATCTATGTTCCTATCCTCACCTATGGTCATGAGCTGTGGGTAGTGACCGAAAGAACGAGATCGCGAAAACAAGCGGCCGAAATGAGTTTCCTCCGCAGGGTGTCTGGGCTCTCCCTTGGAGATAGGGTGAGAAGCTCGGTCATCCGGGAGGGGCTCGGAGTAGAACCGCTGCTCCTCCGCATCGAGAGGAGTCAGATGAGGTGGCTCGGGCATCTGGTTAGGATGCCTCCTGGACGCCTCCCCGGTGAGGTGTTCCGGGCCCGTCCCACTGGGAGGAGGCCCCGGGGAAGACCCAGGACACGTTGGAGAGACTGTTTCTCGGCTGGCCTGGAAACGCCTCGGGGTCCCCCCAGAAGAGCTGGAGGAAGTGGCCGGGGACAGGTGCACAACCCAAAAAGGACGCATGCAGCAGAAAAGCATGTACGACAGCTGACTTGATTGGCATTCAAGAAGAAATTTGCGATGAAGATTTTTTAAGGTATCATTTAGAAACCTTTTTTGCATTTTCACTTTCTTTCTTGTTATTGTTTGCTTCTTTCCTGCAGTTAGGCGGCTGTTATCATCTCTCAAGAAAAACTTCACCTTTGCTACTTCTGTGAAATGACAATCCATGTTTGCTGATGTGACCACACCGCTTTCTTGAGAAACCAAACACGACCTGTGTAATTTTCTGTAGCTTGTAGCGTTTGATTATCTTCCCTGACACAATTTGTGCTATGATCTGACGCTCTCTCTCCTTTTTGGTACTTTGGTAGTTTTGTCGGATAGTGCTGGTCAATGCATTATGAAACAGTAGAGTTCTTCGAATCCCTACAGCGACTCTCCGATTTCCTATCTGTTTCCGAGTTTTGGCACGAGGGGATTCAGTTGCCTGTCATAATCTCTGGATGCGCTTCTTGTATTTTTGGACAGCAGTCGTTTTCTGTTCCAGTAAAATCTTCAATCTTTTGATTTCTCTGTATAATTTGGAGTTCTCTCGTCTTATTCTTTTCCGTCCTGACGTCCTTTGTCTGTAATGATAACAAATACAATACATTATTTACCAAGTGAATTTAACTGCAAGTATATTTTATTATATTACATACTGCATCATATTGACAGTTCTAATAATGAAAGAACTACACTTCTCTAAATCTATAGCAGCCTACTGTACTGTAATATTACACTCATCGACTTGCTGTCACCTAACCATCCTAACCTGGATGTCCCTGGTTGAGGGTCTGGTTCAGGACTCTGCGGTGGTGTTTCTAATGGTCTCTGGTGTTGTTTCAAATTTCTTCCTTTTCTGCATCTTTGCTGAGCCTGTCTCCAATACTTTCTCTTCTGCCTCTTCTCCCTTTCAGTCAGAGTAGTCACTGTGCTGGTTGACCCTTCATCCCTCCTCTTCTTCCATCTCTCCCTGTCGTTTTTCAAATTTGCTGCCTTTCTAACAGGGTCAGCGTCTCTCCGTGCCCTGCACTGTCGTGGTCTTTCTGCTGCTGACACCATCTTGACTTACAACATTTTCATGACCTGGAAAGCGACATCACAAATCTTACCTTTACAGAAAAAATACCCAGAACTCTTGTATAAACTAAAGCAAAATGGTTACAAGTGACTGAAAACATGTGACTGTTATTCATTGTCAAACTCTGTTATCATTAAAATCTTGGCACATGCAACAGAGTTGACATTTAACACCATTTTATATCTAACTCCATGTGCCATCTTGAAACCAGAAAACTCATGCCATGACTAAAACCACAATTTTATGAATTTCCATCATATATATATATATATTTTTAAATGAAGAACAGATTCACTACAACATCATAGCAACAGATTTGACGCATAATTAATATACTCTTGGTGTATTCTCAACATTTAGCACAAATTATTGAGAGAGAAAGTTTAACATACCTTAGTTCCCTCCAAGGAAGTGAAGAAAAGGAAGTGACATCACTTGGTGCAGGTCACATGGTTTTATTTGAATGCTGTAGGTTTTTTTTATGCAGTTTTATGACAGACATAACAGAGTTGACAGAGCTTGGGGACAGGTAAATTATTTATTTTTAAAATATCAAGATCAGCTCTATTAGAGGAAAATAACATTCTGTGCAAGTGTTTATATAAATATGTATAGATTTAGCATAAAAAAAAATCAGGAAATTTTACTGAATTATTTAATGTTTATTGAAGTTGAACATGTGAATCTCTACCCGGGGACATGCATAATTGATGGTGTGGGAATCATTTAATGAATGTTTAACATATAAATTGTGCATAAAATGTACAACAAACATTGTTATTGGTGAACATACAGTTTATTTAGTGATAATATTGAAAGTAGATTCTGAAAAGATTTTTTTTTGAGAAAATAATGAAAGTTCTTTTGCTGGGACACCAAATGTACCCGCAATTCTGAAATGACCTGTGTATCGTCCACCTGGCCATTATTCTCAGAGTTTTTATCCCAGTTAATGCTGAGTACAGATAAAGTCATTGTAGTGGGTGACTTTAATATTCATGTAGATGTTGAAAATGACAGCCTGAATATGAACTTTAATTCTATATTGGACTCTATTGGATTTTCTCAGTGTTCACAGACCGACTCACTGCCTTAATCACACCCTTGATCTTGTGCTGACTAATGGCATTGAGAGTGAACAGTTAACAGTGTTCCCTCATAACCCTGTCTTATCTGACCATTTTCTGATAACCTTTGAGTTTACATTACTTGACTATACAGTTTCGAAGAAGAAATTTACATATAGAAGGTGTTTATCAGAGGATGCTGTAACCAGATTTAAAGAATTAATTCCATCATCCTTTTCTTCACTGCCATGTGCAGATATGACAGAGGACGACTACCTAAACTTTACTCCAGCAACACTTGACTCTCTTGTTGACAGCACTATAGTTTCAATGCGTACAGCACTGGACAATGTTGCGGCAAGAAAGCTGGAGAGACAGTGGTGTTCCTCTAATTTAGAAGAGTCTCAGTTAGTCTGGAAAGATAGTTTAACAATGTATAAGAAAGCCCTTCGTAAAGCTAGAACTGCTTATTATTCATCATTGATAGAAGAGAATAAGAATAATCCCAGGTTTCTTTTCAGCACTGTAGCCAGGCTGACAAAGAGTCCGAGCTCTGTTGAGCCAGTTATTCCTTTAACTCTCAGCAGTGATGATTTCATGAGCTTCTTTATTAATAAAATTGTTTCTATCAGAGAGAAGATTGATGGAGTCCTTCCCACTATTATCAGTGATGTATCATCAAGTACAGCAGCTTTGGAAGTATCTTTAGAACCTGATTTGTATTTAGACGGCCTCTGTCCAGTTGATCTCTCTGAGCTAACAACAGCAATAGTCTCTTCTAAACCATCAACTTGTGTTTTAGCCCCAATCCCAACCAGACTGTTCAAGGAGGTTTTCCCATTAATTGACACTTCCATATTGGATTTGATCAATCTGTCTTTGTTGACAGGATATGTACCTCAGACTTTTAAGGTTGCTGTAATTAAACCTTTACTTAAAAAACCTACTCTTGATTCAGAAGTGTTGGCTCATTATAGACCTATATCCAATCTCCCTTTTATGTCTAAAGTTCTTGAAAAAATAGTTGCAGCTCAGCTTTGTGATCATTTACACAGAAATAATCTGTTTGAAGAGTTTCATTCAGGATTCAGAGTGCATCATAGCACAGAAACTGCACTACTGAAAGTTACCAATGATCTCCTCTTAGCCTCTGATAGCGGACTTGTGTCTGTGCTTGTCCTGTTGGATCTCAGTGCTGCATTTGATACGGTCGATCACAGTATCTTATTACAGAGACTTGAACATGTTATTGGGATTAAAGGAACTGCATTAGGCTGGTTTAAATCATATTTATCTGATAGATTTCAGTTTGTTCTTGTAAATGAAGAATCTTCCTCACACACCAGAGTAAGCCATGGAGTTCCTCAGGGTTCTGTGCTTGGACCGATTCTTTTCACTTTATACATGCTTCCATTAGGTAACATTATTAGACAGCATGGCATAAATTTCCATTACTATACTGATGATACTCAGCTGTACTTATCTATAAAACCAGATGAACCCAATAGGTTGGTCAGACTACAAGCATGTCTTAAAGACATAAAGACCTGGATGACTCAGAACTGTCTGCTTCTAAATTCAGACAAAACTGAAGTCGTTATCTTTGGACCTGAGCGCTTCAGGGAGAAATTGTCTAGCTATATAGTTACTCTAGATGGTATTTCCTTGGCTTGTAGTTCTACAGTGAGGAACCTTTTGTTATTTTTGACCAGAATTTATCATTTGACTCGCATATAAAACAGGTTTCAAGGACTGCCTTCTTTCATCTTCGTAATATTGTTAAAATCAGGAACATCTTGTCTCAGATTCAGAAAAACTTGTCGATGCATTTGTTACTTAAAGATTGGACTGCTGTAATTCTTTATTACTGGGCTGTCCCACATATTCTCTGAAAAGCCTTCAGTTGATCCAAAATGCTGCAGCCAGAGTTCTGATGAGAACTAACAGGAGAGATCATATTTCTCCAGTTTCAGCTTCTCTTCATTGGCTCCCTGTTAAATTCAGAATAGAATTTAAGATTCTTCTCCTCACATATAAAGCTCTTAATGACCGAGCTCCATCATATCTTAAAGATCTCATTGTAAGATATTTTCCTAACAGAGCACTTCGTTCCCAAACTGCAGGTTTACTTGAGGTTCCCAGAGTTTCTAAAAGTAGAATGGGAGGCAGAGCCTTCAGTTATCAGGCCCCTCTCTTGTGGAATAAGCTGCCAGTAAATGTCCGGGAAGCAGACACCCTTTCCACTTTTAAGACCAGGTTTAAAACTTTCCTTTTTTATAAAGCTTATAGTTAGGGATGGCTCAGGTGATCCTGAAACATCCCATAGTTAAGCTGCTATAGGCCCGGCCTGCTGGGGGCCTCATCTGTCACACCTTTCCTCACTTTACTCTCTTTATGTATATGTGACATTATTGTGGTCATTAACTCGTGTTTCCCTGTTCCAACAGATATCCTTTGAATGGTGTTACAGTGCCGCCCCCCTTTCTGTCTTCTCAAACCCCAGCTGGTGGAGGCGGATGGCCACCCTTCCTGAGTCTGGTTCTGCCAGAGGTTTCTTCCTGTTAAAAGGGAGTCGTTTCTCTCCACAGTCGCCTCAGGCCCGCTCAGGCCGGGAGATTGGACCGAAAAAGAAAAAGTTTTCAGTGCAATCTGTTGGTTTCCTTAGCTAGGAAATTGTTTTTGAATTGGCTCTATATGAACGAATTGGATTATTTTATGAATAATTATGATTACAATGAATTGAATTCCAATTGGCTTGAATTGGACTTACTATCTAAGTGCCTTGAGATGACATTTGTTGTATTTGGCGCTACATAAATAAAAATGAATTGAATTGAACAAACTGCCAGTGGAGATTAAACTTTCACCAAATGGAGACATTTTTAAATCCAGGTTAAAAACATTTATTTTCTCAAATGTCTATACATGAAATCTGCACGCTATCTTTGAACTTATCTAGACTGTTGCTTGTTTTTAAATTCATTTAAATCATTTTATATTCCATCCATCCATCCAGTTTCTATACACGCTGAATCTGTCGGTCGGGTTGCGGGGGGCTGGAGCCTATCTCTTCTCTTTATATTATTTTATGTATTTTTAATGCTTCTTACACTCACTGCTGTAATGCTTTTATTTTATGTAAAGCACTTTGAATTGTTTTGTACATGAAATGGAGCAACCTGCGATAGTTCTGGCAGACCATGTAGTCAACGTGCCCTTTGCCTATTGGCTGACGCCGACCCAACCCTTATTACTGTCCACAAACCAACTGCGCAATGGTTAATCAGCTGCTGCTCGCAATTGGATGCTGGCATTTGGGGCGCTTCATTTAAACTACCAATTGGTTTGCTGTCACTGCTCTTTTCGCTTCTGCTTGCAAGACGTAGCTCCGATCAGCATACGCGCCGATGCTAGTATTATTATGGCTGCTGCCTACTCTGTCGTCCGGCATGGATCCCCGCCTGCCGGCGGAGTCGGAGAGTCTGCCGGAGGACTCGGAAGATTCGGCTGAGATGGATGCCGTGGAGGACACCCAACCTTCCCGTGGCCGGACTCCTGTAATGTGGCAGGGCCGCCGCGGGTAGACACGCGGCTTATTTTACACCGATTTCACATGATTTTGTGTGACTGTAGCTGTGTGGCGCGGGTCTCATGCCGGCGCATTTGGATTACAAGCCATCCTCCTAATTGGTGGAGCGCGCGCCTCACCTCCCCAACAGTTGCTACACGCTGCTGATTGGTATGTCTGCATTACAGTCTGATGGGTGCGGCGCCACCTGTCGTGCCGGGGTGTGGTGTGCTTTGTGCCTATGGTTCGGTTCATTCGCCGCCGTGTGTCCGGGGATGGGTTTTGCCCTTGCTCAAATAGGGAGCACAACCCAACTATAGCTATAATCGAATTAATCTCATCATATAGATCCACTGTGACTATTATTGCTCATGTTCTGCTTGTATTAATTCGGCTCATCGTTGATAGGCCCTGAATATAAGAGCTGATCTGCGTAGATTAACACTGCTGCTTTGCTTGGATCACGTTCTGCTGTTCTAGGGTCTGTTCTGTTCTTGGATCCTGCTCTGCTTAGATCTTGTGCTGCTTTGCTTGGATTCTGTTCTGCTTACTTAGGTCTGTTCTGTTGAGCTTGGATTCTGCTTTGCTTGGATTCTGTTCTGCTTTGCTTAGGTCTATTCTGTTGAGCTTGGATTCTGTTTTGCTTTACTTAGGTCTGTTCTGTTGAGCTTGGCTTCTGCTTTGCTTGGATTCTGTTCTGCTTTGCTTAGGTCTGTTCTGTTGAGCTTGGATTCTGTTCTGCTTTACTTAGGTCTGTTCTGTTGAGCTTGGATTCTCCTTTGCTTGGATTCTGTTCTGCTTTGCTTGGATCCTGTTCTGCTTTACTTAGGTCTGTTCTGTTGAGCTTGGATTCTGCTTTGCTTGGATTCTGTTCTGCTTTGCTTGGATCCTGTTCTGCTTTACTTAGGTCTGTTCTGTTGAGCTTGGATTCTGCTTTGCTTGGATTCTGTTCTGCTTTGCTTGGATCCTGTTCTGCTTTGCTTAGGTCTGTTCTGTTGAGCTTGGATTCTGCTTTGCTTGGATTCTGCTTTGCTTGGATTCTGTTCTGCTTTGCTTGGATCCTGTTCTGCTTTACTTAGGTCTGTTCTGTTGAATTTGGATTCTGCTTTGCTCGGATTCTGTTCTGCTTTGCTTGGATCCTGTTCTGCTTTGCTTGGATCCTGTTCTGCTTGCTTGGATCTTGCTCCGCTTTGCTTGGATCTGGCTCCGCTTTGCTTGGATCTTGCTCTGCTTTGCTTGGATCTTGCTCTGCTTTGCCCTGCTGCAAAGCTCTGTCGCTGCTGTGGAGACCGACTATATTTTATATGGTGTACCTAAGTGGTTGAGTTTCAATGCTTGCTCCAATTAAATACTCGCATCACATTTCAGTCTGTGTTCATGTAGGGCTACGGCAGTTCCACCTTTTTAACGTCAAGCATAGTTGCGGTTAATAATAATTATTTTTGTAATACTACTACTACTAATCATAATGGTGACACACGTTGGTAGTTGGGGTTGTAGGATACCCTGGTTCCAACTTTTCATACCCGACTCACAGTTCCCAGGTAGCTCACTCGCTCCCTCTCCCTTCCGGCTTTATTTTGAAGGAAGCGGGAGTTCATTCATTCTGTACATAATTATTTTATTCTAATGGTGCAGTGTTGAATGTGAGAATATTATTATTTTTTCACTATTGTTTAGGTTATTTAAATGTTCTATTTGTGCAGAGTTTAATACATTTTATTAGAATTTTGCATTGTTTCGCACTGAATGTTAATTTATTGGCTTTTTGGGTTATTTGAACCCATATTGGCAAACACAGGTGAGGCCACCGTGGAAACTGCGGACAAACCCACTTGGGACCCTTATCTGCAGCCCAAATTTAAACCTTATGGGCCCCACATGGACATTTATTTCATTTAGGTGCAATCCCATGGGGGAGAAGCGCACTTGGCAGCTGTTTAAGATGAAATATAAAAAAATTGTTCAAACAGGTGAGACCTCGGCATGGAGGTTCCTCATTTTGATCATGTTTTACACTGTAAAGTAAATATTAAGTGGCTATTTCACTGTGCAGTCATTTTATCCCCAACATAATGCTGTTTTCACACACATAAATGTCTTCTCATCTATATCATGTTCTGTTAAATACTTATGCCTATTTAAACTAACACAGACTTCTACTGAGCCAACAGAAAGAAGGCAGATGCCCGTAAAACGGGTGGTGCCCAGCACCGCCACCTCTAACGGAAGGCCAGTGGCTGAGGGAATCCCTGGAGGGAGTCCACCCCCAAGACACAACTGTCTTTATAAAGTAAAACAGGCCTATATATATCTTTTGTAAGCCTATTCATACAAATATGTATTTGTCATTTATGTCTTTTTTTCTTTTGCTAAAACATCTATGATAACTATCTCCAGACGAATATTTAATTCTCTGCGCAGTAATGCTGCCAGAGGTGGGACCAAGTCATTGTTTTGCAAGACACAAGTTAGTCTCAAGTCTTTGCCCTCAAGTCCTGAGTCAAGACAGGCAAGTCCCGAGTCAAGTCCGATAAGTCTCAAGTCAAGTCCCAAGTCCTACCGTTTCAGTTTCGAGTCCTTTTAACCACAGAGAAATAATATTTGCACAGATCATGTATGCTGTTAAGATCTGTATTTATTTATCAAATCTGTTTTTGCAAGAACATTGTTCAAACACATTTGAAATAAACAAATGCAAATATAATTTCCTCATAAAGTGCTGACATTGTATTTCCATAGGTTATTGCACTATAACTAGTTGCACAGCAGTTTCTGTCCTGTATTGTAGTGATCTCATATAATCAAATATTTTCAATCTTTTTAACTCCTTTCAAAACCTAAGTGCAACCTTAACCTTTTCAAACATGTCACCACTTTATAAAATATATCCTCTCTCCCAAAAAATTATCGGCACTCTATTAAACTGTCCTAACTCTTCCTCATTAATCTTCATCACAAAATATCCTCAGTTTTGCACAACGTAGCTTTTAGTTTTCAAACATTTTCTCTAAAACTGTCTACACATCCTGAACAAATCCACACTTTCCAAAAACTCTCCTTCCACTCCTGCATGTACACATCCTCTGTTACGGCCCTATATACGCAAACATAAATCTATATGTAATATATTCACTCCATCCATAGAGAGAGAGAGAGAGAGAGAGAGAGAGAGAGAGAGAGAGAGAGAGAGAGAGAGAGAGAGAGAGAGAGAGAGAGAGAGAGAGAGAGAGAGAGAGAGAGAGAGAGAGAGAGAGAGAGAGAGAGAGAGAGAGAGAGAGAGAGAGAGAGAGAGAGAGAGAGAGAGAGAGAGAGAGAGAGAGAGAGCGCTTTTCTATGATGCTAAGAATGCTTTGCAGCGCTCTTAACGCTCTTCTTAGCGCTAAGAAGGTTTCGGGAAACCTGGCCAATATTTGTACTGCTTTACCTTGCCATCAAACTAGCAGGCTATATAGCTAGCAATTGAGTTACTTAGCCGATAGGTTAGTGTTGGCTTTCATTCAAAACTTACCGTTCTTTGTGCAACTTCAAATGTCGAACGAAGTTGGAAGTTGTCGCGTCTCTGTCTGTAATCTTCGACCCGCATGCAATTCGGTTTTTGTTGACCACCTCATAGTTTTTATACCCAAACGAAACTATTTGTATCATTTTTTGCCTACTGGCGCGTTGTTCTCTGTTCCTCTTCATTGGTTGTCCTGTAATTTGATTAGTTGGATGCTGTCAAATCAAAACAACGTGGATCTAATTTGATTGGATATTGTGCCGACAGCGCGCTGGCTCTCGCACATACGCACACAGATGCACACGTGCAAAAAGAGATAGAGCATCCATGTCAACATACTTTTTAATCTTTGGGTTTGGGGAAAGTAGCAAGTCTTTTCAAGTCAAAAGGATCAAGTCCAAGTGAAATCACGAGTCACTGATGTTAAAGTCCAAGTCGAGTTACAAGTCTTTTTATATTTTGTCAAGTCGAGTCTGAAGTCATCAAATTCATGACTCCAGTCCAAGTCACATGACTCGAGTCCACACCTCTGAATGCTGCACCTTCATCCACGGGATCGTTGTCAGAAGGACATGTTGCCATGTTGGTGAAAAGTCGCCTCCTGCTGTGCCTGATGGACTTCTGGAAGTAGAAGAACTCGCTCTGCTGACTGAATGAATGAGGAAATCAAATGGCGTGCGTGGCTGAAAGAGGGCGGAGACAGAGAGACACTCCAGGTTCATTGAGTAAAACTTGGTCCTGACCAGGTTAGATTTATAGAGTCTGTTACTACGGTAACTGACCGAGAGGTTAAGTTACCTCTCTTTGTGAAACAGGCTAGTTACCCCTCTTTCTCGGGTTTGAGTTTTCCTCATTTCAGGGGTAATAAACTTGCTTTGTGAAACGGACCCTTGCTTAAACCAAAATTAACTGGGAATGTCTGGCAAAGGATCCTGTCCATGAGATTTTCAACACACACCTCCAGGACACACATCTCCAGGTTGTGGAACAGTAGACTGCATTTTTAACATTGCAGAGCTACTGAGTGAGCCAATGGGAGTTGATGATCCAGTCTACCTGTGTTAAGTGGAGAGCTGCCTCGTATCACGAATCATGTTTGTGGTGTCCACGGACAGGATCTTGAGTGTAGTCAGGGATAGGAGGATGTCTAATTTGTGAATCTTAGGGTTGGTAAATGCTCCTTGAAGATGTGGTTCTGCTGACCTTCAGTTTACAGCTGTGTGTGAGGTGGTCGAGATGAGAGTCAGCCCCTCCAAACTTGAAGGAGAAGTTAAAGAATCTTGGGTTCTAGCTCATAAGTGACAGTAGGATGGAACAAGAAATGGACAGATGGATTAGGGCTTCATCACCAGTAATGAGGGCACTGCACCGGTTTGTTGTGGTGAAGACGGAGCTGGATCAAAAGGCAAAGCTTACGGTTTACTGACCAACCTTTGTTCCAAACCCACCTATGGTCGCAGGATTTGGGTAGTGACTGAAATGATGAGATTGTGTACACAGGTTGATGAAATAAGTGTTCTCTGCAGGGTGGTTGGGTTTAGCTTTAGAAATTGGGTAAGGAGGAGAGGAGCTTGGAAGATGCACCCTCGAATAAATGGAAGAAAGTGGATGGATGGATGGCTGGCCAAAAACACTTGTCTGGATGGATATTATTTTCAATTTAGATCACCATTTAAAAATAATATATTAGTGTGGATGTAATCATGTACTACATCTTTCCAGTCTTGCATTATGTCTGCCTGTTAAAGCTCACATCTCTCAAACTCCAGACTTCTTGTATTTGAAGGCATAGTGGATAGGAATGCACTGGACTGCATTAAATAGAACAAAAACATTCATTATATTTCACCCCATATGATGTGTTATTGCATGGACCTGGTGTTGTTGTGGCTGGAAAAATAGGTATACTACAAATTTTTCTTAATATTCTCTTTGGAATGTAATTACATAATTCGTTCTTTGAAGTAAAATAGTCCTTATATACGTCCTGAAAGCTGAACAATTATGATCTTACCTTGTATGTCAATGAAACAAACATTTCTGCAACAGCTCATCAGCTGGAGCTGAAATTCTGAAAACAGATTCTTGATTATTAGATAGAATATTATTTTCTTCAACTTAACATTGCAAAAATTACGGTGATGAGCATCGTTTTTTTGGTCCATATATACTGGCTTGCTGTTTTCTTGGTGGTAGATCTGTTTTCTACAAATAAGAGCATTGATAGTTTCTTCATTTCTAATTTCTTCAGTAATATATCAAAATGCCCTTGACCAATATACCAAAAGCTATTTCCTCTGATTTTTTTTTTTTTTTTTTTTTTTTTTTATCTATTGAGATTTTCATCACTCTTTTGGACCTTTGTCCATATCTCTGTTCTGGTTAAAAGATGAGATACTTTGCTCAGAATCAAGTTTTTCTTTATTATTCTTTTTTTTTAAATTATGTTTGGGATTCTAAGAAAATCCCTTGTGACAGTCTGATCCATCAGAATTCTTCATGCCACTAACACAGCAAGATATGTACCATTTATGTTTAGAGAGCCATAAAACTGATTTAATTTCAGCAATAGCAGATCACGTTTGTGTGTGAATAGTGTCAGTCTTTGGAAAAGAAAACTCACAGAACAAGCTGCCAGAGAACATTTCCCCAGCTTATACCCACACTTTTGTCCACACATGACCAATTTCATGAGTCAATACCCGCAGTAAAAACAGGCACAGTTTCACTGTTTCTATATTGACATTTTGTTTGACTGATGTTATATCCTTGAGGAGTTCATTTTATTGTTTTCTTTTAGCAGTATTGGTTTTTCTCTCTCTCACTGACTCTTTCATAGGGGTCAAAGTTCAAGGAAGTTCACCTTTTGTAAAGAACTTTGGATGTAGTCGTTGCAAAGAATGGCTTCAGGGTGCAGTCACAATCAGGTCTGCCTTATATAATCCCTGTGGTGCTACTCTGATACATGATTACTGTGTTCCACCCTTCCGTTTGACTCTTTCTGAAACCGTCCTCTCTGTTCTGTAGGGATGGGAATCGAAAACCAGTTCTTGGTTCCCAGTGTTTCAATTCCTTGGAATCGTTTGGCGATTTTGCAAACGATTCCCTTATCGATTCCAGTGGGCGTGAATGACGTCACCACGCAGCGTTGCGTGGCGAGTCCAGCGCAGCCAGCAGCCAGCAGTAAACATGGCGCCCAAGCGGTACAAACGCTCGAAAGTTTGATTACACATCCCTAAAAAAGACGACAACAGGGCAACTTGCAAAGTGAATATTTCACCAAAGGGAGGAAATACTACCAACATGCAATAACTATGAATGAATGTCGCGTTTTCGATCTGCTCCGGACTAACGTTGGTGAATCTGAACCCAGCAACGTTAGCAACGTTAGCAACGTTAGCAACGTTAGCATGCCCTCGGCTAACACTGCAGGTAACTAACTAACAAACACTGCCTATCATGTTAGCGCCATTTGCCTCATTGTAAAACCTGCTGTTAGTAACGGTTAAGGTTAAATGAATGCCTTCTCAGGCATTACATTTAGATGGAATCATGAGAGACAGAGCCTGACTGGCTCAGAGCCAGAGGCTGGTGGTACTACCCCCAGTTCACGTCTACCTCCAGCTTCTTTGTTGTCCTTGTTCTCCAAATGAGAATCGATAAGGGAACCGATAAAGAACCGAATTGTTAAGCAGAATCGAAAATGGAATTGGAATCGTAAAAATCTTATCAATTCCCATCCCTACTGTTCTGTGTAACCAGATTAACACCATACTACCAGAATACACATTCTGTGAACCCTATATCTATGCAGATGGATAGGTACAATATATGTTCTTTAGGAACAGAATTAATGGCACGGTGCAGAATCGTTCACCCCTTCCCCCAACTCTCTCATTCTAATCTTGTCACAGCTTTTTCTTTTCCACTGTCATGGTGCTTTCTCGGACAAGCAGTTTAATTAACTTCATATCTCTTTGTGGTGTTGAGGCAGCTTCTTCTCTCTGCACATGGGTGTGTGTGTGGGAGCTGGGATCAACATGTCTGTTACAGGAAGAACTCCAGCGGCTGTGATAGACTACTGGAGGTACCAACACAGATATGCACTGAGATGGAGCACATCTTAGGACAGATTGCAGAAAACCATAGAAAATGTAAAACTATTCCTAGGTTTATACTTTAGCTTAGTCCTAAAATAATTTCTAACAGTGCGGGGCTGCTGTTGTTCAGGAGCTTTTACTAAAGAGCCCTGAGTGGACAACTAGAATACTAAATACATGATCTTTTCTGATTTATACAAAATGCTGAGAATAAAAGCCCACTTAAAAATAAAACTAATATGTATGTTACCTGCCTTGCATAAAAGCAAGTTAGGGTCTAGTTATGAAGGGTATATTATTATGTTGTAGTGACTATAATGTACATAATTCACCAACATCTACATAAGCAGCATAACTCACATTCTGTACTTGTGGTACTTGGTGGTCTTGGCCCCTTTAAGTGGCCGCAATGTTCGATGACGTTTTATGTTTGGTTTTCGTCAGCCATTTTGGAATGTTTCTTACCTGTTCTGGAGCTTGAATAAACAGCACGTTCGAGCGTGTATATTCTGTGGAAAATCGCACCTTTCTGGTCTTTTCAATTCCCACAATGTATAATTAAAAGTTTTTTTTCTTGTTTTCTCGCTCACATACTGCTGTGCTTTTGGACCCTGCCTTCACATTCAGAAAGTCTTTGTCCCTGCTTCTACAGGTCTCCTGCTCTATAGTTTGAGCTCCAGCGTCATCTTTTTTCTCACTTAACATGCTCTCTTCCTGCTTTTTGCTCTTAGATTGCTGTGAAACAATTCTGTCAAAAATCCTCACCTTTGTACCATATATGACAGTTGTTTCCGCCTCCCAGTGCGTGAACTGGTTTTACTTCCCAGCACCCTCCAACAGTTTAATACTGGTTAAATTGATTAAGTAGATCAGATTTTATATTAGGAGACAGATCGGTAGATATATTTAGTAGTTTTTATTAATTTGATTTAATTCAGTTTTATTCATATAGTGCCAATTTACAAGAAAGTCATCTTAGTGCTATTTGAATAAGTTTCCTTTATGTTCAATATGCAATCAGTCAAGTTAATAACAGTGTTACTTCTGTTATTACCATGTCAGTGAAAAAATACAAACAGAAAAAGTTATAAGGTAACATGATAACAGGGTAGGTCAGGATAGGCATAATTTTGTAGAAGAGAAAGTACACCCATTTCATTTTATAACCCCAGCTCAACCAGGTTAAAGGGGAGGTAACATCGAAAGCAGTTTTTAGTTAGTTAAAACAAAATATCTCCATTGTTACTGCATGAGTACAACAAAATTGAATGCGGATGTCATAATGGACATTATGAAAATAACAAAAATGAATAAATAACACAAAATTGTAAAATGATGTAAAGTACAACTTTAAAATAGAAACACGACAGTTTTAGCATTGGTATCAGCATACCAGACAGTGATGGCGGAGGTGAGGATGGACTGGATGATGGCAGAGTAGAAGTGCACCATCATCATATTTTGGCCTCAGGAAGTACATCCTCTGCTGGGATTTTTTGATGAGGGAGCTGATGTTCAGCTCCCACTTCAGGTCCTGAGTGATGATGGAGCCCAGGAAGCTGAGGGACTCCACAATGTTCACTGGGGAGTCACACAGGTGATGGGGGCGGGTGGGGTTGTGCTCTTCCTAAAATCGGTAAGACCGGTATTTGTTTTTGATCAGGGTGAGAGCAGAAAACCCACATTCACACAGGTAAGTGGAGGTGAAGGGGATCAGGACTCTCATGGCTTTGGCGGACACATGGGGAAACTCACTCTCGACACCCAACCAGAATCGCGTAATCGGCATTTCCACCAGTCTCCGTTTCAAGTCCACAATTGAGCTGAGCTCAACAAGAGCCTCCTCCTCTTGTATGCTCAGATCATCTCGGACTGTGGGTGGGAATGAGAAGTGGTTTCTGACCCACTGGTTTCCCAGTGGCTCCTCTCCGAAATACTGTCCGAACTGGTCACGCAGCCCGCTCAGATGCGCGCTGATGACCTGTTTCACAGAGCTGAGCGGCATCGCTGTCTTCTCCAGCACATCCTCCAGTGTTGGGAACATTTCAACAGAGCCCCTTCCAATACGGGCACACCACACATCCAGCTTCTTCCTGAAGCTGGACACTTGGTCGTGTGCCGTATACACATTGCTCTTTGCCCTGGAGAGAAGTATTCAGGGTGTTGATCCGCTCGAAAATGTCAGACAGATATGCCAACAGCGCGAGCCAGTTCATGTCTTCCAGATGAGAAGTGGTAGACTTCTTCTCGCAACTCGCAGAGCCTGGTGAGAACTTTTCCCCGAGAGAGCCACCTCACCTCGGAATGCAGGAGCAGTTGCTTGAATTGAGCGCCCATTTCATCGCACAGGATTTTAAACAGGCGTGCGTTTAAGGCTCGTGATTTAATTGTGTTCACAATTTTCACTTATCCAGAACCGCACGCAATTCGTTGGGCATCGTTTTTGCTGCTAAAGCCTGGCGATGAATGATGCAGTGTTTCCAAACAGCGGCAGGGGCAACGGTCTGCACTTGTTACACAAGACCGCTGTGACGGCCGGTCATGGCCCTTGCCCCATCCGTGCATATGCCACAACACAGACTCCACTCAAGGCCTTCGGCCTGGTAAAAATCATTCAGCGCCTTGAAAAGTTCTTCTGCTGTTGTGCGGGCAGGGATGGGAACGCAAAACAAAAAATCTTCGCGCACACTTTGCTCTTCGATAAACCTGACATACACCATCAATTGAGCGCAGTGTGCAACGTCAGTGGACTCATCCAGTTGAATGGCGTGGATGGGGCTTTTGCGAACACTGTTCACCACCTGCTCTTTGACATCGTAAGCCATGTCGGATATTCGTAGCTAGATGGTGTTGTCAGACATTGGGATCGTGTCAAGTTTAGCTGCAGCTGCTTCTCCCAGCATCACTGAACACGTATCTCTAGCTGCAGGGAGCAGAAATGTTTCTCCATCAGTATGGGGCTTGCCTGCCTTCGCTATATGGAGAGCAGCTCGATAAGATGCCTCAGTTGCCTTAGCGTTAGTGGTGCCAAACGAACGCATTACTGCTTTTTGTGATCTCAATTCATCAAGTTTCCTCTCAAAAAACTCCAGGGGCTTGTCAACTAAAGTCATGTGTTTTGTTTCTACATGACGGCGCAGTTTGCATGGCCGCATACTGTCATTTGCCAATGTCTCTTTACACACTACACATTGCGGCAGAGGTGCGCTCTCAGAACCAGACCATGTAAACCCTAATTTTAAATATTCGGGATCGTATTTCCTAGGTTTTTTGGGGGGCTCCTCCCTTTCTGCTGACTTCTGTTGTGGTATCAGAAAACGATGCATTTTTCATTAGTCCTGCTTATTCACACACGGAAGCACGAACAATCAGTCTACTGAGATGTTGACAGAAACCGTTATATTTCTTCGCGTGTTTCGCCGGCTCGCCGCACCTCCCCTGCGACTCTTTGGCGCCCCCCAGGGGAGGCGCGCCTCACCTATAGAAAACCACTGACCTAAACAATAGTGAAAAAAAAAATAATATTCTAACATTCAACACTGCACCATTAGAATAAAATAATTATGTACAGAATGAATGAACTCCCACTTCCTTCAAAATAAAGCCGGAAGGGAGCGAGTGAGCTGTGAGCTGCCTGTGAACTGTGAGTCTGGTATGAATGTGAGTCCTGAACTGTGCGGAGCAGCGGGTTTCTACGAGCTGGGAGGGAGAGCGAGTGAGCTGGAGCAGAGCCGTTGCTTCAGCCAGGGAGCTAATACAGCAGCTTTATACATTTATGCATTTGCAGTTAGAATATCAGTTGTGTGGCATGTCTCCTCTTTGCAGTTTGCTGGCAGCAGCAGCGGTGAGTCAGTGAACGAGTTAATGGAGACATTGGGCCTCATGCAACAACCGTCCGTACGCACAGATTTGTTCTTAAGTCGTGCGTACGAGTGATTTAAGAGAATTTGAGCATTCACCAATCTTTTCGTATTTTCCGTTTTCTTTCAGGTACGAACAGAATTTACGAGTGATCCAGAGCTGTCGTAGGAGTTTCCTAAAATAGTCCGCTGTTATTCGAATCAAGTTGGCTTGACTAATGGATTGTATATTTAATTACTTTGAAGCAAACATAAATAAATATATACATTATACCCCATAATTATGCTGACATTATTCTGTTTGACTTAAATTATGCACTAATTGAAGGTTCATTTTACTCTATATATAACAAGGTCAATGAGAAGCGTAACCAGCGGCTGACTTGTTACTTTTGGATGCCTTGGCGCGTCAGGCTCAGACCGTGTAGATATCCTTGTGGAGACAGACAAATGGCTGACATCACGATTTAGATTGCCAAGGACTGTGCTGCTGCAAATATGCAGCTTGCTAGAGCCAGAACTCCAGAGAGAAACACGCCGATCAAACCCAATTCCATCACACGTCCAGGTCCTCACCACCCTTTTGGCCACTGGA
Source organism: Odontesthes bonariensis (assembly GCF_027942865.1). Taxonomy (NCBI): domain Eukaryota; kingdom Metazoa; phylum Chordata; class Actinopteri; order Atheriniformes; family Atherinopsidae; genus Odontesthes; species Odontesthes bonariensis. The sequence goes on from NC_134510.1 coordinate 2,903,074, forward strand.
ACCTTTCAGAGGGAGATTGGAGACAGATCGGGGGTGTCCCAGTCCTCTGTGAGTCCTGCGCTCCCCTTGGTCATCAAAGCTCTCATCAGTTTATCACCCATGGTACATCAGATTCCCATACACCGCTGTCCAACAAGTACAAATTAAGAGGGACTTTCATGCCTTGGCTGGACTGCCAAACATAATGGGAGCAATGGACTGCACACATATACGCATCAAAGCACCCGTGCTGCTGTGGAGCGCACTGAGCTGAAGGCCAGGTGGGTGTCTCCATACAGCGGGGGGGCAAACTGCTCTATAGCCCAGAAAAGGCATGCCAGATTTGCACAACATTGCCATGAACGAGGGTCTCCTACTACCTGAACCAGCCCAGGCAGACCAGAAGGTGGGGTGCCAGAAGACCCCCCCTCACAGCCGGGACGGCCGTGGCTCAGTGGTTAGAGTCGGTCGTCCAATAACCAGAAGGTTGGCGGTTTGATTCCCACTCTCGCCACTCAAAAAAAGATTGGTGGAACTGATAGCTGGAAGGGTGTCAGTCCACCTCCTTGTCACGCCCGAGGTGCCCTTGAGCAAGGCACTGTACCCCCCATGCTCCCTTGGCGCTTCATGGCTGACCACCGCTCCAGGTTGGCATCTGTCTCTGAGTGTGTGACCCTGTGCATGTGCGTGTGTGTGTCAACAGGTGCCAACCTGGATGGGTTAAAAGCGGAGGACAAATTTCATGTGTATGCATGTATACATGACAATAAATCTGTTCTTAATCATGGACCGCCCCATCAAAGAGCCATCATGATGAGGCAACAACTGATTGCATGACTTTAGTTGCAGTCATCGAGTGCCTGGCCATGGCGAAACGTTTTTTTTTTTTTTTTAAGCCATTTTCATATCAAACGATTTCTTCTTTATTTCGGTGACATTACGAACTACAGGTGACACGGAATTAACAGCACTTGTAATAACTTCCCATTTCTTGGCTTTAGCAGGTCCCGTAATTCCACTGCTGACACTGCTAAAAATGACAGATTTTCCTTTCTGGATCTCTGAAAGCAGAACTTCAGTCTCAGAGCCCCTAAAGTTGTTCTTTTTGCGCCTTGATGCCATTTTCACGACTCAACACTTCCTGGCACAGGAGAGAGGAAGCACAGCCTTATATGGTATCATTTTGGGCGTGGCGTATGCAAATCTACTATCCTTGTGCACATGCACTTAAATACGCACGGGTGGCATTCATCATTTACGCAGGTCGTTTACACACTTTTTCCCAAGTTAAGAGCGTTATTTGAATCTGACGTGGCGTGTTCGTACGAGACCTTCTTACGAAAAAGTGAGAGAAATTTAGAATAAAAATACGAAAATGTTCTCGCAAAAGGCCCATTGTGTAATCTGGAAATCTCGGACCTGCCACTTATCAGCCAAACGTAAAACATCACAAATGTTTCAAAAGAATTAACCCTTTAGGCGCCAAGATTGTTTTTTGAAAATACTGGATTTTGAAATTAATATTTCAAAAGCTGGTGGCTGAAAGGGGGTTAAAGATAGATGCCTACTGTACATTAGAAAAATGTTGCCCATGATCCATAGTTTATGTGGGGTATGAAATTATTTATCTAATTTGCATATTATGACGTCATCAGGTGGCAGCCATTTTGAATCTCATTATATTCAGGAAATATTGGAATTGAGTGATTATGAACTTGTTTTTTTAAAACTTTTTTTTTCTTTTTGTCTTTTTATCATCATCTATAATGATCAGGGAACAGGAAAGCAACAATAAAACAGAATAATGTAGTAAAATATTACTATATCATCATTACCATATAGTAGGAAAACACATGCGAAAAGTTGCCTATATTTTTTCAGGAAATGGTGGATATTGACTTGATGTTTGAACTTATTTTCATTTTTCTGTCTTTTACCATCATTCAACCAACAATAAAACAGGAGAAAGTGGTAAAATACTGTCATCATTACCATAGGGTAGGAAAACACATGCAAGAAGTGGAAGACATTGAATTGATTTTTTTTTTTTTAACCTTATTCATAATGATCAGGAATGAGGAATATAATAATAAAACAAGTGGTAAAATCTCATCATATAGCAGAAACACACACTAAAACAGGTGACAACACATTGTGAAACGTGAAAACGGTAGTAAAAACTTATCTGTCCAGGTGACACTGTTTATAATTTTTTAGAGTATGGTACCTCTCAAAATATGGCACAGCACAGACACCTACACCACACTGACGGCACCTGAACTTAGTCTGCCAACGACCTTTACGCACACGAGGAGTGCAGCGGCTACTCGCCGCGGTGCCACCCACTGGACGGCTAGTAATCGCCACTGCCACCCACGCCGTAAAAGCCAGATAAAGGGACAGAAGGAGTATGTGTTTGTGCTTGAACATTGTGTGATCCGATGTCAGGATCATTGCGCTGGCGGATAGGCAAAGCGCCGCGGCTAGCCGCACCACCGGGGGCTGGGTGGAGAGAGCGCATGCTAGAGATACCAGACCCACTTCTCCCACCCCGATTCCTCGACCAACACCTCTGCGACCGCGTTCCCCACTACCACCCACTCCATTTGAGGTTGGATAACGGCACCGAATGAGTTGGAGTGTGTGTGTGTGCTTGGAGAACAGCCTCGCTTCGCATGCCGGCACCATTGCCTTCGGAAGTTTCACCGTGGGAAGCATGAGTGCTCGACCGATCCTCCTCCTCACGAGGTAAAAACTCTCCTTCGGAGTCGGAATCGGCAAATAGCATGCTCAATACTTCCGCACGGTTCAACTTCTTACAAGCCATGGTGTTAAAAACTCACTAATAGTTCGCTGACAATAAAAATTCGACTCGCACGTCTCTACAGAAAAGCTCTGAATCACTGCCTCCGTATCTGAGCTCGCTTGGTTTTTTGCACTGCCTTATAAAGACACTGTGAACTACAAAATGACTACAAAATGACGTGAGCTTGGTCTTGTTTGAAAGAGTAACATGTTTGCCAACTAGTGGTAGGAGGACTGAACACCTTAAAGCCCGTTTATTTTATCTACAGACTGTTTTGTTTATGCTGACGTCATGTCGCAATTCTGCGACTTTGGCGGTTAGAGGGTTAACATCAGCACCGCTCTGACAGCCTGGTGGGAATTTCTTAAAATTACAAAGTCGTCACTTTTCCCGTGTAAACTTACACCCATCTGGAACAATCCTGACATCCTGCAAAACAAAAAAATGCCAAACTTTACTCCATGGAAGAACAAAGGAATAAAACATCTGGAACATATTATCCAAAATGGAAATTTTATTTCATTTGATGCGCTAATATCACAACATGGGATAGGCAGCAATACATTTCTAGAATATCAACAACTTAAGTCTATAATAACTAAGAAATATATCCTCCACCAACCAGACTTACAACTCCCCATTAGGGTAGCAGAATTTTTAAGATCTGCACACCAAAACTGCTATCAAAAATATATAAATTACTGTCTAAGATAGATAAGATACTTTCTCTAACAACCTCAAAATGGGACGCAGATCTATCCTTCAGTTCTAATTCTAACCATAATTTCTGGCCACAAATATGTTTGAACACCTTCAGAATGACTGATCGGTGGTCGGTGGCGTAGTGGGTTAAGCAGGTGCCCCATGTACAGAGGCTACAGTCCTCGCTACAGCTGGCCCGGTTTGAGTCCTTAGCTGCATGTCGCCCTTTGCTGCATGTCCTTCCCTCCTCTCTCTTTCCCCTGCTTCCTGTCATTTTAAAAATGTCTCCTATCATTTTTATGCAGATGACATTCAATTGTATTTTTCTTTTGAGGAGTCAGAGTTGCACAAACTGTCTCAGCTATTGGATTGTCTCTCAAGCATAAATAACTGGCTCACTGAAAACTGCCTCCAGTTAAATAGTAGAAAGACTGAGACTCTGATCATTGCTCCAGAGCAAAAAATTCCCCTGGTCCTGAACCACCTTGGTTCTCTGGGCTCGTCCGTTCAGTCGAGCATCAGGAATCTTGGTGTCTGGTTTGGTCAGTCTTTGTCTCTTGACTGCCATTCTAGACACTTAGTACAAAACTGCTTTTATCATTTAAGAAATATTGCAAAGTTAAGGCCAATCCTGTCCAACTCTGACCTGGAAATTGTGATTCACGCTTTTATCTCTTCACGTTTGGATTATTGCAATTCTCTTTTTATTTGTTTTAACAAATCTGTTTTAAATCGTCTTCAAATGGTCCAAAATGCAGCAGCTCGACTTTTAACAGGATCAAGCAGACGGACTCATATTACGCCAATTTTATCTTCCTTGCATTGGCTGCTGATCAAATATCGTGTAGATTTTAAAATTTTAGTGTTGACTTTTAGAGCCCTGCACGGGCAGACCCCCAGTTAGGTCTCTGATCTGCTGTGTCCCTACAGCTCCGGCCGCTCCCTTCGGTTCTAATGGTGCGTTCACACCAAACGCGATGCGAATATTCGCACCGCCTTCATCGCGCGATCGTTGCCGCAGGTGTAAATTAAATTCCATCGCCTCAAACGCCTCCTTCGCGCGAGTAAAAAACGAGTGAATAGCTCAAGGGGCTATCCATGGCTGATCGCGTCCTTGTACCTGCTGTGGCAGTCCGAGATTCGTCTGAAACGCACACGCCGTCGTGTCTGGATCAGTGACATCATCCGGTGGTCCATTCAGCTCGGAATGCGGCCTGGGGTGCCGCTGGAGGCGGCCGTCATCCAGACGGAACTCCTGGAGAAGGCGATGATTTAATTTTTTTATTTTATTTAGTCAGGGACCATGTGCAAAGTACATTAATTACAAAGTAAAGAGATGACCTGCACCAGATTGTAGCTTAGAAGCTAATTTCCATCTGCAGTCCCATCTGCATGTCACAGACACGACTCCATTTCAGCTGCAGAGCGCCTGTCCATCTGTCTCCACGTCACTGTCGTCCAGAATCTCAACGCTGATAGGCTGTCTGGCGCGAATATTTCGCCAAAGTTGGATTTTTTGAACTCGCGCGAATCGCATATTTTCACTCGCGCGGCGGCCACCGCATCACCGCCGCTCCTCACCGCGCCACCCCACCGCGCCTCATCGCGCCGCCGGCTCGACTCCGCGTCTAATCGCGTCTTTGCATTGATTTTGTATGTAATCGCGTCGCCCGACCGCGTCTGGTGTGAACGCACCATAAGGCCAGAATCTCCTCATGGTCCCAAGGACTTCCTTTAAAACCAGAGGAGACTTGTCTTTCCAGGCTTTTGCTCCTAAATTATGGAACTAGCTGCCTGTGTCCCTTCGTGAGGCGGAGTCTGTGGATTATTTTAAGACGCAGCTGAAGACATTCTTCTTTAGACAGGCTTTTAGTTGATTGGCCCGATGTCACTCTTTTGTATCCATATATGAACTTGTTTTCTCTTAGTAATTTTGTTTTACTGTGTAAAGCACTTTGTGATTTTTATCTACGAAAGGTGCTATATAAATAAAAGTTCTTCTTCCTGTCTTCAACTGTTCTGTCCATTAAAATCCTCAAAATCCTAATTTGCACTCATACAATACAAAATGTGTGTATTGTATCTGTGTCTGGCCTCGTTGGCAGTTTTTGAGGCTTACAGATGAAGCTGTCTTGGGGCGCCCTAGGGTGATGGTCGCTGGCTCTGGATGGTCAGGTGCTGGGCACGGGCCCTGGTGTCTAGTCGCTGCCTGAGACCTATCACCCCACCCCCCCAGGTGATGATGTGTCTCAGGCTCAGGCCGCTGTGAATGTTTTTTTTTTAAGGGGGGCCTCAGGGGTGGGGCTGGTGGATGCCTTCTGGGTGTGTAGTGGCTACCCGGATACTGTTGCTGCGGGCCCTGGACCTGGTAGACATCGAGTCCCACTTTTGTTTGAGCCTTTGTCCATCAACAGAGGGGAGGATTCCCCCCACTTCCCCTCTACACACTCAAATATTGAAGAGCAAGGGGGGTGAAGGGACCTCTCAAAACCTGAACTGCTGGTCTTCCCAGCCAGGGCAGGAGAAAGAAGGTGGCATGACTTGGCGAAACTAAAAAGACAACCTGAACCTAAAACTTAACACAACAAAGACATGGTAAAAACTAAGAACTAAACACAAACTAAAAATGTGGCAAAACTCCACAGACCTGACAGAGCCCCCCCCTCAAGGGATGGATCCCAGACATCCCAAAAGTCTGTGGGTGGGAGGGAGGTGCTCGAAGCCAGAGGTGGTCTAAAGGCGACCAGACTTCCGGCGACGTAGTGGCAGGAGGCGGTCTGGCGGGTGGCCAGACATCTGGTGACGTGGCAGGAGGCGATCTGGCGGGCGGCCAGACATCTGGTGACGTGGCAGGAGGCGATCTGGCGGGCGGCCAGACATCTGGCGATCTGGCGGGCGGCCAGACATCTGGTGACGTGGCAGGAGGCGATCTGGCGGGCGGCCAGACATCTGGTGACGTGGCAGGAGGTGGTCTGCCAGACTTCCGGCAACGTAGCGGCAGGAGGCGGTCTGCCAGACTTCTGGCGACGTAGCGGCAGGAGGCGGTCTGCCAGACTTCCGGCGACATAGCGGCAGGAGGCGGTCTGCCAGACATCCGGCGACATGGCAGGAGGTGGTCTGGCGGGCCACCAGACATCTGGTGACGTGGCAGGAGGCGGTCTGGCGGGCGGCCAGACATCTGGTGACGTGGCGGCAGGAGGCGGTCTGGCGGGTGGCCAGACATCTGGCAACGTGGCAGAGGTGGCCGGAGACTGTCTGACGGGCGGCCGGACATCTGACGACGTGGCAGGAGCCCCCCCTCAAGGGATGGATCCCAGACATCCCAAAAGTCTGAGGGTGGCAGGAAGGGGCTCGAACCTGTGGGTCCCCAGGCCGGAGCCCTATGGGCTCTGTGGGGGCTAGCTCGGGCTCTGTGGGGGCCTGCTCTATGTTCTCTGTGGCAGGGGCCTGCTCTATGGCCTCTGTGGCTGTGGTCAACTCGGGCTCTCTGGCCCCTGTGGCTGGTGTCAACTCGGGCTCTCTGGTCCCTGTGGCTGTGGTCTCCTGGGGCTGTGGGTCCTGGGGCACTGGAGATGAGGTGGCCGGGGAGACAAGGGAGGAGGTGTACAGTGCTGCCACCTTTTCAGGTTCTATGCCAAAATGGCCATCATGGCAGCATGCTGTACACCTTGTGCCTCCTCCCTGATATGGGACATATCCAGCAACCACGTTTGGAGTGGCCTCTGTGACAAACAGTCCAGGATTTTATTGGCCACATCCAATTTCCTCCAGGCATTTTTTCTCCAGCTCCAAGGAGAAGAGGTCACCGACCAGCTCCCAAAAAGATTCTGCCGCATCCATCTGTGGCCAGATCCTTGTGTCAGGTAGGGTGGGTGCGAGGAAGGATGCAGATGAAGATTCTTTCAGAAACAAAACTTGGTTTATTTTCAATAAAAGGTTTTAACAGAAAGCGCGGCTGAGCCGGATATCAAAAACTAAAACGTGACAAAAACAAAACATGACTAGGTTTAAACAAAACATAACTATGGCTATGAATACAGAAAATGTACTTAACTTTCGGTGACAAGTGACGAATGAGGATCTGGCTATGAACATGGAAAAACCTGGAGCCCAAATACTGTGGAGGGTGATTGGTGATTGAATGCAGCTGATGGGGAAAACACAGGTGAGGGAAGTGAAGCTGATGGCAGGGCAGGAGAAAGAAGGTGGCATGACATGGCAAAACTAAAAAGACAACCTGAACCTAAAACTTAAAGTGATGGTTCGGAGTAGATTCACCCTAGGGTCATTTGAACCGTGGCATCCAGCCAAGTAGCCCACCCGAAGTTTTTCCGATCTTGGCTGAACATCAGCCGAGTTACCGAGTTATCCCGAATAGCTTCGTACAAGCGCTAACGGACCCTGGCAGTATCTCCAAAATTACCACACTAAAATCACATGCCATGACACCAAACTTCTACAGTAGTACAAATATGGTCCGTACTCACAAAACAATGCATTTGGAAGTTTGTACATAGTCCAGGAGTTTATTATTATCAACACAAGCCTAATAGCTTCTCTGCTGCTAAAGCTGCATCGACGTCACTTCCTTCATCTGTGACGAGCCCGTAAAAGTCCTCATCGAAACTCATAATATGCACAAGGAAAAGTGAAAAGTGAATTCAGCGTCAGTATTGATAACTAAAATCCTAATTGATAGTAGGTAACATTTGAAATATCTTTTAAGTGTTGCCTTGAAAATATAAGCCTGTATCACAATTCAGTGAATTTTTTTTTTTTATACTCTCGTCTGGAACTTTGTTTTTTTTATACAATTTTATTTTTTACTTTGTCATGATATGTGTCCAGTCTGAACAAAGCCCAGTCATTACAATAAACTCCAACACAGACTGGAGAACAAAAAACAATAAACAAAAACAAGTTTCTTCTTTTCTCCACATCACAACATTTTTCTCTCCACCCGTTCCTCCCCACACACTCACACGTGTGCCCCCCCGCCCCCCCCATCCCCACCCCATACACACCAATACCACACACACCCATACGACAAACACAGACACCCCCCCCCTCCCCCCCCCACACACACACCCACACCCACACACTTCAGGGTTTCCACTCAGACGCTCCCAGACACCGCCTTACTACTTGCCACTGAAATTACAATGCTTCATATAAGCAATTCCACACTTTTTTGAACTGTTGCTTTTTGTTATTTTCTTCATATATGGTTCCTTCAATACTTAAATAATGTTTCAACAGACGCTTCCATTCATAAAGTGAAGCTGCTACAGGGTTCTTCCAATGTTTTAAAATAAGTTTTTTATAAATCAGCGAACAAAAACATATCTGCCAACCTAATGGGTATCTTACCTGTTCTGTATTGTGAAGGATGCATAACTGAGGTGTGAGATTAATTGTAACTCTGCACACCGTATTAATCAATTTTTCTATCTCCATCCAAACCTGGTTAATTGCTGGACATTCCCAAAAGGCATGTATTAATGTATCTTCCTCTGTAAGGCATTTTATACAAAGAGCAGAAGAAGAGGGATCAAATTTGTGCACCTTAGATCTCGTATAGTATATTCTTGTCATTAGTTTGTATTGAATGAGGCGTAGATTTTCATTAGTAGTGATATTATGTGTTACTTGTAAACACTCCTTCCATTTTACCTTTGAATCAGTGATCCCAAGGTCATTATTCCAGTTCTGATATATTTTGTGTAATGAATACCTGCCAGCTAGTTCATCAATCAGACCATTATATAAAGTTCCTATCAGTTTCCTTTTTTCACCGGTTTTTAAGATCCATTTAACTGCAGGTGATTCTATGCATCCCTGTAACAAAATTTTATCTTGTAACCAACTTCTTAATTGTGAATATTTCAAGAATTCAGTATTTGTTAAGTTAAATTTTTGTTTAAGTTGATCAAAAGACAATATTTTACTCTCTTCACATATATCCGACACTGTTAATATTCCTTTATCCTTCCAACTACCCCAATTAAGTTTTTTATTCTGGATAGTAATTGCAGAATTGTTCCATAGGCCTACAGTCCCTGGCAGTCCAATCTCTGTATGTAATATGCTCTTTATTTTTTGCCATGCCTTCAGTGTGCTGTTAATTACAAAACCACCTTTTATTTTTCGTCTTGTAAACATAGCTACAAACAAATTATCTAATCCAAGTTGAAAGTCCTCTATCTTGACCCATGACTCTTCCTCTGTTCTGTTTATTATTTTATCAAAATAAAACGATTGTGCGGCATAGTAATACATCTCAAAGTTTGGTAAGTGAAGTCCTCCTTCGCTTCTTTTATTCTGAAGGAGCATCCTACTCAGTCTGGGAGTCTTATTTGACCAAATAAATGAACTAATAAGTCTTTCAACAGTTTTAAAAAAGGTTTTGGGGGGTATAACTGGTATTACCTGGAAAACAAACAGAAATTTGGGCAGCCAAATCATTTTTACCAAATTAATTCTACCAATGATGTTAATCGGGAGGTCCTGCCACTGGCCTAAACCAGCTTTTAGTTCCACAAGTAAAGTTGAATAATTATTTTGATATAATGTCTTTTTGTCTGTACTGATGTGGCATCCTAGATACTTAATCTTATCCCTCTGACACTTAAATTGTATTAGTTCATCTTTATTTTGCCGGCATCCTGTTATTGGCATTACTTCTGTTTTATCAATATTTATTTTATATCCTGAAATTCTGGAGAAGCTCTCTATTACCCCCATCAATGCCGGGATTGATTTAATAGTATTGGTTAGGTAAAGCATAAGATCATCCGCATACAGACTTAGCTTGTAGCACTCCCTATCTACATATATACCGGTTATTTCCTCACATTCACGGATTTTCTGTGCCAGCGGTTCAATAGCCAAGGCAAATAACGTTGGTGATAGAGGGCAACCTTGTCTTGTACCTCTTGCGATCTTAATAGCTTCTGATAAAATGCCGTTTGAGTAAACATAGGCCGTCGGTAGTTTATAAATGGTTTTAATCAGATCTATTATTCCTTTTGGGAAGTTGAATGCCTCCAGTACCTTATACAAGTAGCTCAATTCCAGTCGATCGAATGCTTTTTCAGCGTCTACTGCCATTAATGTTAAATCTATATTTTGCTGTTTGGCATATTGTGTTAAAGATATACATGTTCTAACATTTGTTTTTAAATTTCTATTTTGTATAAAACCTGTTTGGTTATAATGTATAAGTAGTGGAAGGACTTTGGCCATTCTATTGTTTAAGACTTTTGTAATAATTTTATTATCGCTATTTATTAAGCTAATTGGTCTGAAGTCAGATGGCTTATTACACTCTCTACCTGGTTTTGGAATTACATTTATAATGGTTTGATACATTGATGGGGGTAATATACTCTCTGTAGTTGCATATTTTAAAACTTCAACAAAAAATGAACCTATTTGGGGCCAAAACTCTACATAAAACTCGATTGGTAACCCATCCATACCAGGGGCTTTACCTTTGGCAAAACTGTCCATTGCCTCTTTAATTTCAGTTTCAGAAATCTCTTCCGCCATTTCCTCCTTCTGATTTTCTGGTAGTGTCTTAATATCAATGCCTTTCAGGTACAGTTCTTGTTCATTACTTTCACAAGCCAGTTCAGAACTATACAGTTGTTTATAAAAAGAAGCAAATTGTGTATTTATAGCTATATTGTCTGTGATAGGAAGATTCGATTCAGGGTCACGAAAAACTATAGATTCCTTCATTGTCATTTTCTTAACTAAAGAGGATAGTTGTTTGGAACTTTGTTGACGGAAACAACTGTGTACACGTGACTGAGGATAGTCAAACACGGTTACTTCAGGCTACTGCAGCGAAAGAAGAAGACTGTTATTTGCTGCTACAGCGCGAGGTGAAAAGATAGGACAAGATGCCATACTCTTTCTTGTATCTATCCCGGCTGCGGACTAAATCGCAAACTGTTCCATCAAGAGAGCTTCCATGAGCTGTTGTGTCACCGGCAACAGACACAGTGGAGGTAAGTTTACTAGTAACTTTTTTTTTTAATGATAACGTGTCAGGGGAGGGGGCTAGGGCTGGGCGATATGGACTTAAAACTATATAACGATAAATCATGGTATTTATTGCGATAACGATAAAAAGACGATAAATTACCAAAAAAGTAAAACCTACTCCTGACCATCATCAAATACTAAACTATACCAATTAAGTAGGCCAAAATTCCAATGAAAATGCAAACGCCAATACTTTTCTTCTGTAAAAAACGCAGTAATGTTAAAATAATGCAAACTTGATAAGTCTTTTACTATGCTGCAAAACATCAGAACAGTAAATAAACACAATAAGGATTCAAATCAAGTACAATTTTGAAATGTAAACATTGATTCTGACTTTATTAATTAACAACAAATGAAAAAGTAAACACTTATACTCTCATGGCTCAAATTGTGGTAAAAATAATGCAAGCAGGGGCGGTCTGTGGCGTAGTGGGTTGAGCAGCCGCCCCATGTACAGAGGCTACAGTCACTGCAGCTGGCCCCGGTTCGACTCCCACACCGAGCAGGCCCTGTGCTGCGTGTCTTTCCCCTCTCTCTGCCCCCTGTTTCCTGTCTCTCTCCAACTGTCCTATCATTAAAGGCATGAAAAAAATAAAAGTAGTGCAAGCACATATCAAAAAGTAACAATGCCAAGCATTAGGTTACAAAACTACAGTCCAAACACAACCTGATAAATTAACAAAAAAAAGTTACAATTCCAAACATGTCTTTAGTTAAGTTACAAAACTACAAAACAGTGCAAAAACAACCTGATAAATTAACATCAAAAAGTTACAATTCCAAACATGTCTTTAAGTTACAAAACTACAAAACAGTGCAAAAACAACCTGATAAATTAACAGCAAATTGACAAATGAAATACAAGTTCAATGAAAATGTAAACACTGATGTACTCTGAAATTGTAAGTAAAATAACTTATGTGGAATGAGGTTATGGCTGGAACATGCCACAAATTAAGAAGTGCAAGTTATCACACACATACTACTAAAGCATGTGATTCTGGAGGTACTGTTGTCTTTTTTTTAAAGCTACATCACACCTTAAGATTTTTGGTCAAGAAGACTAGCATATTAACTGTGGCTGGTTTAAGAGCAGACCTTTGGCATGTTACTATATTTCCCCCAGCACTGAATAGCCTCTCTGAGGCTGTACTTGTGGCAGGGACACACAAGTACGACTGATCTGAGGAAAATTCACCTCGTGTAGCTTCCACCATGCGAGGGGATCGCTCTCACCATCTGTCAGTGGACCAAGCAAAAAGCTGTTTAATTCAGCCTCAATTTTCTCTGTGTCGGAAAGGCTGGTCGGCTCAACAGCTGGTTTCTTGAAAAAGCTTCCAAGATTCTTCCTCTGCTTCTTAGATGCACTATGGGCTTCTCCTGTAGATCCAGGTGATTTTTCAGGGGCAGCCGCCCCCCTTGGCATGACAGAAAGGGACTCCACCTCTCTGACTACTCTGGCTTTGATGACCAGGATCTCTTCTTGACTCATATGCTGAGTGCGGAAGCGTGGATCAAGCATTGTGGCAATGTTGATCAGTTCTTCAATCTCTGGCTCCTTGTACTTGGTGTTTAGATAGTCCAGTATTGAACTTTTAATTTTTTTGGTGAGATCTGTGTCTTCATTTCTCCCCTGTAGCAACTCACTGTTGAATAGCTGAAGAACAGGCTTCAAGCATGACACAGTGACATAATTTTCAGCAGAGAGGGCATCTGTGAAATCAAGGAGAGGCCCTAATGCCTTACTCACAGAATCAAGGACATCAATGTCCTGCCATGTAGGCACAAGATGCCTGGTTGACCTATCAGCAGCTAAGACTTGTGTGATGGCCTTTTCTTGTTCAAGCAGGATGCCAATTTCTTCTTGAGCATCTCTGAGTGCCCGCTGCCTTTTCCAGCTGTGTGAGAATGCACTGACGACCTTTTTACAAACTCCCACAGCTCTGTCAATCCTGGCATCCCTCATGCTTCTCTCTGCAAAACAAACAAACAAAGTAATGAATGAGAGTTCAGTTAAATATTAATTTCATCATAGTATTAAATACACACAATAATGACCTTTTATGCCTGTGCCAGTGTCTGTATGTTTTAATGTTTTTGTAATGTATTACTTTACAAAATGTATAGTTATGTGACTAGGCAACAAAGGAAGTTGTCTCTGAAGAACATTTGATTAAAGAGGCATTATGCAGCAATAGCTAATCGCGAATGAGATGCTAGCGACTAAAACTAGCGAAACCTGTTGAAATTAGCTTACTTAAGACAATATGGCTCAAGCAGTCTGAGAGTAGTTAGTGACTCTCAGAAAACTGCATTGTGCAGTAATTTGCTTGTTGACCCAGGTAGTAGCTAGAGATTAGCTCATTCTCCCCTAAATGTCAAATGTTAAAACTGTTTTTGTAAGATAAGATAGCTAACCCTAACCCCGTGTTCAACATGCATGCATGGATACACTGACATTAAGAGAAAGAAATGGAGAGTAAACCTACCAATAGCAATGTGTAGACGATGGCCAAAGCAAGACAGTCTTGTCCACTTGTTCAGGGCGATTGCTTTGACCACGTTAGCTCCACTGTCTGTTGTCAGGCACACCTGTCTCCCCTCATCGAGATCCCATGCTTCAAGAAACTGCTTCAAACCACTCGCAATGTTTTCGCCGGTGTGGTCATCTGGGAAAAAACTTGTTTCGAGGCAGCAGCTGTTCAAACTCCAGTCGCTGGTTATGTAGTGGACCGTGAGGCTAATGTATGGCTCTGTCACTCGGCTACTCCACATGTCTGTGGTTGAGGCAAAAAACTCCACTGTAGACAGCGTTGTTTTTAACTTACCGCGACACTCCTCATACATAACTGGTAGGGCCGTTTTAGAAAAATACTTCCTTGACGACATGTTGTTTCGGCGGTCCATTTTATTGATCATTTTCCTGAACCCCTCCTTCTACACTGTTTGGATTGGCATCATGTCTTTTGCCAAGCAAAATGCCACCGCCTCTGTCAGTTCTTCCCAGCGTTTGCTTTTTCTATCGTAGGGTGTGCAACTGGCAAACACGCTGACAATTCCCTTTTGAATTAAAGGGGTTTGCTTACTTGATGATGCCTTCTCCCCACGCAACTTCTGACTTTCATCATACTCGCGTCCGTGCTTGTGTTTCAGGTGATGGAACAAATTTGAGGTGTTTCCATCCTTTGTTTGTATTTGTTGTTTGCATATTCTGCATATAACAGACGTTTGATTCACGTCAGTTTTCCTGAACCCAAACCAAGTCCATACTACGGAGGTAGCTCCTTTTTTATCACTTAACTCTTCCTCGCCTGAGGTTCGAACTCCGCCTTCCGCCATGTTTGTTCTCCTTCTATATGATCACGTTGCGGCACATATGTAAACACGCCATCTATTATCGCTATTACTGCGATATGACAAAATTTCCATCATGGACAGGACTTATCGCGATAAACGATAAACGATACGATATGGCACAGCCCTAGAGGGGGCATCATGAAACATGTTTGAATCCAGTCTAAAGTAACATTATGTAACTAAGAGGTCTAAAGTTTTTACGTTGCTATATTCTACATGAATTTTTATGTTGTAGAGTTGTGAATTTATTTTATCAATGGAGAAATTGAGCAGCCTTGCTTTGTTGTCTACAGTAGTAGATCAACCCTCATCTTACATTGAAGCTCGGATGGTTGGGGGATGGGTTGGGAATGGATGAGTGTGTTGAATATCAAGATCTATTATGTTGTTTTAGCAACTAATATTGTGTTATATTCTCCTTTTTGAAATGTCCCTCACATGATAGGCTGGTGATCAGCAGCCTGCACAGGCCATTATTGATGATGAATCCGATATGATTCAGCGCCCTCAGTCAACCCCCATAAAGAGCCAGGACACGTCATCCAAGAGTCGGCTTGCGGGTCTAACATTCTCCCTGATGAGTCCAGAGTCATCTGATGTTAGACCACGTACACAGCGTTCTTTGTCAGGCATGTACATGGCCCGTACTCCAACATGGAAACTTTCTGAGGTAATTATAGCTACATAGTTGATATACTGCTCAAGCTTTTCACTGTATTAGATCACATAATTTATGCTGATTTGTTTTTTTTCCATCTCAAGGACATGGGTGCAACATCAGCATCTTGCACTCCCCTACATGGTACTCCTGTAGTAATTCCAGAAGTGAGTGCATTGTTTACTTTTCTCCTTCCTAAATGTATACTTCCTTGACAGTGTTGAAATGAAAATTCATTTTTGAGTCATAAATGTCTTTATCTCTATTTACTGCAAGACATGAGCACTAGTTTTGGAGAATGGCAATTAGACGACCCTACTGATGACCCCAAGGTCGACAGCTTTAAGCTGCCCAGTGACACCTCCCCATCCAGCCCATCAGGCTCAGGCTCGGCCTCCACATCCAGCTATGGCTCCAAGAATGCATGGTCAGAGAGAAGGTGGATTGTGGACGATGCGTGCATAATGCAAATGTTTCAGACTTGCTGCCAATGTGGGATGCCCATGGATGAGAAGAAGCTAACCAAAAATGGAAGCCAGTTGAAAATACGCTGGACATGGTTGCAAGGACACAAGGGATTATGGCAATCCTGCCCAGATCAGAGGAAGATGGCCCGAAACAATATATTCACCTCTGCAGCCATACTATTCTCTGGAGCCACCTACACCGACATAAAAGACTGATCTTCTCTTCTAAACATTCAAATTCCTGCCAAAACTCAGTTCTACTCTGCACAATCAAAATACCTCGTTCCCGTCATAAACAACGCATACAAAAATCAACAGGGCCGCATCATTGAACGCCTGAAAGACAACACTGACACTGTAGAAAAAGTGGCCTTAGCTGGAGATGCACGGTGTGACTTACCTGACTCCCGCCCTCTGGTATTCGCATACCATCTGGGACGAGCCCACAACCGACATGATTTCAAATGGGGCTATTTTTTCTAAAACTCGTGCATATGATTGGATGAAGAATCTGTCCGTCATCTTGACTGACACGCCACTTCAGCCACTCCCAATGACTCAACCCGTGACGTAGCTCAGAGCGACACCAGGACCACTATGCAACCAGCTAGCCTTTCATAACAAACACCATGGCGGCAGATAGTATGAAACGGAGCGAGGAGCGATCAGTGAACGATTATTGTCGTATGTGCAAAGAAAATCTCAGGATTAAAGGCAACATTTGCAACAGCCAGCGCATATTAACGCCGCCCATTCATCCAAAGTCCCACCCAGGGATTAATGATTGGCTCTGATTATTTTCTAATCGGACGAAACACCAATGACTCCCAGGCTCCTCAGATGGCTGTGTGAGGAAAGGGAACGCCCCCGCGTGTAGTTGGTGAACGCAGCCAGATGACGTGAGTCAGGTTACGGTGTGACAGCCCTGGTAAGCATAGAGACAAATGTGTCTAAAATATTAGAAAGCTTTAAAATATTGTGATTAATTTGCAATCATCTGTGTTCATGTCAATACCTTCGTGTTATAGGTTTCAGTGCAAAGTACTCCACTTACTCCTTTATGAACGATGCCACACAGGAGATCGTCCACTTCGAGTTGGTGCAGGTAAATTATCAATCATAAAACATTTGCCAAATGAAATTGTTAGCAAACTGTTGTTGGTTAATGAATTTCTAATGCTACATAGCATTTAGGGTCAATATACTCTGAATGTCAATCAATAGGTTACAGAAGCTTCCAGCTCAGTTGCCATGGAGGTGATGGGATTCCAAAGAGGCCTCGACCATCTCCTGACCAAGGGCGTGGATGTCAGTGTTGTCACTACAGACAGATCTCCGTCAATCCGAAAAATTATGAGGGAGACCTACAGCGACATTCGGCATGAGTTTGATGTGTGGCACGTCAACAAGAGTAAGTGTTATTCCTATCAGAAGAAAAAGCAATTTAATAGTGGTTTAGATGTGTGCAGTTGTTAAAATGCTGATTGTAATAACTAATTTATGTTTCATTTAGGTGTCAAGTAGAAGCTCGTCACTGCATCAAATAAGAAAGAAAACAAAGATTTACAGACCTGGCTGAAATCTATAAGCAATCACTTGTACTGGTCTTGCAGCTCAAGTCACGGAGATGGTGAGGTAAGTACAAATTTCTGTCATCTGTGGGCAGTGGTACTATAGGACTAAACACTTTGCACAAAAAAAAAAAGGTTAAATATTAAATGAAAATGACCTGTATGTCCCCCAGGAATGTGTACGCCGCTGGAAATCCCTACTCCATCACATTGTTGGCATACACAGGTGGGAGGAAGATGGCGTACAACACACCTGCCATCATGCCCCTCTGACAGATAATGAACAGCTTAGGAAAAGGTGGATGAAAGTGGATTCCCCAGCATACCGGTCATTGAAAAGGATTGTCCTGGATAACCTTCTACTACGTGACTTGAAGCAGATGGCCTTATTCAAACACACCGGTATGCCTTCATAATAGTTCCTTTTCCTTTCTTTATTTTTATGCATGAACAGAAGTATTGCTGCAATTTTCTATGCCAAGACAATTGTAACGTCACAGATTATAGGCTCTTGTAAATGGAATTTGAAAGTATGTTATAACTGGTTTTTGACTAATATGGTATGGGGTTTCATTGTGCCAACACAGGGTCCCTGGAGGTCTTTCATTCATCTATGCTGAAGTATACACAGAAAAGGCTTCACTTCTCGTATGACGCAATGCTGGCCAGAACACAACTGGCGGTCATGGACCACAATGCCAATGTTGGCAAGGAACAGGCCAAAACAAAAGAAGGTAAAGACCTTGTTCTTCAAACATCTCTACAATTCTAAAATTGTCATAAACCTGAAAGTATTTTGGGTGTTATTTGTAAAGTCGGCCATGGAACAAATCAAAAGATACTACTGTTGTGGTCACATACTTCACCATAATTAAATTTATCTACACTGTTGTATTACAAAATGTTATTGTACTTTGTTTTACAGAACAACCACGATTTGCATGTGCCTACTCAAAGGCCAGTCGTCAGTGGACTGCCAGGCCTGTGTACGAGAGAGGTGAACAGCCATTCCGCAAAGACCTGATGGAAGACACCTTGAAAATGAGGGATGAAAGGAGCATTGAAGATTGGCCCCGTCCAGCCCCTCGTAGGAAAAAAATTCTAAAGAACATTGCTCCTGCCCCCCGGTCTGACAAATCAGAGCTGATCAGGAAAACAACATCTAGATTCAAGCCACTTTGAAACCTTTTTTTTTTGACAATGCATAGTTTAGATTTTATGTTCCCATTTGATTATATATAGTTCTGCAAGTAATTATGCCAATAAACAAGGTTCAATTCAATTCAATTCAAATCAAAAATACTTTATTTATCCCAGAGGGAAATTAAATGTTGATGTAACTCAATTAAATCAAGGAGTTATTATAGATGCTGATGGCTGTGGGCAGGAAAGATTTAGTGTAGCGGTCCGTTTTGCATCCAAACTGAAGAAGCCTTTGACTGAAGAGACTCTGTTTTCCGATAACAGTCTCATGGAGAGGATGTTCAGGGTTGTCCATAATTCTCTTGATTTTATGCAAAATCCTTCTTTGCATTATTGTCTCCAGAGGTTCCACAGTCGTCCCCAGAACAGAACCAGCCTTCCTTATCAGGTTGTTGAGTCTTTTTAGGTCCCTGGTTCTGATGCTGCTGCCCCAACAGATGACGCAAGAGGAAATGACGCTCTCAACAACAGACTTGTAGAAGATCAGCTTCCTCAAGAAGTACAGTCTGCTCTGTCCTTTCTTGTAGATGGCTTCACTGTTGTGTCTCCAGTCCAGTCTGTTGTCCACATGAACACCAAGGTATTTATATTCCTCAACCACCTCCACTTCTTCTCCCATGATGGAAACAGGGTTTGATCTGACCCTGTTTCTCCTGAAATCTACAATCATCTCCTTTGTTTTGTTAACATTCAAGATGAGATGATTGTTCCCACACCATGCCACAAAGCGGTCCACCAGCTCTCTGTACTCAGCTTCTTGTCCATCTCTGATACACCCGACAACTGCAGAGTCATCTGAATATTTCTGTAGATGACAGGAGTCTGACTTGTACTGGAAGTCTGAAGTGTACAGAGTGAAAAGGAATGGTGAGAGTACAGTCCCCTGTGGTGCTCCTGTGCTGCTGATCACCTGGTTAGACACACAATTCTTCAGTCTGACAAACTGTGGTCTGTTTGTCAGGTAGTCATTAATCCAGGTGATTGAGGCCTCCACTTGAGTCTTCTGGAGTTTCAGACGAAGCAGATCAGGCTGAATTGTGTTAAATGCACTGGAGAAATCAAAGAACATGATCCTCACAGTGCTCCCTGCTTTGTCCAGATGACAGTGGGTTTGTTGAAGCAGGTGTATGATAGCGTCTTCAACTCCAACTCCATGGTGATAAGCAAACTGCAGGGGGTCCTGATTAGGGTTGCCACCTGTGTCTGACAAAAATCCTGGACATTTTGACCATCCGATCGACCTTTTTGTTTGTAAGCAACGGCACCTTTCGCACATCTAACCCAAGATAAAATGCGTCATTCTAAGCGGCAATTGTATAGCTTAAATTAGTAAAAATGACAATTTCTAGTTCTTTGTTTAGTTAATTGCTTTATTTAATAAGCAGACCTTTATTATTTTGTTATATTTTCAGGTTTTAGTTGTGGACACCTGGGGGCAGTATTGAGAAAAAAGGGGGAATACATAATTAGGTTCTGCTTGTTTGCTTATGTTGAATAAAAACAAATAATGTATTTTTTTCAGTCTGTAAGAATAACCAAATGTAGCAATGTAAGGTGTAGTGTCAAACAGCTTACCTGATCGCTTAGAGTGTGGTGTGTGCTTTGCTTGTGCTTGGCTGACCCTGTGCCTCTGCTGCTTTCTGCTCTTGGCTAAACAAATACATAGGAGGACATGTAACTGATATAACTCTGGCAGTACAGTACATACAGGAGAGATAAGACTATTCTGATTTCATTTAATTCACCAAAACCTTACCTAATCTTCCATTTGTATTTGGTATTTTTCTTTGCTGCTGCTATGAGTCCTGGCTGATTTTCAATGAATGTCTTGAACTCAGAACAGGACAACTGAAAGTTTAGCCTGACTTGAAGCTCAGCCTTCACCATTGCAACAGAGAGTCTGTTTCTTTTATCAGTCCAAGCATCCTCCATGAGACTAAACACACGTTCTGCATAGGCATTGCTCACTGGTATTGAAAAAATGAAAGCAATCAATTTTAACAGCTCCTGTGTGTCTTTTGCTTTAGTGAAAAAATGGGCCCATTTTCTGTCTGGGGTTAAGTCTGTTGGGAGGGTGTGAAACACTTCATTTAGGATGCTCACATCACTGTACAGACGGTCTTCGTCCAGATCCAGGGCTAGTTTCTCCATCAAAAGTTCAAATTGAGGCCATTTGGGTGCTTCTTTTAGGCTCAGGCAGCCAATGTTTGCAAGCATCTCATCATTGAAGTCAAATCTCTCCTCAAGGTTCAACACTGCTCTCTCAAAAAATCGGTCCACCAGGCTTCTGAATTGTTCTTGCTGATTGGGTAAAAGATTCCTCAGTGTCTGCTTCGCTTTGCTCCCATAGAATTTGTCTGTGCGCCTAGACATAAGCTGACTCCTCAAGCGGTTCATCACAGTGTAAACATCAACAAGAGTAGCACTGTCACTCAAGCACTCTAATAGAGGCATCAAACTCTTGCATCACATTGTGCATGAATACCAGGACACATTCACCTAAAGTACAATCCACATCTTCTGGTTCAGCTGCACCACACACAAATGCCCAGATAATATTTGGGCAGTCCTCCTTTCCTTGTGACACAAAGTAAGACTTCAAAGCTGGCCAACACTCAAGAATTCTTTGGATTGCTGGTAACAAAGATAGCCACCCAGTGGGAACATGCCTGAGAATCTCCTTGTATGCTGTATTTGTAAATTCACAGAACTCCTTCAGCACTTCCACTTTTTTAGCAGAGCAGCTGAATTCACTGTAGATCTTCAGCACAAAAGCCTCCACGTCACACCCAGCTGCACCGAAGACACGATTCGCTGTTTTCTTGGTGTTATGTATCATGTGGCACTTGCAATTGCCCTTCATAATCCGTGGGTTAGCCCCTTTCAGTTTTTGGTAAACTGAATTCTGCCTGCCGTAGTTAACGGATGCGTTGTCTGCACCATAGGCACTGATTTGATTTAATGACAGCCCGTTGTGCTCTGTGTTAGACGCTATTTGTTTGAATATAGCGCCACTGGTCTCGTCTGCATCCTCGTAAAAATCTAGCAAGCCGTATTTGAACCCCTCGGATGGGCTAAAATATTGCACGGTGTAGGGGAACACCTTGGTGTGGCCAGAATTGGACGCATCAGAGCACACGCTGAAATATTGGGCTTTCTCGAGGTCTGCTGTCAAACTTTGTTGACTAAATGGTGCCAACACGTTCTCTACCAAAGCCTCTGCTTTAGTGCGACCGCATGACATCTTAGTTGCGATCTCACAGTCATTGAATATTTTTGCATTCAACTTGTTTGCACAATCTGTGGAGAGATAACTGTGACCATGACGTACACTGTGAAAGGTGCTTGCTAGTTCAGCGACAGTAACTTTGTCTTGCATTGATTTTGTAATCATGAAGGACGAAATTGCCTTTGTTTGGCGTGAGCTCTCGGTTCGATTTTGATGTTTTTTACTTTTGACGTGGTCATCTAATGCTGTTTTTCCTTCGTGTTTTATGAGTATTTTCGCTGGGCACAGGGAGCAGCTAGCATAAAATGGTTCTCCTTGGCATGGTTTTAGCCACATAGCGTACTTCTCCTGTGTAACCCAATCACTTTTAAAACACGTCGACCTCTTTTGTTTTTTCTTTACTGGCCTGCCTCCTCCTGATGCACCCTCGTCATCCATCTCTCCACCCATTTTCACGATGAACTTGTTTTCACTGCAACTTTCGGTGCGTCTGCGTGCCCCCACCAACACCACCCATATAATGAGCAGTTATTCTACGTCATTTTTGTAGAGCCAATAAGGCTGTGCATACGTTTGTGGACGTAGACACGCTTCAATCTTATTAGACGGCGCTTCAATTAAACTGAAATACACATTTTGCGCATCATGTACAAAAATCCGGGACGTTCGGTGTCCCGGATTTTTTTTTTTTTTTTCCCGGGACAGACCATGAAAATCCGGGACAATCAGGAAAATCCGGGACAGGTGGCAACCCTAGTCCTGATATGTGCTGGTTTGCTTACACAGGTGGGTCAACAGGAGTCTCTCCAGGACCTTCATGATGTGGGATGTCAGGGCAACAGGTCTGTAGTCATTGATGACTGAAGGGTGAGTTTTCTTTGGTACCGGAACCAGACAGGATGTCTTCCACAACAGTGGTACCTTCTCTTGGGTCAAGCTAAGGTTGAAAAGGTGTTGCAGAATCCCACAGAGCTGCTCTGCACAGGCCTTCAGGACTCGGGGGCTGACACCATCTGGACCTGCAGCCTTGTTCTGGTTCAGTCTCTCCAACTGCCTCTTCACCTGACTTCTAGAAACAGAAAAGTGGGAGGGGGAGACAAAGGGGACAGCAGCATCTCCTGATTTGGTTGAAGACAAACTAGTGGAAGCAGAAGAATCCATGACTGAGGTGGAGGTGGAGATGTTACAGGAAAGCTGTGGGTCAGAGGAGAGTGGGATGTCTCTTTGGCTGGGAACAGGAGGGGAGGATGGTGAGCTTGTTCCTGAACTGTACCTGTTGAAGAATGTGTTTAGCTCATTTGCTCTGTCCAGACTTCCATCCATCCGATCCTCCCTCTGCTTGAGACCTGTGATCTTCTTCATTCCTGACCACACATCTCTGATATTGTTCCTCTGCAGTTTACTCTCAAGCTTCTTTCTATACACCTCCTTGCTCTCTCTGATCTTGACTTTGAGCTGCTTCTGTACACTCCTCAGTAAATCCCTGTCTCGCTCCCTAAAGGCTCTTTTCTTCTTGTTCAATAGTTCCTTTAGCTCACTGGTCATCCAGGGTTTGTTATTAGGGAAGCATCTCACTGTTCTGGTGGGAATGGTGTTGTCCACACAGAAGTTTATATAGTCAGTCACACACTCAGTCATGGCATTAATGTCCTCTCCATGTGGATTACAAAGAGAAATCCAATCGGTTGCATCAAAACAACCCTGCAAGGCTTCTTCAGCTTCATGTGACCACTTTCTAACTGTCCTTTTTGTGACAGGTAGTCTCTGGACAAGGGGTTTATATGCTGAACAGAGAAAAACAAGATTGTGATCTGATTTACCCAGGGGAGGTCTTGATTTGGAAATGTATGAATCCTTGACATTTGTGTAAAACAAATCCAATGTCTTGTTTTCTGGTAGAGCAGCTGACAAACTGTTGAAAAGTTGGCAGTGTAGCAGAGAGTGAGGCATGATTAAAATCACCAGATATTGCCACAAAAGAATTGGGGTGTTGTGTCTGTATCTTAGCAACAACGGAACTGATGACATCACATGCAGTGTCGGCAACAGCTGAGGGTGGAATGTAAACAGCCACCAAAACAACACTGGTGAACTCTCTTGGCAAATAATATGGACGAAAACTTACTGCCAATAGTTCAATGTCAGGACTGCAGAGACGACTCTTCACAGTAACATGTCCTGGGTGACACCATCTGTTGTTGACAAGCACTGCCAATCCACCCCCTTTCCTTTTCCTGCTACTCTTTAAATCTCGATCTGCTCGTACAGTCAGGAAGCCCGGCAGAGAGACGCTGGAGTCGGGGATATGATCCTGCAGCCATGTCTCAGTAAAGCACATAATGCTACATTCCCGATATTCTTGCTGAGTCCTTGTCAACTTGTTAGCTAACGATCTTACATTGCCCATGATGATGGATGGCAAAGATGGTTTGAACTTCTTCTTTCTTTCTCTCCTCTTTGCTCCTGCTCTGCATCCACGACGCCTCCTTTTCAATTCCAATGGGATTTCTGGCTTCAGTTGTCGAATTATTTCTGCTTTTCCAATGTTAATCAGCTGCTCCCTGTTGTAAACCACCCTGTTGCTATGGTTATGCATCATAACAAAATAGCAAAATATACAAAAGTATTGGGAAAAATCAATCCAGCTGCACAGCATCCAAGGCAGGAAGGAACAGTTGTCCAAAAAATGCAATTTCTTCCAAGAAAAAACAGGAATGAAATTTAGAAAAAAGAAAAAATCTCAATGTGAGGTACAGAGCTACTCCAACGTGCTGCCACCCTCAGCGGCGCATTCTAGAACTTTTATACATTTTTATACATTTTTTTATACAAGTTTTATACATCAGAAACTTTTATTTAAACATTTTCATATTTACGTTATCTTTCAACCATGCCAGACACAAACATTATTATTATATACATGACATAATAAACAAAATCAGAAAATTCTGAACATTTCCTCTGCCTCTTGAAAACTTCTGTCCTAACTGGTGGGGGAGGGGTACTTGGCCCTAATAGCGATCACTACACAACTGGGCAGAACTCTCCTCTCCTTGCACCCGAGACGCTCACCTTCTAAGCCCCACTCCAAAACGATCCGATAGCACACCAATCTAGACTGTCTGGAAGTGTAAACAATCGTGCAAAAGCAATCAAGGGTTAGTGACTGCTAGTAATTTGAGTTATTTATAAAAAAAGACTTGGCATATTGAGGAAAATAACTAGTGGTATACTTACTCAGCAGACAGTCGTCCATTACGCCCCTCTGGCACAGGTCTTCTTTTCCAGTTGATCTTAGGTACGTTAAAAAATGTCCTCACAACACTCGGGGTTATTAGTGGCGGAAATTCTTCCATCGAGGTAACACAGCATGCATCGGAGTTCTCTAGGCCATGGCGAAACACGTCTGACTCCCGACAACACAAACTCTCATCCTCCGTGGCCATGGGCTGACATCGTTCACAGCCACACCACCAGTTCCCTTCACATCTGTTTGGTGTATCTGGAACATCGGCCGCCGCCGCCGCCGCCGCCTCTTCTGCTGCCCTACGGTTCTCCTCCATTTCAGCAAGTTCTTCATCCGTATATTCAGGCTCGAAGAGATACGGGCGTCCTTCGAAGTTGAGCCACTCATCGTCGTGTTCGAAGCTAACAACGTACTCTTCCATGTCTTCTCTGGTTTCTTCTGTCGTCTTGTGTAGTTTACCGGCAGTCTCTTCTGGCAATATATGCCATGCTTGGTTCACAAATTATTTAAGTGTTAGGACCCAGTGTATTAAGCATGATGACTTGTACTCAGAATTTGTGCGTGTCCACAAGGGGGTGCCACAAGGTTCAGTTTTAGGCCCCCTCTTATTCACTATGTACATAAATGATGTGGGACGAAATGTGTCTGACGCTAATATGCATTTTTATGTCGATGACACAATCATTTACTGCTTTGGGTCATCCCCTGCCAATGCTGTTGAATCACTGCAGAAGGCTTTCGATGTGATCCAGCACACATTTCTACAGCTAAAATTACTACTTAATGCTGATAAGACTAAGCAAATGTTGTTTTCAAAGCCAAGGAAAAGACTGTTAAACATCCCCACAATATTCACCCTTGAGGGAAATGAAATTGAGGTGGTACATTTGTATAAATATCTTGGTATCTTGCTTGATGACACGCTGACATTCAAAACCCACATTGAAAACATTGTAAAGAAACTTAAACTAAAACTAGGTTTTTTATTTAGAAATAAATTCTGCTTTTCTTTTGATGTTAAGAAGCGCCTTGTCTCTGCAACTTTTGTATCCATTTTAGACTATGCAGACCTCCTGTATATGAACACTTCAGTTCAATGCCTGAGTAAAATTGACTCTGTCTATCATGCTGCCCTAAGGTTCATCACTAACTGCAGGGCTCTAACCCATCACTGTGAACTACATGCCAGAGTACAATGGCCTGCACTGGCTACCAGGAGACTCACTCACTGGTACACTTTTATATACAAGGCAATACTCGGACTACTGCCACCCTACATCTGCAGCCTAATCACAGTAAGGAACATTGGCTCTTATGGTCTGCGTTCCAATTTGCTACTCTCCGTTCCCCGTTTTCGTACAGAACAGGGAAAAAGGGCCTTTGCTTTTTCTGCTCCTACCTCATGGAACAATTTACAAAAGGATTTGAAATTAACGGAACAAATTCCATTGAGCGATTTTAATTCCAGGATGAGAACACTTGAGACCGAGTCCCTTGTCTGTAATTGTTTTACTTGATTTGTTATTTTAATGCAACGGAAATTTTAATTTTGTAACTTGTGCTGCCACTTGGCCAGGATGCCCTTGTAAAAGAGATTTTTAATCTTAACTTGTCTATTTTCCTGGTAAAATAAAGGTTAAATAAAAAAAAAAAATGCTATGGGCAGGATATCGCGAGATCAACCGATGCAGGCTTTCTGCTAGGTTTTGGAGATATTCGATGAGGACTTTTACTGTCGCGTCCCAGATGAAAGAAGTGACGTCGACACAGCTTTAGCAGCAGATAAGCTATCAGGCTTGTATTGATAATAATAAACTCCTGGACTATGTACAAACTTCCAAATGCATCGTTTTGTGAGTACAGACCATATTTGTACTACTGTAGAAGTTTGGTGTCATGGCATGTGATTTTAGTGTGGTAATTTTGGAGATACTGCCAGGGTCCATTAGCGCTTGTACTAAGCTATTCGGGATAACTCAGTAACTCGGCTGATGTTCGGCCAAGATCGGAAAAACTTCGGGTGGGCTACTTGGCTGGATGCCACGGTTCAAATGACTCTAAGGTGAATCTACTCCGAACCATCACTTTAACAAAACAAAGACATGGTAAAAACTAAGAGCTAAACACAAACTAAAAACGTGGCAAAACTCCAAAGACATGACACCTCCAGGTCTTTGCTATTAATGGGTTTTTAGTCCCAGTTTTTTAGCTACGTCCCAATCCATGAGACTTTCATCAGCCCCAGAGTCAATTAGAATCTCCAGGTTGAGGGTGGTGTTTCTGTGTGTTACCTTGACAACAAACGGTTTGCGTGGCGTGGAGCTTGAAACAACAGAATCCCTTTTCACCTGAGACGGTCGAATCGGGCATGAAGTAATGAGATGTCCGGTCTCCCCACAGTAAAAACACCGTCCTTCTCTGAAGCGGCGTTGTCTCTCCGCCGGTGTGAGCTGAGCTCTGCCCAGCTGCATGGGTTCCTCTCCTCCGGCAGGAGGCGGAGTGTGATGATGAATGGTTGGAGGTCCGCGTGTGGGTGACCGTGGGGAAGGACGAGAGGATTGAAGATATCCAGGCGATTGTTGGTGTTCTCCCCGATGAACCTTTAACTCCCGAAGTCGGTTGTCCGTCCAAACAGCGAGGGCGATGAGCGAATCCAAGTCCGCAGGCAGGTCCAACGGGAGTAACAGCTCCTGAATAGGGACGGCCAGTCCCTTCAGGAAAACATCATAAAGAGCCCGGGCGTTCCAGCCACTCTCCACAGCCAGAGTCCGGAAGCGAATGGCGAAGTCACAGACTGACTCCCGACCCTGTTTGAGTCCGCTCAACTCTCTCGCCTTCTGACGCTCTGATGTGACTGGGTCAAATACCTTGCGCAGGGCCTCTTTAAAAACCCGGAGGGAGCTGCAAAGTGGGGAGCCTCTGTCCCACTCTGCCCTGGCCCACGCTCTTGCTCTCCCAGTCAGGTGCGTGATCATGTAGCCGATCATGTGGTCGTCTGTGGAAAATTCATGTGGGTTTAGTGCAAAATGCATTTCACTGTCACTGATGAATGCTCTACTTCGACCAACTTCTCCTGAGAATCGCTCCGGAGAGGCCAGTCGAGTACCGGCGCCGTAGTGGGAGGAAGTTGGTCGAGGCGTGGAACCAGCTGGAGCCGCTGCAGGTGCATCCTTATCGAGACGCCCAAGGATTTGCTGTAGCTGGTTGGCAAGTTGTCCCATCTGGCCGGAGACGGTAGCCTGAAAAGTCAGCTGACTCTGGGCGAGGTTGTCGACCCCCTGGCCGAGAGTTGCCATCTGCTCCTCCTGCCGGGAAAGGCGATCGCCCTGGGAAGCGAGAGCCTCGGATAAAAGCTCGGAGCCTGCTGCGTCCATTCTGGCCAGTGTGTACTGTCACACCCAGGGAATGGAGGATGCAGGAGCAGGATATGTAATTCCGAAGCTTTTATTTGAGAGGGCAGATGTTAACAAGTTCCTCCAGAGAGAGAAACAGGGTATGGAATTATATAAATAATAATACACTTAAAATTTACAAAAACAAAAATCACTCCAACTAGGAGGAAAAACAAGAATGCTATAAACTTAACTATCACTGTTACTCTAACAGGACTTAATTATAAAACTTTATCAGAAAAACAGAAACTCTCTTGACGAGGATAAATACCAAAAACTTGAACTTGAACTTGAAAACGTGGCAAAGATCAGGCTTGGAAAAAGGCGAAGGTGATGCACATCAGTCGGACAGATACAACACACTGGCACAAGACAGGGAGACGCAGACTCTTATGCACACCGGGATAATGGGGAACAGGTGGAATCATTCATACGACAATAAGACTGGAGCACAAGAGGAAAGTTAATCTTTCAAAATAAAACAGGAAATGACGAGACGAGACAAAAACCCACATGACCTCACCGCGGTGTGACAGGAGATACCTCCAAAGGTAGTGAAGAATGATAGAGCTAAGATCCTGTGGGGCTTCCAGATCCAGACTGATGTACACACACACATATACTGTGTATATATATATATATATGTACATATATATATTACCACATTGAGAAGGTCTGATGTTGAGGTATTGACCTTCGAGATATGCATGTAAGCTTGGCTCCAGAAAATCAAGGTGAACTTTAAAAAAAAAAACTGATAAACAGAAGAACTGGCTTCTTTGTTCTTTTTATTAAATTTTTTAGTCAATATGATATGATAAGTTGTATGCTGTTCAGTGTAGAATATATATATACTGTATATATACATACAACACAAAAAAAATCCCTTAGTTTTAAGTATTAAATTATGAATAATTTCTGCCTTTTTTAAAAGGAAGCCCTTCCTCAGATTCCCTATTTCTGAGATAATGTTTTACCCAACAATGTCGGTAAAGAGACAAAAGGAAAAAAGATAGCAGTTCCCGTTACAGAGGACTGATCTCCTAGGACATTAAGTCAACATTCACTGCAGAGGTAAGCCATTCCCTTAATTCAGATGAGTCTTTGTTGAGCAGCAATACAACAGGCTCAACACTCACCTTATCAAGATGAGAGTGAGATAGAGAGAAAAGGGGAGAGAACAGACAGGAGAACAAGAAAAAAGATCTGTCATTAAGACCTTGGAGCTACACTTTATCAAATATTGTGTGGTTTAATTAGGAAAATGATCACTGGCATTAACTCCATCGTCACCAATGTTTTAGGGATGCACCGATACTGATACTGGTATCGGGCATCGGGCCGATACTGTTCTAATTTACTCGTACTCGTTAAAGTTAACCGATACCAATTTATTGCATGAAGACCGCGATCAGAGGGTGGTTTGTCATTTTGATATATTTTTTTATATTTTTATTAGATTTTTATATCGTCGTTCAATACGAGCAATTTGATAAAACATCTGAGGACACATCATAACCCTGAGTACACAGAGTTTACTAAGGCTAATGCAAAACCACAGCAGCCAACTTTAACTCAGGTTTTGGAAAAGCGAGAAAAAATGCAAAGAGAAAATCCACTAGCAGTTAAAATAACAGAGGCTCTGACTCATTTTATTGCTCTGGATGACCAGCCACTGTCGGTTGTGGAAAACTTAGGATTTCGCCATCTTCTCAGCACACTCGAGCCGCGATATGAGATTCCCAGCCGCCCCTACATCACGGACGTTATGGTGCCAAAAGTTTTTGACAAGGTAAAAAAACACGTGCGCCTGGTGAATGAAGTTTCAGCCTTAAGTTTCACTACGGACATTTGGACAAGCAGTGTGTGCCCGATGTCACTGCTCAGTTTAACGGCGCAGTGGCTTGATGAGGAGTTCGGTCATCATCAAGTCACACTACATGCAAAGTGGTTCCGCGGCTCGCACACCAGCCAAACCATCGCAGGTGCTTTCGATGGCATGCTGCAGACCTGGGACATACCGAAGACGTCCGTCCACGTAGTGCTCCGAGACAACGCAAGAAATATGATAAAGGCCATGAGTGAAGCTGAGCTGCCCAGCCTACCTTGTACTGCTCACACTCTCCAGCTGGTAGTTCACTCCTGGCCTTCTGTCACAAAGGAGTGTTGCTGATGCGGTGGCAGTCGGCCGCAAAATAGTTGGGCATTTTAAACATTCTGCTCTGGCCAACTCCTGCCTCGAGGACATTAAATTAGAGATCAACCAGCCTGCGAAGCGGCTCCAGCAAGACGTGATGGAATAGCACCTTTTATATGATACAGTCATTGATTGAGCCGAAACGGCCTCTGGGAATATCCGTGTCTGAATACGGACTCCCTGATACTTTCACGGCTCACCAGTGGATACTGCTGGAGAAGGTGCTATCTGTTCTGGGTCCGTTCGAGGAGTTAACTCGAAAAGTAAGCTCTTCAGATGCTATGGCCGCAGATGTCATTCCAGCTGTCACTGTGCTGCAAAGATTTCTGTTGAGTTTTAAATACATTTTATGTTAGTTATCCCATATATACTCTGTTTTTGTAGTATTGATTAAGAGTTTTGAGCAAAGTTGTGCTTTGCTCATTTGTGTAAAGGTCGTAAATTCCACTGTTAGGAATGTGGTCTGGTCCAGCCTGAAACTGGATCCCCCTTCCCTTTTTTTGAGAGCTGTTTGTACACACCCACTTCCGAATAAAATGGAAGAGTCATGAGGAGATGGTTAGAGTGGTTGGGATGAAGCTATGTAAGAAGCTGTCTCCTCATCGCTCTCCTCATGAGTAAAAATCCTAAACATCTCTCTCTCTCTTCTTTATGAATTTGTAGGTATTTGAACCTGACAATTTCTAACAAGGGAGACTGATGAGGACCATGGGATCAAGGCAATGAAGGGAACCTTGGCTACAGCTGTCAGGAAGCGATTCACTGATGTGGAGGAAAACCCACTCTACACCATCGCCACCCTACTCCATCCCAGGTGAGTGTGTGACTGTAACTGTGTGTGACTGCGTTAAAATGGCAAGAATGCCTATTGTCAGCTACATTTTTTCTTTCTCTGTTTTAGGTATAAAAACCTTTTTTTTCTCCAGCACAACCACTGCTGCAAATGCCAAAGAGATGCTGAAACTTGAGCTGCTAAGGTTGCCTAGAGAAGCAGACAAGCAGGAGGATGATGACCATGAACCACCTTCAAGAAAACCACGCAGTGACCTGCCCACTAGTAGTCTAGACAGCATATTTGATGAACTTGCATCAGCATCAGTGGGCAGAGCTGCAGTAGGTTCTAGTGTACAATTAGAGACATATCTTGGAGAGGCCGCAATTTCACGAGAAGACAAACCACTACAATACTGGATGGTTAATAAAGTGCGGTTCCCGACTCTGGCTAAACTGGTGGGCAGATACCTTTCAGCACCTTGCACTAGTGTTGGCAATGAAAGGCTGTTCAGCTCAGTGTCAGACATTGTGAGTGAAAGCAGAAACAGGCTCACAGCTGATCATGCAGAGATGATTCTTTTCATCAAAAAGAACCTGCCTCTCACTTTCCCAAAAAAGCGTAGAGAGACCTCCGAGACCACATCATTGCATGCTGAATGAAGTTTGATATTTTGTTTGATTCAAATGTGGACACTCTGCAATAGGTTAATTAATGTTTTGTCAATCTGAAAGGTGGAGACAGTGCCAAGTAGTTAATTGATATTTTGTGTGATTAAAATGTGGAAACTCTGCAATAATTTCACAGAAAATGTTTATTTTTCACTTGAAATTTTAGTTTTATTGTCATTTTTATTAATATTTTATTTTCCATCTAATTCATCATCATTAGTTGTAACAAGAAGAAGAAAATAAAAGCTGTCTTTCAATTCATTGCATTTTTTTTGTGGTAGAAGTATCGGCATCGGTACTCGGTATCGGCAAGTACTCACATCCAAGTATCGGTATCGTATCGATTTGAAAAAAAGTGGTATTGGTGCATCCCTACAATGTTTCATAACAAAATGTGGGCAGTGGTTGGTGAGTTGGATGGAGAGGGGTAAGGAAAAAGAGCTGGTCATTGACTACTGAAATGGAATTTCCTCTCATTGCCAATTTTCATTACAGGGGGTTGAAATCATGAGGCAATTAGAGGACAGCTAGTTCTTCAGCTTGCAGCCTGACAAGAGCTCAACGACAAAAGGTGAGATAGTTGACAGGAGGTTGTAAGAAATGGCCAGGTATCATTGCAAATTAATAGGGATCATCACTGTTGAATATCAAAAGAAAAAGCGCAACCTTAAGTGAGAAAGGGCCATTATGGAGTAAGTACAGATGAGTCAACAAGTTTGAATCCTTACAATAAACCCAGATATTGTTTTTTTCCGCCCTGATTTGGTCCAACATTTTCTGAAATAATCCCAAGGCTAATTTGGAATATGAGGTCTTTTATTGGAAAAGAGAAGACTGTGATACATTTTCCGGGGCACATATGTGCTCCCAAACACAGACTGTTGCAATACAAGGTGTCAAGAAGAGCAATTTTGCAACAGTAGGTAATCTAACTGTGGGTAGCAGCATAGGCCTTTAAGGGCTAAGATGATATGACAAAGATTTGACTAAACAGCTGTTTATGCTGCACTTGTGAATGTGGTGGGTTTTCAGGATTGTCAGTGTGTTTTTGGTTCCCACAGTGTCCACTGCCTCTTGGTGGTTTTAGGGTGAGCAAGTGATGTGAAATGCAACATTATGAATTGAGCTTGAACAGTGATGTGGGCCAAAACTGACATTATACTCTAAGAGTGGTTAAACTGACATAAAACAGTAATGCAGTCAAATCTAAACAATGAGCTAAAACATTTTATGAAGCCCTCTCAAGTATTTGATTTAAAATGACATTGTTGGTGATTTCAGCCCCCTCCGCTCTGTCTGCATTATATTTAAAAAAAAAAAGAAAGAATCTGAATTAAACTAAATTTGTCTGGCTTACATTTATCTCTTTCATATAATTAATGCAGATCTATGGTATTACAAGTTCAATAAAGCCAGCTGAAATGTCACTAAAAAGGACTGTCTGGCCCTGCCAATTTCCGCCGTAGTGTTGTGTCGTTCGCGACGATTCATTCGAATGAACGAATCATTTGAGTGAACGTACTGAATGGAATCACTTCCTCAGCTGATTCGTTCCTTTCTCAGTTCAGGAGTTGAGCTCAGCAGCAACCGTGCAGGGCAGCAGGGGAACTGCTGTGTGGTCTGTGAATAACCGAATCACTGAGTGTACTGATCCTGTGATTCACACCCAGAGAACTGTTCAATTCAATTCATTTTTATTTATATAGCGCCAAATACATCAAATGTCATCTGAAGGCACTTAAATAATAAAGTCCAATTCAAGCCAATTGGAATTCAATTCATTGTAATCATAATTATTTATAAAATAATCCAATTCATTCATATAGAGCCAATTCAAAAACTATTTCCTAGCTAAGGAAACCAACAGATTGCACTGAAAACTTTTTCTTTTTCGGTCCAATCTCCCGGCCTGAGCGTGCCTGAGGCGACTGTGGAGAGAAACGACTCCCTTTTAACAGGAAGAAACCTCTGGCAGAACCAGAACCAGGAAGGGTGGCCATCCGCCTCCACCAGCTGGGGTTTGAGAAGACAGAAAAGAGGGGACAACAAACACTGTAACACCATTCAAAGGATATCTGTTGGAACAGGGAAACACGAGTTAATGACCACAATAATGTCACATATACATAAAGAGAGTAAAGTGAGGAAAGGTGTGACAGATGAGGCCCCCCAGCAGTCTAGGCCTATAGCAGCTTAACTATGGGATGTTTCAGGATCACCTGAGCCATCCCTAACTATAAGCTTTATCAAAAAGGAAAGTTTTAAGCCTGGTCTTAAAAGTGGAAAAGGTGTCTGCTTCCCGGACATTTACTGGCAGCTTATTCCACAGAGAGGGGCCTGATAACTGAAGGCTCTGCCTCCCATTCTACTTTTAGAAACTCTGGGAACCTCAAGTAAACCTGCAGTTTGGGAACGAAGTGCTCTGTTAGGAAAATATCTTACAATGAGATCTTTAAGATATGATGGAGCTACAGGGCGGCCGGCTGCCCCGTCACTCAGCGGTCCCTGCGCACTATCGACACGGTCACGGCTTTTCTCTGCTCTGGCCCCCCGATGGTGGAACGATCTCCCGACTGATGTCAGGACAGCTGAGTCGCTGCCCATCTTTGGCCGCACGCACTTATTTGTTTCCTAAATTGTCTTTGTTTCCTAAGTTGTCTTTGTTTTCTAAATTGTCTCGGTACCTAACTTATCGCACTTACTCTAGCACTAGTTATGCTCTTAGCTGTTTGGTTTTGGAAGGATATGCACTTATGATTTCTTGTGACCTGAAGTTCTTTTGCCTACCGATGTGGAACACACTTATTGTAAGTCGCTTTGGATAAAAGCGTCTGCAGAATGACCGTAATGTAATGTATCAGTTAGGTGGGTCGGAGTCGCAGGCTCCTCCTGCCAAGCACTGAACGATTTGGTGAATGAATCTTTTGAACGAATCTTTTTAGTGAACTAATGCTAATGATTCAGTTCATCTAAAAGAGCTGCTGTGCCCATCACTAATCTGTTGCGGCATCTGAGCTCTCTTTCTCAGCTTTGCGCAGGCTGAAGACCTGGCTGCGCAGCACCATGACGCAGAAGAGACGAACACATTTGGCCATTATGAACGCTTACAGTGACCTTATGGATGAAAGCCATGTCTCGACCCTGCTTAAAATTTTCAAAAGTAGGTCAACTGAGAGAAGGTCCACTTTTGGAAATGCATGAAAGCCCTGAGTCATGAGCGCAGATTTTTCGTTTTTTTCATTTGTGGTGTATTTAATTCGCTATGGGTATGTTATCGCTACTGAATAAACGACACATTCAAGGGTACAAATAATGCTGTTATGTTCCTTAAATGGCTTGATTTAGTTATCAAATTTTGATTTTTTTTTTAACAATAAAGATGCCGTGTTCATCCATTCTTGTTCTCTTATAACTGCATGCTATTATAAATTAACTATAAATCAAATCCTTAATCATTGATAAGTGTGCGTGCTTCCCCCACCCCTCCCAACAAAAATGCTTCCCCCCCCTTTCAGGAAATAGTTCCAACGTCTATGGCTCGGAGTAGAGCTACACCTTCACAGCTCTGACAACTTAGCTCTAACATTTAAGCTGACATAATTTAATCCTTAAATTTGTCACGTTTAAAAAAATTCCGATAAGATCAGTCGACTCAGAGTCACGCTATCAAGTCAGGTCATTCAGGGGATGGATAAGGTCCAAAGTTCAGCCTGAATGTGCAGTGTTATCCAGCCAGTCCAGAGAATGTCCCCAATTCTCATTTGGCCTTAGATCTGGAGGCTGATGCTTTGGAAGAGGAGGGTGGATACAATGTGGTGGCTCCTGGTCAGATCAACATCTGTTCTGGAACCTACTCTGTCTGTATGCCTGGCCCTGGAGCACCTCCAAGCGCATGACTGCTTTTTTTTTTTGCCATCATTTTTACAAATGCCACAACCAGCTGCAGCTGGTGTTGTTGTGACAAATCCTGTCAAGAGCCTGTTGGCAAGGAATGGAACAGTTAACGAGGAGTTCTCTCTCATCTAAGAGAAATTAAGATTGTGCACATAGTGTCAGGCACACAAATGGTTCAAATGAAAGAAGTTCTCCCAGCCTCTGCTTAGCTGTATAAGACATACTCTCTTCTTCTTCTTCTTCTTCACACTCAGGCTGGTGAGGTTCCAGGGCCTCAGCACACCACTGCTCATAAAGATGCCTCCACAGCTTTATGAATCAGTCCCACCTGGCACTATTCCCCTAATCCTACTGATCTTCCTCTGCAGCTTACCAAAGCCCTCACCACACCACCTCACTATGAAACCCTGGCAGGTTGAAGGTGTCAATCGTTGGTTTATCTCATCATGTTTTCTAGCACATAAAAACATGGACATATTAACAAATTTGAAAACTTGATTTTCACCAATAGTTGTCTTTATAACTAAGTGAAGCTGCTGATTTCCTAGACTGAGCAACCCTTTTACAGCATCATTGTTGTCACACAGACTTTAGCTCCCATGAGCCTGTTTACTTCTGTCTCCCCTCGTCTCTTTTCAGCTTGTTACTGTCAGCTCTCTATAATAAAGGCATAACATTCCCATATGGTGACATGCAGACAGAGGAAGAAAAGAAGAAGCAAGCAAACAGGAAACAGTTATTTGTGTGTTGCATCAACCTGCAGTCTTACTTGTCAAGACACTGGTGGTGTTTGACCTAACATGACAAAAAATGTGTGCCTGTCATTTAACACCACTCTTTAGTCAATGCTATGGGACTTCTTTTTCACCTCACCACAGGCTTAGTATAGAATTATGAAATGATTTGGGACTGAATGCTAGCAGTGGATTTAGTTAATGTGTTGCAGATTAATCTAAAAATCAATTCAGAATCAGAAACATTCCTACACAGAACTGAATAGAGATGAGTGAATAAGATCAGAAGATATTTGTACAATGCTAGTCAATAAAATGTTTTTATTCAGAGTAATATCAGAAATTAGAGAACACAATTAACTGATCTTAATAAGCAGTTCATCTAATACACACTATTCACACTTTAGCAAATTTGAACCTGTGTAGCGTGCTCAGAGAGGGGGGAAAGGATATCACCATGATCTCCTCCCTTCTTGACACCAAAAGACATTTAACTTTTTTTACGACCTTTTAAAGGATTAACCAAAGGATAAGAAAACCAGATGTGGGACCTTAGGACCAAGGGTTCCTTTGTTACAAGGCAGGGGAAAACTTCCCCCCACCAGGATACCACTGTGCTATCTATGCATAATAAATTATGCATCAACACCTTCAGATAAGAAACCAGATACCCAGCTCACTCCCTTTTGGTTTCACCAGAAATGGCCTTTCTCAACCCATTCTTCCCAGAGAATGAGAAACTTTTAGAAGCTACCGTTTTCTTGGATTAAAGTGTGGAAATTTGGACTGGACGAGTTTATAGGTCATTTTAAAGACTTTCCACATTTTCCTACGAGGATTATTCCTGAAGTTATAAAATTCATTATTACAGAAATCCTCCCGTGGAGCCACAGTGCCACCTAGAGGACATGGATAACGGACACTCTTAACTGTACCAACCATTTAATATTTTCTAAAATGCCATATATGTTTTAATATTTTCACTTTTTCAATGCCTAATCTGATGGTTTAAACTGTACATGGAATAACCAAAGTTGCATTTTCCTTCATCCATTAACAAGAACTCCAGAAAGTTGTCATATCATTCTCATTGTGATAATATGAAGTATGTCACCAGTGACTGAGGCTTTGTGGGGAAGTGACTATTTATGGACTGATGTGTGGTGGACTGGCATTGTCAAAAATAACTTTGTACATGGACTGATGCAACTAGGACTTTTAATTCATACATTGAGGAAATGTGAGGACTGTTGAGTCTGTGGTAGAGATGCGCGGTTGGCGGTTGAATCCGCGGAGCCCGCGGATGAACCGCGGATCGGGCGGATGACACGCCGAAAAATCGTATTTTAATTAAATTCGGGCGGGTTGCGGTTGAAGCACCAAAAAAAAAACAAAAAAACATAATTTTCCAAAGGTAACGAACGAAAACATACATTACAAACAGTATAAAACAAAACCACGTTTTAGATTTCCTGCGTAGGTCTTCTCGTTTGTTTGTGTCCGTTACTAAGGCCATTCATGGCCTACAGTTAGCACATAGGACCCTAGTTCTACGTTGCTTGCTAGCAGTGTTGGGTGCGTTAAACCGTGTGGATTAAAGTGGAATAATTGCAAGAATCCTGTGATCAAGACAGCGTTTTAAGGTAGGTCATCTGGTTATTCATTTTGCCCGCCGTGGCATGTTGATTTGGGCTTAGACTATGTGCTTTGAAGTTGTTTTACATTCTCTGAAGTAGGTTGGGAACATTTGCGCTAAAGGATGGATTTATCGTGCTATGTAGACGGACTTTGTTGTCTAGATTCTTTAAAAAAAATTCGTACACTCAAAACGGTGTGCCCGTGCTCATCATGTTTTACTTTTTTCTTGATGGAGTGTGAAATATAGCTGCAGATAGTATTTCAATGCAGACATGTCAAAACGACAGTGGAATGCACATTTTCAAGGTGATAGAAGGGTCGTGTGATGCTTGGAAATAGATCGGTTAATCCAAAATGTAGAACTATATATAGTTATATTCTGTATTAATGTTTCACATACAAGTGGGGAGACGTAGGGTATGCTAACCTGTAACTAGTGATAGTGTGAATGCCTTGGAAGGAATTCAATCGCTTGTGACGGCTGTGTGTCTTAAAGGTGTTCAATTTAGCACTTGGGAGTGATTTTGACAGCACTATTATCCACTACATAGTAGTAGGCGGACTTATTGACCAGATATAATGAACTACGCTGTTTGAAAAAGCCGATACAAATAGCCAAGGCACCTTCAATAGACCTACACCTATCGGCGGATGGCGGGCGGGTTCGGTTTTGAAAATCGGTGAAAAAATGTTTGTGCAAATGGATAGCGGGCGGATATATATTTTTTGCAGCGGTTGCGGATGGGAAAATACGTCATCCGCGCATCTCTAGTCTGTGGGGAGGGGTGTGCTTTTCGTCCACAGCTGATAATAATGAGTCCGATAATAATGAGTCCGACAATTGAGACTGGTGGCTGATTGGTCGGCCACAGAGCGGGCCCTCCAGGTGAGCGCGCTGATTGGCGTAGAGGGAGGTGTGCCGGTGTCTACCTGAGGAGAAAAGAGAGACAAGGCAGAACACGGGAGATCGGTTCTCTGGGGACAAGCCAGCGGAGCGGACGAGGAGTCGGGAGCCTGAGGAAGGCCAGCGACGGTGAGGGATCCAGCTCGCCCGTTCGGAGCGACAGGACGGTTGGCAGTCGTTGGCCGCCGGCCGCCGTGGAGGAGCATTTCTGGACGCCCGCTCCTGGAGACGCAGCGCCGCCACGGACAGTCTTGTCGCCGCCCTGTCGCTCGGACCCCGCCGGTGGCGTTCCAGGGCGGTTTAAAGACAGTGGTTGATTAATTTGTTTCTCTCGGTCGCGGCCCCCGACCAAGAGCGGACATTTAATTTCCTCATCCCGCCGAGCAGGCAGCAACCACTACCCCTGCGTCTCGCCGGGACGTTTTATGGCAGGTAATTAGTGCCACCCTGGGTTAAATTCCTACCGTTGTCTATACCCCCCTACAGTGGCTAGGGAGTGCCCCAAGGGTGCTTTCACTGGGTATGGTGTGCTGTGGTTTATGAAGTGACAAACGTGTGCAGTGATTCATTTGGAAGTGTTTGCTGTGAAATGTCCTCTCTTCAATGAGTGGGTGTAGTGGAACGGTGTGGGATAACTGCTTGTAGTACCTGTTCTTTTGCTACTCTTCTAGCACCCCTAGTTGGGAAGAAAGGGGGAGTTATGGGGCAATAACATATAGTGTGGCCAGAATATTACCTGTTTTTCTGTTACTGGTTGAGAGCTGGGGGGTGGGGGTAACTGCAGGTGGGTTTTGTGCAATGATTTTACTTATGCAATGATTTTACTTGTGCATTGAAATTACAATAAAGTTGTTCTATTTTTCTATACCTGCTTCACCTACTGCCTGTGTGATTTGGGGGATCTCAGAACCTGATTTTGTGTCTGTGGAAGTTAAAGCCGTGACACTTCTCTTTTTGGCGTTGTCTCGGCAGGATCCCCCTACACACACGTTCAGTATGTCGAACGATGGTAATGAGAACCCAGCTGCCCCGGCTCATGTACCACCAAATATTGTTAACAATGTCATGTTTCCTTGGTATACGGGAGGGCCATGGTTGCCCATTTTTGAAGGAAAGAGGGGAGAAAAGGTTGAGGAATGGCGGGCTAAAATTGAAATGTTTGTACGGGCACAAGGTCTTCCAAATTAACAAAAGACTGATTTTTATATTGAGAAGAAATGTGTGCTTTTATTCTCCATTTTCGTGAGCTCTATCACAGGTGGCAGGTGAAAGAACAAGTGGATGTCGCAGTGGAAGATGACCTGTTACGCACCCAGTTCATCAGGGGACTACAGGAAGGTCATGTGAAGCAAGAGTTGAAAAGGCTACTTCGTCGCACACCAGCTATCACCTTCCCTGCTATTTGTAAGGAGGCGAAGGCACTTGAACAAGAGCACACTAAAGAGGAAACGGAGACCTGGGCCTGCCACACGTACACATCCAGGCCTCCCCTGAACCAGCAGCTGCCCTACAGCAGGCTCCCCCAGCTCCACCTACCCATCACCTAGAATCCCCTCCTGGCCAAGACACTCAGGCATTATGGAAATCCCTGCGGGCAGAGCTACAACAAGACCTCAAGAAACAGATTTCAGTGTTGGGCAGGTCCCTGGCCGAGGAGTTGCGGGCCCAAATAGCTAATCTCTCCGTGGGGCCTGCTGACCCAACCGTACAGACTGTCCAACAAGGGTCAACGTTCCAGCAGAGGCCCCGCCGGTCCGCCCCTGAGGTGTCTCGAAGTCAGTTCCAGTGGGACCCTCAGGGCCGGCCTATTTGCCTGGAGTGTGGACAATCGGGCCACACTCGCCGGTTCTGCCCCAAGCGACGCCGTGGCCCCCAGGATTTTTAGCTTCCTCGGTTGCTGTAGGGCGAGCGGTCGAGGAGGGGAGCCAGACCACACCCCCCAACAAGCCCTCATTTGTCGGAGAAAGTCCTGAAGTAAACGTTACCATGGGAGGTAAAAGCATTTCATGTGTGTTAGTCTCTGGTTCTCAAGTCACACTAATGAAGCATTCTGTGTTTCAGGAGCAATTTGGGGAGGGACTAGTCAAGGGCACAATCCCCTGGCTCACCCTGAAGGCTGCAAATGGACTGTCAATCCGTATATTGGGTATGCGCTTTTTGACTTTGAGATAAACGGGGTCAAGGTATTGGAGAAAGGGGTGGTGGTGGTCGAAGACGCGTGTTTGCAACATGACGGTTGTTTACTCGGGATGAATGTGATTGGGGATTGTTGGATGAGTGTTTTCCAGGGTGGCTCCCAAGCAGAGGAGAGGTTCAAGTCCGCGATGACCCCCACAGCGGCCGCCAAGTGGGGGAAGGTCTTTGCAGTCTGCCGGCGCATCGGCCTCGCGGAGCCCTCTGGAGTCCTGCAGGGTGTCGCCAAGCTGCCGCGTCAGGACTCAATAGTGATCCCCCCGGACACTGAAATGGTGGTTTGGGCCCAGGTCCCCCAAGCGATTGGCAGGCCAGACTGCTGCATCATGGTGGAGAACCTGCAAAGCGACGACCAAGAGTGGCGGGTGGCAAGGACCCTGAGTTGGGTGAGGGGTGGGAGAGTACCAGTAAGAGTGTGTAACCCTCACCTTTTCCCTGTAGAGCTCCTTCAGCGTCGGGCCCTCGCTGCAGTCTCGCAGATGGATCCCCAAGATGTGCGAACTGAGGAAGAATTTTAGTGTTAACTGCTGACGGACCCTCAATAGTAGAGGTGAGGAGAATAAATGATCTGTCACCCACAGCAGAGGCATCATCACCGAGCCATCCAGCCTTGGCACTGCAGGGGGAGGGCCTAGACCTCGATGAACAACGGAGGTTGGCCGAGCTGCTGCAGAGATGGACCAAAGTCTTTGCGGCAGATGAGGATGATTTCGGCCGCACTACTGCAGTCCTCCATCAGATTCTCACCGGGGACGCACCGCCAGTGCGTGAGGTACAGGCCACTTCCACCAAATCTGTACACAGAGTTGAGGTCGCTGTTGGAAGGTATGTTGGACAATGGAGTAATAAAGGAAAGTGCCAGCCCGTGGGCTGCGCCCGTGGGCTGCGCCCGTGGGCTGCGCCCGTGGGCTGCGCCCGTGGTGCTGGTTCGGAAGAAGGATGGGTCCTGGCGGTTTTGCGTTGACTACCGAAAATTAAATGCTATCACTCACAAGGATGCTTTTCCTTTCCCCAGGATCGAGGAGTCCCTGACCCATCTCAAGGAGTCGGCCTGGTATTCCACTCTGGATCTTGCAAGCGGGTATTGGCAGGTCGAGGTGGATCCGCGGGACCTAGAAAAGACGGCCTTTACCACGCCGGTGGGCCTCTTCCAGTTCGAGCGGATGCCCTTCGACCTGTGCAATGCCCCTGCCACTTTCCAGTGGCTCATGCAGCGCTGCTTGGGAGGCCAGGTGAACGATTTCCTCCTGATTTACTTGGATGATGTCATTGTGTATTCCCCCTGTTTCGGCAGCCATCTGGAACATCTTGAGAGGGTGTTTGAGAAACTGCACCAGCACGGCCTGAAACTCCAGCCCCAGAAGTGTCACCTTTTTTGTAAAGAGGTCAAG
This sequence comes from Odontesthes bonariensis, assembly GCF_027942865.1. Classification (NCBI taxonomy): domain Eukaryota; kingdom Metazoa; phylum Chordata; class Actinopteri; order Atheriniformes; family Atherinopsidae; genus Odontesthes; species Odontesthes bonariensis. The sequence continues at coordinate 2,946,134 of NC_134510.1, forward strand.
TACCTGGGGTATGTGGTCAGCAAAAGTGGGGTGGCCACAGACCCTGACAAGACTGCAGCAGTACAGAACAGGCCTGTTCCTACGACAGTCACCCAAGTCCGCTCCTTCCTCAACTTCGCAGGTTATTACCGCCGTTTCATCCCGGGATTCTCCAGAGTGGCAGCCTCCATCAACGCTCTCCTTCAGGGCACGGCAGGGGTCAAGAAGGCAGCCATTCAGTGGTCCCCCAAGTGCCAGAAGGCGTTCGAGGAACTTAAGCAAGCACTGCTGCAGGTACCGGTGCTGGCTTACGCTGACTTTAACTTACCATTTTTGCTGTACACAGATGCCAGCTTGGAGGGACTCGGGGCAGTGCTGTCACAGGTACAAGGGGGGAGGGAGCGGGTGATTGCCTATGCAAGCCGGAGCCTGAAGCCCCATGAGAGGAATGACCAGAACTATAGTTCATTTAAGTTGGAGTTGCTGGCACTGTTTTGGGGCGATCACAGAAAAGTTTAAGCACCACCTGTGGGGGTAGGTGTTCACAGATAACAACCCCCTCGTACACCTGGAGACAGCAAAGCTGGGGGCGGTGGAGCAGAGGTGGGTGGCTCAGCTGGCAAATTTCACCTTTTCAGTCAAATACCGGCCTGGCAGGACAAACCAGAATGTAGATGCGTTGTCCCGACTCCCTGGAGAGGCACATGTCCAGGCTGTCCACCTTGCCCTCCTAGGGAGAGGGGGCTGGAGGAGGATCCTCGGGCAGCTCAAGACGATGGCTGGGGGTCCTGGCAGGAACGCCAGCAGCAGGACCCAGAGTTGAACCAGGTGAGCCAGCTGAAAGGTCAAGGTCTAACAGTGTCTCAAGTGCAACAGTCGGTGTCTCCCCAGGTTCGCAAGTGGGGGCGAGAATGGGATCGGCTGGAGCAACGCAAGGGAGTCCTGGGACGTTGCATTCAGGAGCCAGATACTGGCCAGCTGACCTTCCAGTTGATTGTCCCAACCCAGCATACTCAAGACTTGTGGAAGGACTACCACAAGGCAGCTGGACACGCTAATAGTGAAAAGGTTCTGGGCCTGATGCGCCACCGGTTCTACTGGCAAGGAATGGGAAAAGATATAAAGGTATGGACAGCCGAGTGTGCAGTTGCGAAGGCCGGCCCCGCGGTACTGGCCCCCCTCCAATCGATTGTGTCCAGCTACCCATGGGAGGTGGTGGCCTTGGATTATTTGTCTTTGGGGCGGCCAACCGACACCCACCAGTATATCCTTGTGATGACTGACCTGTTTTCTAGATTTGCAGTGGCCGTGCCTACAAAGGACCAGACTGCTCAGACCACGGCCAGTGCCCTGTGGGCCGCCCTCATCCAACTGTTTGGTTGTCCGGAGCGGTTCCTGACAGACCGTGGGGGGGCTTTTGAATCTGAGGTAATGCTTCAGCTCTGTGAATTGTATGGTTGTACCAAGAGCCGGACCACCCCATACCACCCACAGGGCAATGGTGCGTGTGAGCGCTTAAATAGGACCCTGCTATCCCTGTTGAATACCCTCTGTAAAGAGGATCAGCTGCGGTGGAGCGACAAGCTTCCAGCCTTGGTGCAAGCCTATAACAACACTGTGCACTGTAGTACTGGTCTGACCCCTTATTTTGTGCTCTTTGGACGTCATGCCCGACTACCCATTGACCTGTGTGTAGATGTTGTCCCCCCACAGGATTGGCGGACGGTGGTGGGATGGGTGGACAAGCACCATCGGAGGCTGGTGGAGACCTATAGCCGGGTCCGAACCCACACAGAACAGAGGCTGAGCTGGGATCAGGCTCGGGGCAAGTTGGCACCCCATTGGATGCCCTCTCCTTTTGTTGTGCTTTCGCAGATACGGCCTGGCCACCCAGTGTACAAAATCCGACCCGAGGGGAAGGAGGGACCAATTCAGACAATGCACCGGAACAACTTGCGCCCCTGTCCTGCAGGACTTGAGGCTACAAGGACTGAGCCCAAGGTGTGTACCTCGAAGATGGACTCTTTGTCTAAACAACCTGCGTTCTTTTTACCTTTTGCCCCTTTAGCCCGACTGGCCCCCTTGGCCGTTACAGAGCCTGCCATTCCTCACCCGGGGGGTGAACCTGTGCAGTTTGCTGAACCAGCTCAGGCCCCAGTTTTGTCCCCAGATGGACAGACAGGGGCTGCCCTGCTGTCAGAGGGGGGGGGTCAAACCCTCTGAGGCAGTCACAGTGGTCTAATATGGGCATGCCTCCAGCAAGGTATGGGGAGTGAATGGGTGGGCGGGAAAATGTCACCAGTGGACTGAGGCTTTGTGGGGAAGTGACTATTTATGGACTGATGTGTGGTGGACTGGCATTGTCAAAAATAACTTTGGACATGGACTGATGCAACTTGGACTTTTAACTCATACATTGAGGAAATGTGAGGACTGTTGAGTCTGTTGGGGGGGGTGTGCTTTTCGTCCACAGCTGATAATAATGAGTCCGACGATTGAGACTGGTGGCTGATTGGTCGGCCACAGGGCGGGCCCTCCAGGGGAGCGCGCTGATTGGCATAGAGGGAGGTGTGCCGGTGTCTACCTGATGAGAAAAGAGAGACAAGGCAGAACACGGGAGATCGGTTCTCTGGGGAAAAGCCAGCGGAGCGGACGAGGAGTCGAGCCTGAGGAAGGCCAGCGACGGTGAGGGATCCAGCTCGCCCGTTCGGAGCGACAGGACGGAGGCGGACTCGGACCAGGCAGGGGCATCGCTCCTGGAGACGCAGCGCCGCCACGGACAGTCGTGTCGCTGCCCTGTCGCTCGGACCCCGCCGGTGGCGTTCCAGGGCGGTTTAAAGACAGTGGTTGATTAATTTGTTTCTCTCGGTCGCGGCCCCCGACCAAGAGCGGACATTTAACTTCCTCATCCCGCCACGCAGGCAGCAACCACTACCCCTGCGTCTCGCCGGGACGTTTTATGGCAGGTAATTAGTGCCACCCTGGGTTAAATTCCTACCGTTGTCTATACCCCCCTACAGTGGCTAGGGAGTGCCCCAAGGGTGCTTTCACTGGGTATGGTGTGCTGTGGTTTATGAAGTGACAAACGTGTGCAGTGATTCATTTGGAAGTGTTTGCTGTGAAATGTCCTCTCTTCAATGAGTGGGTGTAGTGGAACGGTGTGGGATAACTGCTTGTAGTACCTGTTCTTTTGCTACTCTTCTAGCACCCCTAGTTGGGAAGAAAGGGGGAGTTATGGGGCAATAACATATAGTGTGGCCAGAATATTACCTGTTTTTCTGTTACTGGTTGAGAGCTGGGGGGTGGGGGTAACTGCAGGTGGGTTTTGTGCAATGATTTTACTTATGCAATGATTTTACTTATGCATTGAAATTACAATAAAGTTGTTCTATTTTTCTATACCTGCTTCGCCTACTGCCTGTGTGATTTGGGGGATCTCAGAACCTGATTTTGTGTCTGTGGAAGTTAAAGCCGTGACAAGTATTCTGTGTTAATGACCGTTTTCCTTCTCATATTTGTGTTTATGCCTGTTCTTATGCCAATATTATTGTCTGTTATGAACATTATATGGTATAATCAGTGTAATGTGGCAGTATTACGATTAAGAGAGGAATTTCCTTTGTCTGAATTTTTCCAGCTAGGCCCCCTCCTTACATCCCCCTTTCGGCTCCAGTGTCAGCTAAGCGCTGGTCGAAAGCTGAACGTCATACTAAGCTTAAAAGGCCGAGGCGCGATTTCGTTCATCTTCTCTGGTTTTTGATTCTTAACTTTTTGACTCTTCATACTTAGCTCGCTCGACTCTTGATTCCTGAAACTCTTTTGAGTCTCAACTTTAGCCCTCTTGAGACTCTTAGTTCCCCCTTTTATTCTGAATTCCTGAAATTTTTGCTTCAAACCCCTAATGTCCTTTTTTTTTTTTAAACTCCCTTTTTGTTATCTAAGTCTGGTTCCGATACCCGCGAGTGTTTGGTTAATCTTGGACAACACCGGCCCGAACTCAGACACTCTACACCAAAGAAGAAGCCTTTGGGAGGACCATATCCTAGCCAACACCGATCAGGGGAAAAAGGCTTATCCGACATCATCCCGCTGGTTACAGCCCCGACAACGAGGTTCATCAGAAGAAAGCCACGCGATTCAACTCTCTACCACAAAGTAAGGTGCTGAATTCTGAACTCTAGAAGCGGTGGCTGTGGTGGACTCTCTCATGAAAGCGGTCGGCCGAAGTAGTTAGCCATATGAGCTCCGGTTGACAACCAGACTTAGGTTACGTAACAAGTCATTATTCATCCCTCTTAGTTTAGCTACATCTCTCTCTTAACCGTATTTTATTATAACAACTGCAAATTACCTATATTCTGTCCCTTTATCAACTGTTTACATATGCTTGTGGAACTTTAAATAAATGCTTGTAATAACTCATCAGAGCGTCACGGAAAATTTGTTAAGCATCGGTCGTCACTTCAGACAGAACTCATTTCAGTGAGACTTCTTCTTTTCATAACCTTAACAGTTTCTCCTCCCAGGACTGTGACGAAATTAAGGTTAATAATTATATGGGAGGTGGTGCCCCCTTTCTGTTATTTATCCATTATCAGTGCAAACCGTTACACCTGAAATAAATAAATCTGGATTTTGGCACCTGAGCACAATTATTTGAAATACATCACACAAGTAGCTATTTGATGTCTAACACTTACTTCAACTGCGTTGTGTTTGGGACTGCATCAAAGAGGCTTGACTGGTGGATGAAGTAGCTTTATTTGCCTGCACAATGGGTCAGCAAATAAAGCGTAAATACGATGAGCGTATACATTTCGTCTGCCTGCAGCAGAGGGAGTTATTTCTGCCCAATGTAGTTTACAAGAAGCTGAGGTAATTTAACAATAGAATCCAAACATCTGCACACATTGCACAGATAACGCAACTGATGATTATGCACACGCTTTGTGGTTTTGTTCGCCTGTACAGAAGCAAGTGGCGCCTCCCTTAACCGTTTGAGGGCGGTCAGTCAGGAAGTCCTTTTCCAGCTTGTCCACCAGGATGTCAGCAATAATGGTGTTAAATGCCGAGCCGAAGTCAGTGAACAGCATCCTAATGTAGCTCCCTGGCTGGTCGAGGTGGCTGAGTGCCGTAACTGTAGCGATGGTGTCCTCCCTTGATCTGTTAGCTCACTGATGTGGTTCCAGGTTTGAAGGGAGACAGACCTTGATGTGGTGCAGGATGAGCCTCTCAAAGCTCAAATGGTAGCCTGAATGGTGGTCAGGACTACCACAGCACAGGCACAGAGTATACCATCCAGTCCGGCTGCTTTGCTGGTGTTCAGTCTTCAGCACCTGCCTCACCTGGTGGTCCTGGAGTGTGAGTGTGCTGTGACTGCAGGTCTGTGGTGGCCGTGCAGCTGTGTGTGGAGACTCTGCCTCGTGGTGCGAAAATAAATTATTTAATTCCTCAGCCAGCGATGCATCAGCGATGATAGTGACGGGTGCGGAGTCTTTGTAGTTTGTGATGCTCTGTAGCCCCTGCCACACTAGTTGCAGGTTGTTGTTGGCGAGATGGTCCTCCACTTTCCTCTTATAAGGCACCTTAGCAGCTTTGTTGCCTCTCCACAGCTCTGCCCTCGCCACGCTGTACTGTTCTCTGTCACCTGACTTGAGGGCAGAATTCCGGGTTCTAAGGAGTGTCTGGACATCCGTAGTCATCCATGGTTTTTGATTGGGGTAGATCTGGACGTGCTTATCCACTGTAACACTGTCAATGCAGTTGTTTATGTAGACAGAACAGTGTGCTCCTGTTGGTCAAGATGTTAAAATATGCTCCAGTCAGTGCGCTCAAAGCAATCTCGAAGCTGGCAGAGTGCTCCTTCAGGCCAGATTTTAACACTCTGGGGTCTGAAGCCCACCGGTGGGCATTTTTGACACATCTCCAAAAACACATCTGTAACTCTGTGAGTTTTTGTCATTGAAACATATAAGTGACACCATTAAAAACCTTGAAACTTCTAGTTTTCAAATATATATTTTAAAATAAATTATATAGCTGGCCCTTTTTAAAGAGAGTGAACAGAAATCTTTGGATTTTCTGTAGTCTCAGACTGCAGCAGCTTCCGAGGCCACACCTATCGCTATTCACATGTAAAGTACCAGGTGATTGAGTGGCTATTCACAGGTGAGAACACGCCCCATTCAGCCAGCATGTGGCTTATCACATGGAGAGTGACAGGGGGGTGGGGGGAATCAGGGGTGTTACACACCCATCTAATTTGTATTCAACTAACAGAGACACTGACTGGAGTTACAATTACTTTTTTACAGTTTGTGTGAAAACAAAAAAACATTTCTGACTGCACTTTTTACTTTTATGCAGCCAACACTTTTGTTTACAAGGTTCAACCTTCAAAAGTCTTGGCTAGATATATTTATAGTGTGTTTTCTTGCACTGTTTGAAGACCTCTAAAACCTGTTTTTTGTACAGTTGTGTTTACCCTCAGTTTAAATAAAACTTGTTTGTATTACATTCACTTTACTCTCATATTATTTTTTGTTAGGCTTTTCAGAATACAACCATATGTGTCACTTTTGCATTGATGTTTACAGTTAGTTGAAATACTTGAAAATGTCAAGGTGGTGACAACTGCCTCAAAGTCTCTGAAAAGGCCTTAGACTCCAGAGGGTTAATGTTCTTCCTAAGGGGGGTGGATGCAGGGACCAGGAGCAGTGAGAGATGGTCTGACATGCGGGTGAGGGTGGGATACTGCTCTGTAGGCTTGCTTCGGGTTGGAATAAACATGGTCTAATGTGTTCTTCCCTCTGGTGGAGCACTGTACATACTGTACAAGGTTAGGGAGTACAGCCTTAAGGCAAGCTTGGTTAAAGTCCCCAGCAACAATGAAAGCTCCCTCTGGACGAGCCTGCATTTGTTTGTTTGTTAACAGTGGCGTACAGCTGAGAGAGCGCTACGCTAACATTTGCATCTGGTGGGATATACACAGCAGCAATGATGACCGTCGTGAACTACCTGGGCATGTATAAAGGTCTACACTTCCAGATCGATTACTCCAGTCATTACTTCCAGATCGGGAGAGCGGTGGGTGGGTGTGACCCTACTGCTTGTACACCAGTCCATATGAACATGAATACAGAGCCCCCGTCCAATGCTCTTTCCGGAGCTTTTATTGCTGTCTGGTGCGGCCGGTTACTTGAACGGCCGAGTCCGAGATGAGCGGGTGTAGCCAGGTTTCTATGATAATCATCACGGATGTTTCGGTTGTTTGCCATCAGTAACTCCAGTTTGTCAGTTTTGTGGATGATGGACCTGGCATTTGTAAAGAAGATGCTTGGTAGTGGGGGTTTGTAGGACTGTTTCCTTAGCCGTAATAGTAGGCCTCCACTCTCTGCGCCGCCTCCGGCGTCTCTTAGGCCTGACAACAACCCAGGGTGTGTCCGCTGATCTTGCTATGTCCAGTGGAATGTTATGGAGCCGCTGGTAATCCATTGTAATGTCCACACAACACAAGAATGTCACCTTCCTCAGCATAGCTGGGGTGTAGATGTGTTTTATCTCACTAAAACACACTTGGATACACAAAAACATCCATATCATTACGAAAACTGTACACCGAAACCGAGAGCTCAGAGCCGCTGCATCCTTGCGCGCCGCCATCTTACTCCAGACTAGAGATCCATAGTGGAGAAAAACTTTTTTCCACCCAGAGCAGCCAACACATCCGACTGGACTCTCACAGACCACACGTTCAACCACCTGAACTCTGATACTTAGGTCGCCATTCTTTTTCCATACCAGCACTAGGGGAGATGCATAATTGTGCGACTTGCGGATGATCCCTTTTTCCTCCATTTTATTCAGTGCTGTTCAGACTGCTTATTCAGAGCTCAGCATATTGGCTTGGTGGTATCCGATGGACAAAGCTTCTGGGTAATCGCACGAGATGGACTCATGTCTCGATGATCCGTAGCAGGAGGTCCTTCCAGTGTATTGACACCTCACAAGACTCGGTGTCGATGTCAGAGAGATTTCAACAAATAACTCCATTACACGAGCAGTTTGTCAGACCCTCGTATCCAACAGGGCTGGTAGGGAATAGGACCCATTTCTGTGTCTGTCACCACACGTTTATATATACATATGTTACAAAGTATCTTCTTACTATTGTTTATTTCACCACTGGTCATGCCAGTAACATTGCTGAAACAAGCATACTAATTGCTGAGGAAATAGGAAATCTTTAGTTTTAAAGATTTGAAAGCTGCACTAAGGCAATGACAAATATTTTAGTCCGAATAGCATTCTGCCCTTTGTTACTGATATTTAGTTTTCCCATAAGTCTGACTGGTATTGGTCTTCATGCCAAAGCTATAAAACTTAAATTTTCTTAGTATCTCTATCTATACACATCTCCTGTTTTTTTTAAGGGAATAATAATTGTTGATGTCATTTGTTATTTATGATATGTTATTTGCCAAATAATTACTTCAGAAAAGTTATTTAATGTAATGGTGTGATAAAGATGATCCTGGTGGCTTTTTTTTTTTAAATTTCAGTTATTAAATTGAATTATTAATTATTATTAATTCAATTTAATTAAAGTTACCCTTATCACTTCAAGGGCACAGCGTAAGCCAACTGCTCAGATGTAGTTTATCTCGGTGTCCATGTCTGCTCTTTTTGTAGCCTAAAGAGTCAGGTGTCATAGCTAACATAATAATACAATAATAATTGTAGAAGCAAAAACTGTTTGCTCTATGGTAAGGAAGCAAAGACAACACTAATTCTCCTAAGATTTAAGGAATTTATTACAGAATAATAAATCAAACTAGAATGAACAACCAGCAGTAGTCAGCAATAATCATCGAACAGAGTCAGAGACCAGGTCTCACTATTCACCGAATAGGGTGCAGACACTTTCAACCAAGGGGGTTTCAAGAGTCTGGACAACCCACTGATGCTAAGATCTGTCCTTTTATACAGTGTTGACCACGTACACATTCGTTCAGACAGTTCAAATTCCATCTTAAGTACAGAGCATGTTGGAAAACCAATCATATGCCGTTAAACATTATTTGCTTGAGCAATTAATGCAGTTATGTTGCATAACAGTTCAGGGAAAACCAAGTGTTACAGAACACATGAACGAAAAAACCTAATTTCCCATTACATTATAATAATCCATCCAGCCATTTTCTATGCCCGATTAATCTAATTTAGGGTCGCGGGGGGCGCTGGAGCCTATCCCAGCTGTCTTTGGGCAAGAGGCGGTGTACACTCTGGACAGGTCGCTAGTCCATCGCAGGGCCACACTGAGACACACAACCATGCACGCTCATCCAGAGACACCAATTAACCTTAAATACATGTTTTTGGGGAGTGGGAGGACGCTGGAGTACCGAGAGAGAACCCACGCATACACGGGTAGAACATGGTGGAACAAAATCCATACAGAGCCCTCTTGCTGTGAAGCGATGGTGCTAACCACCACACCATTGTGCAGCCCCAAGCATCAGCATAATAATAATGATCATTTCTAAAAAAGTAAATAAAACAAAAAGGCTAAATAAAAAAATTAATATTCTGTGGATTTTAGTGGTAGTTGTTACAAAAAAAAAAAAAAAAAGAGTACGGAGGCAAAATAAAGAAGAAAACCAGACCGAAAACATTAGAGGTTATGTTGAAAAAGAAAAAGACAGTTTCAATGGCTCCAGGTATCACCCAACCTCTTATTGTAGATATATTTGGTACAGGCATCCTCATATCTGTCTCACAAAGTAGAAACAAACCACAAACAAACAAACATACAAAATAAAACAAAAAAACAAATGGGAGCCTTGTTGCCTCTGGGGTTTTAATTAAAAAAGATAATAATTGAGAATTCAGCTCACCACAACTGGGTTTCAGTAAATGCAAAGAAATGATTAGACATAGCAGTTCAACTGAATAGAAGGAAATAAATCAACTGTTTTTTTTCACTCCCCTCTGATAAGCTAATTTCCAGAGCTTCTTTTCACACATAGGATACAAAGAACTCTGAGGATTTCTGTAACCAGACCAGAAAATGTGGGCTCAGAATTCAAGACGTTGTCCTGGAAACAAAAAGTGACTCACTTCTAAATGAATCATTTCAGTGTTACTTTGCTTTGCACACTTACAGGCTGGAAAGGGCATCATCATTCATCATGTTCATCAGTCATGTACATGTTCTGATGCATTGCTTCTGAGCAGGTGTTGCTGGGAGATTTATATGATGCTTTTTCATTATGAAAACATATCAGAGCTAGCACAATATCTTCTAATCTTCACAACAGTACTGTTGTAGATTAAAGGTTTATATATCAAATGATGATATGATGATATCTTATTAAAAAAATCAAGACAAAAAAGCAGTTAAATTCCTCTTCTCTTTCTGTTTTTGTCTCTGACTATGGCTGTGAAGAGGCAGTTCGAATGTCCAAAACCAAAAGCGTGCATTACAAAGGGGGTGATTACTTCAGAATCACTTTTTCACTGTCACAGACAAAACCCTCAGCAATTATGCTCTGTATTTTGTATAGGAGGCTGAGTCATATTCTGACTGGCTGAAGGCTTGCTGTCTGTCCTGCATAAAATGTGTAGCATGAAGCATGTTGCCATGAAATCATTAGGGCTATTTTTATAGGATGTAAATGCATGCCAATTAGATAACCCGGGTCCAAAAGCCAAGTTTTTGGAAAAGTGCTGTGAGCAGTCTGATGAAGTATGCAGACACACCTGCATCAGTGTAACAAGCAATACAAAGAACAGCTCTCTCTGAAGTAATAACATGTGTACACAGTCTATATCAACATTATATAAATTTTATTACAAAGAACTGTGAAAATTCATTTCAAACTGGAATTGCTTTCTTCTTTCATCATATTTATGAGGTGAAACATGTCCTGTTCAATAAAATGCTATATATCATTTCCCTCCCCTCTTGAGTTGGACATGGTGCCTTGTATTTGTGCTCACCTCCTCCCTTCCTGCAGACCACCTGGAGTGCAACTGCAGCAGTTCTAATTATTTTAATAAAGTGTGTCTAGACAATATTCATCATCACGAAAGCCTCAAGTGTCAGTGGTCGTCTTTTCTTTTTCTGGAAGATAAGAGCTTTGCTCACTGCATCTGAAATTCCAATAGGTTATCATGGATTTTTCTGTCCCTTGCTGGTAGCTTAAAAGCTGCAGTTTCCTCACCTCCTTACCATTAAAGAACAGGTGAGGGGAGGACAAACCACTGCTTGCCTAGCCTTCAGAAAGAAATCATTGATTTCTTTGCAATTTGTCTGCCGACTGACTGAAAAGCTTTCTTTGTTAAATTACACGACTGTTAAACCTTCAACAAGAGTGAAACAACAGCATCTCTGCAAACATGCTATCATAATGCCAACATATAAGGTTTGTAACAAAAAAACAAAAAACTCTTCATACTGTAGATTTGTACATAGCGAATGTTTATTCACTATTTTTATTTTATTTTATATTTATTTTATTCTATTCTATTTGCTTGTTTTTACTTTAATTGTTTTGCAGAATGCCTCCCATTCTACTTTTAGAAACTCTGGGAACCTCAAGTAAACCTGCAGTTTGGAAACAAAGTGCTCTGTTAGGAAAATATCTTATGATGAGATCTTTAAGATATGATGGAGCTCGGTCATTAAAGGACAAGAGCGTTTTTTTGACATTGGGCCCTTGATTTCACATTATAACATGATGTTCTACTCACCCCTGCTTGTTGTTGGTAATTTGGAGCTGTTCCGAAGATATTCGAGAGGCGTCTGGCTGCTCTCTTGAGATATTCGGCCATGAAACGGTTTCCTATGGGCAATGTTATACAGGCACAAACTATGCTGTTTATAATTTATTAATTACTGTACACTAGCACTGATAACGTGGAGGTGCGTCGCTTACTTAAAAAAATCCGGGTTACAGTAATTTTGAATTTTTGTCGTAAAGTCTGTGTGTGTTTGTCTGTGGGCTGTCTGTGGTAGTAGCACGATGATGACGTCAGTAACACCCACTTTACGACAAAAATTCAAAATTACAGTAACCCGGATTTTTTTAAGTAAGCGACGCACCTCCACGTTATCAGTGCTAGTGTACAGTAATTAATAAATTATAAACAGCATAGTTTGTGCCTGTATAAGCTTGCCCATAGGAAACCGTTTCATGGCCGAATATCTCAAGAGAGCAGCCAGACGCCTCTCGAATATCTTCGGAACAGCTCCAAATTACCAACAACAAGCAGGGGTGAGTAGAACATCATGTTATAATGTGAAATCAAGGGCCCAATGTCAAAAAAACGGTCTTGTCCTTTAAGTTCTTCATATGTGAGGAGAAGAATCTTAAATTCTATTCTGAATTTAACAGGGAGCCAATGAAGAGAAGCTAAAACTGGAGAAATATGATCTCTGCTGTTAGTTCTCATCAGAACTCTGGCTGCAGCATTTTGGATCAGCTGAAGGCTTTTCAGAGAATATGTGGGACAGCCCAATAATAAAGAATTACAGCAGTCCAATCCTGAAGTAACAAATGCATGGAGCAGTTTTTCTGCATCACTCTGAGGCTATGTACACACGTAGCCGAGTATTTTTAAAACCGAATATTTCCCCCCCTCCGTTTATAAAATAATTTGTATCCACATTACCTCGTTTTCGAAAAAAACACCTTCCACACATAACCGAACATCTGCGTTTTCACCTGTCTTGACAACCCAAATGCATTTGCTGTTTTGCGTAATCTGCCCTCGTCAGCTAAATAATAAAGTGTGCACGCAACTTTTTTGAGCACACTGACAGGTGATCGCATGACAGTGGACTGCCCCTCGATATGAGGACGTAATAATTCCGACAGCGACAGGAGTGAGGACCGGGACATGAGAAATTGTCACGCCATTCCTCTGGGAGTACGACTTGGGCGTGTAAAATCAAGGCAGTAAACAGCACCTGCACAATAATAACCACCACAGTTCTCAAGGCATCCATGCTTCTTCAGTAAACAAAGGTCGCACGTTTGACGTCAGAGCAGATTTGTTGTTGTTTTGGCGCATATTGTGACGTTCGAAAACGCAAAACTCCGGTTATCTCTGTCTACACGCAAATGCATAAACAGAGTTTTCAAAAATCTTCACTTTACCCGGAGTTTTTAAAAATATTTGTTTATGATGCGTTTTCATGTGGATGACAGGTCCAAACGTAGAAAAATATATTCGTTTTAGCAGATACCCGGCTACATGTGGATGGGGCCTGAGACAAGATGTTCCTGATTTTAACAATATTCCGAAGGTGAAAGAAGGCAGTCCTAGAAACCTGTTTTATATGCGAGTAAAATGATAAATTCTGGTCAAAAATAACTCCAAGGTTCCTCACTGTAGAACGAGAAGACAAGGAAATACCAGCAAATCCCTTCCTACCCTAGTGGGAGACCTGGCACTGGGAGAAAGAGGCTAGCTTCTCATAGTCAGGAGTGTAGGAGCTGGATGCAAGGTGGTCATCAGTCATTGTTGATCTGTAGTTGGACTTGATGATTTTCATGTGAGATAAAGCAGACTCGCACAAATACGTTTATCCAAAAAGAGCTGTCAGGTTCAAAGCACATCTTCTGAGACTGGGATACTTCTCCTCCACCAGTAGTTTCCAGAACACTACATGCTCTCCAGGTTGAGCGGATGTTGATCTGGCTTTGATCTCAATGTCAGAATCTCATTCTCCAGAGCTGAGCTTTCCAGATCTAAAAGAGATTCGACTTTGGCGACAATGTCACCAACATCAATTCTTGCACCAAATGGATAACACATGTAGCTGGCTACAGGCTCGATGGATGCAAAGTCAGTAAAACGCCTCTCAAACTCTGACGAGATGCTCTGAACACGCTCCTGATAACGTGCACTGTCCAGCTGTGTCACACCTTTACCTTGACGTTGTAGTTCTGCTTGCATGTGAGGAAAGCTGCGCAGGTTACCAGCTGCAGCCTGCTGGACATCAGCTGTAGCTTTTAAACGTCTTCAAAAGTGTCATCACCAGAAATGGTAATACAGCTGTGATCAATAAAGCGAGGGAAACAGCATGAAAAACAACTGCAGACAGACTAAATGCATAAGTTCTGAAAGTTTCACACCATTGTCAATTGTTAGACATTTATTTTACTGTCCTCATGTATTTATGCTCTCCTCTTTGTGTTATGATTTGTTTACATAAAGCATGCTGAATTGTCTCTGTATGAGATGTACAGCACACATATACTGGCACTGCTCAGTTTATTAATAACCCAATAATCGACACGCATCATCATACTTTGTGACTATATTATCCTGTGTGTGTGACCCACATATTAATTTTTCACTGTTACATCTCAACAGGAGCAATCTTAACAGCCAAAAGCGTACCTGGCAGCAGGTGAAGGTAAAGTACAGGAAAATATTTCAGAGTGGTAAGTAGCCTTTGAAGAAATGTGTTTGTCCAATAAAGAGAGCAGCAAACTAGATATGGAACACAAGAAACGGAAAATAAAAAAGATCAAGCTAGAGATTATGAAACTGGAGAGGGATGTTAGTATAAATTCAGATAAAGGAGAATTTCGTGTTGTGAACTGTATTTAATTCTGTTTTCTCTCCACAGCTTGAGAAACATGTAATAATAATTAAACAATTCAACACAACTTGAACTCAAACTTGTCATTATTGTACGGTTCATGCAAAGTGTTAGAAATTTGTTTTTTACATTTATATTCACAGTGGGATGCCATGACCTAAACGTGTGGAAAGTTATAAATCGTCTCTGTCCATTCAGCCTTCTTACACTTGCTCTGACTTAAACTGCTACTGTGTCAATGCTAAATTATGAAAAGAAGTTCTAACTCAAAGGTCACAACAATAAGGATCAAAGGAAATATGTGTCCCTGTATATAGGTCCTCACTGTGTCAGGAGAAACTGAGTCCTTTCAGGCACTAGAACCTCCAGGGACTCAAGGAAGAAAAGACTTGAGCCAAGACAAAATGTATAAAATATTAACTATCAAATTCAAGATGGCTCTGTCAGAAGTCAGCCATGGTGCCTGAGAACTTTAAGCAATGAACCTGTATTTAATTTGGCCAAAGGTCATTTCTATCCGTGCCCTTGTTTTAGCATGTGCATGTGCATGTGCATGTGCATGCCCTTGTTCCTGGATCAGGATATGGCGTGAGGAGGTACGGCCAGCATGCATAGCCTCTGTCCCCAAGCAGGACACCATTGAACTCTCCTGCAGAGTAAGAGAAATGTTGGATGGATATACATGTGTTAAGACTTGGCAATTTGATGCAATGTGTGCCTTATATGACTATCTATAATAAAGTATGACGAGCACTTTAAATTCCTTAAGATGACCTCTACAC
Organism: Odontesthes bonariensis; assembly: GCF_027942865.1. Lineage (NCBI taxonomy): Eukaryota > Metazoa > Chordata > Actinopteri > Atheriniformes > Atherinopsidae > Odontesthes > Odontesthes bonariensis. The sequence continues at coordinate 2,961,512 of NC_134510.1, forward strand.
CTGACCTCTCATTAGATTACCAAAATTCTGCCTATGCTACACCTTACTTCAAAAGTACACTCCTTTGGGTCAGTAAAATTCTCACGCCTTGTGCAAACCTCTGTGCCAGTGAGGATGCTCGGAACATCCTAGAATCATGAACTGATCCCGGCCATTTAGCCTCAATGTTGGAAATGAAATGACCTCCATCACAGATCATCTGTATGCACGGAGGATAGGAGTCAATGATGAGGTTTCACAGGGCATTAATGTAACATTGCTCAGCATTACTCAAAGGGGTTGATGTGGTATTTTTCAAAATGAGAAATCCAGTTCAGAGTCTATGGACAATTATCCCCAAGTGTACCTGAACATTTAGGATGTGGAAAAATGTTCGGTTTACATAGTCAGCCTCCAGCAGGGGCCTGGATGCGTACATGGGTACAGTGTAGTGCACCGATAACATTAGGGAAGCCTGGAAGATGATGAACTTAATGCAAATACTTCAGCCAGTAGGTTGTTTTACATTATCGGCTACTGTAAATGTGGAGCAGCAGCCTGAAAAGACCTGTCCCCCATTTTTCTGAGTCTGGTCCTGGGTGGGTGTAGGTCGGGTGTTTGTAAATTGTGGGACGGAGATGTGATAAGGTATCAATGAATTCCATGTTCTTTTTCATTTAATTTCATGTAAACTACTTGTATAGTTACGTTTCTTTAGTTGGACTGATTTTCCGAAACAGTGAAAGTGGTGATATGATAACCGCAATTTTCTTTTGTTTTGTTTTTTATACAAGACATGAGTTGTGGGTGCGCGGAATTCTACCAGGTGGAAATTTGTTTCGGGAGTCTGTTTCAGCCGGTCGGACATTTTTTGAGACAAAACTAAGCTAAGCTTGAACGTTAGCCTGCCCAGGAGCAGGCTAGTTCAGCGGCATAAGTTACCATGGTTACTCAGCGGGCATTCAAATGAGCCACGTTAGCGGAACGGAGCTCTCTCTTAGATTAGCCAGAACTATAGAGAAAAGCCAGGCTTTCCGCTAATCCAGCTTCGTGGAACACCCCTCAGGGCTAATGCAACAATCTATCGTTGAACTGAAGTTTTCCTTAGCCTTATGTAGCGAGTGGATGATTGTCCATTGAAGACAGCTGTGTGATGCCAACTGCAGAGACATGAACCACTGAGGAGGGGTGAGAGCGCAGAGGGAATTCTGCCCCTGAAACAAACTAGCTTCAATGGCCACACCCACACAGGGAGAGAAACCGAGAGAATAGCTACCTGCACAGGAGGACCGTTCTCCCAGTGTATGCGTGGGTTCTCTCCAGGTTCTCCGGCTTCCTCCCACTGCCCAAAATCATGCATGTTAGGTTAATTGGTGACTCTAGATTGACCCTAGGAGTGAGTGTGAGTGTGGATGGTTGTTTGTCTCTATGTCCAGGGTGCATCCTGCCTCTCGCCCAATGAAAGCTGGGATATACTCCAGTGACCGTGAATTGGATTATGCGGGTATTGAACATAAATGGATGGACCTACTTCTTAAAGTTGTTCAATCGTGATTGTTACATTTTTACATTAAGTTTATCTTTACTGAAGAATTTACTTCCGATAATATTGGAAGTGTTTACCCTTTTAAAAAGGCAACATGCTTTATGCTGAGTATAAGCTAACCTTTAAAGCTATTGCAACATTAACTTTCTTCAATCGCAAGTTTCCCTTACACTCACAATGACATTTTCAAAGAATAACCAGTAATGTGTTTTTATATCTCCTCAAAACATACACCTCCGACTCGCCTCATTTCTCCTTTCTCTTTTTTCTCAACAGCCCCACAATTCATATTTTTGTCATTGTGTTTTTTAAATGGCTGATGGCTTCCAATGTTCCACAATCTGCAAGCTTTTTGTGGTTTCTACATCCCTTTTATTTCTCGTGGATGCTTTTCAGATGTGATTAACATAAATTATACTCTGGTATGTTAATTTGAGGGACTTAAATTCAGATATACCTGGATGTAAAAAGGGTAATGGAGTTTTCTGAACTCTACTTTTTATAGTCAACTATATTAGACAAATATACAATAGTTGGGAAAGTGTCTCATTATCATCCTTCCAAGTAGCGAAGAGGTGCTGTGATTTTGATACTGATTGGAATGGCAGATATTTTTTGCTAACAGATATTTTCCATATCTGTACACATACACCTAAGGTTTACTGCTCAAATGATATGTCACCATACATCATTTGGTTAAATAAAAACAAAAACTTAAACTTTGCTAATCAGGCAGTGAACATACGCTTAACAAAATACATCTGTGATCTGTTCAGAGAATATAAACCCAGCAGAGCTCTTAGATCCAAGGACTCAGGTCAGCTGGTCCAGTCCAGAGTCCAGACTAAACATGGAGAAGCAGCATTTAGCTGTTATGCTGCAAACAAGTGGAACAAACTGCCAGTGGAGATTAAACTTTCACCAAATGGAGACATTTTTAAATCCAGGTTAAAGACATTTCTGTTCTCATGTGTCTATGCATGAAATCTGCACGATATCTTTGAACTTATCTAAACTGTTGCTTGTTTTTAAATTCATTTCAATTATTTTATTTGTTTCTCTTTATATTCTTTTATGTATTTTAATGCTTCTTCCACTCCCTGCTGCAATGCTTTTATTTTATGTAAAGCACTTTGAATTGTTTGTACATGAAATGTGCTATATTAATAAATTTGATTTGATTTGATTTTTGATTAACCTGTCACCCTTTGATCTTAATCTAGGCCATAAGTAAAAACTAAGCACTTAGTGCTCAAACTGATAACACACAATTACATCTGATTTAATATGCTTTATTGATCAAATCTGGGTCGAGCTGGGTTGTAACAGACAGTCACTTGAATTGTACTGTAGTAAAGCTGTACAGCAGTAGGAACTGTTTCTCCCACACCTTGGCTCTCTGACCCATTTCCTCTATGAAGAGAAAAATGAACAATTAAAAACAAACAGCAAACGTTGCTTCTATCATTACAAATGACTGTCCAACAGCAGAAGTCTCCTTAACCACAGCAGCTCTAAAAGAAAAGTCAATGTGACCAGAGATCACATACAAGTAAATAACTGATGTTGAAGATTGGAACACCAGTTTATTAAAGCTGCCGTCGGCAGGTTTTCAAAATTCCGAGTCTAAAGTCGGAAAATTCGAACTGATACAACTTTCAGGTCCCTCCCCCTCTGTGGACGAGGTTGTGCACGTGAGTTCACACCAGTGTGCGCGCACACAAGCTGGAGGCAGACTCACGCTCAGCATGGAAGACGTGGTTGGTGACTGTTCTGCTCAGATAATAGATCAATAATAAACCTAACGTGATTGGTTAAAAACAGCCGGGAGAGCTCAATTTTTGCAAGCACGATTACAGGCTTCAGAGGGAGCTACAGAATTCGAGATTTTTCCTAAACAGCCTATTTAATATTCTCCTTTCAGAGTCCCATGACAGTTCAAGCTAATATGACTAAAAAAAAGTTGCCGACGGCAGCTTTAAACACGTGTGTGCTTGTTTTGCAATAAGACGGTATATGTCGGATGCCAATAGAAAGTGGAAACCCCTGTAAAGAGGACATGTCCGACTGCAACACCTAGCCTCTGAGACCAGTGTATATTATAGTCACGCCAACTAATTGTTGTTGAACGCTGCACTGAGCAGTTGTCACAATAAAGAATTCCAAGAGACATTGTTTTGTGTTCTGTGCTCAATCAAGTTAGCCCAACAGCACATAAATTAATTTGGCATGTCCTCTTGTGCACGTGTAGAATAGAAACATACTTTCAAATTGGAAATTCAAATTGTCATGTAGCTCAATTAAAATATTTACAATGATTGTATTGTAGAACAAAAATAATAGTAATAACTAGAAAATTTCTGAAGAAATTTAGAAGGGGCCTGCCAAAGTGTGCGTATCGCTCAACCAATCATGGCTGCTCAGGAATGGTTCGGAAGGCCTAAAGAAGAAGCATTCAAGCCTAAACGGCATCAAAGCCGTTTAAATTAAAAAATTTAAAGCGGCGAATTGTCCCTTTAAAGCGGCGAACTGTCCCTTTAAAGCGGTGAACTGTCCCTTTAAAGCGGTTAATTGTGCTGTTGAAACTTCAAAGGACTGGCTGGGCCACTAATAACCTTGTTTCTATGGTAATTAATCTCCAGCTGCTGCAACAGTAATTATATGAGACTCAGGCTTCTCAGAGCCAAAAAACCTCTACGAACAGATGCTTCCCATTCGGAAACCGTAAGAGCTACGGAAAAGATTCTCACTGAATGAGTGAGGGACGCCTTTGGACTTCAATATTCCCACGTTTCAGATCTGTAGCACATTCACAGTGAAAGCACGAATGAGAGAAAGAAGGGCTGCAGGAGCTGCTGAGATTCTGAGAATTGGATGAATTAAAATGGGGATTTGAGGTCTTTGAGCCCCGACATCACTTTGCTCTGAGGGGCTCTGAGAGCAAACGGTCAGCCCTAGATGAAATATGAAAACATTTTATGAATCCCAACATGCACGCCTATATTATGACAGTACATAATGGCATTGGAGCGATATTTGTAGGCGTGAGGGCGATTCGAAAATGAATCTGAGGTCAGAACTCTTGCTCTTCCCACACTCTAATGAAATGGCAGTTGTGCTCTAAAAATTCAAATTTTGCAGATTTTGGCCAAAACTTTGGGTCGCTTGGAGGCATGCTGTGGGAAATCCGTAGCAGGTATCGACATGGCGTCTTCCCTTCTGAACACAGCACGGACGTATCTACAAACTCATATTTGAATGGCGTTTCTAGGTTAATGCATGATGACGCAGTAACTGCTCAAAACTTTGGGTTTTTTATGATTTTTCCAGGTCATCCCGCTATTTATTCCTAGGGGGGCTTTGGGGGGCTGTTTTTTGCTTATTACGTCGCCATGGTAACTCCAATCTTCAATAAAAGTAATCGAAAAGTCCGCATTAATGTGGACGGAAGAATAAATATAGCCTACCTATAAATAAAGAGACACGTTTTCAATGTTAAATCCCATAGACTTTTGCCAACGGAATAGTAATAGGTGCCTTGCCATGCATTTGCATGGAGGCACTGCATAGCATTGTGAAGCAATGCTATGCAGTGCTCTCCTATGCAATGCTATGGCAGGCCCCAATAAATGAATAAATAAATGTGAGAGGCAGTGTTAATTTCGTCAACCAGGACGATGACGAAAATATTTCGTTAACGCCCCTTTTTCCCGTGACGATGACGAGACGATGACGCACAAAATTGCTTCCAGAAAATAAAAATATGACGAGAATAAAAAATGATTTTCGTTAACGAGACTAAGACAAGACGAAATTTACAAGCCATGGACGAATGGACATTAAAAAATGTAATTGTTTATTTGCGCTGTTGCCCTGTTTGTCCCTGCATGGCGCCTGTCCCACAGAGCATTAGTTAGCTAACTAGCTCTGACAGCGTCACGCTGAGGGTGTTATTTGTCGCCCATATCAAAACAATTGGAGAGAGATGCTTTTACGCACAGAAGCTTTTGGAAACATTGGTCATGACTGATCATTATATTGAATTGGTTATTTTCCGACAAGCATGGTGAACAGCACTCAACGTTAACATGATCAGAAGTGTGTCAGAATCATAACAGTTAGCGTAGTGTGTTCGGACAGTGGGATAATGACAAATACACGTCTCCCTGTGTTGTGTTGATCAGAATATTTTGGCGAGTAAAATATGGTAGTAGATTCGCCAGACCAGAGCTAGCTACTATGAGAGTGGCAAGTACTGACCGAAAAGTAGTCGAACTTAGATGCACGTGGTGTTGAAATTGATTGGGTATAGTAGTAAAGCCAGTCATGATCAACCTACCAGTAACTAGCTAATGTGTGTGTGTGTGTGTTTGTGTGTGTGTGTGGAGAAGTTTTTTTATTCTGTACAGTGTGATATATGTTAAAAAGACAAGCAGTGTGTGGAGAAGTTCTATTATGTACAGTGTTGACTAAAATGACTAAAATGACTAAAATTTGACTAAGACTAAAATTGATTTTCGACATTGTGACTAAGACTAAGACTAAATTAAAAAAAGCTGACGAAATTAACACTGGTGAGAGGGCTGCACTGTCCAGGGTGTACCCTGCCTCTCACCCAATGACTGCTAGGATAGGCTCCAGCCACCCCAACCATACACTTGGATTAAGCGGTATAGAAGATGGATGGATAAATGTGAGAAGAACATGTCAGCAGTCCCTGTTAAAAAGCCTTCTGGCTGTGGGGACAAAGGACCTCCTGAAGCTCTCAGTCCTGCAGCGTCTCACTGCAGCTGCTCCAATCCAGTTTATTATCCAGCACCACCCCCAGGTACACAGTCTCTATCTCCCCTCCATCAATGCAGACTGACTGGTATGGAGTTTTAGATCTCCTGAAGTCCACCAACAGCTCTTTGGTCTTGGTAGTGTTCAGGAGCAAACAGTTCTTTTTGGTCCAGCCATAGAAGGCCTCCACAAAGTCCCTGTACTCCTTCTCCTGTCCACCATGCACACATGCCACAACAGCTGTATCATCAGAATACTTCTGTATGTGGCAGGACTCTGAGTTATACCTGAAGTCCGATGTGTATAGGGTGAAAAGAAAAGGAGCCAAAACAGTACCCTGCGGAGCCCCAGTACTGCATTCCAGTGTTCCAGAAACACATCTCCCCAGAGAAACAGACAGCGCTGCCTCCTCCTTACGCTGAGGCACACATGCTATTGGATGCTCTCCAAAAACAGATGCCCCAAACTAAACCTACTACTTCAAAGGTATTAACCAACACTCAGAATACACCTCCTATGATGAGTAGATTAGTGGTTATTAAAAATGGTATACTGCCAACAGGAGATAATGACTCGCGAACACAGGCCGAAGAGTACATGAATGAAACGGCACGACACAGCACTAATCCATTCATCACCAGTACTCTAGTGGAACCACCCATCTCCGAAAACTCAACTAACACATTTGAATCGTGGTCACTAGAAATCCAATCATGGGCAGCACCATCTGAACCTGACAACATGAATAGATATGGGGCTGCAAATGGTGGTCCCTCTGTACATGGCCTAACTTCTGTATTTGAGCAAAACAGACCGCGTGAGTGGAAAAATCGTACTGACCAGTCACAATATTGTAATCTGCCACATGCGCCTCCTCAGAAATAGGATAGTGGTAATATTTACTTTTGCACAGACACCCGTCGCATTCATCATCAGATGCCATTGGTAAAGGCAACTACCAACTACTACCATGTACATTCCATTCTCCTTGCAGGACACTGTAATGATTAAATCTCAGTTACCAAATATAAATAAAGGGTGTGCACAATGGATTAGGGCATTTCTAGAAGCATTTGCTGGACTAGTCCCAGCTCTAGGCAATTTCAGACGAGTATTCGCCTCATGCACGTCATTGGGTATGTTGAAAGAAATTGAGCAACACTGCCAAACCGATACGATCCTAGACAGTACTCCCCTACATCAGCTTTTGTACTTGTTATGGCCACTCATACTAGAAAAGTTCCCAATACACATGAAGTCAGCTGAGTTGTGTTGAATACCACCTAATGGAGGTGAGAGAGGGTCAGCCTGCTTGCTCCGGGTAAGAGGGCTATGGCAGGATAGAACTGGTGAAGATCCAGCCCTTAGTGACACCATTGAGTTGCTATTTAGAGGAGCAGTGGAAGCCTCACTGTCTCCCTCTGCACAATCTATGCTAAAACTATGGAGCTAAATTTGTCTCAATAATATTTGTATATACGCAGAAGGGGATCCACAAATATGTCTTGATTTGCATGTGTGTTTTGATATCTACAAATAAAAAAATCATATTTGTAACTCGTATATTTATTTTTACAAATATAGATGTGCATTTGTAAATAAAATGCCATTTGTAAAACCAAAAAAATCATTTGTGAAATGTGATTCTGCATTTGTGAATCACCAGCACACACATTTTTCGCTTTCCACAGTTACGTGTTTTTGAGATGTTCTTCGCATGAAAGTCGCACAAATTCACACGTAAATATTTCTTGACTTGCATTCATGTTTTGATATCCACAAATAAAAAAAAAACATATTTGTAACTTGTAAATTGGTTTTCACAATTGTAGATGTGTATTTGTAAATGAAATGGCATTTGTAAAACTGAAAATTGCCTTTGTGATATCTAATTTTGCATTTGTGCATTAACAGCACACGTAGGTTTCGTTTTCGCATTTGTGAATCAGCACGATCAGCGCACGTATTTTTGAGACAATCTTTGCGGCAGAGGGAGCCACCCAGATTCACAAATAGCCTACCTCTACTTTCTAATCCAGTAGATGGCAGTGTTGTTCTATAAAGCTCATAACGGCTATGCTTCACTTGACTTTCATCGAATTTTTCAATTCATTCAAATTCAACCATGGCCGAACAACGAGAGCATGATGAGCAGCTACCACCGCCATCTTCCGAAATGGATGCGTCTGTTGGCTGGGTATGTGTTTTAACATTGTCCAATTCCTTATTAATTATTATGTGATGTTATGTTATCCCTGACTCTGTGGATTAATTGTAGTTGCCTGATGGCTAATGCCCTTAGCGATAGCTAGCTAGCTGAAGGCTCTAAAGTAGTTCAGTTCGCATTTGAATTATGGAGCAGTGCAGAGGGCATGACTTATAAGCAAACAGAAATCAGGTGTAAAGCCTGTCAATTTAAATGTGCATGTCGCTATGAAAACATTAAAACCTGCGTGTTTTTACTGGTTCCATCATTTTATAATGATGTGAGTTAGCTGACAACGCTAGGCTAACTTTTCTTGTTACCCTGTTTGTGTTTACCGGCACGTCATCATGGCTTGACAGTCAGACACGTTATCTTTCATCATTTATACTCATATCCTGCCACTCTGCCGCTGTATTTGGTATTAGGCTATTTCAGCCACCTTCTCATTTGATATTCAATGGAACTGGCTACACAAAATTCCAATCCCAGATTGTTGAGTGGAGTGGAGCGAGCCAGGGTTGCTAGATAGGCGGAACGAAATCTATCGAGGCTAGGCTTGTCCGTGTACCCCCCTCCACATAATCCAACAAAACGTTGGGAAGGTCTGACCATGCTGACCATGAGTCAGAATGTTAGCATTGAACATTTTGAGTTGCACTACATGTTTCAGGTAGTCAAGTATTTGCATGTGTAATCACATCTAGAGGACAGGATTTCAGAAAATGTATGGTTTGAGTGATATTATTGGCTTCCCCCAAATACAATAGTAAAGCCCAAAATGGAAAGTATTTCTACTTGATTGCTTTGTGACCATACATTTACAAACTTGACATATGCATTATGGGCAGCCCATGTCACTCAGTACATTGATAATGAAATCGAAGAACGGGAACAGGAGAAAAGGGAATTAGTTTCCCTCCAGGCACAAGTGGTAAAATCACGATTGAAAGAAATGAGAGAAAAAGTAAATCATAACAAGGCTTATGCTAAACAGATGTCTCAGCAGGCCCCTCCTCCTGCTATGTAATCACACCCTCCAGACCCCAACACTGTGTGTAAAACCATCAGCCAAACTACAAAACAACACCTTAATCCATTCATGGTGATCTCGAAAGATTTCAACCAGACCTCTCTCTGCTACACTTCAGCTTCCCAAAAGTTTGTTGTGATTATCCTTTTATTGCATTTTACAGTGTTATCTATTTATAGAGTATAGAAGCCCTATGAGGCAAGCAGTTTCTTTTTCACTCCATGAGCACCAAAGGCTTTTTTTCGTTTGTTTTCAGGTTTCATAGTGATAAAATATATTTAAAACATGATGAGACGTAGAAAACAAATTACCAGAATTTTTTTAGTTCTATGAAATTTAGTTTAATTTGATTAACTGACATTGATATTTTCAAAGTCAAATTCTCTAAACTCAAGAGTTTACCAAGGTTTTCAAAACCGTGCTTTGGGAACCATAAGAAACACATATTTAAACCTATTTTGAACTGTAGTTAGTGAGACCACTTTAAGTTGAATGACCTGATTGATTGCCCAAAGCACCCAACAGCTAGCAGCATAAACATTCTTAATGCACCAAGTTTATCTTACCAAAACTGTTCATGTGATGCATTGCTAATACCCTGCAGCTTTTAGCTTTGAAGTTGATATCCATTCAAGTGTGGAGCCATAACAGATCGTCACAATCAAATGAATTAATATTTTCTGTTTGTCTATTCCTCCATTCAACAACATTCCTCTGAGCCAGTGTGGAGGAGTAAGAGCTGCGCTGAGTACAGCTCTGCACGATTGAAGTGGAGGTTAAAGATTTTCCAAATAGCTGCCACTGTTCTTTCTCAGTTCATCTGACTCTACATGACTCATGCAAATGTTCCTCCCAACCTTTTTATTCTCTGGTAATTAGAAAGAGAAGCTGAGCCCCATCAAGTGGTGGCTGAGAAATTGCAACTGTAGGGAGTAGCAGGGCCTTGACTCTGCTCGAACCATGTTGTTCAGGACCAGAATGAACTCTGTCGACACAATGACAAAGATGTGGCAGCATTCTCAGACAGCAGGCGCCAGATGGAGATTGGGTTTGGGCCACGTACACACAGAATGATATCAAGAGGTGTAAGAGGATCTCACAAACTAAGGTCATTGGGAAGTTCTGTGCATGCTGCCATGTACATGTCTCTGTGTCGTTCTGATCCATATTCCCCATAAGAGGCTGCAAAGGTGAGTCCCACTACTCTTTTCTCCACAACACAACATGATTTAATATTTTTTCCTTTAGTTTTGAGAAAATATGGGTCCAGGCAAAAACTAAAGACAAAGCAAGCGTGTTTTCTTCAGTGAATTTAAATGTCATCAACAAAGCAAAGTAATCATAATAATCAAAGTGTTTTTATTGATTTTTCGATTCAAACAACAAAACATCAACAACAAAACAACAGGACCCAAGATACACGCACAAATGTCTGTCTCAACTACAGACAGACAACAACAAGACAAATTACCCCACACAAAACATCAAACATACCACCACCCATGTGGCCCAGACACTCTAAAATAAATAAACAAATAGAAAATAGCAACAATAATACAATAATAAGAAGAAAATAAATACATGGATTTTAAAACAAATTAAAGAAAAATAAAAAAAGGGGGGGGAGGGCTATGTCGGAGCAGAGGAGAGCTCCTGTTCAAAATGAGAAATAAAAGGCTGCCAGAAAACAAAGTGATCATGACGTACAATATATTCCTATAATTTGCTTAGATAAATTGTCTCTGTGGAGTGTTTGAACTGTTTTCTGTCTTTTTATTAAACTAAATTTTGTTTAGTTTTGTTTTATTTAAAAAGTACTATTAAGATAGATGGTATGAGCAGAGCAGATATTAGATAGCAGCTATTTCTCTCTGAAGCTCGTCAAACCCAAAATGTGCTGAAGTCCTACATCACCTGCAGTCAACATCAGCTTCTGTGTTTAGATGATGTAGAGATGCAGATTGCTCACCTCACACCAGTCCAAAAGCCAGTCACTGGAGACATTTTGTAGCTGTTACTTTTAATTCCTCAATATGAATGAAATAAACTTTACTGATCACAATATGGAAAATGATTTTTGCAGCAAAAATAATTAAGACAGTTATTTGTAATAAATGATTGTAAAAAAAAAAAAGAATTATTGCTGTGTGCAGGAAAGACTTGAAGCGTTCTGTTTTGAAGCACAGCTAAAGAAGCCTGTGACCGATGACATTTCCTTGTTTCATCTGAATATTATATAAAGGGTGTGCAAGCGTCCATTATGTTGAGCTGCTTTTGCAACATTCTTCTTTATATAACCAGTTCAGTCTCTCATCCAGGTGAACAACCCTCCACTACCTCCACCTCTTCTTCCAGGATAAAAAAATAGTTGGACTTTTTCCCGGCCCCCCTAAAATCATCAGTCATCTCTTTAGTCTTGTTAGAGATTGTTCCTATACTCACGCATTTGTTAATTACTTTGACACCCAACAACTGCTGAGTCATCTGAGTCTTTCAAGAGACTGTGGGGGGTATATGAAGCCTGAGGTGTACAGAGAGAAAAGAACTACAGCCCCCTGAGGTGCTGCGGACCACCTTCTCAGACACACCTCCCTTCAGCCTCACAAACTGCCGTCTCTGATAGCTTCTCCGTAATCCAGGCAACTGCAGAGACATTAACCTTTGTTCTTTTTCTGGAGAACGCTTAACAGTGTGGAATAAATTGTATAAAAGTCTGTGCCTGCTTTGTCTGGATCAGAGTGGGCTCTCTGAGGCAGGAAGATTAGATCTAACCCCCGACAATAAGCAAACCGTAGTGGGTCCTGAAAGGTGTTTACTTGCTTACTTATGTGTCAATGACGGTCTCTCATGGATTTTCCTGATGTGGGATGTTAGGACCACTGGTCTGCAGTCACTGGGGGCAGATGTATTGGAACAAGGCAGATGTTTTCCACAGCACTGGAACTTTCTCTTGACTCAGACTGAGGTTGAAGAGGTGCTGTAGAATCCCACACTGGAAAAAATCAAAGTCTTACCAAGTATATTTGTCTCATTTCTAGTCAAAATATCTCATTACGCTTAATATAAGACACAACTGCCTAACAAGTACTATTTCAGCCAGATATAGGGACTTGTTTGAAGACAATACATCTGGAATATCTTGTTAAATGAAAAAGTCTTGAAAACAAATTGTTTTGAGTCGGATTTCATATGAAACAAGCTTTTTTTTTTACATTTGAAGAGTTTTTTAAGCTAATTTCAAGATCACTTTTATCTCAAATGTCCCAAATATCACATCTTATTTCAAGAAATCTTAACAAGCCGATTTTCACTAGTTCCATTGGCAGATTGTTTTGCTTATTTCAAGCAAAAACGTCTTTTATTTGTTGTTTTTTTACTTATTTTTGGAGGGGCATTTTTTCCAGTGCACATAACTATTCTGCACAGGGACAGACACCATCTGGACCTGCAGCTTCTTCTGATTCTCCCTTTACCTGACTGCTGGAGGCAGACAGGGTGGAGGCAGATGGGGTCTCACTGTGTCCTGGTGTCAGAGATATTGTGTGAAGACTGTGTTCAGATCCATGACTGAGGTGGAGGGTGACATTATGGAGGTGTGGGTACAGGAAGGGTTGGAAGTCTGGAGGCAGGTGTGGAGCATGCTGATTGTTGATCTGAAATGAACCTATTGAATAAAAGTTCAGCTTATTGGCTCTGTCCGATGCTCCCTCACCCTGATGCCTTTAATCTGTTTCCATCCCTGACCGTGCATCTCTGATGGTGGAGTTTGCCTTCTAGCTTTTCTTCTCCTTGCTCTCTCTAATCCTTTATTTCTACTTTCTGTAGAAGAACTCGGCCTCCCTTCTTGAGGACTATCTTCTTCATGTTTAGCAGCTTTTTCAGGTCACAAGGGATCTGCAGTTAACATGGAAAAAAGCCCCTCACTGTCCTTGTGGGGAAGATATTCAATTCAATTCAATACATTTTTATTTATATAGCGCCAAATACAACAAATGTCATCTCAAGGCACTTAGATAGTAAGTCCAATTCAAGCCAATTGGAATTCAATTAATTAATAATAATCATAATTCATAAAATAATCCAATTTGTTCATATAGAGCCAATTCAAAAACAATTTCCTAGCTAAGAAAACCAACAGATTGCACTGAAAACTTTTTGTTTTTCGGTCCAATTCACCACACAGAATTTGGCATAGCTTCTCACACACATTTAGTCATGGAAACTCTGACTGCATTTGTGTTTATAGTTCAATCTCGGACCACCGTCTGTGTATCACAGCTAAAACATCGCCAGCTCAAATGACTAACAATAACCAAAAGTTATTACAACTTATATAGTGTTTCTTTACACTACGATCATAATGTGGCTCAAAAATAAAATGTCCATCATTTTGAAATAGTGATAAAAAATGAGTAAACCCATTTTTTATCGCAATAGTTTCAGAGAAACTTTCCTGATGTCAGCTTTGGTGCAACTATGCTGTCACTGTCCGGAATCTGAGCCATCTGAACCTGAGTGAGATCTGATGAAGCAGACTTTGATCAGTGGGTTAGAGGCTGTGATTCACCCCCCATCCCTCTGTGCCCTTTTGGCTCGTACAGAGGATCAGGAAGGGTGGGAGACTGCCCTTTGGAAGCGCTGTCTGAGGGAAATTGTCAGAGGGCTCATCCACCTTTTTATATCAATTTACAGACCTTTTGTCGTCATGCAACTGTGGTCTAATTACCACAGCCCTCAGTTTACAAGTAAACTTTTAGATTCCTTTAGATTAGATGTGCAGCAAAATATCGAAGTGCATTTTTCTCAAGCAAAGCCTCAAGGAAACTAGAAAAGGTCAAGCATCTGGCTTCCTCTGAGGAAGTAGAGAGTAGAAAAAAAATCTCATTCGCTCGACTCAAATGGCCTTTCATTCCCTGCACTGCTCCACCACAATGAAGAAACTTCATTCCTCCTTCAGAAAATTTACAGAATGGAGCCAACAACTGTTTCACTTTAATACTGACAACAGCTGGCTTTTAATATCTCAGGTATACTGCAAATTTAGGACTTAATTAATACTTAGATCCCAGTGCCTGGCCATTCCTTATTGCAGTGAAAAATGTTGTCACTTCTCTGGTTGTGGTACGAACACAGAGAACATTGGGAGGTGGGACTCCTCTCAATATAGCCTTCCAGTATATGGAGCATACCCAGCTGTGCCATTGAAACATACACCTTTTTTATGAAAAAAGTATTCCCTGATGACAAGACATTAAACATAAAAATGCACTATTAAGCATGCAAATCAGGCAGACCCCTTGTTCCATAAAAGAGCCTTATTGGGCATGACCTTGGTGGATGGCAGGTGTTAGAGAGGGAATAATACGTCTCCTGTCACTTGCAGGTGACATAAAATTTCCAATTAAACTTTAAGATGTCTGGATCCACGTGAATTAAAAAAGACATGTGTGGCATCTGCGATAAGCTGTATCTTTTTATGAGAGTGAGTCACAAAGGGTAATAAGATTCAGCTTTACAATTGGTATTAAAGACTAAAAGCAAGACTTGAAGAGCAAAGGTGCATTGAATGTATATGGAAATTCGATGTACTGCTTTGTGATAATTGATTTCAAAGGTTTATTCTGTTGTTTTAAAATGTTGACATTAGAGGACATCTCAGTTGATGAAATGCAAAAGGAACTAAGAAGAAACTTTCCTTTGAAATGAATTCTGTAATCCTATAATCTAAAACTCTGTTAATTGGGATGCTATGTAAAATGTTAAATATTTAAAATTTTTATGTAAAATGTAAATTTTTTATGTAAAATGTTAAATATTTAACATTTTACAACATTACATAACATTTAATTTGAAAACACAAAGACATCGTTGCAAATGTTGAAACTAAGAAATGTCTTTGTTTTTTGAAACTATATGCAAATTTTGTTCTTAATGTTAAAAGGCTGAAAAGGTGGTGTAATGTAAGAAAAAAAAAGTTGAATGTTTGGCACTTTATTAGTGCAACCGGCTTCTGAGCAGTAACATGAGACCTCTGCAAGTAGGAGGGAAGGGTGTTCCATCTGTGTGGGCGAGAAGTTAAGAAGTTTCAGCATCATTTTTCTCCATGTACAAATTAATAGAATTTAGTTTTTTTTTCATCATCTATGGCATGACATTGACACATTCAGAGAATTCCCTCTGGTAGTACTGCACTGAAGATGGATACAATTCTCTAATGTAAATCAGTAAAAAACATCTTGAAATATCTGGAATGTTTTGGCTGACTATTGCAATTACCACTTTCTAAAGCATCTGCTTGAGTCAAGCTTTCATTTGGAGAAGGTGTCTGTATTTTGGAAGAAATAATCTGAACTGTAGAAGCCTCATCCTAGTGCCACATATTATTACAGGCTGGTTTGTAGCACTGACCTCTCACATTACTATTATTTATTTTTTTATAATTACATTTTTTTACAGAGGATTTTTGAACAGAAATAACATGAAATAAAAAGAACACTTATCGAGTTTTCTACATAGTGAAATAAAGAAAATAGTTACAATATACAGAGATATACAGTTTCATAGAAAAGAAAGAGTATGAATTGCAAAAGAGAAAAAAAAATAATTACACAAATTCTGGTCGTTTTAATAAAATATTCCAATTTTCCCATACTTTCTCAAATCTGTCAGTTTGGAGTCTGTTTTGGAATGTGATTCGCTCCATCACATATATGGAATAAACAAAGTGGTGCCAGTCTTCCATGGTTGGAACATTTACATTTAACCATTTTTTGGTAATAGCTTTCTGGACAGCTACACTCAACATTCCAAACAGGTATTTAGTGTCTTTATCTGTGTCCAATGAGTAAATATAACCAAAAAGCAGCTCATCCCAGTTGAAAATCATCTGTACCCTTAAGATTAATCTCTGAATGAATTATATTCCAAAAATTTGAAATCTGGGGGCATGACCAAAACAGGTGGAAATGTTTTACTGACTAAGTTCCACAGTTTCTCCAACGGCTGGAGGAGCCTGAATAATGTCCGCTTTGTATTGGAGTAATAAAAAACCTACAAAGACTCTTCCAACCAAAGTATCTCTAAGAATTACAGCTGGTAATCTGGAATATAATTCATTCAGAGATTAATCTGCACTGAAATGCACACTGCCTTATCCATACCTCACCTGATATCACTGTACATGCCTCTATTTCCCTATATTTATTATAATCTGTATTTGTATTTCTGGACTCACGGATGCCTTTATATAATCTAGATATTAATTTCAGACCAGAATCAGCTTTATATACCTTAACAAAAATCTTTAGTATGGGCACTTTAAAAACATTTTGGTCTTTTGGGAGAAAACTCTCTATGTGATGACGAATTTGTAAAAAGTCTAAAGAGTTGTTATTCTTTAGCTGGAATAATCTCTGCATTGACTGGAAGTCTCTCACTGTTCCTTTGTGTATATACGTGCAGTATGAAGTCAAACCTTGATCTGGCCAGCATTTATATCTAGCATCTAATTTATTAGGCATAAAGTTGAGGTCATAAGGGGCCCATCTAAGTATTTTAACTTCTTCATCCCAGTGTTGTTTTTTAACAAACCTTGACCAAAGTTTCAAAGGCAGATTGATCCTCTGGTTTTCTAGCTTAATCTGTTTCTTAATGAGTCTTTTGTCATAAAGGCATGCTTGGATCGGACACTTATAAGAGGTGCCTGTTTCAATTTCTTCCCACCTGGCTTGATAATCAGTGTTACACCAGCAATACTAAAGTTCTAAATTGGGCTGCCGTATAGTAATCCTTCAAACAAGGCAGGGCAAGACCACCTTTATCTTTTGCTAACTGAAGGGTTTTAAGTCTTACTCTCTGTATTTTGCCTTGCCAAAAATTTTTAGAAATGAACCCATCCCACTCATGAAACTGTTTATCGGTTATTGCAATTGAAAGAGTTTGAAACAAATATTAAAAACAATATTCATTTTAACTAGGTCAACACGTGCCTCAAAACTTGAGATTGGTATCAAATCCCACCTTCTAATGTCCTTACTGATGGTTTGACACAATGGTTTAAAGTTTATCTCATATAATTTTGATAAATCTTGGAAATCCAAGATATTTTTATGTATTCCAATACCCAATTTAGCTGAATTTTAGAAATTAGATCCTGGCTAGGATTTTAATTAAAACAAAGTAGCTGCATTTTAAAGATATTAAGCTTATAACTAAATTTCTCCAAGTAAGACAGAAGAATCTTTGTCTGGATTGGTCAAATAAATTAAGACATCATCTACAAAAAGAGAAATCTTATGTTCTTTGCCACAAATTTTTATTCCGGTAATATTGATATTTTGAATGATGCCTTGACTCAGCACCTCAATAAAGATAGCAAATAATAATGGACTCATCGGACATCCCTGTCTAGTTCCTCTCTCTAACTTGAAAGACTTGGAAAGGGCTCCATTGACTTTGATTCTTGCTATTGGACAGAGCTGGAATAATGTTTATAAATGGCTGGTGGAAAACAAATTTCCCTAACACTTTGTATAAAAATTCCCAATTTACTCGATCGAAAGCCTTTTTGTCAGTAAGACTTAAAAGTAACATCTTGCTTTGATTTTTCACAACACAGTCAATGATATGCAAGGTTCTGCGAATATCATCTTGGGTCTGCCTCTGTTTGATAAAGCCAGTTTGATCCAAACTAATAATCTGAGGGAGAATACTTTTAAGTCTGTTTGCAATTATATGTGTAAATATTTTATAGTCTTGATTAAGCACACTGATGGGGCGGTAGTTTCCACAATCAAGTCTGTCCCTTCCCTCTTTGGCTATTAAAGAAATTGGTGCTTCATTCCAAGATGGCGGCATAGTTCCTGTTTTCAAAGTATAACTGAATGTGGATTTCAAAGTTGGTGTAACCAAGTCTTTCATCTCCCTATACCACACTGAAGGTAAGCCGTCTGGTCCCAGTGCTTTGTTTGGTTTCAAGTTCTGTTATTTCTGAGGTCATACATGAATTTTGGTATTCACTTACTTAAGTTAATTTAATTGTATCCATTAAGGTGGTCATTAAATTTTCAACCACCTTGGGTTGTGAATGTAATTGTCTGTAGAATGCTAAAAAGGCTTGTTGAATATTCTCTAGTTTACAAACAACAGTATTTGTTTGAGGATTTTTTTATTTCATGAATTGTATTTTCCCATTGTTGTTTTTTCAATTTATAAGCCAGTAATTTACTCGATTTGCCCTTTACTTCATAATATTGCTGCCGTAAAAATATAAATTTTTTCTTTATTTCACTTGCTAGTAAAACATTTATTTCATTCTTCTTTTTTAATCTATTTCTGTTTTCAAGATTTTACTCATCTTTTTTGTTCATCAAGTAATAATTCCAAATATACTGGGGAGTGATCCGACAAGTCCATTACTCCTATGTTACAGTTAACCACTCTATGTAAATCTTTTTGAAACATAAAAAAATAATCAAGTTGTGAATAGAAAGTGTGGATGGGAGAAAAATATATAATCTCTTATTGTTGGGTTTAAATCTCTCCAATTATCCAGAAGCCCCGACTCTTTTAACATTACCTTTGTATTTTTGGTTGTTTTGTTTAAGGCCAGGGTTTGTGGATTGGACGTATCCACTGAAGAATTAAGTCAGATGTTCAAATCACCTCCCAAAATCAGAGTTCCTTCTCCCGCAATTGTAATCATCTCAAAAATATGTTTATAAAATTTCCAGTCTGATTCGGGGGGCGCGTATACATTTATAATTGTAACCAATCCACCCTGCAAATTACCTTTATCAAATCAAATCAAATCAAATTTATTTGTATAGCACATTTCATGTACAAACAGTTCAAAGTGCTTTACATAAAATAAAAGCATTGCAGCAGGGAGTGCAAGAAGCATTAAAAATACATAAAATAATATAAAGAGAAACAAATAAAATCATTTAAATGAATTTAAAATCAGCCAACAGTCTAGATAAGTTAAAAGATATTTCATGCATAGACACATGAGAAAAGAAATGTTTTTAACCTGGATTTAAAAATGTCTACATTTGGTGAAAGTTTAATCTCCACTGGCAGTTTGTTCCACTTATTTGCAGCATAACAGCTAAATGCTGCTTCTCCATGCTTAGTCTGGACCCTGGACTGGACCAGCTGACCTGAGTCCTTGGATCTAAGAGCTCTGCTGGGTTTATATTCTCTGAACATATCACAGATGTATTTAGGTCCTAAACCGTTCTGGGATTTGTAAACCATCAGCAGGCTTTTAAAATCTATTCTATGACTGACTGGAAGCCAGTGTAAAGATTTTAAAACTGGTGTGATGTGTTCAGATCTCTTAGTCCGGGTTAAAACTCTAGCAGCAGCGTTCTGGATGAGCTGCAGATGTTTAATGCTCTTTTTGGGAACTCCAGTTAAAAGAGCGTTACAGTAATCGAGTCTACTGGAGATGAATGCATGGATGAGTTTCTCCTGGTCTTTTTGGGAGAGGAAACCTTTAATTCTGTTGATATTTCTGAGGTGGTAAAAAGCTGCCTTGGTGACAGCTTTGATGTGGCTGCTGAAAGTCAGATCTGAGTCCATCAACACTCCGAGGTTACGAACTTGGTCAGTGATTGTAAGGTCCCGAGTCTCGAGATATTTACCAACGCTGACCCTCTTCTCTTTGCTACCAAACAGAATGATCTCAGTTTTGTCTTCATTTAATTGTAGAAAATTCTCTCTCATCCAGGTGTTTACTTCCTCCAGACACTGACACAGAACGTCTGCTGGGCTGCAGTCGTCCGGTGACAGAGACACATAAAGTTGTGTATCGTTTGCATAACTGTGATAATTGATGTTAAAATTCTGCAATATCTGACCCAAAGGGAGCATATACAAGTTAAACAGAAGAGGTCCAAGAATTGACCCCTGGGGGACTCCACAAGTCATGGCCACTCGCTCAGATTCATAGCTGCCAATAGTAACAAAATAACTCCGGCCTTCTAAGTAGGACCTGAACCAGTTAAGGACCGCTCCAGAAAGTCCAACCCAGTTTTCCAGCCTGTGCAACAGGATTCTGTGATCTACAGTATCAAACGCAGCGCTGAGGTCCAACAGAACCAGGACTGAAACATTACCAGAATCAGTATTCAACCTAATGTCGTTTAACACTTTGACCAGAGCTGTTTCAGTGCTGTGATGACGTCTGAAGCCTGATTGAAAGTTATCAAGACTTCCACTTTCATTCAGAAAGTCGTTGAGCTGGTTAAATACAACTTTCTCAATAATCTTGGATATAAAAGAGAGGTTAGAGACAGGTCTGTAGTTGTTCATCATAGAGGCATCTAGAGTTCTCTTCTTTAGGAGTGGCTTAATGGCAGCTGTCTTTAGTGACTTGGGAAAAATGCCTGATGCCAGTGAGCTGTTAACTATTCGTAGGAGATCACTTTCTACTGAGGTAAAAACAGTTTTTAAAAAGTCGGATGGTATTAATCAGAACGAATCTTCCCTCCTTATCCCTTTTTTCTTGAATACACTCAAAATGTAATCCATTTGAAACCAATATCACAATACCCCTTTGGGGAACAAGATGATGAATACTGTTTAAATTTCCATTTTTTAAGTTTTTCCTGTTCTAATTGTGATAAATGAGTTTCCTGAAGGAGGGCCGCATCTACTTTCTCCCTTTTTTAACTCAGTAATAAATGTACTCCTCTTAAAGGGATATGCCACCCCCAGGCCAAATTAAGTGTATCCCCGCATTCCCGAGACATAAATAAGTGTGTGGGAGCGTTTTCCTGGCGACCCAGGCATTGTCCGAATCTCACAGCACTGACCACTGCTTGGTTGCGCCAATCAAAATATTTTGCCCAACGTGAATTAATTTACTTGATTTACCTTCTAATTACTGTGTGAGTGGTGTACTTTCACATCAAGTGCAAATGACTGTGTAAATCTACACGGAAGGCTTTGTTTGCTCATGTCGGTTTGGGACTAGTTTCCAGTGCGGAAAACACAGCCGAAGCACACTCCCCGCTACGTCTTTGGGAATCCCCCCCCCCCCGCCATGGCTGCTTCACGCTGGTTTGTTTGAGGAAGTCGGGGGTGGGCAGCATATTATGTGATAGGGCCACTGAAACATGTTATGGCTCGTTTGAAAGCTGAGACTTTAAACTCTTTGTGGGTCAAAACTGCGTGTCTCTAGGTGCCGCCATTAGCGAGCTATCCTTAGCTAAACCAAGGCGGGTATCCACCAAAATCAACAACAAACTGAGATATCGGGGCTTTGTGAAAGGTGCGCTCTTTCAGCCTGTCGCACTTTAGATACTTACATATCCGGGTCAGAGGATTTGCGTCGTGTCGCATGTTGCAAAGCTAACCTGTTCATAAGACCGCCTCCTTAGACTTGTCGCATGTCTTCTTCTCCTTCTTGTTGTTTGTTTATGTTACTTTACCGTCACCCTCTGGAAACCGACACGTGCGATTGGACAAAATGCGGAAATGCACAACAATCAATGCAGCGTTATCAAAATTGTTCTTGAGTTGACGCAAAGCCATTGGCGTAATGATCAAAATGTCCAGATGATGATACCAGTTTTTGACTGCCATCTATGTCAGTTCTGTTCATCACATAATTACAAAAATCACACAGAATGTGCATTAGAATGTATAGATTCAGAATCCATAAAAAAAACGTAAAAACGTATTTTTACCATTTGGGAGCCAACGCATGGGCAGTAAAAACGTAGTTTTACGTGACTTGGGAGTCAATGTGTTTAAAACCTTCCCCTTAAACTTAGAATCATGGCTAATGAAAGGAGTACATGTACCTAAGTGTCCCGACGTCAATAAGCCTGGAGTCTCTCTTTAAAGCTTTGCTTCTGGGTCATTTCACTTTGTTTGCCCTTTTTTGCGCTGGTTTGCCGGGTCAGCTGTTTAATTTGCTGCAAGAGAATTGGGTGTTTTTACAACCTACACCGAAATCCCCTCTTCATCGTATCTTCCGTTGCCTCTTGCGCCGAGTTGTAGGTCACTCATTTTGGCCGGGAAGGGGGTCTGGAGCACTTATTTGACGTATTCCCTCCGCTTGTGTTGTACCTCATTGTGGCTGGCTCATCAGCAGCTTTAGGTTCCCGAGGGCAATCATCCTGGAACTGTGCGCAGATCTGCGGCCGGCGTTGGAGCTTGGACGGAATTATCCACCTTAATGTCGGACCACTTCTTCTTCACCTCCACCTTAATGTGGGACCACATCTTCTTCACCTCCACCTTAATGTGGGACCACTTCTTCTTCACCTCCACCTTAATGTGGGACCACATCTTCTTCACCTCCACCTTAATGTGGGACCACTTCTTCTACACCTCCACCTTAATGTGGGACCACTTCTTCTTCACCTCCACCTTAATGTGGGACCACTTCTTCTTCACCTCCACCTTAATGTGGGACCACATCTTCTTCCCCTCCACCTTAATGTGGGATCACTTCTTCTTCACCTCCACCTTAATGTGGGACCACTTCTTCTACACCTCCACCTTAATGTGGGACCACTTCTTCTACACCTCCACCTTCATGTGGGACCACTTCTTCTACACCTCCACCTTAATGTGGGACCACTTCTTCTTCACCTCCACCTTAATGTGGGACCACTTCTTCTTCACATTCACCTTAATGTGGGACCACTTCTTCTTCACCTCCACCTTAATGTGGGACCACTTCTTCTACAACTCCACCTTAATGTTGGACCACTTCTTCTTCACCTCCACCTTAATGTGGGACCACTTCTTCTACACCTCCACCTTAATGTGGGACCACTTCTTCTTCACATCCACCTTAATGTCGGACCACTTCTTCTTCACCTCCACCTTAATGTGGGACCACTTCTTCTTCACATTCACCTTAATGTGGAACCACTTCTTCTACACCTCCACCTTAATGTGGGACCACTTCTTCTACACCTCCACCTTGATGTGGGACCACTTCTTCTACACCTCCACCTTAATGTTGGACCACTTCTTCTTCACCTCCACCTTAATGTGGGATCACTTCTTCTTCACATCCACCTTAATGTGGGACCACTTCTTCTTCACCTCCACCTTAATGTGGGACCACTTCTTCTACACCTCCACCTTAATGTTGGACCACTTCTTCAACACCTCCACCTTAATGTGGGACCACTTCTTCTACACATCCACCTTAATGTGGGACCACTTCTTTTACACCTCCACCTTAATGTGGGACCACTTCTTCTTCACATCCACCTTAATGTGGGACCACTTCTTCTTCACCTCCACCTTAATGTGGGACCACTTCTTCTTCACCTCCACCTTAATGTGGGACCACTTCTTCTACACCTCCACCTTAATGTGGGACCACTTCTTCTACACCTCCACCTTAATGTGGGACCACTTCTTCTTCACATCCACCTTAATGTGGGACCACTTCTTCTTCACATCCACCTTAATGTGGGACCACTTCTTCTACACCTCCACCTTAATGTGGGACCACTTCTTCTTCACATCCACCTGAATGTGGGACCACTTCTTCTACACCTCCACCTTAATGTGGGACCACTTCTTCTTCACCTCCACCTTAATGTGGGACCACTTCTTCTACATCTCCACCTTAATGTGGGACCACTTCTTCTACACCTCCACCTTAATGTCGGATCACTTCTTCTTCACCTCCACCTTAATGTGGGACCACTTCTTCTTCACCTCCACCTTAATGTAGGACCACTTCTTCTACACCTCCACCTTAATGTGGGACCACTTCTTCTACACATCCACCTTAATGTGGGACCACTTCTTCTTCACATCCACCTTAATGTGGGACCACTTCTTCTACACCTCCACCTTAATGTGGGACCACTTCTTCTACACCTCCACCTTAATGTCGGATCACTTCTTCTTCACCTCCACCTTAATGTGGGACCACTTCTTCTACACCTCCACCTTAATGTTGGACCACTTCTTCTACACCTCCACCTTAATGTGGGACCACTTCTTCTTCACCTCCACCTTAATGTGGGACCACTTCTTCTTTACCTCCACCTTAATGTGGGATCACTTCTTCTTCACATCCACCTTAATGTCGGACCACTTCTTCTTCACCTCCACCTTAATGTGGGACCACTTCTTCTACACCTCCACCTTAATGTGGGACCACTTCTTCTTCACCTCCACCTTAATGTGGGACCACTTCTTCTTCACATCCACCTTAATGTGGGACCACTTCTTCTTCACCTCCACCTTAATGTGGGACCACTTCTTCTTCACATCCACCTTAATGTGGGACCACTTCTTCTTCACCTCCACCTTAATGTGGGACCACTTCTTCTTCACATCCATCTTAATGTGGGACCACTTCTTCTTCACCTCCACCTTAATGTGGGACCACTTCTTCTTCACTTCCACCTTAATGTGGGACCACTTCTTCTTCCCCTCTGCTTGTGAGGCTTCTCAGACCCCACAGCATTGACAGCCTCAGGCTCTCCCACCCACTCCTCTTACGTTTGCTGCTTGTGTCGGAGGACAGCGTGCCAAAGAACACATTTTTGCGCGCCTCCACTTGGAAAGTAGCACCGACACCTCGCTTTCTGTGAAGTTCTTATTTTTTTTCCCGTCTTATTCATTCTTTTTTCTTTATTTTCTGATCGCACACAGGGGAATCGCAGGTGCAGGGCTCATTTAAATATGATTTGCATATTTAAGTAGGGGCGTGGACAGGGAGGAGTCGGATGCTCCGACAAAGGAAATGTGCTTGGATTGATGCGTACGCCATGTTTCATACATCCAGATATTTTTGTGCGGAGGAGGGCATTTGGGGTCGAGCGTACGCCACGTTTCAGTAGGAAATCCACGCAAGGCCCCTGGTCTGCAAACACCCCGGCAGTGATCAAGAAGAACTAGCAGCGAATTCATTTCAAAAGATTTTTTTTACATTTTTTTTGTTGTTAACAAAGACTGCTAACCAGAGTTCTGTCTACGGGTCATGCATTTGGGTCCTCATCCTCCCCGCCTCAAACCCTGACAGGTACATGATATTCACTGCACGAAAAGAGGGATTTGTGTCACTGTGGACGGCAGTGAACTTCCGCGAATTTGCCTAATTTTCGGACGCACCTGGGCGCTTGCTGGCAGACAAACTTTAAGTTTGTTGAGCGAGAA
The DNA here is from genome assembly GCF_027942865.1 of Odontesthes bonariensis. Lineage (NCBI taxonomy): Eukaryota > Metazoa > Chordata > Actinopteri > Atheriniformes > Atherinopsidae > Odontesthes > Odontesthes bonariensis. Next base: position 2,987,204 of record NC_134510.1, read on the forward strand.
AATCGTCGGAAACGAACCCGACTCGCGGCGGGCTCTCACAGCGGGTGCTAATGGCCCAGCGATTAGCACCCCGCTGTGAGAGTGCCTGGACCTCTCACTGGCCTCGCTGGTATTGGACGAAAAAGGCACGTGATTACATAAAAAAGCTCCTGTAAAGCTGACCGCCCATTGGCCAATAAGGTTAATATATGCATACTTTATATGGGCATATCACTCAGCAATTATGATTAATAATTGTAATTATGATTACTAATATTCCTGGGATGTTTGTGTACTTCATATATTCACGTCATTCTTATAAGCTGCACTATGACTAGGCTAATGCAGGCATGAATGACGTGAATCTATTGAGGAAATGAAAAAGGAAACTTTTTTTTTTTAAAGCGCTTTTATTGCCACACCACACAATGTACATAGCTTACATTGTAATAAGAACCATATTGATTATAAAGAATTGAAAACTTTATACACACACACTGCTGTAGCCTACAATATACACAATAAGTCTAAACGCCGCCGTTTGGAATCCGCATTCTTACTCCGGTCCCTGCAGGGTCTGCGGGAGTTGTCAGACGTCCTCATCCTGGATCAGAAGCTGGCTTCTGGGAGCTGTTGGAATAACCAATAAATAATCAAAACATAGTCTAGCCATGCACAGCATATTGACAACTTGTCTATAAAGTAACGAAAGTCATATGGACAGCGTATATGTTCTTACTCTCTTTCACTCTTCTGTGGTGAGACTGTGAGTATTTCGGGTTGGCTTCAAGACGCGCCTGTAGCACAGCACACAGGTCCGTCACGCAGCTAAAAAAAAACAAACAAGAGGAATGAATAAAATGACCAGTGCTTAAAAGTGTCAGTGCCAGAGCCGTGGTAAAAGTCAGCGCCGCTCACCCTCGATAGTGTCCCCGTCTACCTCTCTGAAGTTCGGACTGTTTGACACCGCCTCCTTCAAGCGACTCGTTACATCCATATTGTGAGGTGACAGTAGCCTGTAAAAACAACAGTCCTATGGTTAATAAAAAAAAACTGCATTGACGTAACGTAACATCGGGTCCAACTCAACTAGATATTGGGAGAACATTCACTTATTCTCACCCTTGACCTGGATTATAATGCCACGGTGAGTTATGCAGGCGGCGAACTGCTTCCTATAAATTGAAAACACGAAATACATTTTTTTAAATAAAGCAACTCACACTGGTTTTCACGTGATGGACACAATTAAGTTGAGTTTAGCCTAAAGCCACAGTCAATAACCTACTCTTACCGCGGTTTTCGGATTCTGTATCCGCCTTCTCTTGCGCTCTTCAACTTCTCTGGAATGTAACTCCAGTGCGTTCTCGACGGCCATCTTGCCTCCAACCTAGCGAATCTCTGGTCGATTCCCTCCAGCACCCTCTCCACGACCGTATCCACAGTGCTGGCCACCATACGAGACATCCCGGTCATAGCATTCAACAGGACTTTCATTTTATCTGCCTGTAAGCAAGTGAGTAAGTAAGTTTAATATACAGCACATTTAAAATCAGCAAGAACTGTCCCAAGTGCTGTACAGTGTCAACAAGACTAAAATTAAACAATCAAATGGTCATGTGCAAGTAGAAAAAAACACACAAACCTGTAGACCCGCAGAGAGTTGCTGGGGAGTTGAAAGCAAGTCGTCTTCCAGCCATTGTATTCCGCAAACCAGGGCAGTTTTCACAGCACGGGACTCTGTCTGCCTTTCTGCCGCCAGATCTGCTCCTTAAACTTTTTGTTTACACTGCACGACACAATGTTTCTCATACGTGATTGAACGAGAGCTTATGCGAGCCGTTAAGCTCCACCAATCATATGCGTATACGTCATTACACGGAATACTCGCGAGACAACCTCCCGTCCTTTTGCTATTTAATGTTGTCTGACCACAGCTGGCAATTTGCACTATTTTGACACAAAAATGGACTCTGCAAGGACAAAGAAAAGACCTCGGCGATATTGTGACCATTGTGACACCGAATTAAGCCATACACAATAAAACACTGAGCGCACTACTGCACATTATGTATACAGGCCAGATTTCTATATTTTTATTTCTATATTTCTATTTTATTTAAGAAACCTTTTAGAATATTGCTGCTGCATGCTTATTTTATCTTTATCTTATCTTTATTATTATACATTTGGACATCCAGTGCGGGCAACAAAGAAAATAATTTCATTGTTCAGGGAAACACGTTTCTAACTGCACACATGACAATAAACCTTTGAAACCTTGAATCCTTGAATTTTGCCCACAAAAAGCGGTATTACAAAAGAGGTGTTTGGGAGAAAAAAAACAGATATGCATCACCTGTCACCAGCAGACAGCGTGCACCTCTTCTTTTTCAAGACAACACAGCAACAAACTTGGCTGGAGTTGGAGGTGATAGTGATGAACGTGTAGAAACAGGCCTGCCCACCCCCCACCTCACCTCACCCCACCCCACTTGAAAATGACTGTGGCAGCTCCTGACCTGATCACTGGCATTTACATATTAAAGGCTCTCCTAAGTAGGGGAGGGGAGGGGGGCATGGGGGAGCAGTTGCCAGGTCAATTTGCGACAACTTGGGCCAAGTTTTCACTTTTACCACCGCAAATGCAGGGGCTTAACGTATGCGGACATGTAAGGGGCCACATACATCCAGAAATCCCTCTTTTCATGCTGTGATTACCAAAAGTATTCACTGGCTTTACTCACATGAACTTCAGTAACATCCCTTTCTTAATCCAGAGGGTTTAATATGATGTCCCCCTCACCCTTTGCAGCTATAACAGCTTCAACTCTTCTGGACAAGCTTTCCACAAGCTTTAGGAGTGTTTATGGGAGTTTTTGACCATTCTTCCAGAAGCTCATCTGTGAGGTCAGACACTGATGTTGGACAGAAGGCCTGGCTCATAGTCTCTGTTCTAATTCATCCCAAAGGTGTTCTATCAGGCTGAGATCAGGACTCTGTGCAGGCCAGTCAAGTTCTTCCTCACCAATCCAGTCTGTATGGAGCTTGCTTTGTGCACTGGTGCGCAGTCATGTTGGAACAGGAAGGGGCCATCCCAAAACTGTTTCTACAAAATTGGGAGCATGAAATTGTCCAAAATCTTCTCATCCCTTGTCCAGAGTGAACATTCTACCTTTTTTTTTAGTTTTGGGAGGATTGACTTTAATCCAGCTGTGATGGACTGGGTCCTGTCCAGCCTGCCTTTCGGCAATGACTACTGGGATAGGCTCCATAACCTCTGGATATGCACACAACGCACACACCAGCACACTTGCTTAAGTTTGGCACACAATTTGCATGTAATGTAAGTCAAAGAGCCCTTTCAAACAAAGAATGAAAACAAAATTCATCAATGCTCTTCATAGCCTCCACTTTACAGAAAAAACTTTCCTTTCACCAATCAGAACATGACAGTTTCTGGAATATCCTTGCCTTTCATGACTAGTTCAATTCAAAAGGCTTCAAAGAAAACAGCTGGAATGACGTGGCTCATATTAAAGTTTACCAGCTGTGAAAGGAGGATTGCATTTTTGTCTTTAATTTCATTGATGGCGCCGACAGTAATGCTTGTGTTTTGTAAAAGATGTGCTTAGCATTGTGAGCGCTCCGAGATAAATATTATTTGTGTTGTGAGGCAAACAAAGAGGAACTTATGGCTCAGATACATATACAGTATAACACACTGATCCCTCTGTGTGCAGTCATTGCTGAAACATCTACCCTGTGGCCCACAATCACATAGACTGACCATGAGGCAAGCAAATTCATTACTTCACTTTACAGCTTGTCATAACACTGTGAGGCCATGGGATCGTACCTGATGGGAGTAAAGAGAAGGAAGCAGGTGAGTAGTTCCATAAAACTACATTATATCTGTCAGATTTAATTCAATTCAATTCAATTCATTTTTATTTATATAGCGCCAAATACAACAAATGTCATCTCAAGGCACTTAGATAATAAGTCCAATTCAAGCCAATTGGAAATCAATTAATTGTAATCATTTAGTTTTGCATGTTGGTTGAGTGTGAATGTGGAAAATAGCAATTACATTCAAAGTTTGTGTACCTTATCACACTTCAATATAGGTCTCTTATATCAGGCTATTTCATAAATAACACTATTCAGGAAAAAGTCGGTCGGCCGCAGTGAAGCGGGATGGATAGCTTTCTGATCTGCTGCAGCTGTGTGAAAGGAAGAGTGGTTATTTAGGAGGAGAGAGCCAAATACCAATTTGAAGGTCACAACCTTTCGTTGATCTGACCAGATGGACTGGTTTGTGATCTGAACCTTTCAGTTGGAAGGTCGATGAGTGTGAGTGATGCTATGCTGAATGGCCAAACAAAAGGGATTCACAGTCAGGAAATGTTTCTCATAAGAAAGCAGCCATTACAAACGAGTCCAAATACGCTCTTACAGTACTGACTGATGCTGACCACTTCACTCTAAAAGGTAACTTTATCGGTGTTGAACATAACAAAAACTTCTTTTAACAAAATTTGTGGAAAATTCAGTATGAATTAAGAAATTAGAGGTGAATTTTTAGTGTATGAATTAAGTACTGGACAGTTTAGTGTACTGGACTCAGTGCTGGTAAACAGATTACTATTATTATGAATATTTGAACTGAATTTTCATTAGAATATTACAGATCATAGAGGGAATGGAGCTCTTTCACATGAAAATAATGATAAGGTCAATACCTTCCAGTGTTACAGAGAGAGCCCCCTAAACAGTGCTGGGAACAACCCACTGTTAACAGGCAGGAACTGGTTAAGATCACAGAACAGCAAATACATCCAATAGGAGAGAGAGGATCTAAATATGTCATTTCCTTTTCCTCCACTTATTGTTTCTGTGTGCAAAAGCTCCACATCAAATTTGATTATTATTCTATGCAGAAAACACCGTTTGAAAATTTCAAAGGACTATTGGTGTCACTAAGAAAAAAAATCAGTTATATATCCCTCATCATTTTACAGCAAGTGCAGCTACATTGTGTGTTAGTCAGTGACAGTATTTACCAGAATGTCTGGTGTTAGTCTAACGCTAACTTCCTACTCCTCCAGGTGTTTTGTGCATCTGTGTCACATTTGATTGGCTGCACAGATGGAGGAGTTTGAATGAGCAAACAAGAACAACTTTTCTTATACCACAACCTAAAGCTGTGACAGATGTTAGACCCGGCATGATAAGAGAGCCGAGAAGCGGAAATAAAATGGAGGAAATACTGGACCAATCAGAAATGTTCAGTTCTGCAAGCCTCACTCCAAAGTTTCAGGTTAATCTTGAAAGTATTACCTACCTACCAAGACTGTTATTAGGGCAGAAATTTCTCCCCAAGAAATTTCTGCCCTAATAACACTATGTAATAAATTAAGTCATTTATTAGCTCAAATCAACATATTCATTCATAAATTAGTCCTCATTGGTATAAAATTATCTCTGTCAAAAATCTCAATTATCCTCCTGAGTGAAGAATAACTTGTCTGTATTGTCGTGGAAATTTTGTCTGAACTCCCTATTAAGATTTTGCTTACCTTCCTTTTACATCTGATGAGAAGTGAAATAGAGACTTTCAATGTTTCTGCCGGCCGGCCACGTGTTTATTTTCTTCTGCAAAAGGGTCAGACAGCACCAGTCAGCGTTCATGGTGAAGAAAGACCCAGGACAAAGGAAATCAAAAGCATTTATACAGGAGGAAGGGGCTTGATTTTTTTTTCAGGTGTGTATTCTTCAACTGTCTCATTGCCACACCCCCCGGGGGAAAGTCTCACGCTTTGGAGAAGGGTGTAGAATCTGGTAACAATGGTCATTCAAATGATTATTGTCTATGTGTTAATCAACAGACACATGGTCTGCAGACATTGGGTCTACAACAAGGTGTCATTTAAAAGACAAGTGGTTAGCAGACATCGAATTTACCATAACATTCCTCTCTTTGGATTAATAATTAATCACTAATAGGAAACAACCTTAAAAAAAGTAAAAAAAGTAAAAAAAAATGGCTCGGGAATCTTCCTTCAGTGGTTGGCGTGAACCCGCGTCGTTCTCTGCCATCTTCACAGCGGTATGCGTCATCAGAAGGCCCTGGAATGGATCTCGTCACCATTTGGAATGCCGCTGCTTCCTTCTCAGGCCCTCCACCACCACTCAGTCGTCAGGCTGGAAGTCATGGCGTGAAGCTGATGGTGATTTTACCTGCTGACACAGAGAGACAGAATAAGTTTTGCAATATTGTAACATATTTCCTTGTGTGAGTGGAATGGAGTGGCCTGGTTACAGACTCTGTGTCTAAAAGAATTGCAAAGGGTGTCATGTGTATGTTAGATGTTTTCCTTATTCTAATATGCATAAGGACAATAGGCTTTTGTCCATGGCAGTCCTGTTTCCTCACAACACTACGCTAATTTGATTTTAGAGTGTCATTTTCTGGTAGGGTGTGATAAACAATGTTGTTTGAGGTTAATAGCAAGAAATGTATTAATTTGGGTTATTGCAGAATTGACAAAGTGAGAGCCATTATCGCTGCTCAGTCTAGTTGGTATTCCCCTTCTGGGAATAATCTCTGTTAGCAGAGCCTTTTTGGTATTTTGCTGGGAATACTTAAATTCAGTTCAGTTCGACCACATGTCGATCTATTACTAAGCAATTATTAAATCTATCATCAGGTGTTCAAATGGTCTGTCTGTGGTGGGTGAGTGGGTGTGATCGTTTTGTTTTACCTGTTATGCGTTGCACAAACCATTCATGATTGACGAAACTTGAAGAAAATCTGAAAATCCTTTAGTGAAAACAGTGTTGGGTTATGGCATCACTATTTCCCCCTTTTGACACATGGTTCAACCCATGTGTCAGTTATGCAAAGTGAGGAAAGAAATGTTTAGGCAGGAAAGATTTATCGTCAGGTCCACACCACACAGCTTCCTTTTGTGTGGCACTGCAGCATCTTTTCCTGTGGTGTAGCGAAGGGCTGTGATGCTGTAAGAAAGTTGGGAATAGTAACAGGAATTGATACAAATAAAGGATCAGTGGCAGTGTGTTGGAGTGTCGCTCTGTTTGCAGCGGCATCCGCGCCTGCATTTCCTAGACAGAGACAGGATCTGAGTTGTTAGTGTGAGCAAGGCATTTGCAACTAACGACTGACTTTGGGAGTCAAAATGGCATAAGACCTGAAATTTTTGTCATGATGGAAAAATGGGTTTGTCATCAGATTATCTAAAAGCATTGTGTTGTATTGTAGCCATCATGCTGTGAAGAGCTGGGAAGTCTTTTGTTCAAGTGAAATTCTGGACACAGCATGTGGGACCAGGAGAGTTACATCAGAATAGACCTGCAAAGTGGGATGCAAATCTTTAGGTCATCAGCATATTGTAACGAAGTAGTGTCTGGAGAGAAAACAAAGGATTCAAGACTGTCTGAGCGCTTCATTGCAAATGGTGAGGCTTTCACAGTATTCTTGAAACAGACGTGTGAATGTATGGCCTCGTCTGCTGAAGTTGAAAGCAAACCAGAATTAGCTTCCTGTGTAAACCTGGAGCCTCAGAGTAGGTGTCTGAAAAAGTTGATCACTGAAACAAATTTTGTATTAATTGGCTGCATCACCTGCTTGCAGACCCTGAAAAACACGCCACTGTGTTGGCTGATCTTTATCTCTGATCATCTTATCAGGAGATAAAAGTGTGCGTTTTGGAGAATCATCATCTGGGACAATGACTCCTGCTGTCTTAAGAGACTCAAAGAATGGTGGTATTCTATCGATGGCTTCTTGTTTAACTGAATTACAAAGTTTAAAGTCTGATTTTGGAGTGATGACAACATTTTCGCAAACTTTGAAAAACATCATACTTACCGACAGCCCACAGTGACTTGGGGACCTCCTGTAAGGCTGTTTGAGTACAGTGTTTTCTTTGGACAAACAACAAAAGTTTTTTAGAAGTGCTTTCAGTTACCAGCTGGATTTTCCTTTGGGTGTGCACACAGATATCACTTTTTCTTTTTTTTTTTTCTTTCTTTCTTGTACCACTGCAGTGTAGGTGAGAAAAAGGAAAACAGATTGATCAGATTTTCTTGCTAATCGGCTGCACGCTTACATGATTTCATAACGGGGCTTAAATCTTCCCAACTATCTGATGTGTGTTTTTCTAGTGGGATGTGTGGGCCTGAATGAGACTAGTGCAGCACATTTATGTTGTGTCCAATAAATGTGTTTCAATGCAAGTTTGTCAAACCTCTCCTTTAACCAGCCTTCCTCATATGATTCATCAGGTGGCACATAAGGAATGCATTCCAGGTCCTCTGGTGTCCTAAAGTCGTTTGCTTTTCTTAGCTGAAACAAACTCAGAAGCGTGTTAAAGTTTGCAATTTCCATTGGTTAGCAAAAGTCATGTTCAGGGTGTGATAGACGAGGTGTGTGAAGGAGTTGGTGCGTTGAGATTAGACAAAGCCTAATTTGCAAATCCAGTCTCTACCTATCAAGTTAATAGAACAGACTTCAGAGAGCAAGAATGCGTATTTGAAGCTTGAATGTGACCCGTGTACAAATTTGAATAGGACAGTACCTTCTTTGCAAGTTGGTTTGGCTCATCAGCAGGAGTCCATTTCCTTCTGGCAGCCTCCAAACCACTGTCAGTCCGATTTATCTGCTGGTGTCGATGAGGTGTTTCTGGGACTGTCACGTGTCCAGTGTCCGCTTTGGCCACAGGTGAAACACACTTTTCTTGGAATTTTCTTTTGTTTCCTGTAACGGCCATGTCCCTCCCCTGTTGTTCCCCGTGTGTGTGGAGTCCACATAATCCACTCGCCATTGGTTTCAACTCCTTCGCATGTAAATGGAATCGGTATCTGTGTATATCTCTCACCTCGTGTCTCTGCCTCTGTCCTCCACATTTGTAAACAATCTCTTTGAATTTTGTTCTGTCTTATTATTTCCCGTTCCCTTTTCTTCAGTTTTTCTTCTAACTTTGATATGTCTTTTAAAATAAAGGATCCCCCTATTGGGAACCCAAACTCATTCATCCAAACATTTAGATATTTTAAACTTCTTTCCCCACATTTCTTTCTCATAACGTCAACAAGTGGCCCCCCCGGAGGTCGCGCCACCTCAACGGAGACCCTGCTTCCCTTTCCAAATAGGAAGCGTCGTACGACTGATCCGATTATCCTCCTGCTTCTTTTCTTGAAGGAGAACTGCGGTATTTTCAACATTAAGCCTCTTTTATGAGTCGTCTGCAATGTTTTAGAACCCCCCTCACCGCTTTTTTGATGTTTACTGCTGTCTCCGGTATTTGCTTAATTTTGATTCATCTCAACCTGCTTCAGAATGGCAAGTCATGCGCATTTCTAGAAAGGTCTGTAAAACAGACCCGGCGGCAGAGACAAGCTATTGGACGGGCATTTAAATGAGTAGAGGGGGCCCCCTAGCGGGGGGTCTGGGGGTCCTCCCCCAGAAAATTTGGTATTTCTTAGATGCAATTTTCTGAATTTTAACCGAATTGTGGGCCCCGTTTCAGCCCAATAAGGAACTGTCCTTTTGTTCCTAAATACGTGACGATTCCATTATTTCAAGGGACGGTTGGCAACTCGTTTAGGCAGCCCTGGCAAACACATCACGCTTCCTTTAAAGTAGGCATTCGGAGACATCTCGAATAGCCTGCACAGTTTAATCCACTCTGTATAATCATCGGTGCATAAATTGAACGCGAAGCCCAGATCACGTTTGCCCCTTTCTAGTCGCCATTAATACTAATACACACAACGAGCAAACAGGAGCGCAACAACAACGCCCACGCACGGCCACAGTGAATTCAGACTGGCGTTGAGCCGACATCAGAACGCAATTGAACATGTAGTTCAGGGTCGGACTGGGAAAAAAAAATCGGCCCTGGCAATTTTCCCCGGGACCAGCCCCCCCCTCAGTATTGATTAGTATCTCCAATCTAATTAAATAAAAATAAAAAACGAGCACAGACCGCTCAGTCAATGGCACGTACCTGTAACCAGGTTGAAATTATATATTTATGTTAACATATAAAATGTCACCAAATCCTGATCAATATTGTTTTCTATATGGTTTATATATGTTTTATTGCCCATATCTATGCCTAGGTGTTGTATTCAGACCACAGTGTTAATACCTGTACTGTCGCTTTAAGAGGTCGCAGGCTTTATGCCGTCATTACGGTGCTTCTCTCAGTTCGCGCCAGACTAGCTGAGAGGAGGTAATGTATTGTTTTGGTCCTCATTTTTGAACATTTATTTCGGTTTTTGAGCAATGTAAACTTGTTTTATGCGTGTATAAATGTTAGGTTTTAGGCTGTGAACATGCAGTTAATGTGTCGGTCGAATATGAACTCTGTAAACAGACTTTTTACAAGTAGACAAAGTTTCCACATGCCAGTCTACAGGGTTTTCTTATCTGCTAACAGGAGCTTGAGACCTGTGTGCTATGTGGAGGAGACTGCATGTTGCAGCGCCTTATGTGCTTTTCTGTTGACTTGTACAGGTATGTGCGTTATGTTTATTATAATTCATTGGGCATAGTGTTTACATGTATTTACACTGGTTGCATTAGGCTTGTTAAAGAAATTCATATTATGAAATACATTGAGTATTTTATAATTCATGTAATTCATTTTCATATTTTTTATTTAAAAGTATTTTTGCTGTTGATACTAAAAGAGTGTATCAGTCATGTATTTATATGCAGTTCGCGCCAGACTAGCTGAGAGGAGGAGCTTGAGACCTGTGTGCTATGTGGAGGAGACTGCATGTTGCAGCGCCTTATGTGCTTTTCTGTTGACTTGTACAGACAAATCCATCATCTTGCCTCCAGTAAAAGAGCAACCAGCAGCTGGTCGTGGTCCGAGTCTTTCTTCATTCAACACAACAGAACACAACGCAGAATATACAAGGGTTAACGGACGTGCATGCAAACTAATATAAAAACTGCAAAGGAAAATGCACGCCCGTTACAATGGTGCCGTGACCTTTCAAGGATTGGTCTGAAGATCGACGTCAGCTCGTTCACCGTGGGAAGCTGCATTCACTCACCATTCGCTATAGTCAGGTATTCCCTTGGACTGCAATCGGGTGATGTTTATTTTTTTTTGTCTCTGTCAATATAACAGCACCTTAGAGAGTGATATACTGATGCAATTGATTGCTGGTTGATGTGATTATCCAGATCTGTTATTTGGTGCTATTCCTATTTAACCATTCAGATTTAATTTTATTAGCTGTGTTTGTTTTTTTTCTCTCTCAAATATTTTTCTGTGCATGGTGTGACTGAAATATGGCAGAGGGTTACACATATTTTGTTGAGGGTGGGGGTAATATTGCTGAGAGTGACTCTGTCGGGGGCCAGTTTGGTGTGGGGAGGGGATTGTTCATTCAACCCTTAGAGTCCAGAACACCAGGGCCTAATGTCACAGCATTACACACCCCACAGCTTACCTCTACACGTTATGTAGATCGTACCATGCCAAGTCAATTTGAGAAGAGTCCAGACTTGGGATCACTCATTGAACAGTTAGCTGAAAAGCTAGGTGAATCCATTACAGCTAAACTGCAATCTGACAGGAGCACACACAACTCCAGTACTCCTGTACAGCCCTCAGAGATGACAATGCCTAACGTCAAGGTTGTCATGCAGTCTGATGCAAAGGAGCCTCCCATCTTCAGGGGTGATAGCTCAGACAAATTCACAGTTCATGAGTGGGAAAATCTAATGACTCTGTACTTAAAGAAGCGAGCTATTCCAGTTCATGAGCATTCACAAGAAGTCCTGGCAAGGCTTATGGGCAAGGCAGGGGATGTGGTGAGGATAAAGCTGCGAAACAACACATCTATCAACCACACTGCAAATCCCCATGTGATCTTTGATATTCTGAAACAACACTTTAGTGAACTGTCATACTCAAGCATGCCTTTGGCAGATTTTTACAACACATTGCCCATGCCAGGTGAAGACGCTATGGAGTATTGGATAAGGCTGAACAAAACAGTTGATGTGGCAGATGAATGTTTGAAAAGACAAGGCCGAAGCATTGATGACCCAGGCCATGAGGTCAGTATGATGTTCATCAAACACTGCCCAGACCAGTCTCTTGCAAGTGTTTTCAAGTTCAAGTCTGCAGAGAAATGGTCAGCTTGTGAGATCCAAGAGAGGCTTGATGAGCACATGCAGGAAAAGAAAACTCGAGCTGCAGCCGTTAGGCTACCTAAGCCAAGCACAGTAGAGCACAAAGTCCATTCCCAGTGTCATGTACCTATAGCTGATAATGCACCAGTCCCGAACACCAGTGTACCGTCAGTGCCATCTCTAGTACCCATGACTACTGCAAGTGTTGACAATGTCTGCATGAGGAGTTTGGTGAACTTGTTAGATAGACTGGTTACACAACATACACAAGTACCAGCTAACTTCAAGACACAAGCCACAGTGCCTCGCTCTTCTCAAAAAGTGTGCAGGGTTTGTGGGGCTTCTGATCATTCTACATTGTCTCACTGCAGGCAAGAGAACAGGTGTTTAAAGTGCCTATCGCCTGGTCACTGGAAGAGGGACTGCCCTAATCAGACCAACCAGCGCCGCTCTCCGCCTGCCAACAGCGCTGGTGGACAGAACCAACAGTTAAACTAGAAAACCCACACCTGGAGAGGGGCGGTGTGGGTATTGTGGATGAATCCCTCTCTGATGCACACGACCTAGCTCGTTTATATGAGGACTGCTGTGCCAAAGCACCTAAGGGGACCCAGATAGTCATTCAAGCCACACAGAAGATCACAGCCTTCAGTGAGTTATTTTATGCTCCTGTCCTTGTCAATCACAGTGTGCAGCTTAAAGGCATGTTGGACTCTGGCTCTATGGCATGTAGCATCAGCGAGCATGCAGTAGAGAAACTCAGCTCTGCAGGAGTTTTGCCTGAGAAGCAGCACCCTAAAGAAAATGTTGTTTTGATTGGCTGTGGTGGTCTGCAGACTCGACCTGAGGGTTTCTATGACTTGGAGATGCAGCTTTACGGCGTTCGCTGTGTCGTACCGACCTTAGTTGTGCCTGGTCAGCATGACGATCTCATCTTGGGCTCAAATATCATCAAACACGTGATTCGTGCTCTGAAGGGTGATAATGACTATTGGAACATGGCATCCAGACCTGAGCATCAGACTGACCCCGATATTGAACAATTCTTGTCGATGTTCACCAATGTTGAGCGCTGGAGAGGGAGTGAGGTTCCTGACAAGATAGGCACTGTCAAGCTCACCCAAGCAGTGACACTCCTACCCAGGCATGAACATTTAGTTTGGGGTAGACTTCCTGCTAACGTGCCGATGTCACCTGGAAGCACAGTTGTTGTAGAGCCAACCAACTCCAAAGCCATGCCACGAGGTGTTCTAGTGGGTCGTCTTGTCACACCTCTCTGGGGTGATAGATGGGTACCGATGACAGTTGTGAACCCATCTGACAAAGCTGTCACATTGAAGAGGAATAGCAAAATGGCTGATGTCTTTCCATGCTTGGCAATCGAGGATCTAGACGCTTTCCAGGGCCTACATGTGGCTTCAGAGAAACAACCTGACACACTGAAACAGCAACCCGACACCTCGCCTAGTGCCTCTCTTGCCGATCAGTTGGCGAAGAACCTGTCAGAGTTAGGCTTAAGTGACATTGACATAGACTCATGTCAGGTCAGTGAAGACTGTAAGTCTCGGCTCACACAGCTGCTAATTGAATATCAAGACATCTTCTCCAAGCACTCGTTGGACTGTGGTGAGGTCAGGGGTTACACACACCGCATTCATCTCACCGATGATCGCCCTTTTCGCCTGCCATACAGGAGGGTCCCTCCTGCCCATTATCAGAAGCTGAGGCAAGTTCTCACTGAAATGGAGGAAAAAGGGATCATCAGGAAGTCTTCAAGCGAGTATGCTTCGCCACTGGTGATGGTATGGAAGAAAGACGGTGGGTTACGGATCTGTACGGATTTCAGATGGCTGAATGCCCGAACCTTAAAGGACGCCCATCCCTTGCCGCACCAGTCCGATTGTTTGGCTGCTCTTGGTGGCAATTGCCTCTTCAGCACGATGGACCTCACTTCCGGCTTCTTCAACATCCCAATGCATGAAGACGACAAGAAATACACGGCTTTCACGACTCCCCTTGGACTGCATGAATACAATCGCATGCCACAGGGACTGTGTAACAGCCCAGCGTCCTTCATGAGGATGATGATTGGGATCTTTGGGGACATGAACTTCACGAAACTCCTGTGTTATCTTGACGATCTTCTGGTCTTCGCATCGTCAGAGGATGAGGCCCTATCCAGACTCCACACAGTGTTTCAGAGGTTGCGAGAGAACAACTTGAAACTGGCCCCTAAGAAGTGCCATCTGCTTCGGGAACAAGTCGGGTTCCTTGGCCATGTCATTAATGGTGAGGGTGTTGCCGTCGATCCTGCCAAAGTGGAGGTTATCACAAAGATGACAGTGCGAGACCTCATGGAGGATGATGAGTGCACGCCTTCTCTTCGGAGAATCAAGTCATTTCTTGGCATGGTATTTTACTACCAGCATTTCATCCCAAACTGTTCCTCCATAGCAAAGCCCTTGTTCGCACTCACAGCTGGACAGAAGAGACGGGGACGGTCAGCTAAGGATAGGAAGCTTCTAGGTGCTTATCGTAAGCTTACCCCTGCAGACTGGTCAGCGGAAGGTGAAAAGGCTTTTGATGAGTTGAAAACCATGCTGTTGGAATGTGTTGTGCTGGCCCATCCGAACTTTGACGAGCCATTCATCCTATCAGTTGATGCGTCATTGGACGGACTTGGAGCCGTGCTCTCTCAAGTGCCACAAGGAGAGTTCAAGGCCAGACCTGTTGCTTTTGCAAGCAAGACCCTCAGTGCGTCACAACGGAAATATCCAGCTCACAGACTGGAATTCATGGCTTTGAAGTGGAGCGTATGTGAAAAGTTCAGTCACTGGCTGAAAGGCCGTAGCTTCACCATCTGGACGGATAATAATCCACTCACTTACCTCCTAACGAAACCAAAGCTTGACGCATGTGAAATCCGCTGGGTGTCTAAGCTTGCATCTTACTCCTTTGATCTCAAACACCTGCCCGGAAAAAGAAATGTGGTGGCTGACGCCTTGAGTCGCGATCTCTTTGCAAAACCCATCGGTCAGAGACTGCTGAAGGAATCATATCCCACTCTGATGCAGGAAGCTAATGGGATAGAGGAGGTCTCTGTGCAGGATGTTTTCAGAGTCAGCTGCCAGTCTCAAAGCTACAGATCAGGGAGCCATCCAGCACCTATGGTGGCGTGTGATTCAGCCGAGATCAGAGCTCTTTGTCAGGCACACTGTGACTGGCTTGATGCAGCGGAGTCCAGAGCGCTCTGTCTGGCCCATCATGTCCAGCAGCTGTCGAGTGGTCAGGAAGCTTCAAGTCCTATGTTCTCTGCCCAGGAGCTGCAGCTGAGCCAAGAGCAAGACCCCTGCATCTCTAAGGTGCTGCCCTTCGTTGCAGCCAGGAAGCGACCATCCAGGCGTGAAAGGCATGGCGCTGACTCGAAAGTCCTCAGGTTGTTCAAGCAATGGGACAAGCTGGAAGTCCATGATGGAGTGTTGTATCGGGTGACAAGAGATCCCGTATCCAAGCAGAGAAGATCTCAATATGTGTTGCCTCTGAGTCTAAAGGAAAAGGCACTGTTAGGCATTCACAATCTGGCAGGTCATCAGGGTCAAGACCGTACTCTTTCATTGGCAAGGCAGCGATTTTACTGGCCTGATATGGAGAGGGATGTGAGGGCACATGTCAGATGCTGTCAGAGATGTGTGTTTGGAAAGTCACCAGAACCTGCTGCCCGTGCACCCCTGGAAAGCATCAAGAGCTCTGCCCCGATGGAGTTAGTGTGCATGGATTTTTGGTCGGCGGAGGACAACAAGCAGCGGTCTGTGGATGTCCTAGTGGTCACCGATCATTTCACCAAACTTGCTCATGCATTCCCTTGTGCCAATCAGACGGCGAAACAGGTTGCCAAAAAGCTCTGGGACAATGTGTTCTGTGTTTACGGTTTCCCTCAGAGACTACATTCTGATCAGGGCACCAATTTCGAGAGCAACTTGATTGCAGAGCTCCTTCATCTGGCCGGTGTTGCAAAATCTCACACAACAGCTTACCATCCCATGGGCAATGGGGGAACAGAGCGATTCAATCGCACCTTGGGCAACATGCTTCGTACCCTTCCCCTTAAAGAAAAACACCGGTGGCCACAACAAATCCAGACCCTCACGTTTGCCTATAACGCCACAGTTCATGAGACTACGGGTTATGCGCCCTTCTTCTTGATGTTTGGCCGTGTACCAAGGTTGCCGGTGGATATTCTGTTCAAGCAGGTTTTGAACGATCCAAGAGTTGCTGACTATGACTCATACGCCAAGTCCCTGCTTGCCTGCCTCAAAAGTGCAATGGAAATCGCTCAGAAACATTCTTCCACTGAGCAGCAGCACCAGGCCCGGCAATATAACAGACGTGTCAAGGGTACCTACCTGTCCATGGGAGATCGTGTTTTGGTAGCAAATAAGGGAGAACGAGGGAAGAAGAAGTTGGCCGACAAATGGGAGGATGGAGTGTACACAGTTGTTGGTGCAAACCCCAATATCCATGTCTACAAAATACAGGATGCAGAGGGACACACAAAAGTTGTGCACAGAAATCTTTTGTTGGAAGTCAACTTCTTGCCACTACCTGGGATGGACGAGAGCCAGGATGCCCATGCAAATGATCAGTCTTTGACCAGCGACGAGTCTGATCAGGAGGACTGCGACTGTGGTGATGATGCAGCCTCAGTGTCTGAGATGTTGACTCAAGACGACAGTGCACAGATCCTGTCTGATCCCAGAGATGGAGAAAGGCTTGGAGTTTTGTCACCTGAAGCCCCACCTGAATCTGAGTCGGCTGATTCAGAAGAGCTGGTCCAGTCTCAATCAGTGCACGATCCTGCTGGTGCCAATGCTGACTGTCCATCCATCTCACCTGCACCACAGTCAGATCCCTCACACTCACCGCATGCTAACGCTTTGGTTCACACTGACCCGCACGTACACACTACAGCTGATGGTCATGTTAGAACACGTGCAGGGAGAGTAGTGAAATCAGTGAACAGACTGATAGAATCCATGGTTCAGAAACCACTTTTGAGGGGTTCAAACATTTTATTTGGGAGCCGTGCTCAATCTCTCCTTGCTTTGCAGAGATGAATTTTGATGGTTGGGACATGTTTTTTTATTTTTTTTGGACTGAGTTATGAGCATTAAAAACGTGCAAATGTCTATGGGACAAGTATTGTGGGCCAAGTGTTGTGTGGCGTACCAGGCGTCGCATTAAGCTAAGGGGATTCAGAGGCCTGATCAACCTCTTTCTTCCCTGAACCTTGTATGTGAGGTAACTTTTAAGTTGACTGTGGACTAGGTCCTTTGGTTCATTTGTGCCAGATTGTCAGTGTTAGACATTGTACGCTCTTTTTAGTCTTGAGACTTTCCATTATCAGGATGTTGGTGAATTTTAGGAGGGGTGTATGTAACCAGGTTGAAATTATATATTTATGTTAACATATAAAATGTCACCAAATCCTGATCAATATTGTTTTCTATATGGTTTATATATGTTTTATTGCCCATATCTATGCCTAGGTGTTGTATTCAGACCACAGTGTTAATACCTGTACTGTCGCTTTAAGAGGTCGCAGGCTTTATGCCGTCATTACGGTGCTTCTCTCAGTTCGCGCCAGACTAGCTGAGAGGAGGTAATGTATTGTTTTGGTCCTCATTTTTGAACATTTATTTCGGTTTTTGAGCAATGTAAACTTGTTTTATGCGTGTATAAATGTTAGGTTTTAGGCTGTGAACATGCAGTTAATGTGTCGGTCGAATATGAACTCTGTAAACAGACTTTTTACAAGTAGACAAAGTTTCCACATGCCAGTCTACAGGGTTTTCTTATCTGCTAACAGGAGCTTGAGACCTGTGTGCTATGTGGAGGAGACTGCATGTTGCAGCGCCTTATGTGCTTTTCTGTTGACTTGTACAGGTATGTGCGTTATGTTTATTATAATTCATTGGGCATAGTGTTTACATGTATTTACACTGGTTGCATTAGGCTTGTTAAAGAAATTCATATTATGAAATACATTGAGTATTTTATAATTCATGTAATTCATTTTCATATTTTTTATTTAAAAGTATTTTTGCTGTTGATACTAAAAGAGTGTATCAGTGATGTATTTATATGCAGTTCGCGCCAGACTAGCTGAGAGGAGGAGCTTGAGACCTGTGTGCTATGTGGAGGAGACTGCATGTTGCAGCGCCTTATGTGCTTTTCTGTTGACTTGTACAGACAAATCCATCATCTTGCCTCCAGTAAAAGAGCAACCAGCAGCTGGTCGTGGTCCGAGTCTTTCTTCATTCAACACAACAGAACACAACGCAGAATATACAAGGGTTAACGGACGTGCATGCAAACTAATATAAAAACTGCAAAGGAAAATGCACGCCCGTTACAATGGTGCCGTGACCTTTCAAGGATTGGTCTGAAGATCGACGTCAGCTCGTTCACCGTGGGAAGCTGCATTCACTCACCATTCGCTATAGTCAGGTATTCCCTTGGACTGCAATCGGGTGATGTTTATTTTTTTTTGTCTCTGTCAATATAACAGCACCTTAGAGAGTGATATACTGATGCAATTGATTGCTGGTTGATGTGATTATCCAGATCTGTTATTTGGTGCTATTCCTATTTAACCATTCAGA
The DNA here is from genome assembly GCF_027942865.1 of Odontesthes bonariensis. NCBI lineage: Eukaryota > Metazoa > Chordata > Actinopteri > Atheriniformes > Atherinopsidae > Odontesthes > Odontesthes bonariensis. The sequence continues at coordinate 3,006,029 of NC_134510.1, forward strand.
TTTAATTTTATTAGCTGTGTTTGTTTTTTTTCTCTCTCAAATATTTTTCTGTGCATGGTGTGACTGAAATATGGCAGAGGGTTACACATATTTTGTTGAGGGTGGGGGTAATATTGCTGAGAGTGACTCTGTCGGGGGCCAGTTTGGTGTGGGGAGGGGATTGTTCATTCAACCCTTAGAGTCCAGAACACCAGGGCCTAATGTCACAGCATTACACACCCCACAGCTTACCTCTACACGTTATGTAGATCGTACCATGCCAAGTCAATTTGAGAAGAGTCCAGACTTGGGATCACTCATTGAACAGTTAGCTGAAAAGCTAGGTGAATCCATTACAGCTAAACTGCAATCTGACAGGAGCACACACAACTCCAGTACTCCTGTACAGCCCTCAGAGATGACAATGCCTAACGTCAAGGTTGTCATGCAGTCTGATGCAAAGGAGCCTCCCATCTTCAGGGGTGATAGCTCAGACAAATTCACAGTTCATGAGTGGGAAAATCTAATGACTCTGTACTTAAAGAAGCGAGCTATTCCAGTTCATGAGCATTCACAAGAAGTCCTGGCAAGGCTTATGGGCAAGGCAGGGGATGTGGTGAGGATAAAGCTGCGAAACAACACATCTATCAACCACACTGCAAATCCCCATGTGATCTTTGATATTCTGAAACAACACTTTAGTGAACTGTCATACTCAAGCATGCCTTTGGCAGATTTTTACAACACATTGCCCATGCCAGGTGAAGACGCTATGGAGTATTGGATAAGGCTGAACAAAACAGTTGATGTGGCAGATGAATGTTTGAAAAGACAAGGCCGAAGCATTGATGACCCAGGCCATGAGGTCAGTATGATGTTCATCAAACACTGCCCAGACCAGTCTCTTGCAAGTGTTTTCAAGTTCAAGTCTGCAGAGAAATGGTCAGCTTGTGAGATCCAAGAGAGGCTTGATGAGCACATGCAGGAAAAGAAAACTCGAGCTGCAGCCGTTAGGCTACCTAAGCCAAGCACAGTAGAGCACAAAGTCCATTCCCAGTGTCATGTACCTATAGCTGATAATGCACCAGTCCCGAACACCAGTGTACCGTCAGTGCCATCTCTAGTACCCATGACTACTGCAAGTGTTGACAATGTCTGCATGAGGAGTTTGGTGAACTTGTTAGATAGACTGGTTACACAACATACACAAGTACCAGCTAACTTCAAGACACAAGCCACAGTGCCTCGCTCTTCTCAAAAAGTGTGCAGGGTTTGTGGGGCTTCTGATCATTCTACATTGTCTCACTGCAGGCAAGAGAACAGGTGTTTAAAGTGCCTATCGCCTGGTCACTGGAAGAGGGACTGCCCTAATCAGACCAACCAGCGCCGCTCTCCGCCTGCCAACAGCGCTGGTGGACAGAACCAACAGTTAAACTAGAAAACCCACACCTGGAGAGGGGCGGTGTGGGTATTGTGGATGAATCCCTCTCTGATGCACACGACCTAGCTCGTTTATATGAGGACTGCTGTGCCAAAGCACCTAAGGGGACCCAGATAGTCATTCAAGCCACACAGAAGATCACAGCCTTCAGTGAGTTATTTTATGCTCCTGTCCTTGTCAATCACAGTGTGCAGCTTAAAGGCATGTTGGACTCTGGCTCTATGGCATGTAGCATCAGCGAGCATGCAGTAGAGAAACTCAGCTCTGCAGGAGTTTTGCCTGAGAAGCAGCACCCTAAAGAAAATGTTGTTTTGATTGGCTGTGGTGGTCTGCAGACTCGACCTGAGGGTTTCTATGACTTGGAGATGCAGCTTTACGGCGTTCGCTGTGTCGTACCGACCTTAGTTGTGCCTGGTCAGCATGACGATCTCATCTTGGGCTCAAATATCATCAAACACGTGATTCGTGCTCTGAAGGGTGATAATGACTATTGGAACATGGCATCCAGACCTGAGCATCAGACTGACCCCGATATTGAACAATTCTTGTCGATGTTCACCAATGTTGAGCGCTGGAGAGGGAGTGAGGTTCCTGACAAGATAGGCACTGTCAAGCTCACCCAAGCAGTGACACTCCTACCCAGGCATGAACATTTAGTTTGGGGTAGACTTCCTGCTAACGTGCCGATGTCACCTGGAAGCACAGTTGTTGTAGAGCCAACCAACTCCAAAGCCATGCCACGAGGTGTTCTAGTGGGTCGTCTTGTCACACCTCTCTGGGGTGATAGATGGGTACCGATGACAGTTGTGAACCCATCTGACAAAGCTGTCACATTGAAGAGGAATAGCAAAATGGCTGATGTCTTTCCATGCTTGGCAATCGAGGATCTAGACGCTTTCCAGGGCCTACATGTGGCTTCAGAGAAACAACCTGACACACTGAAACAGCAACCCGACACCTCGCCTAGTGCCTCTCTTGCCGATCAGTTGGCGAAGAACCTGTCAGAGTTAGGCTTAAGTGACATTGACATAGACTCATGTCAGGTCAGTGAAGACTGTAAGTCTCGGCTCACACAGCTGCTAATTGAATATCAAGACATCTTCTCCAAGCACTCGTTGGACTGTGGTGAGGTCAGGGGTTACACACACCGCATTCATCTCACCGATGATCGCCCTTTTCGCCTGCCATACAGGAGGGTCCCTCCTGCCCATTATCAGAAGCTGAGGCAAGTTCTCACTGAAATGGAGGAAAAAGGGATCATCAGGAAGTCTTCAAGCGAGTATGCTTCGCCACTGGTGATGGTATGGAAGAAAGACGGTGGGTTACGGATCTGTACGGATTTCAGATGGCTGAATGCCCGAACCTTAAAGGACGCCCATCCCTTGCCGCACCAGTCCGATTGTTTGGCTGCTCTTGGTGGCAATTGCCTCTTCAGCACGATGGACCTCACTTCCGGCTTCTTCAACATCCCAATGCATGAAGACGACAAGAAATACACGGCTTTCACGACTCCCCTTGGACTGCATGAATACAATCGCATGCCACAGGGACTGTGTAACAGCCCAGCGTCCTTCATGAGGATGATGATTGGGATCTTTGGGGACATGAACTTCACGAAACTCCTGTGTTATCTTGACGATCTTCTGGTCTTCGCATCGTCAGAGGATGAGGCCCTATCCAGACTCCACACAGTGTTTCAGAGGTTGCGAGAGAACAACTTGAAACTGGCCCCTAAGAAGTGCCATCTGCTTCGGGAACAAGTCGGGTTCCTTGGCCATGTCATTAATGGTGAGGGTGTTGCCGTCGATCCTGCCAAAGTGGAGGTTATCACAAAGATGACAGTGCGAGACCTCATGGAGGATGATGAGTGCACGCCTTCTCTTCGGAGAATCAAGTCATTTCTTGGCATGGTATTTTACTACCAGCATTTCATCCCAAACTGTTCCTCCATAGCAAAGCCCTTGTTCGCACTCACAGCTGGACAGAAGAGACGGGGACGGTCAGCTAAGGATAGGAAGCTTCTAGGTGCTTATCGTAAGCTTACCCCTGCAGACTGGTCAGCGGAAGGTGAAAAGGCTTTTGATGAGTTGAAAACCATGCTGTTGGAATGTGTTGTGCTGGCCCATCCGAACTTTGACGAGCCATTCATCCTATCAGTTGATGCGTCATTGGACGGACTTGGAGCCGTGCTCTCTCAAGTGCCACAAGGAGAGTTCAAGGCCAGACCTGTTGCTTTTGCAAGCAAGACCCTCAGTGCGTCACAACGGAAATATCCAGCTCACAGACTGGAATTCATGGCTTTGAAGTGGAGCGTATGTGAAAAGTTCAGTCACTGGCTGAAAGGCCGTAGCTTCACCATCTGGACGGATAATAATCCACTCACTTACCTCCTAACGAAACCAAAGCTTGACGCATGTGAAATCCGCTGGGTGTCTAAGCTTGCATCTTACTCCTTTGATCTCAAACACCTGCCCGGAAAAAGAAATGTGGTGGCTGACGCCTTGAGTCGCGATCTCTTTGCAAAACCCATCGGTCAGAGACTGCTGAAGGAATCATATCCCACTCTGATGCAGGAAGCTAATGGGATAGAGGAGGTCTCTGTGCAGGATGTTTTCAGAGTCAGCTGCCAGTCTCAAAGCTACAGATCAGGGAGCCATCCAGCACCTATGGTGGCGTGTGATTCAGCCGAGATCAGAGCTCTTTGTCAGGCACACTGTGACTGGCTTGATGCAGCGGAGTCCAGAGCGCTCTGTCTGGCCCATCATGTCCAGCAGCTGTCGAGTGGTCAGGAAGCTTCAAGTCCTATGTTCTCTGCCCAGGAGCTGCAGCTGAGCCAAGAGCAAGACCCCTGCATCTCTAAGGTGCTGCCCTTCGTTGCAGCCAGGAAGCGACCATCCAGGCGTGAAAGGCATGGCGCTGACTCGAAAGTCCTCAGGTTGTTCAAGCAATGGGACAAGCTGGAAGTCCATGATGGAGTGTTGTATCGGGTGACAAGAGATCCCGTATCCAAGCAGAGAAGATCTCAATATGTGTTGCCTCTGAGTCTAAAGGAAAAGGCACTGTTAGGCATTCACAATCTGGCAGGTCATCAGGGTCAAGACCGTACTCTTTCATTGGCAAGGCAGCGATTTTACTGGCCTGATATGGAGAGGGATGTGAGGGCACATGTCAGATGCTGTCAGAGATGTGTGTTTGGAAAGTCACCAGAACCTGCTGCCCGTGCACCCCTGGAAAGCATCAAGAGCTCTGCCCCGATGGAGTTAGTGTGCATGGATTTTTGGTCGGCGGAGGACAACAAGCAGCGGTCTGTGGATGTCCTAGTGGTCACCGATCATTTCACCAAACTTGCTCATGCATTCCCTTGTGCCAATCAGACGGCGAAACAGGTTGCCAAAAAGCTCTGGGACAATGTGTTCTGTGTTTACGGTTTCCCTCAGAGACTACATTCTGATCAGGGCACCAATTTCGAGAGCAACTTGATTGCAGAGCTCCTTCATCTGGCCGGTGTTGCAAAATCTCACACAACAGCTTACCATCCCATGGGCAATGGGGGAACAGAGCGATTCAATCGCACCTTGGGCAACATGCTTCGTACCCTTCCCCTTAAAGAAAAACACCGGTGGCCACAACAAATCCAGACCCTCACGTTTGCCTATAACGCCACAGTTCATGAGACTACGGGTTATGCGCCCTTCTTCTTGATGTTTGGCCGTGTACCAAGGTTGCCGGTGGATATTCTGTTCAAGCAGGTTTTGAACGATCCAAGAGTTGCTGACTATGACTCATACGCCAAGTCCCTGCTTGCCTGCCTCAAAAGTGCAATGGAAATCGCTCAGAAACATTCTTCCACTGAGCAGCAGCACCAGGCCCGGCAATATAACAGACGTGTCAAGGGTACCTACCTGTCCATGGGAGATCGTGTTTTGGTAGCAAATAAGGGAGAACGAGGGAAGAAGAAGTTGGCCGACAAATGGGAGGATGGAGTGTACACAGTTGTTGGTGCAAACCCCAATATCCATGTCTACAAAATACAGGATGCAGAGGGACACACAAAAGTTGTGCACAGAAATCTTTTGTTGGAAGTCAACTTCTTGCCACTACCTGGGATGGACGAGAGCCAGGATGCCCATGCAAATGATCAGTCTTTGACCAGCGACGAGTCTGATCAGGAGGACTGCGACTGTGGTGATGATGCAGCCTCAGTGTCTGAGATGTTGACTCAAGACGACAGTGCACAGATCCTGTCTGATCCCAGAGATGGAGAAAGGCTTGGAGTTTTGTCACCTGAAGCCCCACCTGAATCTGAGTCGGCTGATTCAGAAGAGCTGGTCCAGTCTCAATCAGTGCACGATCCTGCTGGTGCCAATGCTGACTGTCCATCCATCTCACCTGCACCACAGTCAGATCCCTCACACTCACCGCATGCTAACGCTTTGGTTCACACTGACCCGCACGTACACACTACAGCTGATGGTCATGTTAGAACACGTGCAGGGAGAGTAGTGAAATCAGTGAACAGACTGATAGAATCCATGGTTCAGAAACCACTTTTGAGGGGTTCAAACATTTTATTTGGGAGCCGTGCTCAATCTCTCCTTGCTTTGCAGAGATGAATTTTGATGGTTGGGACATGTTTTTTTATTTTTTTTGGACTGAGTTATGAGCATTAAAAACGTGCAAATGTCTATGGGACAAGTATTGTGGGCCAAGTGTTGTGTGGCGTACCAGGCGTCGCATTAAGCTAAGGGGATTCAGAGGCCTGATCAACCTCTTTCTTCCCTGAACCTTGTATGTGAGGTAACTTTTAAGTTGACTGTGGACTAGGTCCTTTGGTTCATTTGTGCCAGATTGTCAGTGTTAGACATTGTACGCTCTTTTTAGTCTTGAGACTTTCCATTATCAGGATGTTGGTGAATTTTAGGAGGGGTGTATGTAACCAGGTTGAAATTATATATTTATGTTAACATATAAAATGTCACCAAATCCTGATCAATATTGTTTTCTATATGGTTTATATATGTTTTATTGCCCATATCTATGCCTAGGTGTTGTATTCAGACCACAGTGTTAATACCTGTACTGTCGCTTTAAGAGGTCGCAGGCTTTATGCCGTCATTACGGTGCTTCTCTCAGTTCGCGCCAGACTAGCTGAGAGGAGGTAATGTATTGTTTTGGTCCTCATTTTTGAACATTTATTTCGGTTTTTGAGCAATGTAAACTTGTTTTATGCGTGTATAAATGTTAGGTTTTAGGCTGTGAACATGCAGTTAATGTGTCGGTCGAATATGAACTCTGTAAACAGACTTTTTACAAGTAGACAAAGTTTCCACATGCCAGTCTACAGGGTTTTCTTATCTGCTAACAGGAGCTTGAGACCTGTGTGCTATGTGGAGGAGACTGCATGTTGCAGCGCCTTATGTGCTTTTCTGTTGACTTGTACAGGTATGTGCGTTATGTTTATTATAATTCATTGGGCATAGTGTTTACATGTATTTACACTGGTTGCATTAGGCTTGTTAAAGAAATTCATATTATGAAATACATTGAGTATTTTATAATTCATGTAATTCATTTTCATATTTTTTATTTAAAAGTATTTTTGCTGTTGATACTAAAAGAGTGTATCAGTCATGTATTTATATGCAGTTCGCGCCAGACTAGCTGAGAGGAGGAGCTTGAGACCTGTGTGCTATGTGGAGGAGACTGCATGTTGCAGCGCCTTATGTGCTTTTCTGTTGACTTGTACAGACAAATCCATCATCTTGCCTCCAGTAAAAGAGCAACCAGCAGCTGGTCGTGGTCCGAGTCTTTCTTCATTCAACACAACAGAACACAACGCAGAATATACAAGGGTTAACGGACGTGCATGCAAACTAATATAAAAACTGCAAAGGAAAATGCACGCCCGTTACATACCCATAGAAAAAATACATACCCAACACACAACCTGACTATCGGCTAACAACCATGATCAGTAACCCACACAAACCCAGACACATAATGGCTCGGCGGCCAGCAATCGGATAAACCAATGAAGTGAATCAATCCTGTGAAAGAATGAAAACAAGTGAATGAAACCTGCACTCACCCATTATGAAGTTAACTCTGCCAGCCCCATACTGTTGCCCCTGCTCAGCCAACTCCTTGACGTCGGGTATGGTTGGTAACGTTACGGCGGCTAGCATTAGCAACGAGGCTGCTAGGCTCGCTAAATCGGTAAGCATTAGGTTACTGAAGAAAGCTAGTCTTTTTAGTTACATTATACTATTATCTTTCTTCTCGGCTATAACCTTTGTTTACGGCCACTGGCCCTAACCTGACGCGTTAGCTTAGCTGTCAAATCACCGGTAGTTTTCACCGGAAGTACTGGCGCACACACAAAAGCTCTCTCCAGACATATCTTTCTTTCATTCCGCCCAGATGAAATTTAATGCCACTCTTCGAAAATCAGAGAAATTTAAGACATTTTAAGACCTTAAAAAACGTATTTTTTATTTAAGACTTTTAGATCGTGTCCCCTCATGCACTGCAGTGTTTGAGGCAATCTCCGGTCAAACGTCAAAGTGAACCCAGGGGGGGCAATGCCCGCGAGTGACCCCCGTGGCACCGGCGCTGCTGTAAAAGCACAATAAACGTCCGTTTTCAAAATAATCAACTCACCGGAGTGGTTACTGGTGTGCACTGGTAATCCATATCAAATTTCGTGGCGAAAAGTTGCTTCTGTCGTGTTTTAGTTAACATTTTGTACTGGATGTTCGTTGATATTACTCCGCCACCGCTAAGAAAATAGTGCGAGCATGAACGAGCTGCCAAATAAAGTACTAAAATAATAACTGAGGGCGCGAGCCTGACACAAGATCAGGGGTACGTTTCACGAAGCAGGTTTAGTGAAAACTCTTGAGTTGATTAACCCTGAAATGAGAGAAACTGAGTTTTCCGTTTCACAAAGGGAGGTAACTCAAACCCTAGAAAGAGGGGTAACTAGCCTGTTTCACAAAGAAAGGTAACTTAAGCTCTCGGTCAGTTACCGTAGTAACAGACTCTCTGAACCTAACCTGGTGGGGAACAGGTTTTAGTCAAGAAACCTCGAGTTTCTTTCTGTCTCCGCCCTCTTTCAGCCACACACGCCATTTGATTTCCTCATTCATTCAGTCAGCAGAGCGAGTTCTTCTACTTCTAGAAGTCCATCAGGCACAGTAGGAGGCGACTTTTTTCACCAACATGGCAACATGTCCTTCTGACAACGATCCCGTGGATGAAGGTGCAGCATTACTGCCCAGAGAATTAAATATTCGTCGGGAGATGGTTATCAGATGTTTTAGCATTTACAGACAATTATCTTTTTGAGCGGCACCATCAGAATCTGTTGGGACAAAAGAAAAAAAGACATAAAAGACAAATACATATTTGTATGAATAGGCTTAAAAAAGATATATATCAGAATCAGAATCGCTTTTTATTGCCAGGTGTGTGGACACACACGAGGAATTTGACTCCGGTTACACCTCACTCTCTTTAGTGCAACAAGTACAAAAATAGACATAGAACAAGATTAAATCAGAAGTGCAAATTGGTGCATGGTGCAAGGATGATACACTGAAGTCCGGTTTTAGCTGTTTAACACAGAGACAGCCTGAGGGAAGAAACTGTTCCTGTGTCTTGTTGTTTTGGCGTACAGAGTTCTGTAGCGCCTTGCAGAAGGGAGGAGTTTAAACAGTTTGTGTCCAGGGTGTGATGGGTCTGCAGAGATGTTACCAGCCCGTTTCCTGACTCTGGACTAGAGATGCTTAACTCGAATCTTTTGGGCAATCCGGGCTGATCGGATCATTTCAAGGAGGGAATTCGAGTTATACGGATCACTTGAGTCACTTATTAAAAAAAAAAAACCTTTCTGCCGTTTAGTGGCTATACGCCTCGCCTTTTTTTTGTCCCATTTATCAATTCATTTTGATAAATCAAAGAGCAGCCTACGGCTTCAAGTTCATTCATTTCTTTTTGTCAAGTAATAATTCAATGCCATTTTATCTGAAAGCCAGACACAACAGCTAGTGTGTGCATTTACACAGCGACAAATGTGGTAGCATTAGGTGAGGCAATGCTGAGTTTAGACCTACAAGTAAACAACATGGAATGATCTTGCCCTCCCTATATCACTAAATGATTATTTTTCAACGACTGTACAAGATGCATGAAGCCACGCTAACCGAGCTTGTAGCGAGGTACAGAGGCTTCAGCAGTCAGATGGGTTGACGAGTCGACGAGTCGACAATCCTTGCTGCCGGCAGAATCGAAACTTAAAAAGATCCGAGTTGGCATGGATCCGCTACTTGCCCGTCTGACCGCTGAATCGCTGGCTCTGGGTGACTCAGCGGTCAGACGGGCAAGTAGCGAATCCATGCCAACTCGGATCTTTTTAAGTTTCGATTCTGCCGCGTGACTCGACTGGCCGTGAGTCACCCAGAGCCAGCATGATTTGCCAGACTCAGGCACCCGCTTCCTTGACACAGAAACAACTCAATATACGATCTGACCGAGCAAGGATCCGTCATGAAGTGGCGCTGGCTTAACTAGAGAAAAAAATGCAACGCTACGAAGTTGGAACATAAGTCGTGTTTTTATTGAATAATAAGAGCCGAGCGCGAGCAGAGTGAGCCGTTCGAGCGAGCAGTTACGAGTCAGCGGGGATTCGTCCCGTCCGGACGGATCGCAAGTCAGGACGGATCAGTAGCCTAGGGGGCATGGCTCACTTAACCAACAAACGGGCTCGTGACAAACGGGGCGGGAGTTAGGTTTCGTTTCACTCAGTGTGTGTCTGTGACTGTGTGTTCGTGACTGAACACCATGCTAGAGAATGACTGTAGCCTAGTAGGCAACTAAAGAGGGATATATATTCCAGTTTCATCATTTCTCTCACGACAAAGGTGCAAGAGCGCTGTAACTGCCATTTGTTGACATAATGAAATGCTGTCTGGCTCAACTTGGGCGGATAATTTTTTTTTATTTTTTTATTTTTTTAAGGCGGATCAAATGCATGCCACCATCCAGTCTGCCCGGATGACGTATTTATCCGGGTTGAAAACCGGATAACCCGGATTTTGTTACAGCTCTACTCTGGACAGGTACAGATCCTGGATGGAGGGCAGGCTGACACCAATAATCTTCTCTGTAGACCTTATTGTCCGTTGCAGTCTGTTTTTTTCCTGTTTGGTGGTTGATCCGAACCAAACGGTGATGGATGAACAGAGAACAGACTGAACAATGGCGGTGTAAAACTGGATCAGCAGCTCCTTAGGTAGGTTGAGCATCCTGAGCTGCCGCAGGAAGTACAACCTCTGCTGGGCCTTTTTGATGGTAGTGACTGTGTTGGTCTCCCACTTCAGGTCCTGAGAGATTGTGGGGCCCAGAAACCTGAAGGATTTCACAGCAGACACTGTGTTGTTGGTGATGGTGATGGGTGGCAGAGTGGGGGGGCTTCTCCTAAAGTCCACTGTCATCTCCACTGTTTTTAGCGTGTTCAGCTCCAGATTGTTCTGACCACACCAGCAGACCAGCCGTTCAACCTCCCGTCTGTATGCAGACTCATCACCGTCCCGGATGAGGCCGATGACCGTTGTGTCATCTGCAAACTTCAGGAGTTTAACAGACGGGTCTCTTGAGGTGCAGTCGTTGGTGTAAAGGGAGAAGAGCAGTGGGGAGAGCACACACCCCTGGGGGGCGCCTGTGCTGATGGTCCGGGTGCTGGATGTGATGCTCCTCAGCCTCACCTGCTGCTTCCTGTCAGTCAGGAAGTTTGTAATCCACTGACAGGTGGAGGAGGGCACAGTGAGCTGGGTGAGTTTGTTGCGGAGGATGGCTGGGACGATGGTGTTGAACGCCGAACTGAAGTCGACAAACAGGATCCTGGCGTACGTCCCTGCAGAGTCGAGGTGTTGCAGGATGTAACTGCATTAGGCTGGTTTAAGTCATATTTATCTGATAGATTTCAGTTTGTTCTTGTAAATGAAGAATCTTCCTCACACACCAGAGTAAGTCATGGAGTTCCCCAGGGTTCTGTGCTTGGACCGATTCTTTTCACTTTATACATGCTTCCATTAGGTAACATTATTAGACAGCATGGCATAAATTTCCATTGCTATGCTGATGATACTCAGCTGTACTTATCTATAAAACCAGATGAACCCAATAGGTTGGTCAGACTACAAGCATGTCTTAAAGACATAAAGACCTGGATGACTCAGAACTGTCTGCTGCTAAATTCAGACAAAACTGAAGTCGTTATCTTTGGACCTGAGCGTTTCAGGGAGAAATTGTCTAGCTATATAGTTACTCTAGATGGTATTTCCTTGGCTTCTAGTTCTACAGTGAGGAACCTTGGAGTTATTTTTGACCAGAATTTATCATTTGACTCGCATATAAAACAGGTTTCTAGGACTGCCTTCTTTCACCTTCGTAATATTGTTAAAATCAGGAACATCCTGTCTCAGAGTGATGCAGAAAAACTAATTCATGCGTTTGTTACTTCAAGATTGGACTACTGTAATTCTTTATTATTGGGCTGTCCCACATATTCTCTGAAAAGCCTTCAGTTGATCCAAAATGCTGCAGCCAGAGTTTTGACGAGAACTAACAGGAGAGATCATATTTCTCCAGTTTTAGCTTCTCTTCATTGGCTCCCTGTTAAATTCAGAATAGAATTTAAGATTCTTCTCCTTACATATAAAGCTCTTAATGACCGAGCTCCATCATATCTTAAAGATCTCATTGTAAGATATTTTCCTAACAGAGCACTTCGTTCCCAAACTGCAGGTTTACTTGAGGTTCCCAGAGTTTCGAAAAGTAGAATGGGAGGCAGAGCCTTCAGTTATCAGGCCCCTCTCTTTGGAATAAGCTGCCAGTAAATGTCCGGGAAGCAGACACCCTTTCCACTTTTAAGACCAGGCTTAAAACTTTCCTTTTTGATAAAGCTTATAGTTAGGGATGGCTCAGGTGATCCTGAAACATCCCATAGTTAAGCTGCTATAGGCCCAGCCTGCTGGGGGGCCTCATCTGTCACACCTTTCCTCACTTTACTCTCTTTATGTATATGTGATATTATTGTGGTCATTAACTCGTGTTTCCCTGTTCCAACAGATATCCTTTGAATGGTGTTACAGTGCCGCCGCCGCGGCAGCCCCCTCCCCCCCCTTTCTGTCTTCTCAAACCCCAGCTGGTGGAGGCGGATGGCCACCCTTCCTGAGTCTGGTTCTGCCAGAGGTTTCTTCCTGTTAAAAGGGAGTCGTTTCTCTCCACAGTCGCCTCAGGCACGCTCAGGCCGGGAGATTGGACCGAAAAACAAAAAGTTTTCAGTGCAATCTGTTGGTTTTCTTAGCTAGGAAATTGTTTTTGAATTGGCTCTATATGAACGAATTGGATTATTTTATGAATTATGATTATTATTAATTAATTGAATTCCAATTGGCTTGAATTGGACTTACTATCTAAGTGCCTTGAGATGACATTTGTTGTATTTGGCGCTATATAAATAAAAAAATGAAAAATGTAGTGCAGTCCCATGTTAACGGCATCATCCGCTGACCTGTTTGCTCGGTAGGTGAACTGCAGGGGGTCCAGCAGGGGGTCTGTAATGTCCTTCAGGTACGCCAACACCAGTCTCTCGAAGGACTTCATGACTACAGATGGGAGGGCAACAGGCCTGTAGTCGTTCAGTCCTGTGATGGTGGGTTTCTTGGGGATCAGGATTATTGTGGAGAGTTTGAAGCATGAGGGGACTTCGCACAGCTCCAGGGATCTGTTGAAGATCCGGGTGAAGATGGGGGCCAGTTGGTCAGCGCAGACCTTCAGGCAGGAGGGTGACACACCGTCTGGGCCGGGTGCCTTCCTGATCTTCTGTCTGTGAAAGACTGACAGAACATCCTCTTCACAGATCGTGAGTGCTGGTTGGGGGTCAGAGGGGAGAGGTGACAGAGTGGCAGGTGATGTCAATGGGTCTTTAGTGTCTGAGGGGGGGGAGAGGTGTGAATGTGTCAAACCTGCAGTAGAACACATTCAGCTCGCCAGCCAGTTGATGATTCGCTGCAGTGTTTGGGGATGGTCTCCTGTAGTTGGTGATGGTCTGCAGGCCTCTCCACACTGACGCTGGATCGTTGGCTGAAAGGCTGTTTTTAATCTTTTCAGCGTAGCTCCTCTTGGCTGCTTTCACCTCCATTGTCAGCGTGTTTCTGGCCTGGTTGTACAGGACTCTGTCCCCACTTCTGTAGGCCTCCTCCTTGGCCTGACGAAGTTGCCTGAGTTTTGCAGTGAACCAGGGTTTGTTGTTGCTGTATGTGCGGAAGGTTTTGGTGGGCACACACATGTCCTCACAAAAGCTGATGTAAGATGTCACGGTATCAGTCAGTTCATGCAGGTCTGAGGCTGCAGTCTCAAAAACACTCCAATCAGTGCAGTCAAAGCAGGCTTGTAATTCCACTTTGGCGTTGTTGGTCCATCTCCTCACCGTCTTGACTACAGGCTTAGCAGATTTCAGCTTCTGCCTGTAGGTCGGGATAAGATGAACCATGCAGTGATCAGAGAGTCCCAGGGCTGCACGGGGGACAGAGTTATATGAGTTCTTAAAAACAGTGTAACAGTGGTCCAGAGTGTTTGTGTCCCTGGTGGGACACTTAATATGCTGTTTATAGGCCTGTTATATTTTATAAAGGCACTTGTGTCTTGGGGGTGGACTCCCTCCAGAGATTCCCTCAGTCACTGGCCTTCCGTTAGAGGTGGCGATGCTGGGCACCACCCGTTTTACGCGCATCTGCCTTCTTTCTGTTGGCTGAGTAGAAGTCTGTGTTAGTTTAAATAGGCTTAATTAACAGAACATGATATAGATGAGAAGACATTTATGTGTGTGAAAACAGCATTATGTTGGGGATAAAATGACTGCACTGTGAAATAGCCACTTAATATTTATTTTACAGTGTAAAACATGATCAAAATGAGGTACCTCCATGCCGAGGTCTCACCTGTTTGAACAATGTTTTTATATTTCATCTTAAACTGCGCTTAAAGTGCGCTTCTCCCCCGCGGGATTGCACCTAAATGAAATAAATGAATTGGTTACCATTCAAGCAGTTTCCCTGTAATATTATTGTGATTGCAAAGGACTACATTTAAACTTACACTTTTGCTGCTGCAGCGGTGTTGCACTTCTTTCTAAAAACGTGTTGAAACTCGCCGTATGAGCGCATTAAGATTTCCAATTCCAGGTTGGTGAAAAACGTTGCCCGCCTCTTTCCAGTTGCCATGGTGACTCGTCGAATCGGGGCTCCATTGATGCTGGCTTTTTAAAGTTGTGGTGCATGCGCTACACTCAAGGTGAACCTACTCAGAGTTGATTAAACTCACTCAAATCAGCGTTTCTGGAACCGAAAACTCAGAGTTTTCTATCTCAGAGTAGATCAACTCAGAGTTCAGGAATAGACTCAGAAACGGACCCCAGATTATATGGTGTGTTTACGTCCGTTACCTGTCATCGAAACATCTGTTGTGTAATTCAATGCAGTAAACGCAAATATAACAAGGCTTACCCGTCAGTCATACCAAAATCCCTCCAGCTCTTTATACAGATAGAGATAATTATTCTGTTGATCTGAGAAAGAGCTAGTTTAGCAGTGTAGCTGTATGTTAGCTGCAGATGCTAGTAAACAATGCTTTCCTATCTGGACCAAGCCAGAGGGGTAGACAGCATGTATGAGAAACATTAATAACTGCATTTAAACATTTAGTTTATATCAAAGTCATTAAACAATTGTACTAGGAAACTAGAAACATGATGGTGTGAGCTAGAGAAATGATGTAATTTTGTAATGAAAGATAAGAATGGCTCCTGAAATGAGGACATTTCAAACAAAGGGGCAGTAAAATTAGATGTTACTGCTTCACTCTGTAGAAAAAACTGCCTTCAAACTACTCTTGAGTTACATAAACACACCAGTGGAACTTGATTTGGTAGATTTTGTTTTTTATTTTAGTACTGTATTTACCATGTCAGTGTTAATTCTGGGCTGCCAGTGTTTGATGTCAGTGTTTATGTAAATGTTTGTGATTGTAAGTGTAACTTGTATCCTGTCAACATGTTATATGTGTGTGTGTAATTTAAGTGTCAGTTGGTGAGGTTGAAAAACATCTATTTGTGCTACCTTTGTGATGTGAGTATATGATGGATGTGATACTTTTGTAATGTCAGTGTTGAATATCAGTGTAACCTTGATATATTGTATTTGATACTACAGTAATATTGCATTTGTGATGAGAGTTTTTTGCTGTGATATCAGTGTTTATTTTAGTGTGTGATGTCAATCATTCATGCTTTTTGCCCTTGTGCTTTTAACATGTTATTGAATTGAATAAATACTTAATTAATCCCAAAATGGGACATTACCTCTGCAGTATAAAGATTTAAAACAGCTATTAGTCATTGTAAAAAAGTCAGGAATGAGCTGTTGTAATGGTTTTTGTTAAAGTGGAGCTAAAGATGCCTCTGTGAGCACACCTTGAGTTTAAACATTGTTATGTAGAGGATCTGTAGCAGTGTTTCATAATGCTGAACAGCGGCCAGACTTCCGGCGACGAGGCGGCAGGAGCCGGAGACGGTCCGGCGACGTGGAAGCACGGTGCTGAGCAGTGTTCTACCAGATTTGAGCTCTGTGGGCTCTGTGCCCACCATCACTGGGTGGCTTGCCTTCTCCCCAGTTGGCAGTCCCTTCCTCCTCCCCAATCTCTCCTGATCACAGACTGCTCGGCTCTCCCCTCCTCACCCTCTCCAACGATACTCATAGTGGGTGACTCCATGGTGAGGAACATCCATTATCTTACTGCTGCCACAGGGCTTTCCTTGGATGACGGTACCAGTTATTCCACACAAGATCCTGCCATTGTTGCATTCTCTCCCGGGCAGCATGAAATCGGTGATAGTGCATGAATGAACTAATGACACAACTTGCCAACAGTCTGAACTGACCAAGAATGATTTTATAGGCCTCTTCAAAAAACAGACCTTTTAAAAAACTGTGGAAGGTCTGTTCTTATCAGTGGCCCTCTCCCCACTTTAAACCATGGTACAGGGTGTTCAAGCAGATCTGTGGTTTCAAAACGCCTGCAAAGCGTTTAACATGGATTTTATTTATTCTTATTTGTTTTGGAACCACCACTCATTTTTTAGCTTTGACAGACTGCACCCATATCGAATATGTTAGGTCACATATGTATCCAGCATCCAACCTGCAACAAGCTGTGGTTGGAGCAATCGGGGTTCGATTACTTTCCCCTGTGAGCTATTTGATCGAAGAAATTAGAGTTGTATTCACAAGACTTTGCACTCACAGCTTTTAGATTCATACTCACATAAAAAAACATTCCTAACCCGAACAATTTCTCAGACTCATGTGTAAGACAGCAGAATTTTGTGTACAACTTTATCAGTACGAATGGTTAGAATCATGGATACATCTTTTTGGAAGCGGTCTTACTCCATATGCAATTGGCTCCACCTAATTGACTATTTACATTACAAACCTCCTCAGCCCCATCTTCTTCTGTGTCACCACAACATCACTTCAATCTCCACACACTTGCACCTAATGAGAGCTGTTTGCGGCCGGCACTCCCATCACGAGTCGCACCTGTGATGAAATTTCGGCTTGAATATCGACATGGTGTACATTTCATCAATCTTCGTTCGTTACGTCGTGCCTCCAAGCTGGATGGGTTAGGAGTCACCTCCCGCCACGGGCAGGTGCACAGTGCGCCAACCAGCCGTCATTAAGGTAAAACCAGACAACCAGCAGCAGAGAAATTTCAAAGAAAAGATTCTACAGCCTCTGAGGGAACTCGTTGGAAAACCATCAGAAGCACCTGCAGGTAAACAGAGCAAAACAGCAACCAGAATATGAAAACATGACTGTGGATACTGATGATTAGAACCACAGGATGACACAGGAAGCATATAATAGGCATGTGAGACGGTGAATGTGTGTGTGCATAAGCATGCAAAATACATTGTATAGCTCTTTGTATTCTGTTTTTATGATTATAACATTTCGTTTGAAATTATTGTGAAACACTTTATGATTTGTGTCTGTGAAAAGTACTACATGAATGAATTGTACTTACTTACTTAGATGGTTAGTCACAAAGTCACAAATGTTTACAGATAACAGAGGGGTAAAAGAGGGTTTTTTCTCTGTTTTTGTGTCTGAAATTGTTCATTCATGTGATTGGTGTTAGTCATTTGAATGATCTAAATATGACAGTTTCTAAAAGCTGGCCTGTATGATAGTTGAATTAATCAATTTGAACCTTTCGTGTAAGAAGAGTGTGGAATTCTGGGAACAGCTGAAGGCTATTTAGGTCTCATAATGACAAACAAGAGTCATCTTCACTCATTTAGTTCAGAGGCCTGTGACTCATGTAATAGTCAGCAATGAAATACTATTAAAGCTTTTGCTGCACAGTTCATTGTTCAATTCAATTCAATTCATTTTTATTTATATAGCGCCAAATACAACAAATGTCATCTCAAGGCACTTAGATAGTAAGTCCAATTCAAGCCAATTGGAATTCAATTAATTAATAATAATCATAATTCATAAAATAATCCAATTCGTTCATATAGAGCCAATTCAAAAACAATTTCCTAGCTAAGAAAACCAACAGATTGCACTGAAAACTTTTTGTTTTTCGGTCCAATCTCCCGGCCTGAGCGGCGTGCCTGAGGCGACTGTGGAGAGAAACGACTCCCTTTTAACAGGAAGAAACCTCTGGCAGAACCAGACTCAGGAAGGGTGGCCATCCGCCTCGACCAGCTGGGGTTTGAGAAGACAGAAAAAGGGGGGGGGGGGGGGGAGGGGGAGGGGGGCAGGGGGCCACCGCGACGGCGGCACTGTAACACCATTCAAAGGATATCTGTTGGAACAGGGAAACACGAGTTAATGACCATAATAATATCACATATACATAAAGAGTGTAAAGTGAGGAAAGGTGTGACAGATGAGGCCCCCCAGCAGTCTAGGCCTATAGCAGCTTAACTATGGGATGTTTCAGGGTCACCTGAGCCATCCCTAACTATAAGCTTTATCAAAAAGGAAAGTTTTAAGCCTGGTCTTAAAAGTGGAAAGGGTGTCTGCTTCCCGGACATTTACTGGCAGCTTATTCCACAATTGAGGGGCCTGATAACTGAAGGCTCTGCCTCCCATTCTACTTTTAGAAACTCTGGGAACCTCAAGTAAACCTGCAGTTTGGGAACGAAGTGCTCTGTTAGGAAAATATCTTACAATGAGATCTTTAAGATATGATGGAGCTCGGTCATTAAGAGCTTTATATGTAAGGAGAAGAATCTTAAATTCTATTCTGAATTTAACAGGGAGCCAATGAAGAGAAGCTAAAACTGGAGAAATATGATCTCTCCTGTTAGTTCTCATCAGAACTCTGGCTGCAGCATTTTGGATCAACTGAAGGCTTTTCAGAGAATATGTGGGACAGCCCAATAATAAAGAATTACAGTAGTCCAATCTTGAAGTAACAAATGCATGAATTAGTTTTTCTGCATCACTCTGAGACAAGATGTTCCTGATTTTAACAATATTACGAAGGTGAAAGAAGGCAGTCCTAGAAACCTGTTTTATATGCGAGTCAAATGATAAGTTCTGGTCAAAAATAACTCCAAGGTTCCTCACTGTAGAACTAGAAGCCAAGGAAATACCATCTAGAGTAACTATATAGCTAGACAATTTCTCCCTGAAACGCTCAGGTCCAAAGATAACGACTTCAGTTTTGTCTGAATTTAGCAGCAGACAGTTCTGAGTCATCCAGGTCTTTATGTCTTTAAGACATGCTTGTAGTCTGACCAACCTATTGGTTTCATCTGGTTTTATAGATAAGTACAGCTGAGTATCATCAGCATAGCAATGGAAATTTATGCCATGCTGTCTAATAATGTTACCTAATGGAAGCATGTATAAAGTAAAAAGAATCGGTCCAAGCACAGAACCCTGGGGAACTCCATGACTTACTCTGGTGTGTGAGGAAGATTCTTCATTTACAAGAACAAACTGAAATCTATCAGATAAATATGACTTAAACCAGCCTAATGCAGTTCCTTTAATCCCAATAACATGTTCAAGTCTGTGTAATAAGATACTGTGATCGACCGTATCAAATGCAGCACTGAGATCCAACAGGACAAGCACAGACACAAGTCCGCTATCAGAGGCTAAGAGGAGATCATTGGTAACTTTCAGCAGTGCTGTTTCTGTGCTATGATGCACTCTGAATCCTGACTGAAACTCTTCAAACAAATTATTTCTGTGTAAATGATCACAAAGCTGAGCTGCAACTATTTTTTCAAGAACTTTAGACATAAAAGGGAGATTGGATATAGGTCTATAATGAGCCAACACTTCTGAATCAAGAGTAGGTTTTTTAAGTAAAGGTTTAATTACAGCAACCTTAAAAGTCTGAGGTACATATCCTGTCAACAAAGACAGATTGATCAAATCCAATATGGAAGTGTCAATTAATGGGAAAACCTCCTTGAACAGTCTGGTTGGGATTGGGTCTAAAACACAAGTTGATGGTTTAGAAGAGACTATTGCTGTTGTTAGTTCAGAGAGATCAACTGGGCAGAAGCCGTCTAAATACAAATCAGGTTCTAAAGATACTTCTAAAGCTGCTGTACTTGATGATACATCACTGATAATAGTGGGAAGGACTCCATCAATCTTCTCTCTGATAGAAACAATTTTATTAATAAAGAAGCTGAGAGTTAAAGGAATACCTGGCTCAGCAGAGCTCGGACTCTTAGTCAGACTGGCTACAGTGCTGAAAAGAAACCTGGGATTATTCTTATTCTCTTCTATCAATGATGAATAATAAGCAGTTCTAGCTTTACGAAGGGCTTTCTTATACATTGTTAAACTATCTTTCCAGACTAACTGAGACTCTTCTAAATTAGAGGAAGGCCACTGTCTCTCCAGCTTTCTTGCAGTCTGCTTTAAAGCACGCAGCTGTGAATTATACCAAGGAGCCAACCTCTTCTGACTGATTACCTTCCTTTTCAGAGGGGCAACATTGTCCAGTGCTGTACGCATTGAAACTATAGTGCTGTCAACAAGAGAGTCAAGTGCTGCTGGAGTAAAGTTTATGTAGTCGTCCTCTGTCATATCTGCACATGGCAGTGAAGAAAAGGATGATGGAATTAATTCTTTAAATCTGGTTACAGCATCCTCTGATAGACACCTTCTATATGTACATTTCTTCTCAGAAACTGTATAGTCAAGTAATGTAAACTCAAAGGTTATCAGAAAATGGTCAGATAAAACAGGGTTATGAGGGAACACTGTTAACTGTTCACTCTCAATGCCATAAGTCAGAACAAGATCAAGGGTGTGATTAAGGCAGTGAGTCGGTCCGTGAACACTCTGAGAAAATCCAATAGAGTCTAATATAGAATTAAAGTTCATATTCAGGCAGTCATTTTCAACATCTACATGAATATTAAAGTCACCCACTACAATGACTTTATCTGTACTCAGCACTAACTGGGATAAAAACTCTGAGAATTCAGACAGAAACTCAGAATAAGGGCCAGGTGGACGATACACAACAACAAACACAAGAGGTTTCTGGGATTTCCACTTTGCGTGGGAAAAACTGAGAATCAGATATTCAAAAGAGCTCAAACTAATCTTGGGTCTGGGACTGATTAGTAACCCTGATCTGAAAATAGCTGCCACTCCTCCTCCTCTGCCTGTGGTTCGAGGAACGTGAACATTTAAACAGTCAGAGGGAGTTGCTTCATTAATGCTAACATGATGCTAACATGATGCTAACATGATCCTCCTGCTGCAGCCAGGTTTCTGTAAGACAAAATATATCAATATGATGATCACAAATCAACTCATTCACTAACAGAGACTTCGAAAGGAGAGATCTGATATTCAGCAAACCACATTTAATAGTTTGATGTTTTTGTTCAGTTAAAGTTTTTGTTTTAATAATTTCTTTTTGCACAAGAGGATTTGCTCCTTTTGTGTTAATCGATTGGGTGGGTAGCAGCAGGTGGGAAGCTGCAGAGAAGTGTGTAAGACTACAACTCTGCATCCTGGTCTGAGCCCTGGGTTGTCATGTTTTAGGGTGGCAAATAAATTCATCCATATTTCTAGAAATGAGAGCAGCTCCTTCCAAAGTGGGATGGATGCCATCTCTCCTCATCAGACCAGGTTTTCTCCAGAAAGATTGCCAATTATCTATGTAGCCCACGTTGTTTGCTGGACACCATCTAGACAACCAGCGATTGTAGGACGACATGCGGCTAAACATGTCATCACTGGTCAGATTTGGCAGGGGTCCAGAGAAAACTACGGAGTCCGACATTGTTTTGGCAAAATCACACACCGATGCAACATTAATTTTAGTGACCTCCGATTGGCGTAACCGGGTGTCATTAACGCCGACGTGAATAACTATTTTACCATATTTACGTTTATCCTTAGCCAGCAGTTTTAAATAGGATTCTATGTCGCCCGCTCTGGCCCCTGGAATGCATTTGACTATGGCCGCTGGTGCCTCTAATGCCACGTTTCTGACTATAGAGCTGCCAATTACCAGGGTTTTGTCCTCAGCGGGTGTGTCGCTGAGTGGGGAAAATCTGTTAGAAGCGTGGACAGGTCGATGGTGAACAACGGGCTTGACTTTAGAGCTATGCCTCTTCCTGACAGTCACCCAGCCACGATGTAATCCCGGCTGCTCGGGTTCTGCCTGGGGGCGGCTAATGGAGCTAGCTACGCTAGGTGGCTCCACACTGGCAAAAGGGGCCTGGCTCGCTATCGGTTGATTTTCAACAGTGCAGAGCCGAGCTTCCAATTCAGATAACCTCGCCTCCAAAACTACAAAAAGACTACATTTGTTACATGTACCATTATCGCTAAAGGAGGCAGAGGAGTAACTAAACATCTGACACACGGAGCAGGTGAAAGCAGGAGAAGGAGGAAAAGAACCGGTAGCCATGCTAAGCTAGAGAGCCAGACACACCGCTAAAAAGTGAGAATAAAGATCTGTAGGAGTGTGTTAGAACAGAACGGTAAGCTATAGAGTTTAACTATGCAAAATTGTGTAAGTTATAGATCGAAATAAAGTGATTATCAGTATTCCAAGCGGAGCAAGAAATTCCACAGTGCACAAGCAAGGTAACAGGAAGTGATGCAACACGTCTTACCGCAAAGCGTCACAGCGTCAGCAAAGCCTCAGCTAAGACAGATCAGGGTCTGATCTTTGTTCAACTGCTAAACCTCCTTTTTGAGCACCAGAGAAAATATCCATCCCTATGGATGGCAGCATGTTTGTGGACAGGTCACAGCTCAAAAAGGTTCACTTCCTGGGTCACTTTAACAGCAATTGTTGGACCTCTATAAAATGTGATGACTGAAAAGTAAATTTGTACAATTAATCTTTGATTGAATCAATTGTTAACCGATTTAAAAAGAGATTGAAGAGAATTAATTGCAACCCAGAGTGCTTTTCTGAACTGGTAGTGCAGTGTGGTCTGATTGCCACCAGTTAGATATAACTTCTGGAACATGCTCTGCATGTGGGGGCAGAAGAGTGTGTGTGTGTGGGGGGGGGGTCTCATGACCGTGACATGCTTTTTTATTGTAGGCTGAACTTTTCTATTCTTCGACAGCCATTGTATCTCAAATGAATGGACGACTGATGGCTGAGCTATTATGAATACTATGTTGAGCTAATTACTATTGTTTATTTATTCTTAATTAGTTTTCCAATTATGCAAGCAACAATACGCATGAGGAGATTAGAGAAGCTGCCAGTAAATGTCCGGGAAGCAGACACCCTTTCCACTTTTAAGACCAGGCTTAAAACTTTCCTTTTTGATAAAGCTTATAGTTAGGGATGACTCAGGTGATCCTGAAACATCCCATAGTTAAGCTGCTATAGGCCCAGCCTGCTGGGGGGCCTCATCTGTCACACCTTTCCTCACTTTACTCTCTTTTTCCCCCGTTTAATTTCTCAAATGATATTATGTACATGTCGTTCCTCTCCACAGTCGCCTCAGGCACGCTCAGGACAGGAGATTGGGAGATTGCAATCTGTTGGTTTCCTTAGCTCGGAAAGTGTTTTTGAGTTGGCTCTATATGAATGAATTGGATTATTTTATAAACAATTATGATTACAATGAATTGAACTACAATTGGCTTGACTTGGACTTTATTATCTAAGTGCCTTGAGATGACATTTGTTGTATTTGGCGCTATATAAATAAAAATGAATTGAAATTGAATTGAATCCCCGAGTGCCATTGCAGCCAGGCCTCCACTGTGCATCTGATGTTAGCAGCAGCATAGTGAGACTCCTGGGCCATACTTTTAGATTAAGTCTTGACTAAAAGAGCAGTATCCAGGTGGAGATAAAATTATATTCTGCTCTGCTATTAGCATAGGATTTTATTTGTAAAGAGAAAAAAAGTTCTGTATTACTTTCAGGAGTGGAACCATCTCTTTTAACATTTCAACGTGAGGCTGTGAGTGAGTGTATGTTTGTGCCAGCGGAATCCTGACAGGAACATTAATCATTGACTGTGGGTAGACACAGATCAATGTGGAAAGGTTTTTGCCAAGCCCCTGCTGGGGACTTTCTCAGTCAGAGTCCTGAAGTGACAGGCTGTAAATCAGCCTTTGTTTGTCGGATCAGTGGCAAGTTTAGCAGCTGCTGGTGGCAATTGCAGCCACTTTTGAATGGAAACAAGAAATCCCTAAAACACACAACTCTTCTCACAGCTGACTGTTAATGTCATTGGTATATAGTGAGAACTTAGAGGATGTTAGACTGAGGCAGGAGTTTTATATGTTTCACAAATGGCGATCAGTAATAAACATTAGAAATGAGCCTCTGTATTGGTCCTTATTTTAGCAGAATAGAAAAACCCAGTTTTTTTTTTTTTAAGTCCGCATCCGTGTCCTACACCCCCCCGACAACAAAGGGTTAGCGTTCGTCTGACGTAGTCGAGATGTGCCAGCAGTGAAGCGGTGGCTCCATGAAGGGTGTAAGGTCTGTGTAGCTGGTGGGAAGTTAGGACAATTATAACCATCCTCTTCAGGTGAACCTGTTGAAAAACTAATGCAGCTTATTTGCACTGTCATGGCTTCCATTAACTTGATCTCCTTTATCCTTGAAGCCAGTGGCCTTCTCTAACTACACAACCCACTTGTTGTTCTACTGGAGCTTGCTTTCCAGGCTTTTCCCGTACATCTCCTTGTTCTCTCTTCGTAACTTTTTAAGGTGTTTTTGCACACTTCTCTGTGATCCTCCTAAATCCCTTCCTCCCTCCCGAAAGCTCTCTTCTTTTTCGGTAGCTCCTTGAGGTCTCTGGTGATCCAGGACTTACTATAAGGGGAATTCTCCATACAGATGTGCAGTCTTTCACACGCTCAGTTATACCACTGACGCCATCTTCATGTGGCTCAAAGAGTGCATCCCAGTCTATCAGTAAATCTATCCATCATACCTAGCGTGACCATAAATGGCACAGTCATATTCATCTGTATCATCAATTGTCATAATTGCAATTACAACTAATCTATTGTTATTAACTATGTTACAATTTTTATCCTTAAAATACTTTATTCAGAAACTCATGCTTAAAACATGAATCAATATGTACACAATAAAACAAAAAAACTCCAAAATTGGCTAAAATAAAGGGTTACTGCAGTCTTTAATGTGAAGTCATAAAATAATTGATCACATGCCTGATCATCACTTTCCATTTGTTTTCAAAGGAGAGCCACAAAAAATTTAGACAAAACTGTTCACATAGGGAGCCAACTCAACTCTTTGGCTGGGACCTTTGGGCAGGTGTTCTGGTCTTACACCATGAGTCGGTCCATTAACCAAGAAAACTTCTCCACAGAAAGCAACATAGAAGCCCTGCCTCTTGGTGGTGGAGTGTATGCATCCCTAACAGAGTAAAAGTTTCAGTGCCATCATCAGAGATATGCTGTCAGCTGACAGGAGCAACATCCATCCATCTATCTGTTCATTTTCTATACCCACTTAATTACACCCTTAATTACACCAGTGCAGCAGCAACACAGTAAGCTATTGTTGAGCTCTAACTTTGAGAAGGGATCCAAGGCCACCAGTTTCCTCTAACCTGAACCGGGAGAATGCTGGTTGGCAGAAACAGAATTCCCTTTTGAAACCCCAACACTTCCAAATCTGGATTGCCAGGGATGAGATCGTAAGAATCCTTAGATAAAAGAACAGAATTGTTGAAGTAAACTTAAGCAATCCTATGCTTAGCCATGTTCACTATTCCTATGATCAGCCCATTTGTGTGTGCTGGAAAGAAGAAATCCTAGAAATAAGAGTCCATGTATTGATTATTTTCATAGAGATGTTATCGTAGTTATGTTTTACGATGAGGTTATTACATTGATAAGTTTGTTATTTGTGCTTGATGAATCTTACATGTAGACTGATCCTCTTATTTTCCAACTTAGCATCAATAGCACAGAGGTTGCAGATGCATTTAAAAAAGAGAAAAAAGTTGACCTTTTGACAAGCCTTATTATACACTGTGTTTGAATGTATATCAGTGTACTCACTAAGCCCACACTTAGGACTGCCAGTTTTCATACGAGTTTGGAGTACGGAGCATGCTGGCTGGATCATAGTAAAGATGACATAGGCAGGAGGAAGGAGAGTTTTGTCTTTTATTTCCATACAACTATTACCACAGGCACCAAACGGCAAGATACCTGCCCTCTTGCTGTCAAGAAAGAAAGATTCAACTATTTTCAGGTGGACCTTCTTGATTCTTTTTAAATAACAGATAATGTGGAGAAGGAGAAACAGAGTGAGAGATGAAAGCATGTGTATGCATTCACGAACAGCATGACACAAACACTTTGAGCCTTAATTTCTATGTCATTGGATATTGGGTTATCTTGCAGATTTATAGTATTTAGTCTTCTTATGTGCAGGAAACACAGCAAGTGAATATACATTGCATTGTGAAGCATTCCCCATATTAGTGCTTGTAAACAATAAGTAGAATCAGAAATAATGCATCTACAAACTCATCACCCAGCCAAACTGCTGAGCATTATTAAGAAGAACCTGCGGTTTCCTCTCACATCACATGTGTGCTGTGTGGGGGATTAACAATTCTGCTGTTTAAAGCCCTATTCGGACGGGACTAGTTTAATGGGGGGACCTGGAGTAAAGTAATAATAACCGGGAAATCTAGTCCCGTCCGAACGCGCCATGTCAGTAAAGATAGCGGAGTATGTCGGTAAACTTTGCCGAGAATTCTACCTCCTGTGAAACGGTCCGGAGTATCTACCATAGGTAATACTAATCCCGTGCGAATGCGACCTTCGGTAATAAGTACGGAATATGTCGTCACATCCTTTTAAAGAGAGAAACAATTAGGTGTGTCTGTTTGCAAAGATGGAGGTTCTGGATGAAGCGCTACTTGCAAGCACGCATGGTCGGCGCCATGTCTGTTTACAGATGGGGTTTACAGAAGTGAAATGAAGACGTGCATGGCATCCAGGATGTGACGGTTGTGCGTAACCAACAACTCCTCCCATGTTAGATGAATAGTACAGGGATTTCTTGTCCCGTCCGAATTGGTCATTTCTTCTCCCTGGCGTCATCCGGTTAACCAACATTACCATACGTCCCCCCCATTGAACTAGTCCCGTCCGAATAGGGCTTAAGAAAGAAAAGTGAGACAATGAAAGTTGTTCCCCACCACTGGGAGTGTTGTTGCAGAGATAAGCCCATGGCTATTATAGCCCTGCCCTGCATCCAGCCTGCGGGACCACCTTATCTCCTCCTGCTGTAACCCAATCACACCATCAACCTCGACATGGGTAAAAGTGTCAGTGTAGAAGAATGTTCCTGAGTAGGATTCAACCACCCTAAAACTGAAATTAGTGGAGGGTGAAGTACCGGAACATGCATACATGTAAATTCATACATGTAGATACATATCCGTCCATCCATATCAATTGTCTTCCATTTGTTTGAGGTCAGGTCGCGGGGGCAACAGGCTCAGACGGGAAACCCAGACATTCCTCTTCCAAGGTTCGCCTCACTGCAGCTCCAAGTCGCAGGAGGGCAGCTTCTGACTGTTGTTTGCACACATAAACACAACTGTTCACAACTTTGCTCCTTGTGACCATCATACTATTTAAATTGCCTTTCAAGAACTTTTGGAGAACAATATTGTAGCTCTGATAACTGAAAAATCCCCATAATGTTATCCCTTTTGCTGAAAGAAATTGGGCTTTAACTGTTAATTTGGAAAATTTAGTAGCAGACCAATGTCAGCATATGACTATGTGTTTCCATCAGCAGTCCTCTCAAATCAGTTTGCAGCTGGAGTCGCTCATAACTGCCGAACAAGGGATTTATAAAATGGAAGCTGCAAAAACAGATGTCCTCATGAATTAGTGAGACACCAATGAAAAATTAACAGCCGACTTAGGACATAAAGCCAGGGGGCTTATGCTCATTTAATTCTTCCTTCACCGTGCAATATGCTGCCTGGAGTCATTGTTTTCACTGTCTGTCGCTGTCCGGCTGCAACAAGCCTGTTTTTAGATGGGACAAATTAATAGTGACAGAAATGTGTCTGTGGAATAAACAACAACACGGGTTCTGGGAGAACTGCCATTTGTGTCAGTATGGTGTTGAATATATATATATATATATATACATTTTTAAATCTCTTTTTCAATAAGTTGACTGAATAAGTTGGTGCAATCCATTTTGATCACTTGTCAGGTGCCAACATGCTTAATTGCACATTTTTACTTCCCATTGCAAACTGCACAACCACATTCAAGTAATTTAGTCTGTATGATATGTTAAGTGGTCTACTGTAATAGATAGTTTTTCTTTTTTTAATTCAGCATACTTTGTTGTATTTGGAAGGCTTCTGATAAAAGCATTGTTGTTAAAGCGGCACAATGCAACTTTTTCATGGTCATAAAATTGCTTGGCAATCATCAGATAGCTTGGCTGACCCGTTCTGATGAAAACGGTGACATTTCCATCTCCATCTGGTGGCCCTAGACCGAAACAGCGCATGCAACTTTGCCTGTGGCGCCGCGTGCTTTGTTTACCTCTGGAAGTCTCGCGACACACGAGAGCCGAGAACTACTGCTTCACGGCAGGTCGTAAAGGGCTCTGAGCCGAGCCAGGTAGCCTGATAAGACACACCCCCTCTCCATTAGCTGTCGACGGCTCTCCAAATCTCTGCCAGTGTCTTGAAAAATAAACCGTAAATTGCCTCTGGTGGGTTTACGACAGTCTGGCTAGACTGTCGCCTTATTTTCTACGGAGCTCCCCCTACAGCTTTGGGGTATGTATTGCATGGTAAACAAACCCCGTATTACTGAAAGTTGCATAGCGCCGCTTTAAGGTCAAATATAGACAGATGGATTTAAACTATTTGGTTCATGAGAAAGCCATCAGGAAGCCTGCAGACAACATGCTTTATGTCAAAACAATGTTCTGGAATATAAAGTAGAGCTAAAGTCATGATGAAGTGGATAACAATGAATGGTACTGAGAATGGCAGTGTCAAATGTTGCAGAGTGATGGATTTAGATGTTTATGAGAAACCAAATGCAGATGACAACTGGAGACCAAAGGATGGTTAACTGGAAACTTTATTTAAACAAACAAAAAGCGCAGCCAGGCTGGATAACCCGGAACATCTAGGACCACAATGGAAATAAGCTTCCGAGCTTTATTGTGTTATCCTGGCGCTCTGTTTTTTTTTTTTAATTTAAGTATGTGGTGCGGTTTATATGGAACTTAATCATGTATTTATTTATTTTTTTAATATGAACGGAGAATGTCAAATAAAATCAATCAATCAATCAATCAACTAAATTCATGAAAAAATAAACGACCATACAAACCGGAAGATGACCAGGGGCCCGTTGCACAAAAGTAGGATAAGGGATTAAGCCGGGATATGTTGGCTATCCTGGATCAACTTATCTGTGATCCAGTTGCACAAAAGTGGGATAGAGGGAAGTGGGATATGTTCAGACCTAAGTTACCATGGAGATTTATTCTGTGAAGCTAGCCTGCTCCAGACCAGGCTAAGTTCCTTGATCTATTTAATCTCATTCCTTATCTCAGTCAGCAGTTGCCACAAATGGAAACCAATATTTATTCCACTGCCTACATATTGTTAAAACATTTAACTATACCCACTATCATTATTGAAACATTTGTGATCATTAATTACAATCATTTTAGATTGAACCACTAGATAATTTAGTTTCCCACAGACTACACATAAAGTACATCACCATATAAATATAAATACACATTAGAGAGTACCATGATGTTCCTTTATTGAACAAGGATGAATCAAAGCAAGTAAACCATCAGCTCCTTTAAAAACTGAAGTCACACAGTGCTCTACAAGACAAAAAGCACAGAATCAAAGCATGCTGTTTGAGACAAACTGTTTGTAAAAATGGCCTACACAAATAAAATTGCCTTGCCTATACAGCACAAAAACCTAACAAAAATTCCTCTGCCATTGCAGGCCCAACTTAAATAAACATGCAATATTAATTAAAATAATTTAACACATATTGGTCTCTGACCAGCCGACCACAGTCGTCATTCGGGAAGATGGCAGGAATGTCCCAGTCCATGAGAGCTGGCACTCTGGGGGCCCTCTCCTTTCTCAGGCAGGCCACATTCTGGAGGACAGCACAGGCCACAATGATATCACATGCCCTGTCTGGGCTGACTCTCAGGTGGGTCAGACACTGAAAGCGTGCCTTCAGTAGGCCAAATGTCATTTCTATCCGGGCCCTTGTTCTGGCATGGGCATGGTTGTATGCCAGTTGTGCCTCCAGAGGGTCTGCAAATGGAGTGAGCAGAAAAGGCTGGCAGGCGTACCCTCTGTCACCCAGCAATACACCCAGGAATTCACCTGTGAATACAAAATGTTACCATCACAACCTCATAAGTAGAGACATTCTTAACACAGCCATGATGTTAAAAGTGGTTATCAATAGAGGTTCTGTGGCTCACCTTGTGATAGGCGCCGATAGATCTCCGAGTTCCGAAACACTCGGGAGTCGTGGACCGAGCCGGGCCACTTTGCCACAACATTACTGATCACATAGTCAGCATTGCAGACCATCTGAAATGATAAGATGTTAAACCAATTAATGCACAGTACAGGCAATGTGTGGGCAGGCACATTCTTAATAAAAAGTACACTTGTTAAGTATTTGTCAGGGGACTTACCATTCTGCAGGATGTTCTTATATTTTACTTTGACTTGCTGCCATGTCCGTTTTGGCCCAGTCATGTTAAATCTACACACACAAAAACACACGCACACACACAATGAAACAGTGGAGGAGCATGGAGTTACATTTAGATAGTTTCACTCAGAGCTATAGAGTAATACAGAGTTGCGACACGCTTTGAAGTCGCCGCTAGGGCTGTCACGTGGTTCATGTGAGCCTCCGGAGTTCCAAACATCACAGCGCTGTCAGTCAGTTTGAACGGGTTTTAGCGGGACGGAGCACAAAAACGATAACTTTAACATTTACGACGCAATTTTCGGTAAATATTGACCCATAATGTGCATTGATCACTTCACCGACTATGTATTTTAATCAACGTTTTTCTTTTTTGGAGCACAGAGACACATTTATCACCATTTTAAATCGTAGAGGGTACCCCTGCATGCTAGCAGGGGGCAGCTACCTCGTCCTCCTTTATACTGAATCATGCCAGTGGTCCAGCTTACCTTCAGATCTACATCCTTCAACAGAGCATGATGTTACTGTCTGTTCCCAGGATTTACTCCTGTTGTCCCAAACACTCTATCTGTAGAAGATGTCATTCAGTCTGTCTGTTCTCTCTGGTGTCAGATGGACAATGAGCCCCCCCCTCCCGCGACCCGATCGACGGATTCAGCGGGTATAATGAATGGATGGATTAAAATATGAATTTAACTTTTTTTCTGGTTAAAACCATATTAATGACAAAATAAATGTGTCAGTTGTGAAAAAAATAAACAAAACAGATTTAAACCAAACATTTTATTATAAAATGTCATCATAGAACATGTAAAACAAGCCTTAATAAAGAAGTTATTTTACTGCTATCTCTACTGTTGGGTAGATTAATCTGCAACAATGAACTGTATTTGATCAAATTCAAGGGTTTGGACATTGTAGAAAAGTTCTGAAGTCCTAAGGGTTGATCCATGGCAGCAGCGAGCACCACATCTGCTGACCTCCCTGACAACAACAGAGAAATTAATAAATTTATTATCACAGCTGCAAAGTCATGCTGAAAAAAACTTACTTAATTAAAGAACAGTCAGCTAATGCCTCACTATGCCAAAAATGTAGTAATTTAATCAATTTACCGGAGAAAATACGTCAGAAATACCAAAAATGTATTAAATATATAGTATTTTGGTAATGTTTTAAAACCTAACAATCAAAACAACTTTACACAATGTCACCTGACAATAAAAAGTTAACGGACTTTAGTGAAATGATCACGTTAATTACCTCACGTTAGCCTCCGTTACCAAGCTTTAAGCTAGGTCCCTAAATCCATTCCATTTTTAACATCAACATCGACATTTCATGCTAACCAAATGTAAAAATAACGATGTCTAAGAGTATACTTCTGATAGATAATGCTTAAAAATGTAAAAAAAACGTTTAAAATGCTGTTATTTTATTAACTTACCAGTAATTGTTCTTGACGAGCAATTGAGGTTAACGGAGCTGCGTCCGTTGTTTGGAACTGTGGCGTCTCCGTGACCCACGTGACTTCCGCATTCCTTTCTTTCAATAGAAGTCTATGGGAGTGTCGCCACTCTCTTTTTACACCACTCTGGTTTCACTCACATGCAGTCAATTTCAACTTATTCATAATCAAAGTAGGCTACAAATATCTTTTCAAATATCGTCACCGTCCTAAAATAATCGCATAAGTCATTTTTTCAGGTTTTTCAGGAAACACAAAAAACTCCCCCCAAAAGTTAAATTATAGCATAAAATAATAATTTCAGTCAGTAAGTATGTATCAAAGGATGCTTGACACAAGAACACTTATTGTTTTTCATAAAAACTAAGATTAAATAAATGACTTAGGCATTTTTTGGACCACACCTTTGATGCCAAAAAATGACTTGGGCGATTATTTTAGGAAGGTGACGATATGTTAATTAACATTTTATTTGGATTGTAGCCTAATTGTGATAGTTTCAGTTGAGTGGTGAGTGTGCATTTGTGCACTACTTACGCATTCAGGCGGTCATAAATGGTTTGCCACGCTTGCTCCCTTTGTTTTTTGACTGTGGCAGTATTTCCTTTTTGTTTTATTTTCTCCTTCACCTCTTCATAGGTTTTCATTAATAATTCTTGCTCCGCTGGGGAGAAATACGCCACCCTTGTTGCCATGATGAATCAGTGAATCTATGATCGATCGTGGGGTCTATTTATGCAAGCCGTGTGCAGCACTTATCTGAGATCGGTTTCACCTGGCTTAATGAATCTGTGTCTGCTCATCCTGGCTTGGCCTTTGTGCAACCAACTAAGCCTGGGCGCCCATGTTTTGGATTCCTTGAACCTGGCTAAGTAGCTCATCCTGGATGTCTAAATCCTACTTTTGTGCAACGGGCCCCTGGAGACAAGGCAAGGCAAGGCAAGGCAAGTTTATTTGTATAGCACAATTCAACTACAGGGCGATTCAAAGTGCTTTACAGATACATTAAAACAGTAGAAATAAAAAGCATGATTTAAATTTTAAACAAAAAAAGAAAGAAATAGAACAATAGATAAAATCAGTAGTTAAAATGTGATTAAGCTTTGAAACTCAAGTTTCAGATTTGGAGCTTTATTCAAACGCAGCTGAAAATTGGTGTGTCTTCAGCCTGGACTTAAACACACTGAGTGTTTCAGCTGATCTGAGGCTTTCTGGGAGTTTGTTCCAGACATGTGGAGCATAGAAGCTGAATGCAGCTTCTCCATGTCTGGTTCTGACTCTGGGAACTGATAGAAGACCGGATCCAGATGACCTGAGGGGTCTGGAAGGTTCATACTGGGTCAGCAGGTCACTGATGTATTCTGGTCCTGGACCATTCAGAGCTTTATAGACCAGCATCAGAACTTTAAAGTCTATCCTCTGATGGACAGGCAGCCGGTGTAAAGACCTCAGAGCTGGACTGATGTGGTCCAATTTTTTTGGTCTTAGTGGGGACTCGAGCAGAAGAGTTCTGGATAAGCTGCAGTCGTCTAACTGACTTTTTAGGTAGACCTGTAAAGATGCTGTTACAGTAATCAAGCCTACTGAAGATGAATGCATGGACTAGTTTTTCCAGGTCTTGCTGACACATCATATCCTTTAACCTTGATATATTCTTAAGATGATAGTAGGCTGACTCTCAGATGTAAAGTTACCTATTGACACAAAGTACTTCCTGTTCTATAAGTATGTTTTGAACCAGTTTAGTACAGTTCCAGAAAGACCCGCCCAGTTTCCCAGTCGTTTCAGTAATATATTGTGGTCAACTGTATCAAATGCAGCACTGAGATCCAGTAAAACTAAGACTGACATTTTTCCACCGTCTGTATTCAGACATATGTCATTAAACACTTTGGTCAGAGCAGTCTCAGTGCTGTGGTGCTGTCTAAAACCTGACTGGAAGGTGTCATAGCAGATATTTTGTGTTAAAAAGTAATTAAGCTGTTGAAAAACCGCTTTTTCAATGATCTTACTTAAAAATGGGAGATTTGAGAGGGGCCTGTAGTTGTTCATTTGTGTCTTGTCAAGATTGTCCTTTTTCAGCAGAGGTTTGATTACAGCTGTTTTTAGTGGCTCTGGAAACACACCCGACATTAAAGACAAGTTCACCATCAGTAACAGGTCTGACTCCAAAATCTTTGAGACCCTTTTGAGAAAAGCTGTTGGCAGGATTTCTAAACAGCAAGAAGAGGAGTTCAGCTGATGTAAGATGTCCTCCAGGTCTTTGCTGTTAATGGGTTGGAACTGTGTCATGGTGTTTAAATGGGTTTTCAGTGGAGACGGTACATATGTCTAAATTTCTTGAAAAAATAGTTTCAGCTCAGCTTTGTGATCATTTCCACAGAATTAATGTGTTTGAAGAGTTTCAGTCAGGATTCAGAGTGCATCATAGCACAGAAACTGCACTGCTGAAAGTTACCAATGATCTCCTCTTAGCCTCTGATAGCGGACTTGTGTCTGTGCTTGTCCTGTTGGATCTCAGTGCTGCATTTGATACGGTCGATCACAGTATCTTATTACAGAGACTTGAACATGTTATTGGGATTAAAGGAACTGCATTAGGCTGGTTTAAGTCATATTTATCTGATAGATTTCAGTTTGTTCTTGTAAATGAAGAATCTTCCTCACACACCAGAGTAAGTCATGGAGTTCCCCAGGGTTCTGTGCTTGGACCGATTCTTTTCACTTTATACATGCTTCCATTAGGTAACATTATTAGACAGCATGGCATAAATTTCCATTGCTATGCTGATGATACTCAGCTGTACTTATCTATAAAACCAGATGAACCCAATAGGTTGGTCAGACTACAAGCATGTCTTAAAGACATAAAGACCTGGATGACTCAGAACTGTCTGCTTCTAAATTCAGACAAAACTGAAGTCGTTATCTTTGGACCTGAGCGCTTCAGGGAGAAATTGTCTAGTTATATAGTTACTCTAGATGCTATTTCCTTGGCTTCTAGTTCTACAGTGAGGAACCTTGGAGTTATTTTTGACCAGAATTTATCATTTGACTCGCTTATAAAACAGGTTTCTAGGACTGCCTTCTTTCACCTTCGTAATATTGTTAAAATCAGGAACATCTTGTCTCAGAGTGATGCAGAAAAACTAATTCATGCATTTGTTACTTCAAGATTGGACTGCTGTAATTCTTTATTATTGGGCTGTCCCACATATTCTCTGAAAAGCCTCCAGCTGATCCAAAATGCTGCAGCCAGAGTTCTGATGAGAACTAACCGGAGAGATCATATTTCTCCAGTTTTAGCTTCTCTTCATTGGCTCTCTGTTAAATTCAGAATAGAATTCAAGATTCTTCTCCTCACAAATAAAGCTCTTAATGACCGAGCTTGTTTTTGAATTGGCTCTATATGAATGAACTGGACTAATTTTAAATTGAATTAATTGGATTTGATTGTATTATGATTACAATGAATTAGACTATAATTGGACTGAATTGGACTATATTATTGAAGTGTCTTGAGATGACATTTGTTGTAATTTGGCTCTGTATCAATAAAACTGAATGGAATTGAATTATAGAAACATATGTACTAGGTTATTTTGCTGGCTTTACTGTATATCAGTGGCATGGATGCACAAGAAGCTTGTAGTTTAGCTGCATTCATACAATGCAGTCTGGATATATTATGAGAAGATATGACATGTTATTTGAGCTTTAGGACAAAACCAGCTGGGTGGGAGACACCAACTGTTTGGCCCTGAACTGTGAAAATGGATTTTGATTTGGTGCCGCTCTCTAACACCTAATAAAGACGAGCATCTAAAGAAAGAGGGAATCCACTAGTATTTGGAATCATACTGATCATGTCTTCACTGAGGATGCTAAATTCACCAAAACTGTTTTGTCTCTCTTCAGCCTTCCATCCAGACTAATACCACATGATTATGTCTGCACTTATACTTATACTTATACACGCACTTATCAAACAACATTTTTTCAGAATTTGGGGTCTGAGGACAGTGTGCCTGGCTGGCTGCTGGCTGTGTGTGGAATTTCAGTTGAATTATGCTTTGAATGGAAAAACTGAATTTGCTAGGGAATAAACACAGATGTTAACACAGGACTCATTAGTATACACATTGCTGAATCTCTTTTACTCTGGCTAATAAATATTTTGTCTTATTAAGTTCTGTATTTACACTTTTACTTATAAATAAAAAAGTATTATGGTGTTTCTTCACTAGACATCTGGCATGCAAACAGCAGGGATGCTTTGTGGGCTCACTGTAACAGTTGTAGATTCAGATCAAGACAAGGCAGCCACATAGGAAACTAGAAATTCTTTACATATCTGTTCATACTTTGTATACTACAGGCCTTTTAATCCAGTATTCTATTGTATTTAAATGAGAGAAACAAACAAAAAAACAACAACGATTTCTTCAAATCCTGGATTCCTCTTTTCTTTCCAAAAACAGATTAAAAACGAAAAAATAACATAATATGGTAAAATAACAGAAAAAAGTGAAATTTTTCAACTGCAGGACAGTAAGTGTAGCCTGCCAGATGTTGCTTGATCAAAAACCTCATTCTGAAATACAATGACTTTTATTGGGCACATTCCTGGACCTGAAACTGCCCCAGAGCACCTAAGGGTTGGGATACAGCAGTTCCTAACGTTGGTTTCCAGCCTTTGCTATATGCTAGCTTAAGACTTATGACAAAAAGGTCATATGTATAGCTGCACATTTGCAGGGCTCACACTTAGGGAAAATGTCATATGGTTAAGGAAAATACGATAAGGAAGAATTCTTAAAGAACTAGGGAAAGAAGCTCACGCTGCTATGATAATTCAACCACTTAAACTAAGCTGTGATATTGGTCTGCAGCACTGAAACTACAGACGTTCAATAAGATTTCTACAAAATGTGCTTTGGATACTTTGTCTATTGCAGTCTTATCATGTTGTAACTCTAAGGGTTTCTCATATATTAGAGATAATATAAAATATTACTTCATCAATGTTTGTAATTAAAAAAGGACAGAAAATTCAGAAAAGTGAAAGATAGCGTTTCCACAAATGCTCCTGAGCTCCTATTTATCCACGAAAACCATAGTTTGCACAATTTGATGAAAATAGTTGACCGTCCCAATGATGGTTGCGGCCATCTTTTATCATCTTTCTTTCATAAAGAATCGTCCAGTCTAGGAAACTTCCTAAGCATAAAGTATGATTTTGTTTTTATGACAGTAGCGTTACATCCCACAACTGTAGGGGAGGCCAAAGAGCAAAAAAGCTGCCACATTATCCAGTGTTACTTTAATATAGGTGCATAAGCCTTGTAGCATAAGTCGATGAACCACAAGGGAAGGTCGGCAGATGTAGATGTGGACTTTTGAGTAAGCTACAGCAGGTTAAAGATAAGGGTTTGAGTGTTTTCTTTCATTAAACACAGAAAAAATATGTGTAAGTTAACTTCTTACTTGTACTAATACCTCAATTGGCTGCCTCCTTGTGTCTCCAGCCATCTTCTCCATTGTTTTCCTGGCTCTAGCTTCCGAGAGTTCGTCTCAGCATTCAATGTGGACGCCACGACTATCCACCAGCCACACCTACCTGCCTGTTCGGCCCACTGCGGACTCAAGACTTCTGCACCACAGCCAGCTATACCCACCTGGATTCTACAAGAGCAAACCTGATCATTATCTGGATAAACTCTCACACTCAAACTCTTACTAATCATCTTCCTGTCCTCAGAGACTCCAGTTCACCTGGATCCTCCCTCTAGCCCCCAACACCAACCTAATTTAACCCATTGAGGCCGGGAAAGCATTGCCGCATTTCTACCTTCAAAGCCGGGGGCGCTGTTGCGTTATTCTACCTTTAATGGTCCCATGGCATGAAATTTTCACTTTTTAAGGTTGTTTAACATTAATATGAGTTCCTCTAGCCTGCCTGCGGTCCCCCATTGTCTAAAAATGACGATAGACCTAAACCATGCACTGGAAATTATTCTCCGCCTTTGGAAATGTGACCATGCAGAAGGCCTGATCGAGAAAGCCGCCGCTTATGACGTGGAGGTTGTTTCCACCCAGAGCCAATAAACTGCCTTTCCCCGCCCACAGCTCTTTGGCCAGCTCATTGTAAAATCAGTTGAAAGTCTGCGCAACGCCATCTTGATTTTTCTGCGTAGGATATCTAACACACCATGGCTGATCGAAAGCATAACATTTGCTCTGTACATGGATGTACAACGGATCTAAAAAATCTTTTTAAAGCTCCTGCATCAGAACCCCTAAAGAGCCAGTGGACAGATTTAGTTTTTTCTGGGAAAGTGACAAAAGAACAGAAGAGTGCGCCAAACATTTCACGGAGGATTGTTTCCAAAACTTGGGCTAATACCGAGCTGGCCTTGCCGAACGTCTTAAAATTAACCCTGGATCAGTACCAACTCTCTTTGGCCCAACTACAGACCTCGGACAAGTAAGTAATTTAACGCTCTATAATTGTGTTGCTTTTATGTATGTACAGTATAGTTAAATAGCTTGTTACCACAAGAAAGTGTCTTGAAAGTATCGTTAGCTCTGCAGCTAATAGCTCAGTCATTGTCGAAATAGCATGAGGTATGCGAGTGGACACCTCATTTACTGTAATGCGAGTGTTGTGTACTTATTTGTTGTTTTGATAGCCGTCCTGCTGTTGGTGTTATGGCGCGCACGATATCTGCCTTTCCCCTGATTAAAATGACTAGCGCTACGTCCATCTTTGCAAACCAGAGCAATCAGCTGAGAATGTCAAAATCGCGATTAGCATAGGGCTAAGTCTTCAAACTTGCATACAAAGTAATAACTTGTACTAATTTGACCTTGTTGTATCTACACAGGCCAGCACATCAAGTGCTTTTATTCAGCTGCCTCTCTCAAGGGATGTTGCCTGCCAGACAGACCAACTGGAAACACATACTGTAGCCACACAGCTATCCTTTAGGACTTTGAAGGCCCACATCAGAAGTGAAGGTATTTTGACCCTGTATTTATTTTGCTTGAGAAAACAACAGAACAAAACTTTACTAAAGACCAGTGTTATATTTTGCATGTCTTACTAATGATCCCAAGAAAAATTATTACAATGCGTTGGATGCAGCCTGAGCCTCCTACAGTGGCTCAATGGAGACAGAGGTGTAATCAAGTCCAAGTGATGGAAAATATGACTGCCATCCTACAGTTAAAATTACCCCTATTCCTTAGGAGATGGACACCTGTCATTCTTTATATTGGTTAAGCATATAATTTGTATAAGACGAATGTAACATAAGCTTGCAATCAAGGTGAACCTTTTTTTTTCTGTATTTTTATTTTAATTTTTAATTTTATTTGTATATGTGTGTTTTATGTATAATATTGTTATTATTATTATTTGTCTGTTTCTGTGTGGTGTGTTTGTTTGTATTGCCTATACGTTATTGGCAATAAAGTAAAAAAGAAGTGAAGGTATGTTCTAGCCACCTTCAATAAGATGAGATTAACTTTATTGTCCCACATGTGAAATTGGTCTCTGGTTAGAAGAGTGCTGTCACTGTATGAATACATCATATGTCATACACATGTATGACTTGACATATCAAACAAACATACATCCTGACGGTACAATGGGGATATTTGTTGCAGGTGTCCAGGCAACTGTCTCCTGCAAAGACTTTGGTGTTGGGACGTCCAATGTAGACCCTTTGTTCCTGTCATCAACACCAGTAAAGAGACCATCCAAAAGACCTCGATTGGATCTTGAGGAGGAGCAGGAAGATGATGCATTGGAGGGAAGCTCTTTAGTGGATACCCCAAAGGGACAGGATTCCACTTATGACCCTGCAGACTCTGTCACAGCGTCCGAAAACTCTACACTGAGGCTGTAAGTTATCATTATCTGTGTGTGAGTGTGAAGAAAATGTAGGGATTGTGAGAACTTTCATAATTTTTATTTAAATTGTATGGCATTCCAACATGAAGGATTGGTCTCAGTGAGACTGTTGTTGTTTATACCATTACTTTTAGGATTATTTATGTGCATACAGATTATTCATCCGGCTTCAAGGAGTGTGCTGGTTTAAAGTACTGTCCAGATGAAAGCTCAATCTGATTAACTCAAAATGTGTTTTGCTTTCTTTGTGGTTTTATATAGAGAGGAGTCCTCCACTTCCACACACATCAAAAAGTACATAGTGTACGAGAACTGCATCATGCAGTTGTTTAATGCATGTCCGGTCTGCACACGGGCATGTGATGTGAAGACTCAAAGGCTGGGGACATTCCTGTCTGTAAAGCAGCGGTGTCCCCACTGCACATTTAGAAGACAATGGAATAGCCAGCCTATCCTGGGTAGCACGCCAGCTGGAAACCTGCACCTTTCTGCCGCTGTGCACCTGAGTGGTGCATCTTTCATACAAATAGAAAAGGTAAAGTATGTGCAACTGTAGATACCATAACTGAAATACTTGTATTCATATCAAATTACATGTATTATTTCTCTCCTCCACACCCAGGTCTTCAAGGCAATGAAGCTGGAGTTGTTTCGGTATGAAACATTTCGCCGGCATGCCAGAGCCTTCATTGAACCTGCAGTTATTCACCACTGGAAAGTCACACAGGATGTGAATCTGCAGCGGCTTACTCGGGAGGAAAAAGTCATACTCGGTGGTGACATGAGGGCTGATTCTCCAGGTATTGTTACTTGACTGAAGTATTGTATTTTGTACAGTGATATTGTTTGAAGTTCAAAGGAATGACAGCAGGCAGGGGGTGGTTTTATCAAGGTCTTTAGCTCCAACTATCTGTAGCCAAAGGCCAGCAATCAGAGTGTAATAGTGCTGGCTCTGAGACACACAAAAGCCAGGGACCAGGTCTGATGGCTCTAAGCAGTGTGTTGTTATGTGAAGTTATGAATTACACCTAAATATAAGAATACATAATATGTATTGAATAGTAATTCCAAGTGTCATTATTTAAACCCAATTTTTAACAGGTCACTCTGCAAAATATGGGAGTTACACCATGATGGATCTCCAAACACCGTTGTGGACATTCAGTTGGTCCAGGTGAGTTGTTGAAATTGACTCTGTAAAGGGGTTATTGGTTGTAATTTAAAAATCAAGGTCCATAATACATTGTCTACTAATGTGTTTTTTTTCTGTGGTGACAGAGCAACGAGGTTGGTGGTAGCTGCTATATGGAGAAAGAGGGCCTGACGAGGAGTCTGGCCTTGCTCGAGTCGCGTGACGTCAACCTGGATTGCATTGTCACCGATCGTCATCCTCAAGTGCAGAAGTTCCTCAGGGAGAGAAACATCACCCAGTACTACGATGTGTGGCACTTCGCAAAAGGTAACTTTTCAGGTTTTCAGGTAACCTAAAGTACTTATGGCATCTGAGGTGGAAAAGACGCTGGCGTTCACTAGTGAATCAACATGTTTGGTCAAAGTCAGATGTTCAGAAATATCAACACCAAGATCTACTCTTTCCACCTCAGAGTCGTTAATCTGGACTGGTTGGTAGACTTTCTGCTGGTATTGCCTGAAATCTATATATATCTCCTTAGTCTTGGTAACAATAGGAGTAGGTTGTTGTCTTGGCAACAGTTTGAAAGTCTATCTACCTCATTCAAGTAAGCCTGCTCATTGTTCTTAGAAATTAGGTCAACTACTGCTGTGTCATCAGAAAAATTGACAGCAATGATGTTGGACAGTCAAATGCTGACATTATGTCAATATTATCAAATGCTTTGAAATTGTTTTTGAATTGCTACAGCATAGTTGTCACTCTTACTCTTTACTAAGTGGAATGTTGTTTGCTTTCATTTTAGGAATTTCAAAGAAACTGGAAGTCCTATGTAAGATGAAAGACTGAGAAACTGAGCAAGTGGATGAAAAGCATCAACAACCACATATACTGGACTGCAGCTAATTCAACCTCAGGGCCAGAGAGAATTGCCAAGTGGAACGCGATCCTCAACCATGTGCAAGATATCCACACGCATGAGAATCCTCTTTACCCCAAGTGTGAGCATGCAATCCGCACAACAACGGACAAAAAGAAATGGCTCCAAGCAGGTATCTCAACCAATATGCAGGCAAAATGTTAAAACAGCAAACAACGAGGTCATTGCTGTGATATTTGTTACTGTATTGTTTTCTAATAAGATATTTTGTTATTGTTTGCAGCAACTAAAGCTTTCTACCAGTTGGAGTCTCTGCTGACAAAGAAAAGAACGCTGAAGGATGTGGAAAAACTGAGCCCCCACCACCAAACGTCATCTTTGGAGGATTTCCATGCAGTCATCCTTCGTTTTGCTCCAAAAAATGTAGTGTTTCCCTTTATTGGAATGCTGTGCAGGTAAAACAAATCTTTACTCAATACTTTTAGGAATTTTAGTTTAAAATATCTGTCAATATGAACAAATATTTTTATCTTGTACTTCCAGACTCTACCTGGCTGCTATGCATTTCAATGAAAATGCGGATTGACCACAGGCCGAAACGGAGGAAGGTGTACCCCTCTTTAAACTCTCCTTTCCAAAGTCTCAGAAGGGAGAGTGCAGAGCTAAACCAGTAAAGACAAAGGCGACCTTTGGTAATGGTTCAAATCAATTAAAATGCACATTGTTTGGAATTTGAACATATATTTCTCTCGAAGAAAAATGGATTACATACAAATGCACAGTAAAAACAAAACTCAACCAATTAAATGGAGATACTGCTTGTGCTTTATGATACAGGTTATGTTTCTGACATGATGGACCTAATCTTCGATGAAGTCTTTTTTTAACCCGACACCATACAACGATGCGCTGTTGGCCATCTCTGTCCCAGAAGACCTATCAGCGCAGTATGAGAGGCCAGACAAGGAGGAGGTCATTGCCATGGCCGTTTAAACCCAACATAGTGGCCTTCCTCATCAGGAAACTCCGAGCGGATGCGCAGGACCACACGGGCTGGAATTACAACCCGGATTCTGCGTCCCAAGAAGCCCCAGCACCAGCTCACAAAACAGCGATAGGAGAGATACCTGTAGCGACTGAAAAATTGATTCAGATATTTTAGATAGTAAATTCTGAATGTATCATTGTGTGTGTGAAAAAAATATTCTATGCACCAATGGATCATATTTGGTCTGTTTTGTGTCCCCCCCACCCCATCCCACGCTGTAAAAAAATAAATAAATTATTGGAATAAAAAGTCAAAACTCTAAACTTCTGTTATTAACTTATCTAACAATGCACAATTTACCGGTGTATTTCTCTGAACTGTAGAGGACCATAGTCTGCTCTGTATATTTGGCTGGCATTTTGAAGTGAGTAGATGTGATGCGATGTAATGTTCATCTGTCATACGCACAATATTGGTTACGTCATTACGTCATTACGTCATTACGTGAAGCTTGGACTTCTGGGAGTTAGTTGTATTCGTGAAGATGCTAGGTTAGGAGCATGTCAACGAATGTGTTTGAATGAGTTGTTAATAAAAGACCTAAACGTAAGACCCAGCCTGGCATATTCATGACATGGTGTCAGAAGTGGCCCAGTGACTGCAGCAGTGATCGACCGCGAGGAGGAAGACCCAACTGAAGTGACGACGAGATGGCAAAGTTTCATGCTCCGGAATCGTTTGACTTCACCCAACCGTCCACATGGCCGGTATGGAGACAACGCTTCTCCCGCTACAGAATCGCTACGAAGCTCGACAAAGAGGATGGTGAAATTCAAGTAAACACTCTACGCGATGGGGAAGGAGTCTGAGGCAATATTCAGTACGTTTGCTTTTCCGGAAGATGTCGAGGATTACTATGGGGAAACAATGAAAAAGTTGGACGAACACTTTAATCCCAAACGGAATATTATCCACAAGCGGGCATGCTTTCACAGACGCTCGCAGAGGCATGGTGAGAGCGTGGAGGCGTTCGTGAGACACTTGTATGAACTGGCGGAGTATTGCGACTTCGGGGTGACTAAAGACGAACAGATACGGGATCGTATTGTCATCGGATTAGTGGACATGGAGATATCGCAAAAACTACAGCTGGAGCCGGACTTGACTTTAGAGAAAGCCATCAACATGGCACGTCAGTCAGAGCTCATCAAGGCACAAAGCCTC
Source organism: Odontesthes bonariensis (assembly GCF_027942865.1). NCBI lineage: Eukaryota > Metazoa > Chordata > Actinopteri > Atheriniformes > Atherinopsidae > Odontesthes > Odontesthes bonariensis. Next base: position 3,050,434 of record NC_134510.1, read on the forward strand.
ACCGCCCGATCCCCAGAGAGTGAAGTCAGCGCAGTCACACGTAAGCCAAAACAATGCAAACATACAGAAAGAAAACAAAGTTTTGCTAAAGCTAAAAGTGGGCAACTGAAACAAGGAAATGGATGTCAGAGATTTGGCAGAGTGCACGAGTTCGGGGCGTGTCCAGCAAACGGCAAACAGTGCTGGAAATGCAGTAAAAATGGACACTTTGAAGCTATGTGCAAAACAAAAGCAGTGCGAGCAGTGGCAGCGGCAGCGGCTAATAGTGATAGTGACGAGGGCAGCTCTTGGTTCTTAGGAGCCGTTACTGAGAACAACGATGTCGACGAGGACAAGTGGTTCGTAGATCTGCAAATTAAAGGGACTACCGTGCAATTTAGGATTGACACAGGCGCAGCTATTACTGTGATTTCAGAACAGACATTGCTCAGCCTGCCCCAGCGCCCTGTTTTGAAAGAAACAAATGCAGTTTTCACTAGCCCTGGTGGGAAGCTCGACTGCAAAGGCAAATTCTTAGCAGAGACTGAGAAACGTGGCGTGAACCACAATTTCTGGATATATGTGATGAGGGGCCCATTCACCACCAACCTGCTGGGTAGGTGAATAGCTTCTGAAATGGGGCTGATTCGCAGAGTGGATGGAATCGAAAGTTTTGAGGATGTCTTTGGAAATATTGGACTTTTGAAGTGTGAGCCTGTGAAAATTAAGCTCCAGCCCAATGCCACTCCTTATAGCCTCGCCACACCCCGCCGCCTTCCCTTCCCGATCCTGCCTCAGGTGGAAGAGGAGCTGAAGCGCATGCAGTCTTTGGGCATCATAGAGGAGGTGCACGAAGCCACAGACTGGTGCGCCCCCATGGTGCCGGTGATCAAAAAGAACAAAAAGCCCAGAATACGTGTGGACTTGAAAAAACTAAACAAAGCAGTGAAAAGAGAGCGGTTCATCCTGCCCACGCTTGAAGACATCGCACCAAAGCTCTCAGGCGCCACTGTGTTTTCAACTGTCGACGCTTCCAGTGGATTTTGGCAAATACCACTGGATGCCAATAGCAGGAGGCTCATGACATTCATCACGCCGGTGGGTCGTTTCTGTTTCCGGAGGCTGCCATTTGGCATAACCTCGGCCCCGGAAATTTTCCAGCAGAAGATGAGTGCCCTCCTGAGAGACCATGAAGGCACCGTGGTGGTCATGGATGATGTCCTGATCTTCGGCAAGGACAGACAGGACCACGACAAGAATCTGCGGAAGGTGCTGGAGACCATCAGAGCGTCTGGACTGAAGCTCAACCGGAGTAAGTGCCAGTTCGGAAAATCTGAGATCCAGTACTTTGGCCATGTGATAGGGAAAGACGGCATTAGGCTGGATGTGAGCAAAGTTAGAGCAATAACAGAGCTACCAAGCCCCACCAACACGGCAGAGTTACACCAGACCATTGGAATGATCAACTACTTGGGGAAATTCCTCCCTGCCCTCTCATCTGTCATGCACCCCATCAACAGCCTGCTGAAAAAGGACACTGCTTGGGTTTGGGAAGAGGCACAGGAGGAAGCGTTCAAGGAGGTAAAGAAAATGCTGACCTCCACACCAGTGCTGGCGTACTACGATGCATCCAGACCTACCGTAGTCAGTGCTGATGCCAGCAGCTACGGTCTGGGGGCTGTGTTGCTACAGGAGCAGGAGAGCGGACTCAGACCAGTGGCCTTCTGTTCCAGAACGCTGACGGAAGCCGAGCGACGGTATTCCCAGATCGAGAAAGAGTGTCTCGCCAGTGTATGGGCATGTGAGCGGTTCACCAGGTATCTGCAGGGAATGGAGAAATTCTGTTTACAAACTGATCACAAGCCGCTCGTCCCTCTCATAAACTCTTACGACCTCGACAAGGCACCTGTGAGATGCCAGCGGCTGCTGATGCGTCTCATGAAATTCAACGCTGACGCCGTGCATGTCCCAGGGAAGCAACTTGTCGTGGCAGACACATTGTCACGCAATCCTCTGCCAGACAGAGACATGTCTGACACGGAGGACAAGGTCAAGGCCTACGTACAAGCTGTGATCGGAACAAGACCAATCACAGGGGACAGACTGGACGCGATCAGGTCAGCCACTGGCCGGGACACTGATCTCCAAACTGTCATTCGCTACACCAGAGCCGGCTGGCCAGGTGAGTTAGCACGCACTCCACATTCACTACACGGATTCCGTGCTGCCAGGGCACAATTGTCAGAAGCAGAAGGACTTCTCTTGTATGATGACAGAATTGTCATTCCTCGCTCTATGCAAACAGATGTACTGTCCCAGCTACATGATGGCCATCAGGGGCTTACAAAGTGTTGCAGAATGGCCAGCATGTCGGTGTGGTGGCCAGGGATTGGCCACGCCATCACCGAAACAGTGAGAAAATGTGGATTTTGCCTTAAGAACAAGCCTACGCAGAGGCGTGAGCCACTGATGACCACGCCCCTGCCCGGTGGTCCGTGGCAAAGAATTGCCGCTGATCTCTGTGAACAAGATGGTAAGCAGCACCTCATTGTTGTGGACTATTACTCACGTGACATTGAAATAGCACAGCTGACTACCACAACCAGTCAGCAAGTGATTGCTCGCCTGAAAAGCATGTTTGTCAGGTGGGGCATTCCCCTCGAGCTGGTATCAGATAATGGTACCCAGTTCACTTCAGCTGAGTTTCAAGCGTTCAGTGAGCAGTACAACTTCACACACACAAAGTCCAGTCCCCATTATCCACAAGCCAATGGAGCAGCAGAGCGGAGTGTTGCCACAGCTAAGCGTATCCTGCGGCAGTCAGAACCTCACCTAGCCCTTATGAGCAACAGGGCTACTCCAATCACCGGAACAGGTCAGAGTCCAGCACAACTCGCCATCGGACGACAGATCAGGACAACAGTTCCCGTGCTACCTGCACAGCTGGCTCCGAGTCCTGTTGACAACGATGCTGTGAAGATTAAAGACCAACAAGCCAAAAGTGCCTATCGTTTCTTTTACAACAGACGGCACTCAGCACGTCCCTTACCTGTACTACAGTCAGGTCAACACGTCAACATCAAGTTGGATGGAGAGAAAGGCTGGAAGACTCCAGCAAAAGTCATCGCGCAGGCACCTGAGCCCAGGTCCTACTACGTCCAAACAGACCATGGGACACTCGCCCGCCGGAACCGCAGACACATCCAGGAAGTGTCGGGGTCATCAGAAAAGGTCACTGCATCAGAGACTAGTGACCAGAGCCAGGCCAGGTCCTGTGACCCGGGCTCCCCTTGAAAACATTGAAAGAAAAAAAAAAAAGAGAAATGTAACAAGAATGCAAAATGAGTTTATGTTGCAGTGTTTTGACAAGTGACAACTTACTTGAGTTAATGAGTTAAACAGTTCATTAATGAGTTCATTGGTTTAATGGTACCTAAATGAAAGAAGCAAGAACAACAGTAACAAAGATTTGAAGTAACAACCAGCCATTTATGTTGTGCTTTATTACAGATTTATTTTTAAAGTAAATATGCTGGGAATTTTAGTTATAAACAGGTGATTGATTTTATGGGAATGATTGACTTAACTTAGGGGTAGATGTGATGCGATGTAATGTTCATCTGTCATACGCACAATATTGGTTACGTCATTACGTCATTACGTGAAGCTTGGACTTCTGGGAGTTAGTTGTATTCGTGAAGATGCTAGGTTAGGAGCATGTCAACGAATGTGTTTGAATGAGTTGTTAATAAAAGACCTAAACATAAGACCCAGCCTGGCATATTCATGACAGTAGACATTTAGGCAGACAGGCTCCAATCCAGGATGGTCTACCATGCATGGGAGCTGTTCTTCGACCTCCCGAAGTCGTGTAGTAACCTTTTTAGAATTAGAAACGGTAAGTGACATTTATTAGCAAAATTAGTTGCCTAAAGAAGAGACCAATTATTTTCCAGTGAGGTGGTGAGAATGTTACCTGTGGTATCTCAAGGCAGCAAATATTCTCCACTTCTGTGGGCATAGTTGCACATTTTCCACAATGGCACCTATGTAAAAAATGTAGGTGGATATAAACAACATAAAAAGGTATAATGGCTTGTTAGTGTCTAGCTTGTGGCTGTTGAGTAAGTAAACATCAAATGTGCTCTGGAGTAAATCAAATATTTTTTTTCATATGGTGAACATTTATCTTCAGGAATAAATCATGAGTAATGTGCAACATGATTTACATGGATGTGAAGGCTGCATAGCTCTTTTTTATGACAAAGATTACTGATATAAGCTAAGCCCACATGATAATATCTGTAACAACACATAAGCAAAACAAACTAAATTAATGGCGAAATACTTAACTAACCATTCAGAGACGTCCTGCTGTAGTCGCTGATTTTCAACTTCTTCAACTTCTTCTCCATCTGGATCAGACTCTGGGTGAAATTGAAAAGCTTGAACGACTAGAGCTGTAACAAAATCCGGGTTATCCGGTTTTCAACCCGGATAAATACGTCACCCGGGCAGACCGGATGGTGGCATGCATTTGATCCGCGGGGGGGTCGCGCAAGATGGCGACTGCAGCAGACGTGTAAGTGCGAAGCTCTGCAGCATTAACGAGTATCTGATGATAATTTGACGAGGCCAACGGTTTGAACGGCTTGTTAAACGGCTAAACACCAACCAAACAAGGATAGAAGAGTTTTGATAATAGGTTGAAGATTCTGACGAGTGACGACCTATGGACATTAACTCTCCTGACACGTGCGTCAACTAAGCTACAAGCTAGCCTACGAAGCTAACACCAACATTGCACCAGTGAGCCGAAATGACAAAGAGAGACGCAAAAAAAAAAGAAGTCACAAAAGGAAATCTGGTGATGGACATGGAGCCAGAGGAGAGTTTCTACGGCTTGTGTTCTCCTCTTCCCGAGACTCCCAGCAAAAGTCCAAACCCGAAGAAACTGTGTGGAGAAAACAAGGAGAAGGACACGGTTTCTAACTCCGACATCCTCCAAGCCATACGTGAGTTAAAGCGGGGTTTTTCCGTCTTTGAGCAGCAAATGAAACAAAACACTGCGGACATTAAAGAGGCAAAAGAAGTAATGAAAGGGCTTAATTTTCAAGCTAAAGAAACGGAGGATAAAGTGATAACGCTGGATAAAAGAGTGGACGAACTGAAAGAAAAAACCGAAGAAGGAGAAAGATACAGCAGAAGATGGAATCTGCGCCTCATCAACCTCCCAGAAAAAGAAAACGAAGATGTGAGGCATGAAGTCCTCAAAATATTGAGCCAGATTGCACCGGATGAAAAAAGTAAGATGGGGTTCCTGGTTGACACGGTACACAGAGTGGGACGCCCGAGGGATGATAACAAACCGCGTCCAGTCATCATCCAGTTCAACATGCGGACCTTCAGGATTAAGATTTGGAGAGAATCACGCAACGCTGACATCCTGAAGAAGATGAACCTCCGTATGGCCGAAGACCTGACCCGCTTCGAGAAAGACTGCAGAAACAAACTGTGGCCTTTAGTCGAACAGGCACGTAAGGATGGAAAGAAAACCAGATGGCAAGGGCCGATCGTCTTCATCGATGGGGTAAAATTCACTGCGTGAAAAGCCAGCTCTGAAGACCATGATGCTTATTAAAAGTAAAAAAAAAGAATATTAAGAAAGCTCATTACAAGTAATGTTATGGCCTCAAAACAGCACATTTTATATGCCTGATACTCATAATGTTCAGAGTTTTTCTAACTTTTTCCAAAGGTAGAGAGTTTTTATAAAAAGCTCTTTTCTTGTTGTTGTTTTCTTTTTGATTGTTCAAGTTAGTCGGCATCCAGCTATTTTTATTTTTTTTATTTATGGCGACCAACAATTTCATCAACCTTAAAGTACTTTCTCTTAATGTCAATGGTATACGCAATATTACCAAAAGAAAGGCAATTTTTTTGTTTTGCAGAAGGTCTAACGCCGATTTACTTTTTCTACAAGAGACACACTCCTGTGAAGATGATCGTAAATTCTGGAGAAGTCAATGGGGAGACCAGATTTATTTAAGTCATGGTTCTAACAACTCAGCAGGAGTAGCTATTCTGTTTAATAAATTTAAAGGGGATGTTATAGAATCTCACTTATCTGAAGAAGGTAGATGGATTATTTTAGTGCTTAGAGTAAACAATGTGATTCTGGTGGTGAATAACATTTATGGTTATAATTACAATGCTCTAGCAAAAAATATGATTGTCCAACTGACAGCAAAACTTTTGAAGCTCAAAGAGAAATATAAAGAGGCCCACTTAATAATTGGCGGTGACCTAAATGATGCAGCTGATGACTTAATGGACAGAGTACCAGCAAGAATATCTTCCAATTCAAGATTTAAAGTGATATCACACTTAGGTGAGCAACTTAATGTTATAGACGCCTGGCGATATATCCACCCTTACCAAAAAGAGTGTACATGGAGTAATGCTAGTGGTTCTTTACAATCTCGAATAGACATGTGGTTAATATCTTCTTACACTATGCAATATGTTTCCGAAATATCACATAGTTATGCCCCCTTTTCAGATCACAAAATGATAGTCATTTCCTTTACTAATCCTCTAAAACAAAAAGCAACACTGCGTGGTTACTGGAAATTAAATTGTAATTTACTGAAAGATGAAGCTTTCTGTAACTCAGTCAAAGCAATTGCTGGGAATATTTTCAATGAAAAAGAACTTAGTAATATACAAAAATGGGAATTTTTTAAATTTAAAATCAGAGAATCAGCTATTAGACACAGTAAAGAAATGAAAAAACGCAGCAATCTTAAAGAATCTGAAATCATGAAAGAACTAAATATCCTAATAAACAAAAGTTCCCCTACTCCAGAGGAAGAAATTAAACTGATAAAATTGAAAGATGATTTAGATAGTTTATATATTAATATGACCAAGGGAGCCTTTGTACGCTCCAGGGCTAAATGGTTAGAGGAAGGTGAGAAGAATACAAGCTACTTTTTCGCCCTAGAAAAAAGGAACTACAAGAGGAATAATATCACATCTCTAAAAATAGATAATTCTGTAACCTCCAACCCAACTGATTTAGCAAATCACGCTTTTCAATTTTATTCTGACCTATACAGCTCTAATTATAATTCAATAAAAGGTGAAGAATTTATTAATAATGTTAAAGAATTTACTCCCAAAATATCAGATAATTTTAAATTGGATTGCGAAAAACCTATCTCTAAAGTTGAAATCCTTGAAGCTCTAAACAAAATGAAAAAAGGTAAATCTCCAGGAATGGACGGTCTTCCTGTCGAATTTTACCAGTGCTTTTGGGAAATAATTGAAAGACCTCTTTTTGAAATGCTGAAAGAATGTACAAATAATGAAGAAATGACCACAACCATGAAACAAGGCATAATAACTTTGCTTCCCAAACCAGACAAAGACCACCTTCTATTGGATAACTGGAGACCAATAACATTGCTCAATGTTGACTATAAAATACTCTCACTAATTTTCGCCAGGCGTTTAAGAAAAGGTTTAAGTGAAATCATACATGAAACTCAAACTGGCTTTATGAATAATCGCCACATAAGTTGCAACATTAGGTTTATCCTTGACTTAATAGATTACTCTGAATATGTTGATTCAGACGCTTTAATTTTATTTTTAGACTTCTACAAGGCATTCGATAGTGTAGAGCATCAATTTTTATTTAAATCTCTTCAAACCTTCGGTTTTGGTGAACATTTTGTATCCTATATTAAAATGCTCTATAAAGATATTAGTAGCTGTGTCATGTTATTCCCAAATACCACAAAAAGATTTTCAGTGTCTAGGTCAGTCCGTCAAGGATGTCCTTGCTCCCCATTTCTCTTTCTTATAGTCGTTGAATTGCTTTCAATACAAATTAGACAGAGCAATGTCTTTCGAGGGTTAAAGATTTTTGAGAGAGAGATTAGGATAACTCAATTAGCGGACGATACAGTCTTATTTTTGGAAAATAAACAACAAATAGAGACAGCACTTAAGGTAATAGACACCTTTTCTGTTGCTTCAGGTTTAAAACTTAATTTAAAAAAATGTGAAATACTATGTCTCTACAACACAAATGAAACTCTTATATGTAAAATACCAATTAAAGAAAATATTAAGTATCTTGGAATTTATATTTCTAAAAATATAATTGAACGTCAAACAAAAAACTTCAAACCTAAAATACAAAAAACTAAAAATATTTTCAATATGTGGCTCCAAAGAGATCTGTCCCTATTAGGTAGAGTTCTTCTGAGTAAAGCAGACGGTATCTCTAGATTTGTATATCCTACTCTCTCTCTTTTTGTTCAACAATCCCTTTGTAAAGAAATAAATAATACCCTAATAAGTTTTGTCTGGAAAAACAAATGCCATCGTTTAAAAAAAGAGATCTTGGCAGCCCCAAGAGGAGATGGTGGTATGGAGCTGTTAGACTATATGGATGTGAACTATACCTTTAAGACAAAATGGATAAAAGAATATTTGAAAAAGCCAGAATCTCTTTGGTATTTTATACCTCAGAATATTTTTGGGAAAGTTGGAGGGTTACCTTTTCTCCTAAATTGTGATTATAATGTTTCAAAATTACCCCTAAAATTATCTAAATTTCACCAACAAGCCATTTCAGCAGCAAAACTATGCTTTGTCCATAACTTCTCTCCACATAAAACTATTATATGGAACAATGAGTTCATAACTAGGAAAAATAAATCACTATTTCTGAAACATTGGATTGAAAAAGGAATAATATATCTTAAGGATTTACAAAATGATGTAGGTGAAATTTTTAGTTATGAAGAATTTCTTAGATCTAAAATCTTCCCTGTTACCTATAAAGAATTTCAAACAGTGATAAAAGCTATTCCCAGTGGCATTCTCCAATTGATAAAAGGTCATTTTGAAAGGCAAGAGGCAGAGAAAGTTGACTTTACCCTCTTTATTAATGGTATAAACATTATGAGTCACCATTGTAACAATAAACATATAAGGAATCATTTTTTCAGGAAAAGGAAAATTACACCTCGAGGAAAATTTGTATGGTCTTCCTCTTTCTCTGACATTAATTGGAAAACAACATGGCTCCTTCCACATAAATTTGTTATCTCCAATAAAATCAAAGAAGTTCAATATAAAATTATACATAACATCTACCCCACTAACAAATTTGTGTCAAAATTTGTCAATATTGATGCCAATTGTGTATTTTGTAATGCCGAAGTGGAAACGATTAGGCACCTTTTCTTTGAATGTAATTTTTCCCAGATTTTTTGGAAAAAAATCGAAGCTTACATCACATCACATTCCAACATACCAATTAATTTGAATGCCAAAGATATACTGTTATACTATAATAATAAAGATAGGAAAATGCAACACTTAATTAATTTGATTATTCTAATTGCAAAATTCCACATACATAAAACCAAATTTTCTAAAGGTCGACCTTTCTTTCCTGTTTTTGAAATTGATTTCAAGAACTACCTCGAATGTATTAAAAGAATTGATAATAAAAAATGTATACACACTGTTAACATAATTGAAGGAATATTTGGAGAAATATAATATGTCCTGCCATTTTCTTTCTTCCTTTTATTTAATTTCATTTATTTTATTATATTTAGGGTACCTATGTAATGACTATGCACCTTATCCACTTTATGTCTCATATTGTATTTGTTTATTTAAATCCTTGATGCCTGACTGTTTTGTATTGTCCACAGTCAATGTTCTGATTGTGATTGGAACTTTTAAATAAAGTTTGAAGGAAAAAAAAAAAAAAAAAAAAAAAAAAGACCAAAAAAAAAAAAAAAAAAAAAAAAAAATGATCCGCCCAAGTTGAGCCAGACGGCATTTCATTATGTCAACAAATGGCAGTTACAGCGCTCTTGCACCTTTGTCGTGAGAGAAATGATGAAACCGGAATATATATCCCTCTTTAGTTGCCTACTAGGCTACAGTCATTCTCTAGCATGGTGTTCAGTCACGAACACACAGTCACAGACACACACTGAGTGAAACGAAACCTAACTCCCGCCCCGTTTGTCACGAGCCCGTTTGTTGGTTAAGTGAGCCATGCCCCCTACTGATCCGTCCTGACTTGCGATCCGTCCGGACGGGACGAATCCCCGCTGACTCGTAACTGCTCGCTCGAACGGCTCACTCTGCTCGCGCTCGGCTCTTATTATTCAATAAAAACACGACTTATGTTCCAACTTCGTACCGTTGCATTTTTTTCTCTAGTTAAGCCAGCGCCACTTCATGACGGATCCTTGCTCGGTCAGATCGTATATTGAGTTGTTTCTGTGTCAAGGAAGCGGGTGCCTGAGTCTGGCGAATCATGCCGGCTCTGGGTGACTCACGGCCAGTCGAGTCACGCGGCAGAATCGAAACTTAAAAAGATCCGAGTTGGCATGGATTCGCTACTTGCCCGTCTGACCGCTGAGTCACCCAGAGCCAGCGATTCAGCGGTCAGACGGGCAAGTAGCGGATCCATGCCAACTCGGATCTTTTTAAGTTTCGATTCTGCCGGCAGCAAGGATTGTCGACTCGTCAACCCATCTGACTGCTGAAGCCTCTGTACCTCGCTACAGGCTCGGTTAGCGTGGCTTCATGCATCGTTGAAAAATAATCATTTAGTGATATAGGGAGGGCAAGATCATTCCATGTTGTTTACTTGTAGGTCTAAACTCAGCATTGCCTCACCTAATGCTACCACATTTGTCGCTGTGTAAATGCACACACTAGCTGTTGTGTCTGGCTTTCAGATAAAATGGCATTGAATTATTACTTGACAAAAATAAATGAATGAACTTGAAGCCGTAGGCTGCTCTTTGATTTATCAAAATGAATTGATAAATGGGACAAAAAAAAAGGCGAGGCGCATAGCCACTAAACGGCAGAAAGGTTTTTTTTTTTTTAATAAGTGATTCAAGTGATCCGTATAACTCGAATCCCCTCCTTGAAATGATCCGATCAGCCCGGATTGCCCAAAAGATTCGAGTTAAGCATCTCTATGAACGACTGCTGTTCTACGTGCCATAGCGATTCACAACACATTTGCGCATGGTACCAAGGGCGGAAGTAAGGCCACACCCCCACCCTCCGCTTTGCCCCGTCTTTCTCCTCCTAATTTGCATTTAAAGCTGCAGGCCCTAAACAGCTCATTCTGAGGATCCTAAGAAAAACTCATTTTGGGACTGGCTGTAATTCTGCACCAAGGCAGAATGTTGCCTATATACAGTATAATACAGTATAAGGGGACCACTAAAGCCTCTAAAAATATATAAAAGCCTCCATTTATTTTCATGCCACGGGAAAGCGTACACATCTTTTTTCATGTATAAGGTTGTTTTGCACCAATTATTGACCTCTGCGCCAATGAAATGCATTATAATAGACATGTGAGAGTGTCGTCATGTTCCTCGTGTCATTGTTTTGAAGTTAACTTACATCGAACAAGCATGGAGGACTTTCAGTGGGAAGACATTTCAGACTGGAGCGATTTTGAAGAGTTTCTTGGCTTTGATGATGCTGATGAACGTGCTGACCCAATTGATCGAGATTTATGGCTGGCACATATGTTTGAAAATGACGATAACGGCAAGGATGATTTTGAAGGGTTTGAATGTGAGTGGAACACTGACAATTACCACCGTAATCGACGGAGAGATTTCAACCGCACACCAGGGGTGAAAGTCGATTTACCTGCAAATGCCACACCGTTGCAGGCATTTAATCGTATTTTTACTGAGGAGCTTTGGGCGCATCTCGTTTCCGAGACGAATAGATACAGTGACCAGGTACATCAGACTCCAGCTCGAGCAAAGATGGCAAGGTGGTCACACGTAACTGTGCCGGAGATGAAAACGTTTATTGGAATGTATATGGGCTCCTTGTGCTGCCAGTACGAAGAGATTACTGGCGATAAAATAAATAGATAAATAAATCATTTAAATATAAAATTAAATTAAATTTTATTTTATTACTGTTTTCTAATTGAAAATAGCGCTGTTCCTGCACTTTACTTTTTATTTTATTTTATTACTGTTTTTTTTTTTTATTGAAAATAGTGCTGTTCCTGCACTTTACTTTTTACATTTTCTATTTTCGTGAAGGTGTATGTAAATAAACTGAATTTCCAAAGAAAGCCACAGGTGTAAGCTCGCAAATACTTTTTGAATTTTCTTTCTATCTGCTACAGAGGCTGAGAAATCAATCATTTAGTAGGCGTTGACACAATTGCTGAATTTCCAGAAAAACTTCAGGTTTTAGGGGGTCTTTCTGAAATCGCCCATAAGTTTTACAAGCATTCTTTTCCAGGCGTTTTAGGCCTAAATGGGTTAATAAACCTTTTCTACTCAAGCTCTGTTGTTTCAACGTCTGCTCTTGAGTCCTTTAGTGAGTCGGCTAGGCACTAACTCCTGCCCGAGCCGAAATCAGCCCGCCTGAAACTGATTTCGCTTAAGCTATACACTCTGTAAATATATAACTTTAGCAACATTTGAAACATTTTCAGGCGAGAAAGTAGTTGTTTTGATCCCCAACGTGTTGAAAATCTGACAAAATACCGGCTATTTACAATTTTGTTCCAAGGAATTCGGCGCTACTAAAGCTAGCCGCAGTGAGTAACGCACTTCCGGTTATTTTCACAAAATGAGCCTACCCTCGTTGTAGCTAGCTTGAAACTGCCGTTTTGACAGGAAATGACGATCGGCGACGTCAAGTTATGTTGCATCTTGGGTATTTTAAGTATGACAAGTAACCACATGATGCATACTCAACATTTCGGCGAATCTAGTATGCATCCGGGAACTTAAAAAAAGTTAAAGTTAGTAGGAGTAGTAGGGGAAGTAGGCAGTTTCGTACACAGCCATGTAGTACTTTTCTTGCTAGGTCTTTTGGGTCTGTGCTGGTCTGAGTCCGGGGGCTTTTTTAGCTGCCCTGATTATGCCTGCTATCCCCACGTTTACTTCATCTCATCCATTCCACCACAAGTACTGCTGGATGAAGAAGCAGCAACACCAAAGAGTTTATCATTTTGAGACACTTGATGGATCTTCCTACTCTCTTAACTCTTGACTTTTGGCATGATAAATGATGAACTAATGACTAATTTTATCATGTTTCACTGGAAACTTTAAAAAAAAGATTATTTGATTTGTGGCCTTTATTGGAAAGTTTTTTGACAAGAAATTAGGGCAAAGAGAGGGGTAGGACATGCAGCAAGGAGCCCCAGGCCGGGACTAGAACGGGGGACAGCTGTCAGAGAAGCTTCAGCCTTTGTATGAGATAGCTGACAACCCTCAACAAGATTTTGTATAAAATGTCGTATATGAAATACTAACTTCCTTAACCTGTGCAGATTGTTCATCTTGGGAGGAAATGACAAGTCAATTAAAAGTGTTATTATGATCTTAAACCCCCTTGCATGAATCAGTTGTATGTGCAGGAACAAAAAAAAAAGAGGCTGCTTTGAGGAGCATTCCTAACATAAAACATGGATTGAAATGATTTATTGGATCTTCAAGGACCCTGTTGTTAGGGCTAGTATAGATATAGTTTAATGCCCCTTAGGCTACCTTTACACAGAAACGATCTGAAACCAAAACGCAAAAGTGGCGTTTCGTTTTCACTTTTAAATCTGCATTTAGACGAGCGTTTTAGGGTGAAAATCTGCGTGCATACAGAAACGCAAAAGTGTGTGACGTAGACTCCTTCGACATGCGAAAATTTTCATGCCACGCTTGGTCGTCTACCACTGAAGTTATCCCACCACTGAGAAGTCCTCCCAGGTCTCACCCACAGCTGTCTAGGTCGCCTGCTCTCTCTATGAACTTCAAGAATTTCGAGAACGTAGTTCATATTTTTGGTCTGTTCTTTACTACTCTCGCTCATCATTGCTGTTATCTGATGAAATGACTCTTGAACGTCAATCACCGCACCTAAGGCGAGTTGAAAGTCTGCAGGGACGGACATGTTGATAGCCTACTGATGTGTTTCCCACGGTTTTCTGGCGCCTTATTATGCTTGTCACGTCATTTCTATGTGACGAGAAACGCAGTTTTGCGTTTTCATCCTTTACACGGTGGCGCGACAGTGAAGCGTTTTCAAGAATTCCACTCTGGAGGGCGGTTTCACTTTTTTACGTTTTCATGCCCCTAAAACGCCGTTACCATCTAAACGATATAGTGCATCCGCAAAAAGGTTTTGCGTTTTTAACCCGTTTTTGTTTCCGTGTAAAGTGCCCCTTAGAAAAGCTCATTTGGCACTCAAATGGTACAGCGTGTGTGAAGGTTCAGGCTGGTGGACTCTGCAGCTGTTGCTATTCATCAGCATCTTGCTTGTCCCCCTCCATCACCCACAGCCACATACAAGTAGTTGAAGAGATCAACAAAATGTCACCATTAAAGTGCCAGTCCATTAATGCCCATTGTCAGGCCCTTGTAGGATGAGACACAAGTGGAGCCTAATGTCCTTTGATGGTCTAATTAACGACATGAGGTTAATGTGTCTAGATGGATAGTAATGATGTTACAGGCCACTTTTTCCTCACGCTACATCACTGCACCCCTGAAAGCACTGCAGTCGAGAAAGGAGCCTCAGAACTGAGGGAAATCAAGTGAAGTCATTGGAGCTCAAACAGTTATTAAGCCCTTAGTCAGGGGTTCATGAGTGATAAGAGAATATGTGGGCGTGTTTGACACAGCTGTCATGACAGGAGTTGTTGTTTGAAACAAAGTGCTGTGAATTCTCTAAAGGTCAACCTGCCTTCATTTCCCTGCAGAGTCTGTCATGTATAGGTGGTGCGATTATGTCAAAAGGGTGAACTGAAAAATTCATGTTATTGACAGTCGTCAAAACTACTGTAGTTTCATCATTTTTCTAAAGCTGTAAGGTAGTAGCTGAAAAAGTGTTCATGTTTGTGCATCATTAGACACTTATGAGTTAATTCATCAAACAGTGTTACTGACCTTCCACCATGTTGATATGATGAGCTGATGCCTGCATTGTGTTGTGTTGTGCTGTGTCCCTAAGCTAAACTGCACACCAGTGCTCACCAAGTCATACGTCACTGTCTACATGTTCTGCGTCTGGGGTCTGTTTATACCCTTGCAAATCAAGTTTGAAGTAAATCTCTAGAACATGCTATGGGGTGGAACTATAATACAGTCCCATTTATGTGATACATATAGGTGACAGTTCTTCGTTTTTAATGATACATAAAGACATTATTTTCTTTATCCGTGCTATTGTAAGATTATAGCACATATCACATTTATCACAATACCTAAAATTGTTGTAAGAGAGTGTAGTGCAAGATCGCTTGTGCCAAGAAGATGTGCCGGATGATGTGCCAAGCTCGCCTCCAGGCAGCTGTTATGCAAATGTTCTTGACAGGGCAATTGAAAAGGCGTGTCTTATACAGGAAAAGTATAACTCTAATTGGATTTTGGATTTTGTAACTTGCAGAGCTTTTGCATACACAAAGGGCTATACACACGAACTCCAAGGGAAAAAACCGAGACAGCTTAAAGGTGACATATTGATTTAAAAATTACAAGACTCCTCTAGTTCAATCCACTTCCTCTGCTAAGACTCGACCTCTGAGACCTGCTCACATCCACCCTGCTGGACGGATAAAGGAGGGTGGTAGTGCAATGAATCCCGGAGTGGCATGCAAACCTGGCAGTATGGACCCAGTGGATAACAGCGGAACGAACAGAGGCGGGTCCCCCTTCATCCGAGGACCAGATTAGGTCCAAGGCCAATCCCTGACGGATCCTGTTGTCTATCTGCCAAGAAAAGCACACCCACGAGACAGGTTGAGGAAAGAATCCGGGCGGGTTCCGTACATTCATCCTCTGGGGCGAACTATTTGGACAGGGCGTCCAGCTTGACATTGCGTGAGCTTGGATGATAGGAAATAGAGAAGTTAAATTGGCCAAAAAACAGTGACCAGCGGGCTTGACAGGAGTTAAGACTCTTAGCACATTGAATATAGGAGAGGTTTTGATGATCTGTCCATACAATAAATTGTTGGCTAGGAGCTCTCTGTTACCAACGTCGTAATTCTGCTCAGAAGGAGACAGTCGTCTAGTTTGCCCTCAGTATCATACCTTTGTGACAGTGCCACTCCCACTCCAGAGTCCAAGGCATCCACTTTCAGGACAAATTGTTGACCTGAGTTTGGTTGAGAGAGGATGGGTGCTGAGGTAAACCTGTCTTTAAGTAGCTGGAAGGCTTGAGCTGCTTCAGAGGACCAGAAGAAAGGTGTTTTAAAAGAGGTTAGTCTAGTTAACGATGAAGCAACGATACTGTAGATGCATATAAAGCGGGGATAGAAATTTGCAAAATCTAGGAATATTTGTAGCTTCTTATAATTAGTGGGAGTGGGCCACTCAGCCACTGCCTTTATTTTCTTCGGAGCCGTCTTCACCTGCCCGTCCTGGAAGATGTAGCCGAGGAAGGACACCGATGGGACTCACATTTTTCGGCTTTCACAAACAGGTGGTTCTCCAGTTGCCTTTGGCGAACCCGACTGACATGTAACCTGCTGGGGATTTAGAGAAAATTAGAATGTCATCAAGGTGCACAAACACAAATTGATTCAGGTAATCCCTCAGTACATCATTGATTAGTGCTTGAAAAACTGCAATTCGTCAGCTTCCCAAATTTGTACCAAGTGATAAGCATTGCGGAGATTGAGCTTGGAAAAGATGGGTGCTCCCTGAATGGGTTCAAAAGTGGAGGTTATAAGTGGCAAGGGTCAAGAAAGATATTTCTCACGGTAATCTGATTTAACCAATAGTTTATACATGGTCGCAGGGACCGGTCTTTCTTTTCTACAAAGAAAAATCCTACTCCAACTGGGGAAGATGACGGTCTAATTATTCCGGCTTCAGTTTTTCAAGAAGTAGGGAGGAAAGTGTAAGCATTGTTGTTCCATTTGCATTTTGCATTTAGGGACATGGAAATTTTGTGGCTAAAACATTACTGATTCATGAAACATTACTGAATTACCCCCCCCCCCCCCCCCCCTTTTTGTTTAATGATTTTAGAATAAGATTGGTTGTTTCTTTGAAAAACAGCATAACCAGCCATATTTTCAGAATTCTAATAAACAAAGCTTATGACTTGGAAGTTGACTGGCTACTTCAAGTTATTTTCTTATTCTTATTCAGCATCTCTGACAAATAAGCAATTTCAAAATCAGAATGGGTTTTTATTGCCAAGTTAGTTTGCACATAAAATGAATTTGTCTTGGGGTGAGCAAACACAATGAAAGAGACAGGACAGAGAGCGGTGTTGGTGTGGTGGAGGTGGGTTGTTTCTGAGTAAATGATGACAAAGTTGAGCTGCAACTATTTTTTCAAGAACTTTAGACATAAAATGGAGATTGGATATAGGTCTATAATTAGCTAACACTTCTGAATCAAGAGTAGGTTTTTTAAGAAAAGGTTTAATTATAGTAACATTAAAAGTCCGAGGTACATATCCTGTCAACAAAGACAAATTGATTAAATCCAATATGGAAGTGTCAATTAAGGGGAAAACCTCCTTGAACAGAATATAGTATAGCAACACTTATACTACAAAAGCGGTAAACCACCACACAGTCTTCTGGCATTTCACGACTCACTTAGCTAAAATGGAACATGAAAAATTGGAAAACCTGGAATTTAAAAGTAACTTTCATTTCTCATATGCAAAGGGGCATGCTTGGGGAGTTACAATATTTATTTCTAAACACGGTTTCTTTCCTGTTCTCCCAAATTACAGAACAGGAAGGGCGTTATATTCTTGTAAAAGAAATTCTTGATTCTAAGGAAGTGACATTGTTTAATATTTACAGAGCCCATGGCAGGACAAATTATTCATTGGAAATATATTTGACTTAATTGTTACAGAAGTTTCTGGAAAACTAATTAGAGGTGGGGACTGGAATGTACAATTACACCCTACCTTTGACTCCACAGATCCAATAAGAGAGATGAGTCCTGAATCACTGTATGTGTAAAAAGCGTAATCAAGTTGGCTTGATTGACGTATGGAGGGACCTTCACCCTTCTGGAAGAGATTACATTCTTCTCCCATTCCCGTGCTTTTTTTTCCTTAGGATAATTTTTTTCATATTTGAATATGAGAGATACTGAATGATAGACTGCAATATTAGAACTAGAGATCATCTAGGGGTGTATTTAGATATCAAGCCTAAAAACACTGTCGGGCGACTTAACACCAGCCTCCTGAATGACCAGAAGGTGGAGGAATTTGAGTTTTTGGAATTTCATACAGTAGTAAGGAAGTATTGCCAAGTCTTTTGTGAGAGAAATCATAATGTGGTCATCTAGAACTAAGAGCGAGATGGAGAAATAAGCTTATGTGGAATAAAACCACTTGTATATTTGTATGGAACCTGAATAAGAAACAAGCTGTTAGAACAATCACTAAAAATAGAAACCCCTACACCAGAAAAATTGGTTATGAACCTATACAATAAAAGTTTAGTGTTATAAGAGGCTATATGCTCAACCTAAAACTATTGATCCTACAATATCTTAAAGTTTTCTGGAATCCCAGGATCTGCCATCAATAAGTGAGGAAACAAAAGAATTATTAACACGTCAGGGCCATTTTATCCAGTCATCTTGACTTATTTGTTTATTTTAATAGCCCACAATCATATGCATAGTTCTGGTATTTACTTATATGTACAAATTCTCTAGGCATTGTACCTCAGCTAGAGCTTGCACATTATCAACTGTGATCATTTTCAAAGCAGAGGTTTTTATACCACAAGCAATGAGTGATCCACCTCTACTTCTCAGAGCATAGCACTTTGTCTTTGCTTCAGAGATGTTCTGAAGGAAATGCATTTTTGGTTGTAGCAGCAAGTTAACCCCCATCAGTTTCTCTAAAGACCCAGCAATCTTCAGAGGATTCAGTTTGTTTTTCCTCGCCAGCAATGCAGTCGCGAAAATGTTTGGATTTGTTTTCTATATTTCACGGACCATAGTTTTATGATTCAATTTAATTCAGTTTATTTATATAGCGCCAAATTACAACAAATGTCATCTCAAGGCACTTAAATAATATTGTCCAATTCAAGTAAGTACCAAGATTAGGAATTAAATGACAGGAAACGATCATGCCATGTCCACTTTAATATAAAACTTTAACAATGTTCATTCTTCTATTCATTCAATGGCAAATGAAAAAAAAAATCCAAGCAGGTTCCATCTTCAATGGTGATATTGTTCTCTTGCTTGAGGTGATTTGTTCAGTTTATCCGTGTGTAGCGCTGCTTGTGTTACACAAAGCTTTTAATCAGTTATACACTTTTGAAGTTGGGTCATAGCTGCTTCTCTATTTATCAGCAGACTCCCACCAGCATTAAAAGTGCAAGTGCTTCCAACTGTGCACGAGGACAAAAGCCAACGCTATACTGAATAGCTTCATACTGAATGTAAACCTTAAGCTGGGCATACACTGTGCGATTTTTTCAATCGCGGTATTCAGCTGCTGCTCATACTGTACGAGTGAATCGCAAGGGTTAAAACGTCACAGCTCACGATTCCTGTTCTCACACTGTACGATCCGATGGTCTGATGCGATCTGGCTGCTCACACTGCACGACACGTCGGACTCGGTCGCCGGTCGCTGCCATGCTGTTCTGTTGTCTTCTTCTTCTTCTGTTGACAATTTTCTCTTCCGTACCTATGTTTGCGCATGCGTAGTGTGACAGGATGAGGTAAATCGGCTCGTCCAGCTGCTTCAACTGTGCGAGAGCCTCATGAGCGGCGACCAGGATTTCAAACAAGTTTGATTTTCATCCGATCGATCGGGAGGTGGTCGGGAGGGCTTAATCGTTTGTCGTTACCCCATGTATACTACACGATGCGAGACGCACGATTGAGACAAAACTCGGCCCGATCTCCAAAATAGTCGCACGAGTGAAAATCTTGTCGACATCGGGCCAAAAATCGCACAGTGTATGCCCAGCTTTAGTGGATGCTGTTCTGGTGGGTCAGGTTGCAACACTCAAATCTTTATCACTAACCTGCGCTTTGGACAAATAAATACTGAGTCTCAAAACAAAGAGAGTAGCCCTAAACAACTGCCTCCCTGCTGATTTTGAGAGATTCCCTTTCAGCGACATTGTTTCTTTTTTAGATGAACCAGGCCTCTTTGAGTGTGAATGACTGAATCTGTGTAATTAGTCTTATTTTATTGGCACATATATCTAGAATTTTTTGGTTCAAAACATGCATACGGATTTTTAATTTGTGTACTTCATGTAAAACCTCCATTTTGAGCCGCAGATTGATATCGTTTCCCTTCTATAGGCACTAAAGGGCACTCACAACATTACATAAACTATCTTTACTCATCTGTAAGATGGCAGCCAGCTGCCTGGTAAGAGTTACAATTGTGGAACAAAACTAAAAGTCTTGCATGCACACACACAAAAAAGAAAAAAATACTTTCCACCACTCAAACTGATATTTTTAAGAAAGAATGTGTACTAAAAATGCACGCACCTGTATTATTGAGACCATTCATTCGGGTACCTTTGCCCTGAATTTAGAGAGCTTATCACTTGTTATTCAGTCGGCAAAGGATTTGCGCACGTCCTACTTTAGGTATCCTAAAGCTGTTTTAAAAAACAACCAAGCCGCTGCTCCTCTGCATGAGATGAGGGGTTTCGGAGATCTGGTTAGGATGTCTCCTGGTTGCCTTTGAAAGTTTTCCGTCGAACTGGAAGGAGGCCCCGAAGCAAACCCAGAACTCACTGGAGAGTTACATGTTCCTTCAGGCCTGGGAATACCTTGGGATCATCCAAGAGGAGCTAAAGAGTGTCGCTGGGGAGAGGCATGTGTAGGGAGTAGATTTGAATGCATTTTACTGAAGGTGTTATGGTCCCCTTGCCCTCTTAGGTGCTGGCCCTCCTACCTTATGTCTTTCCTACTCTCTCCTCCCTCTGTTTTGCGTGAGCACCAACTCTGTGTACCCTCCCATAAGCAGACGTGGCTGCCCCAGTTACTCCTGCACACCTGACCATCATCATTCATCTACCACAGTATTTATGTCACAATGGGTGGGTGAGGTAGGACATGGATGCGGACTTTCAAAAAGGCAAACTAGATTTATTTTCACAAAAAACAAAGGACAAAACAAAAGCGCCGCTGGGCTGGATGACAAAAACCTAAACTGTGGAATAATACTTAATACAAAACAAAAGACTTGACATGGCATGGATAGATACTTAACTTAGTGAGACAACGTGGCATGGCATGAGGGATATCACAGGTGAGTAGGTAAGGATCTGACAAAAGGACAGGGGAGACTGGAAACTAAATGGGGAACTGGGAGTGATTGGTGACTGGGTGCAGCTGGTGGGGAATGAACAGGTGACATGAGTGAAGCAAATGAACTGAACATGGGAAGTGAGGGGAAAACAATGGCAAAACTAAAAACAAGAACTCAAAACCAAGACATGAAACCTTAAACATGGTGAAACATAAAAGTAAAAACATGGCAGAGTCCTGTGGGCGTGACAAGTTAAACTGGACTCTCCTTCCACTCATCGCCTGATTGTTAATCTACATCTACGTATGGCAGTGTGATCAAGGCCTCAAACTTTGGATCTTGCTTTTGACCTAACCTTGCCTGTTTTTTCATGTGTCCTATTCTCCTCTGCCACAGACCCAACTCCAGTGTGCCTGCTAGCTTACATGCTGACAAATCCTGCGGTGTTCTCACCTTCAAGCCTCATTAAAAGAAAAGATTCTCTTTGCCATGTCCCATTGTGTGTGTGTCCTGCCATTGAGTCCTTTTGCAACCACCCCTTGTGACAGAAGGCAATCCTAATAACAGTCAGCTTTTTTGCCAGTGAACAGCGATATATCATTTTCTGTACAATTCGTAATTAAACAACTAAATATTTCACTACTCTTTTGGCCATTGCTCCCAATCACAAAGTGTGTAAACATAATAAAAAAAACTGAGAAGTAAAAAAACACAAACTCTATCAATCGACCAATGCATATCTTGGGCAGATTGCAGCTGTGTGTGTATGGACTTTGCAGATATATTTCTCACATCAGCAGCAAACAATGTGCATTTCTCAGTCCTTCTTTGGCAGGCTGAACTGACATCTCTTCCTCTTCCCTGCTCCACCCGGGGCGGGGCAGATATAGTCTCCCCCTGCTGTGCAGGGGACATGCTTTTTCCTTTGAATATGTGGATTCACAAGTGATTTTCCCAACAGCTCCAGTAACACCCTCCTTTTTACCGCTTACCAGACATTCCGGTAGGGTTGATGTAGTGGCCATTTGTCCATAAAAAACAAATTAAACTTAAAGCAAACAAAATCAAAAGACCCCTGATGCACCATGGGGATGTGGTTTAACGCAGGCAAAAGAAGATGAATGTCCAAAAATTAATTCTTGCGTTTTTCTGAAGATTTATTTCCAAAACAATAAAACAAACAAAAGAACAAAGAAAACCTGCTGCTCTCTCCCTTTCCCTGGTAAAAACCATTGGCCCACCCCAGTGCATGCTGGTACTCCAGGTGCCTACCTACATAAATAGACTCAGGTGCCCAGTGTGACCCAATTAACAAAATATTCAAAACAAATAACTAACAAAGAATATTAGCAAGACAAATCTAATCTAAATAAAGCACTGAAATGAATCAAATAAAGTTACTCATAATTAGTAAATTAAATTTACAACTAGAACCAAAAAACAAAAGCTAACTCTACAAATAGCTCCTACATTCCGGCCCCTAATTGTGCATAATATCACAATTACAGTTCTCTACAAAAAGGAGCTAATTCTGGATCTACAACTACAAGACAGATCTATTCTATACGTCATATAAGCTCTAAATGGACCATCTTCCTGATGAATCTGCAAAATAAAGCACATATTAATTAGAGAGAAATAGAGATAGAGAACGAGAGTCATGATGTTAGACTGCTGCTTCCATTAGTAGACAGAGCTTCGTCACAGGTCTCTCCAGAATACTGGTCCTTGTTTGAAGACGCACAGTGCGTACCAGGCCTTTTGCATCTGGTCTGATGTCCAAAACTTTCCCCATGATCCAAGATCCTCTTGGAGCTGAGGCATCTGCGACAAGAACAATGTCTCCAGGAGCGAGGCTTTTCCTTGGCCTTGTCCATTTTTGTCTCTCCTGAATCATGGGTAGATACTCCGAAAGCCATCTTTTCCAAAACAATTCAGCGATATACTGTGCTTGCTTCCATCTCTTCCTTACGTACAGATCATTTTTGTCAAACAGTCCTGGTGGCATGATTGGTTTTCCTTTCAACATTAAAATGTGATTTGGTGTGAGAGCTTCCAGGTCATCTGGATCATCCGAGACTTTTGTGATGGGTCTGTCGTTGAGAATTACCTCAACCTCACAGAAGACGGTCTGGAGCCCTTCATCATCCAGAGTTTGTTGTTTCAGTACTGAGCTGAGAATGCTTTTCACTGAACGAATCAGACGTTCCCAAACACCACCTTGATGGGAAGCTGCTGGTGTGTTGAAGCTCCATTTTATGCCATCCTGAACAAAAGCTTTTTGAATTTTGCTATGATTTAGAGCAGCCAGATTTTCCTTCAGTTCCCGGTTGGCTCCAACAAAATTTGTGCCATTATCCGATCTGATAACTGAGACTGGACCTCGTCTACAGATAAACCTCCGAATTGCATTAATGCAGGAGTCCGTATCCAGTGTATAAGCTACTTCCAGATGCACAGCACGACTCGTTAAACATGTAAACAGCACTCCATATCTTTTAAGATGACTTCTGCCCCTCTTAACATCAATGGGGCCAAAATAATCAATTCCCACATTTGTAAAAGGAGTTTTTTCAGGCAGCACCCTCTCTTCAGGCAAGTCAGCCATCTTTTGCTCAATCAGCTTTCCCCTGTTGCGTCTGCACACAATACAGTCAGATATTACCTTCCTGGCAGCAGAGTTTGCGTTAGTTATCCAGTATTTTTGCTGTAACCTGGACAGCATGTGATTCCTCCCCACATGCCCCAGTTGGTTATGGATATTGCGCAAAATGAGTGTGGATACATGCATATCTTTAGAAAGAATCACCGGATGTTTAGATTCTGCTGGCAATGCTGCTTTATTCAACCGACCACCAACTCTGAGGATTCCATCATCCAACATTGGATCCAGTTTGTACAGCGTGCTTTCTTTGGAGATGGTTTTAAATCCACTCTTGAGTGAGGCGATTTCAGCTTCAAACTTGTGCTTTTGAACATACAGAAAGATGGACTCCTCTGCTTTCACAAGATCTTCAGGAGTCAGATTTTTCCCTTTGAGTGTGACTTTAAAGTTCTGAACGTTCCTGTCCACTTCTTGTTCTTCATTAAGGCCTGCAGAAGCACTAAACTCCTTTCTCTTTTGTGCCAATGTCATGAGTGCTGCTTTGATTTTTAAAAACCAAGCTACAGACGTTTTTAACTTATTCCAGGATGAAAAATAATTGATCAGCTGGCTGGTGGCCTTTTCCACATCCTTGACAATAACATTTACTGTCAAGTCCCTTTTGACCTCTGGGTCATCGTCAGAAACCACATCACAATCTCCTTTCAGATTAGGCCATTCCTCCTCTGGTTTGGAGAGAAACTCAGGTCCACTTAACCATCTCCTGCCTGTCAGGAAATCCTGAGCTTTCATCCCTCTTGATGCTTCATCTGCTGGATTTTCTTTTGAAGCCACATATCTCCACTGCTCAACATCTGAGGCTTCTCTGATGACAGAAGTTCTGTTTGCCACAAAAGTGTGGAATCGTTTGGTCTCATTTGCGATGTATTTAAGAACTGTTGTGCTGTCTGTCCAGAAAACTGATTTCTCCAGCATAAGTTGCAACTCCTTCCGTAGCATTTTGTCAACTCGAACAGCAAGAACTGCAGCTGTGAGTTCCAGTCTTGGGATTGTGGTCTGCTTGAGGGGAGCAACTCTAGCTTTTCCCAAAAGAAATGCTACATGTATCTCATCATCCTTTTCCAGTCTCAGGTAAGACACAGTTCCATATCCAACTTGACTGGCATCAGAAAAGTGGTGAAGCTGTGCTGAAACTGGGACTCCAAAGTCTCTGGGTTTAATACAGCGTTCCACTTTGAATTCATCCATTTTTTGAAGATCCTGGAGCCATTCAGACCATTGTTTAGAGAAGGCATGGGGAATTACTTCATCCCACTTCAGGTTTCTCCTGCAGAGCTCCTGTAGCAACAATTTGGCTGGCATACTGAATGGGGCCAAAAATCCTAAGGGGTCATAAAGAGAGCTGACCACTGAAAGAATGCCTCTTCTGGTCTGTGGTTGTTCTCGAACTGAAGTTCTGAACTGAAACATATCAGTCCCAATGCACCATTGTAGCCCTAGTGCTCGCTCTGTTGGAAATTGATCAACGTCCAAATCCAGCTTCATCATTTTATTTGCTCTCCTCTCCTCTGTGACTGACAGCAGCACAGTACGGCTGTTGCTGATCCATTTTGAAAGAGCAAATCTTCCTTTTTCACAGAGAGCAGTCAAATCCTTGATCATCTGTACTGCTCCTACGTCTGAAGACATCGATTTCAGGCAGTCATCCACATAAAAATTATGTTTCACTGTATTGATCACTTCAAGTGGGAAATGCTGTGCATTGTCTTCTGCTGTTCTCCTCAGAGCATAATTTGCACAACTTGGTGAGGATACAGCACCAAACAGATGAACTCTCATGCGATGTTCCTGTGGAGACTGTGCAGTATCACCATCTGGCCACCAGAGGAAGCGGAGAAAGTTGATGTGTTTATCTGGGACATGTACTTGATGAAACATGGCTTTGATGTCCGCCATTACAGCAACATGTTCTTGCCTAAATCGAATGAGGACTCCAATGACAGTATTAGTCAGGTCAGGTCCCTGCAAGAGTTGGCAGTTCAGTGATGTCCCTTTATATGTTGCTCCACAGTCAAAAACAACTCTAAGTTGGCCTTTTCTGGGATGATAGACTCCATGGTGGGGAATGTACCACACCTTTCCCTCAGTTTGTTTTAGTTCATCAGCAGGCACCACTTCAGCATATCCTTGAGCGATCATGTCATTTAAGAATGCAGCGTATTCCTCCTTAAATGTGCTGTTCCTGTCAAATTTTCTTTTCAGGCTTTGAAGGCGCTGTTCTGCAATACAGCGATTATTTGGCAGGACACAATCCTCCTGTCGGAAAGGTAAGTCAATACAATAATGACCTTCAATCATCTCTGCTGTGCTGCTTACAACATTCATGAACTTGACATCTTCTCTGGACATTTCAGATTGCTCCTCAGCTGATCTCTCATTAAAATCGTGGTTATATTGTTGAACCAACATGTCTTGAAGATGTTCAGTGGAGATTTGGTTGGCTGTTACAGCAGGGCGGCCACTTTTACAGCTTGTGCCCCGAAGTGGACCATTAATAACCCAACCGACCCTGGTTCTTATTGCATAGGGTCCTTCATCTTGGCTGTTTATTACCTCCCAAGGCTCCATTACTTTGGGGGCATCGGTTCCAATTAGGAGGTCTACATCTGCCTCAATGTCATGGACCTTTACATCCTTCAGATATGACCATTGAACAAGATCCTCTTGTCGAGGGATATTGAGTGAGGAGACTGGCATGGATCTCTGTGTTAAAACATCAGGTAACTGGATGAAATCGTTCATGTCCACAGCAGACACCTCAAGACCTGACAAAATGTGGGCATTTACAATTTTCTTTTGTCCCATTGTTCTCATCAAAAAACTTGTCTTTTTACCACTAACATTTAATTTTTTTGCCAGGCTCTCTGTGCAAAATGTTCCTGAGCTTCCAGGGTCCAGAAAAGCATATGTCCATAGAGTCTTGTTACTCTTGGGGCTCCTAACTTTAACTGCAACAACAGAAAAGATAGAATCATCTTCAGCACCGGCCCCAATATGACCACAGGTCTGACACATTACGGTAGAAACACTTGGAAGGCTCGCAGTCTGTTGTGATTGTTTGGAGAATGTACCTTTATCCTGCCGCTCAATATGAAGGATTCCTGGGTGCTTTTGGTTACACACGCTGCAATCCAAGCGACTGCGACAGTCTTTGCTCATGTGGCCTACTTTCAGGCAACCAAAACATATTCCCTTTTCCTTGATGAAATTAATCTTATCCCGATGTAATTTAATTCTAAACTGAGAGCAGTTATCCAGTAAGTGACTACTTTGTGAACAAAACAGACAACTTTGAATTGAGGAGGGCTTGATTTTATTTCCTATACATTGAGTCATGTCTCCTTCCTTTATGGTGGTTACATTGGTAGCAAAACTGCTTTCCTTCTTCCTTTGCATGAAATGGCTGGTCTTGAAGGACTTGGATTTGGTAGGTGGCGAGTCTTGAATGTTGCCAAAAAGCGGATCAGAGGCAATTTTGACTTGCTTTTCAATAAAAGTGACAAGATCGACAAATAGTGCTCTCTGACCTTTTTGCTCAAGTAGGTTACAAGCAACATTCCTCCATCTTTCCCTTAGCTTGTACGGAAGTTTCATGATGATGCTTCTCATGTTAGAGGGCAAGTCCAGCTCTTTCATTTGTGTCATTTGCTCTGTTAAATTTGAACATCCTCGCAGAAATAGAGAAAACGACTGTAATGCTTTAACATCCTCACTTTTAACAGGTGTCCAGTTAAGAATCTTTTCCATATAAGCACTTGCAACTTTGTATTCATTTCCAAAATGCTCTGCGAGAAGAATTTTGGCCTTGTTGTATCCCATCTTTGAGGGCAAGTGTTGGCAACTGTGCACTAAGTTCCTTGGTTCCCCCCTGGTGTATTCTTCAAGAAAATGTAAACGATCACTACAGTTAGTTGTTTTGTCCTCTACTCCATTTTCAAAAGCTCTAATGAAAGCCCTGAAGTGAAGAGGGTCTCCATCGAACACGGGGATATTTCTTGATGGAAGCATAGAGCTCAGGTTTTGTTGAACTAGCAGAGCAGCGATGTCATTTTGTCTCTGCATAATGTTTACAATTTCATCTTGAGAGCCATTTGTCAGAGAATGATATTGAGGGTGTACCAGACCTGCTTGATTTTGATCAGCAGCCGATCTAAATCGAATTGGATCATCAACATCCAAAAACATCTCATCCCTTCGTGTTTCTCGGATTTGTTTAGGCCTAACAACTTGTGGTTGAGGTATAACAGGCACATCAATAACATTCATCCTTTTATCCAAGGTTACTGGTACAAAAATGTCAGCATCAGGCTTCAATACGTTTGATCTTTGAGAAATGTTCCTTTCAAAATAAGAGTTCATCCCGTCTGAACGTTTTGAGCCACACACAGATGAATTGTTCTCCAGAACGTTAAGTTTTGCACTTGTTGCAGCCAGTTCAGTTTCAAGTTCCAGTTGTTCCTTTTCTTTCCTCAGCTTTTCCACTTCAGCTTCGATTAAATGTTTCTTTTTTAGAGCAGCAACGCGCTGCGTCAGCGCTGCCTTTTCGGCCTGGGCTTTAATGCGCGCTGATGCGGTCGAGGAGGTCCGTGATAGCTGGGAGTGTGGTTTTACTGAGCTTCCCTTGACACTTGACACATTGGAAACGCTATCATCAGGATTTATCTCATCAGTGGCACCTTGATCATCAGGAGATTCAACATTTTGATACACATATGGGTGCCCCAGTTCGGAAAGCCAGTGTTTTACAGTTTCAGTAAAATCATTCAACTTTGTCATCTTTGCCTCGAAGTATTCACATTGTCTTTTAATTTCATCTTGTGGCAAAGCTAAGTTTATTAAAGATTCATGCAGCTCTTTTGCGTCTTGACAACACTGGATAAGATTTGCAAGCTCCAAATTCACAGAATTGACATTTTCATTTGATTCCATTAACGCAGTGATTGTTTCCACAGATTTTTTTGCTTGTTTGAATTTTACACTCCTTTTTTCCTGACTCATTTCTATAAAGAAGCACAATCCTTTAGGAGTGAGTTTTATATTCCTTTTAGCTGGCAACATTTCAGTCTCTTTCGGTGTATCAGACATTTTACTGATTCTTTCAATACTGCTTGTTGTGCGTAATGGTGACGTGCGGCAATTCAGCGCCGTTCAAACTTTTCCGGTTTGAAATGAAATACTGACTTTCAAACTCCACTCGTTTGTCTGTTGTCCAATACAGCAGTAGTATTACATACCAGTTTCCATGCAGTGTGAAGGCTGAGCACTTATCTGAGCCGCCGGCAGTGTCCCGTTAATGTTGATGACAAACGGTGTTGAACAAAGCAATCCATGCTGATCATCAGTCCATAATCCAAGGAAATCCAATCTGTCCAATGATTAGAATATAATCCTTCCTTTAAGTCCAAGGGCTGGTTTTTACTTGATTGTAGTGGCCATTTGTCCATAAAAAACAAATTAAACTTAAAGCAAACAAAATCAAAAGACCCCTGATGCACCATGGGGATGTGGTTTAACGCAGGCAAAAGAAGATGAATGTCCAAAAATTAATTCTTGCGTTTTTCTGAAGATTTATTTCCAAAACAATAAAACAAACAAAAGAACAAAGAAAACCTGCTGCTCTCTCCCTTTCCCTGGTAAAAACCATTGGCCCACCCCAGTGCATGCTGGTACTCCAGGTGCCTACCTACATAAATAGACTCAGGTGCCCAGTGTGACCCAATTAACAAAATATTCAAAACAAATAACTAACAAAGAATATTAGCAAGACAAATCTAATCTAAATAAAGCACTGAAATGAATCAAATAAAGTTACTCATAATTAGTAAATTAAATTTACAACTAGAACCAAAAAACAAAAGCTAACTCTACAAATAGCTCCTACAGTTGATATCGTTCCACATCATAAATGAGGATATGAGGATGAATCAACATTATTGTAAAAGGTGACCAGGGGCCTAATCCTCCTGCTCCTCCTCCTATGTTCCAGTCACCTTGTCCAGATTTTCCTCTTATCCTTTGTTGTAGTTTCAGTCCAGGATGATGGCAGACTTCCTGTCCTCACGATCACTAATGTTAGCTCTTGTGTGGAGTGTGCTGAGGAGGACCAGAGTCTTGTTTTTCTTTGAAATGTAAGAAAGAAGGGTGGTGGTTGGGGTAAATGGAATCATTGATGAGATGGCCTCTCTCCCCTTCAATGCAAGCAGGTGGGAGCTCGGGCTTGTTCTTTCAAACAATTCCAACTAGGCAAGGCAAGGCAAGGGATCTTTATTTATATAGTGCATTTCATACCACAGGCAACTCAATGTGCTTTACATAAAGACAAGGCATTTAAAAGAACAGCATAAAGCAGCAATTTAAAGAGAAAAAAAATAGAATAAAAATTAAAAACACAGTTAAAAGCAATCAAAGAAGAGGGGAAGAAGAAAGATATAAACTCAACCATAAGCACACCGAAAGAGAAATGTTTTTAACCTGGATTTAAAAGTGCTTACAGTTGTGGCTGATTTCAGTTCTGCTGGTAGTTTGTTCCAGTTGTGTGCAACATAACAGCTAAAAGCTGCTTCACCGTGTCTAGTTTGAACTCTGGGCTCCACTATCTGACCTGAGTCAGCAGATCTCAGAGCTCTACTGGGTTTATACTCAGCTAGCATGTCATTCATTTATTCTGGACCTAAACCATTCTGTGATTTGTAGACGAGCAGCAGAACTTTAAAATCTATTCTGTATCTGACCGGGAGCCAATGTAAAGACTTGAGAACTGGGGTGATGTGATCTGATCTCTTTGTTCTGGTTAAAACTTGGGTTGCAGCGTTCTGAATGAGCTGCAGCTTGTTTGAGACTCTTTTGGGGGAGTCCAGTCAGAAGACCGTTACAGTAGTCAAGTCTGCTGGAGATGAAAGCATGAATCAGCTTTTCCTGATCTGTTTGGGACATGAAACCCTTAATTCTGGATATGTTCATAAGTTGATAAAAGGCTGATTTGGTGACTGATTTGATATGATTGTTGAAGGTCAGGTCTGAGTTTATCAGCACGCCGAGGTTCCGGACTTGGTCTTTAGTTTCTAGAGACAGTGACTCAAGATGTTTACTGACAGCAAACCTCTTCTCTTTGTTGCCAAACACAATGACCTCAGTTTTTTCTTGATTTAACTGAAGGAAATTTTGGTTCATCTACTTTTTGACTTGCTCTAAGCAGTCGCACAATGACTCTATAGGACTGCAGTCATCCGGAGACAGAGCCAGATATATCTGTGTGTCATCTGCATAGCTGTGGTAGTTGACTTTAGAGTTCTTCAGAATTTGACCCAGAGGCAGCATGTATAGAGTGAACAGAAGGGGTCCAAGAACTGACCCCTGAGGAACTCCACATGTCATAGCCACTCAATCAGATTGATTACTTTCAATAGTCACAAAATAACTCCGCTCCTCCAAGTAGGACCTGAACCATTCTAGGACTGTCCCGCTGAGTCCTGCCCAGGTTTCCAACCTGTTCAGCAGTATACTGTGATCCACAGTGTCAAATGCAGCACTGAGATCCAACAATACCAGAACTGACACCTTGCCTGAGTCAGTGTTCAACCTTATGTCATTTAACACTTTAATAAGAGCCGTTTCTGTACTGTGGTGAGGTCGGAAGCCTGACTGAAATTTGTCAAGGAGTCCACTGGAGTTCAAGAAGTTACTGAGTTGATTAAAAACCACTTTCTCAATAATCTTGGCTATAAAAGGAAGATTTGAGATGGGTCTGTAGTTGGTTAAAATGGAAGCATCCAATGTTCTCTTTTTTAGGAGTGGCTTGATGGCAGCTACTTTTAAGGGTTTAGGAAACGTGCCTGATTGAAGTGAGCAGTTTATTATTTGCTGCAAATCTGTTTGGACAGAGCTTACAATAGTTTTAAAGAAGTCAGATGGCATTGTGTCAAGACAGGATGTTGATGGTTTAAGATGCTGGACTGTTTCTTCTATGGTTTTTTGGTCAACTGTATTGAATTCTGACATCATAGTTGATTGATTCCTAGGTGGTTTTAAGGTTTGTGTCATTTTATTATTTTGCTCATTTATGTTGATATTTAGCCTTATAGATTTGATTTTTTCATTGAAAAAACAAGCAAATTCATTGCATTTTTCTGTGGAACAGAGTTCTGAAACTATCTGTTTTGGGGGGTTGTCAGCTTATTAACCATAGCAAACAGAGCACGAGTGTTGTTGATGTTCTTATTAATCATTTCAGATAAGTGTTGCTGTCTAGCCCGGAGTAACCCGTGGTTAAAATTACAAAGACTTTGTTTGTAGAGGTCATGGTGAATTTGAAGTTTAGTTTTTCGCCATTTACGCTCTGCTTTCCTGCATTCTGTTTTCAAGGCCTTTACCATCATAGTGTTCCTCCATGGTGTTCGCTTTCTGCTCAAGATCATCTTATTTTTAACAGGTGCAACAGTATCCATGACATTTGAGAGTTTCAGGTTAACCCTCTGGAGTCTAAGGCCTTTTCAGAGACTTTGAGGCAGTTGTCACCACCTTGACATTTTCAAGTATTTCAACTAACTGTAAACATCTATGCAAAAGTGACACATATGGTTGTATTCGGAAAAGCCTAACAAAAAACAATATGAGAGTGAAGTGAATGTAATACAAACAAGTTTTATTTCAATTGAGGGTAAACACAACTGTACAAAAAACAGGTTTTAGAGGTCTTCAAACAGTGCAAGAAAACACACTATAAATATATCTAGCCAAGACTTTTGAAGGTTGAACCTTGTAAACAAAAGTGTTGGCTGCATAAAAGTAAAAATGCAGTCAGAAATGTTTTTTTGTTTTCACACAAACTGTAAAAAAGTAATTGTAACTCCAGTCAGTGTCTCTGTTAGTTGAATACAAATTAGATGGGTGTGTAACACCCCTGATTCCCCCCACCCCCCTGTCACTCTCCATGTGATAATTGTACTTTACATGTGAATAGCGATAGGTGTGGCCTAGGAAGCTGCTGCAGTCTGAGACTACTGAAAATCCAAAGATTTCTGTTCACTCTCTTTAAAAAGGGCCAGCTATATAATTTATTTTAAAATATATATATTTGAAAACTAGAAGTTTCAAGGTTTTTAATGGTGTCACTTATATGTTTCAATGACAAAAACTCACAGAGTTACAGATGTGTTTTTGGAGATGTGTCAAAAATGCCCACCGGTGGGCTTTAGACCCCAGAGTGTTAAAGTTATCTAAGAGTTCATCAACTGTCTCTGCACTCGCAGTTGATGACATAGCTATAACTTCCATAAACTTAGCACTGGTATTCTCATTTATGTACATTTTTCTAACAGACATACAGGTTAACTGAATGTTTGGAGTTAACTGTAAGTCAGAGAACACACAGAAATTATCAGAGAGCGCCAAGTCCTTGATATCAACAGAAGAAATGTCAACACCTTTAGAGATAACCAGATCCAGTGTGTGGCCTCGAGTATGTGTGGGTTCATTCACATGTTGAAGGAGGCCAAAACTATGGTGATCCTCCTCTTCAAGAGCCGCTGTCCTAGATCATGAGAGATAAAGAAATTGTCACATGTGACATTGTGCCCCACCTGTCCAACTGTCACATCAAGTGCAACCTGCATCCCCTGGATCTTCTCTGGGCATTCAAATTTTTACTTCCTTGTGTAAGCTTGCATTTTCCAAGCATAGTCACAGGTGTATGTCACAGGCCACCCATATCTTGACGCCACATCTGCTGGCTTGCAGGGCATATTCTTCCAGAAAAGATTTTTTTGACAATAGATTGCAGATGAGGTGGCTTGGGCATCTGGTCGCCTCCCTGGTGAGGTGTTCCGGGCCCATCCCACTGGAGGGAGACCCCGGGTAAGACCCAGGACACGTTGGAGAGACTATAGCCCCTTTCACACTGAGGAAGAACCCACGTTTAATTCGCGAATTTAGTGTGTCCGCTGTTCCTTTCACACCGACGATCCGGGCTGGGGTGTCAACTCGACTCGCCTTTCGACCCGCGTCGGACCCTAGTCTTTTTGCCGAGCAGAATTTGATGTGAAAGCAATTGACGCGGGATGGACGTGGAAGTGGCTTGGCGTGACGTGAGGAGTTTAAAAGACAGGACTTGTCGTCGTCGTCAAAACTGTTAAGAGCATTGGACCAAAACACCAACCCTTGTGGTCTTGCCATCTTCCACACTCTTCTTGGAGACATGTGTTCAGAGCCATGACAGCTAAACGTCTTCGTCGATTGCGTCGACGCTGTTCGCGTTCTTCTGCTTCAAATTGTCGATGGATTTCCTCAACTTGGACATTATAGTGCTCTTGTATTCTCCGCATATGTTCTTCGGTGGCATCCCACGTTGTGACCATCCACACCCCGTAAAATAACATCTCCATGAACTGCATATACACTTGCGTGACCGAACAAACAGCCAGCAACAAAAACAAGTCCTCAAGGTGTCCCGCCATCGTTGGTTTGAAAAATTTGATGCAGACAGGTGTATTTAACCCTACCTCCGACGCATGGGTTGTGCCTACGTCATTGTACACGCCCAGCATTTTATGTGTTTCGTGTGACGCTCTGCCACTCGGCAACGCCCCCTGAACTCGGCTTCAGGCGGCAAGGATCACCTAATACGCCAAGCTTTCACATTGCTCGACGCGGGATGAAGTGGCAATTTGGACCCGCGATGGTAGCGGGTCTCAGTGTGAAAACAGCTTACGTCTCTCGGCTGGCCTGGGAACGCCTCGGGGTCCCCCCAGAAGAACTGGAGGAAGTGGCCGGGGACAGGGACGCCTGGGTGTCTCTGCTCAAGCTGCTGCCCCCGCGACCCGATCCCCAGAGAAGCGTAAGATGATGGATGGATGGATGGATGGATTACTGTCAGTGAATAGCAGTGAACAGAAACAGAAAACAATCACATGATTTTATTTTGTATTACTCATTTTAAAATCCATTTAACACTTAAAATCACTTATATTAGAGATATTAAAGAAAGAAAATGGCCTCTGAATAGAGCCAGTTGCTCATCCACTGTTACTTCAGGCCCAGGTTGTAGAGCTATGGCTGTGGCTCTATCCATGTGTCCCAGACCAATTTATTGTCACACGTCTTGCAGGTCTTTACTCACGGTTATCAATCTGTAGCATTCTTGAGATTGTGTTAAAGACTCTCAATGGCATTGTGGCAGGAAAAACGCCCTTCTACTCTACACATTTGATGCAGCCCCACCTGGTAAGTTTAGTATCCCTATGTAGGCACACGTGTCAGTGTAAACCATCTTTTTCCAGCTTTCTCCATATTTTGGTGACCTGCCAAATTCCTCATCTCTAAGATTAATTTTTCAATAGCTGGCGATGAATGGGTAGAATGTTGAGACAAATGCCCTGGACCTGGGAAACGGCATATCTTAAAGTAATCTGCTCCAGGACCTGTTCAGCAGCGAATCAGAGAGAGCAAGGAACACTGTAATCTGCAGCAGCAGTATTCAGCAAACAATGCTTCTAAGATTAGATTATTTTGTCTCTAAAATTGTTTAAACTTGAGTTCTGTTTAGGGTCATGGACACCTGAAAGACAAAGTTTTAGTTCACGTTATGATGAGTCAGCAGTACAGTGTGCCCCTTTGTTTTTCGGAGCGCGTAACTGACACTAACTGACAGTCAATGGCTGGGTCAAAAACCATCTTTGTTCCCTGGTGGTATGCAGCTTACATAGGAATGTTTCCAATGTTGGGGTCACTTTAGGATAAGTCATAAAATTTCAAGTTGAAAAAAGCTAATTCGGGGTGTCTCTGCTGTCATTTTTGATCCGAAGATAACCCAACTGTTAAGATGTCTGACACATATGCACTGTACCAAGATGAATCTCACAATGTGTAATAACATATCAGAAAAACAGGCAAACTAGTGCTGATGTATTATATAGATATGCTTTTATTAGAAATAAGACACATTCATTTTGTGCTCTGAAAACTGTACATTAACAAAGAGGCGGCCCCAGTAAAATAAGAAGGTGTGTGAGTGTGTGTGGCAGGGAGTGGGGCGCACTTCAGTGATCAGAGGAAATTGGACATCTGGGGTCAGCGGTCAGGGTTTTGACAAGTACAGATCTGAGGAAGTGATTGATGATATCAAAACACACAGTGACATAGAGATACAGAACACTCGTATAATCCGGTACCCTGACAGGATCACGTTCATCTTTAGAATAATGATAACGACTATCCCCAAGCACAGTAAGAAAGATAATTATAGGCTAAAATCCATTCTGTAGAACTCTGTTGAAATAATTACAATGCTGTACATCAGGACTCCAAATGAGCCTTGTGCTTTCCCTGTGTTCAACTTCTATCCTGCATGCCGATTCTGCCTCATACGTATCATCACCTGAAACCACCATACCATATACATTATATTTATAGATCGAATCATTTACTCAGCACACGCACCTTTCCTTTTCCTAGTGTCTCTGAAACACTATCATGTTCAGCCTTTACTATACAAAGCCCGCTCTTACGTTGGAAAATGGAGCCAAACAGCTTGTGTTTGTTGAACGTGGTTCCTTTTGACTGCACTGAGGTCCATGTCGTCCCTCTGTGGGACGACTTTGAAGGCCGGTTAGAGCGCAGAGCTCCCCGGCCCACAGACCATTGTCTCTGAGGTGTCCTGTGATGACAAGGCAAACTGCATTTCGGAAATTTTGGCTCATGGTGTGTTTTTTCTCTGATCCCCTTGCCTTTACTTGTCTCTGCAGGGGTGACCTTGCCGCATGACTGAGCCAAAAGAATTGTAATATGTTGAGAGGAGGGAGTGGAGCTGATGGGCTTGCAGCTGCATGTTTGGCACTCTGCCACCTCAAACCCTGTTCATTTCTCTCCCCAGCACTGATTTTCAAAACCAAAAAAAAAGAAAATAATCAGAGGCATCTTGAGCTGCTTACAACATCAGCGTTCATCAGGACACATCAGGAGGGAGCAGAACAGTAATGCAACATTACTCGCAATAGTGAAAAAAGAGAGACATAATTATGATTATTACATCGTAACAATTTAATACAGGGGGAAACATTGCATGGATACCTTTGCTATGCTGTTTATACATACATGGCATCATACATCACTGTAAGATGCACATGTAGCAGCTTTATCAGCTACTTGGCAATCTGTCTCCCATATGAACCAGCAGATCATATACAATAAGATGATCAGCATCTCACTGACATCCAAACATCAAATGAAACAACACAGAAGGTGGCCCCATGGTCCTGCTCTCTCTTTAATAGGTTTACTTGATGTTCTGATAATGGGACTCTCTTCTATCACATTCTCACAGAGGACTTGACTCAGTCAGGGCAGTGTGTGTGTGGGGTGTGTCTGTTTGTTGGGAGGAAATGGGCGGCTGGAGGGCGTCGGGCTGGAGGTGGGCTCACACTTCAGTCTGCAGGTCCATGATCTCCTGGCCCACCAGAGGAATGGTGGCGCCGGTCTTCTCCCACTCCACTGTCTGCAGCTCCAGAGGGGAGGCCGCCACACTTTCCAGGTCCTTCCTCACCCAAGATGGGGGAGAGTGGGTTTTGCGAATGCCCTCCCATGCCCTCTTACTCGGGGTTTGCTGCTTGTCCTGATGGGAGGAGGACAACAGGAAAAGTCTGGTTTTTCTGATCAAATAACTCAGGTATTTCAGTTATTTCTGTGGATCTACTTTACTTCAGGCTGCCTTTCATTTCTCGACCTCTCTCTTTTCTTACAGGTTTACTTTTGCCAGAGTGAAAGACGAATGCTAACTCCCATGTCTGTGCGTTAAGTGTGGAGCCGGAGTCATGATGATTTGCTTGGTTTAACACAGAGACAGGGAACAGGGGAGGGGAGTTAGCCTGGCTCACTTTAAAGCTTTATCGATTTATATGCTGGATGAATTTGTTTTGCATCCTTTTAGCCTTTCCACTCCCACTGTAGTGGGAAGTAATGTCATTTTTCCAGGGCTGTAACCATGATAAAGTTAAGAAAGAGAATATGGAGGCAAATGCAGAGAGAATGTGTTATTTTAAGCCACTTTAAACAGCCATCAAGTTTCCCTGGTAGAAAACAGTCAATGCTACGGAGCCCCTAAAGGGACATGGAGGATTTTTTTTTTGCGAGATCTCGCAAAAAGTATTTTTCCCACGTCAGTGAACCGGAAGTAAAACAGACACAGCGATGGAGGAGCCTACCCATCATCCGTGGGAGAAGTTTATTGATTTCTATTTTAGTATTGGCCTAACATATAAAGACATCAAATCCGTTCTTGCACGTAGACATGGCTTTGACATAAGTGAGAGACATCTGTCTGTTTTACTTCCGGTTCACTGACGTGGGAAAAAAACTTTTGCGAGATCTCTCAATACTTTTTGCGAGATCCCGCAATACTTTTGCGCAAAAGTATTGCGAGATCTCGCAAAAAAAAAAAAAATCCCTCCATATCCCTTTAGGGGCTCCGTACAATGCTGCTCTGAGATAATAAAGTAATAAAGTCATTCTGATTCTGATTCTGATTCTGAAAGAACAAAAAAATATTAATCAACAAGAAAACAAGCACTCATGAACTTCCTTTCATATTATTGTCACTGATGGGTTGGTTATGATTTCAGGATCTGCACTGGTATGATCCAGTTCCTGAGCTTTTTTATCCCACAAATGAAGCAAGAAGTTTAAAAAGCTCTCTGTGTGGCTGCAGTGACACACCGCAGGTAAAAGCTCCACCAATCACCACACACTTGTGTCTTCTGGACCAATCTCTGTACAGTTACACACTTTCAACCAATCACAGTACACAGTAGCTGTCAGAAACTGAAAAAAGATACCATAAAAGCAATTCCAATGAGTATAAATCATCCGAGATTTCTGCAGAATGGACACAGAAAATAAGGGGAACTCCATGATCGGAATAAAAACTATGAAATGGTCCCGGCGGTCCGAAAGCAATGTGGTGGATACCAAAGCCAGTGAAACTGCATAAGTCTCCAAGTTCACAACTAAAAGTAATAAATCAATCAAAAGAATGTATATGGAGTGAAAATGAGGTCCTTGTTTAGGTGTTCCCTATCTTTGTTCCTACATTCCCCTCAAAGTGTTTGGTTTCTGGGGGTCTCCTTCCTGATAATCTCGATCAAACGCACTATGCCTGCCCTTCAGCACGTCCTGCCGCTGCTTTGCCACATGTATCACCTGTACTTACACCATTTCTCAGAGATTCACTAACTAACATCATAAAACAAGTTTTAAACTTTGGCTTTGAATTTCATAACAGCATGTATTTCTATTTGAATCTCTACTTAGCGAGCCACGAGCTACTTGCTCAACATTTGATGTTTGTGGCTGTGTTTTCCATGCCCACCCACATCATCAGTCCACAGTTAGTTTATGCTGGCAGCAACGCTGTATGCAAATGAAAATACAATCTTTAAAATGACTTGATTGACAATTAAACAGGAAACTGGTCATTTGAATAAGAAGAAAAGGGAACATTCTGTATTAGGAAGGGGGGGGGGGCAGAATAGAAAAATGGAACTCTTTACACTCATGTTGGTCTTGTCACTGCTGGCAGAGGACACACTCCATCTTTTGGCAGCTTTGGCATCAACAGGTGGAGACTCTCTATCCTTGTCTGCACTGTGAATCTTCCTGTTCAGGTCCTGAAACATGTCCTGGTGGCGTTTCCGGGTGTGCATTATTTTCTACACAGGAACATCGTACGTTATGTACAAGGCAAACAGCACAGGCTATCATCAATTCTACTTTACCCCCCCTAATCTCTACAGTAGAATGAATTTCAAAAATAAATCTATGCATAGATCTGGAGGTGTGGAAAGGAGAAATCAGCTTTTTTGGTGTAGGTTTAAGAATCTCTGCAGGAATCAAAGAGACTAAAATTACCTCAAAGTCAAGCTCTGCATAGCGTGATTTTCGTCTCTGGGGGAAGATGAGACAGAGAGATTAAAGATGTGTCGTGAATTTGTGAGCCTTATGAGCAGCAATGCTCAAGCATTTCATTGTGCATCTACATAAGCCACTTTAGAAAGAGTGTTTCACGGGGAGCGAAGCAAGCTTTGCTGCTGGTCATTCTGACCCCGCTGGCGTGAGTTTGCAGTTAACAGATTGAGACCGAATGACCTTTAAGTCCTCCATCATGGAGTGGTGAAGGAAAAGCTGACCTTCAGGCCGCTCGCTTCCTCTGGCAGCTGCTGCCTTGCACGACATTATGAAAGTGTGGTTTGCCCTGAAGTGAAAAGACACCAGCAGGCAGATGTCTGAGCCACTTTGTGCTCAGCGCTGTCGTCTCATCCTGCCACTGCTGTCTGCACTGGGGAAAAGTAACCTTTTCAAATCAGCTGTCCTTGTTTGGGATGTGGAAAACTAGGATGCTTCTGTGGATGCAGTGTTTGTTATGAATCAAATCAAGGGGCTTTGATAAGCGTCACACGGGATGACCAAAGCAATGAAGAAATGGAGTGACAGTGCTTCTCTGTGGAGAGCCGATGAGTGGTACTCTTAAAAATGCTAAAGAATGAATATTCAGTTCAGTAATGAATGCTTCCCTTGGTGATGATCTAATCCTGTGTTGGTCAAACAAACACGAGCTGCAATACATGGCACATCAATGATTTCAGAGAGTTATTATATAATAACAGAAGTCGTGAAAAGATACTGTTTTCTACAGTAAATGCTCAAACAACAGTAAAAAACATTTAAGATGCTGGGAATACACATCTAAAATAAAAAATGCTTCCCAATGCTAAACCCATCAGAACAACAACCAGAGTCATGTCGCGCTCTCTGTCCCGTTTCCTGTCGAGCAACTCTCTAATAAAGGCCATTAGTCCCAAGAAATCCTTTAGAATAAGAAAATGTGTTTCAAATTCAGCTAATTTATCCAACTCCCAGGTAAATCTCTCTGAAAATGAAAACCAAAAACCCATGTGGGAAGTAGGTGTTAACCACTTCTTCATAAAGAGAGGTGACTGTTGTTCAGATGGGAACAGCATCCTCCGCGTTTCTGACATTCTGAATTCATGAATGAATTGGTAGAAGGAAAACCACGAACTGAAATAGGAACAGGTCAGAATACTTGGAACCTTATTTCCAAAAAAATTCTAATGTATGGAAGCAAATCTGTACCAGAATTCAAATGAAAATGCATAAACAGAAACGCTTTTTCATTTTCAGAGTATAGCTGCATTTTTTCACTCATAGATGAAATTAATAATAGATCATCCGAAGTACATTTTCATTTGCTTCTTCAAGACTGCTCACATTGCTTTTTCAAAATGTTTTCCATAATTCAATCATTCGATTAAATATGAACAAATGCACAACTGTACACACATTTAATCTCGAATCAATTAACTGAGCCAAAGAAAGTGCACGAGTCGTGATAAATTGTCGGAACAGTGGCGCGGTAGTAAACTTCTTACAGCGTGTAATTGGACACCGCTTCTTCACCGGGTGTTGGTGGTGAACAGCTTCGGCTACAGTACGACAGTTTGGTACAGTTTTGGTGTTCTCAGATCTTCTCAAATGAATCAGTGCCCTCCAGGCTACAGACAATCGAAGCATGTGTTGTGCTACAAATAATGAGCGACTGAGCAAAACCTCACTGACAACAGCAACCATCAAACAATAACTTAAGTGACCCGCATGCTCTTATTTTAGCAATCGGGTGTAGTTAGGAGGAGCCGGCTCAACGCTCCCGCGTCAGGGGACACGGTTTCTGTCGGGGTAACTACTTTGGCACCACACCTCAGCAGCTCTGGCACAGATTTGGACATGGTGGGGATTTTCCACCTGTTTCTGACATGTACCACATGGCACCAACGCATCAAACATTCACACCGCCCCCCAACCTTTTCCATGCGTAGCTCGGTCAGACTGGGGGGGCCACTGATGTCACACTTATGCGCCGCTTGGGATTGGGAATTCAAATTGAACTATGGAACATTTGTCCCGGGGGCGGGCATGAAAAGCAAAAAGCAAAATGTCCTTTTCTTTATCATTTGAATTAAGTTACAAAATGAGAGTAAGTTTGGATATATTATTAATTTGATTTATGAGTAAAATGAAAAAGCGTTTCTGTTAATGCATTTTCATTAGAATTCTGGTACAGACTTGCTTCCATAGTTAATGTTGCATATATTGTAAATAAAAGACAAGGTATATTTCACTTTTTCCCTGTCTTTGATATAAAGCCCAGTTGTCTCCGCAGTTGAAGGTTCATTTATTTGAAGTCGTACAAGTCTTTGCAGGAGGTGCGTTACAGTAAGAATGGCATGCCAGTGGGTTTAGGGTCTTACCTCTAAAGAGCTCATGGACAGTGTTGAGACGGTTTCACTTTTGGACATCACGGCGGAGTTGCCAGAGTCCCCCCCTTCACACGTGTTGCTGGCCACCTGGGAGTCTCGGGGCAGGTTCTGCAGGTTGTGTGCAGGCGAGTCTCTGTCGGAGTAGGACACACTGACCTGGTCAGAAGGCAGGCTCTTCAGCCCAAAGCCCGGCACCGGCTCTCCGCTGGCAGGGTTAGCCAGGTGAATGAGCCTGGTCTGAGGCAGCTGCTCAATGCCGATGTTATACTTGGCTGTCTGATCCTCTTTCCCCTTGGATGGCTTCAGGGTTCCTGTGTTATTTGCTGGTAGAATGACGTACCCTGGGCCTTTGCCAGCACCCTCTGAGCTGCTGCCTTCACCATTCCCTCGAGGCACATCTCCATCCAGCTGCTTGAAGAGTTCCCCATCACAGATGTAGATGGATTTTGCGCCTGGCAGCTCTGTGCTGATTCCCTTGGTGGCACCTTTCTCCCTTCGCAAAGTCAGAGTATGGTTAGTGTAGTCGGCCACATTCTGGAGGTGAACCTTTGCCATGCTGGCCGGCATGGTGTTAAAGTTGGAACCCTTCTGAAGCGTGAGCGTCCCAGAGGATGCTTTCTCCTCCCCCTGGAGGGATGAGCGTTTCATGGTGCCTGGAGACAACACAAAGATGGGAAAGACATTGAACATGGTTGGATTGGCCCAGCTAAAAACAGCTGTTGAATGTTCATAGCGCTCCCCAATCTCATGTTCATATAAAGACATTAAACAGACTAATGTAGCATGGTTTTAACATTGGGATTATTAAAGATCGGACCTTACATTGACTGTAAATAATAAACTAACCCTTGTTGTGAAAATAAAACCAGTCATGACATAATGGTTGTCTAGATGGTGTCCAGCAAACAACGTGGGCTACATAGATAATTGGCAATCTTTCTGGAGAAAACCTGGTCTGATGAGGAGAGACGGCATCCATCCCACTTTGGAAGGAGAAATATGGATGAATTTATTTGCCACCCTAAAACATGACAACCCAGGGTTCAGACCAGGATGCAGAGTTGTAGTCTTACACACTTCTCTGCAGCTTCCCACCTGCTGCTACCCACCCAATCGATTAACACAAAAGGAGCAAATCCTCTTGTGCAAAAAGAAATTATTAAAACAAAAACTTTAACTGAACAAAAACATCAAACTATTAAATGTGGTTTGCTGAATATCAGATCTCTCCTTTCGAAGTCTCTGTTAGTGAATGAGTTGATTTGTGATCATCATATTGATATATTTAGTCTTACAGAAACCTGGCTGCAGCAGGAGGATCATGTTAGCATCATGTTAGCATCATGTTAGCATTAATGAATCAACTCCCTGTGACTGTTTAAATGTTCACGTTCCTGGAACCACAGGCAGAGGAGGAGGAGTGGCAGCTATCTTCAGATCAGGGTTGCTAATCAGTCCCAGACCCAAGATTAGTTTGAGCTCTTTTGAATCTCTGATTCTCAGTTTTTCCCACGCAAAGTGGAAATCCCAGAAACCTCTTGTGTTTGTTGTTGTGTTTCGTCCACCTGGCCCTTATTCTGAGTTTCTGTCTGAATTCTCAGAGTTTTTATCCCAGTTAGTGCTGAGTACAGATAAAGTCATTGTAGTGGGTGACTTTAATATTCATGTAGATGTTGAAAATGACAGCCTGAATATGAACTTTAATTCTATATTAGACTCTATTGGATTTTCTCAGAGTGTACACAGACCGACTCACTGCCTTAATCACACCCTTGATCTTGTGCTGACTTATGGCATTGAGAGTGAACAGTTAACAGTGTTCCCTCATAACCCTGTTTTATCTGACCATTTTCTGATAACCTTTGAGTTTACATTACTTGACTATACAGTTTCTGAGAAGAAATGTACATATAGAAGGTGTCTATCAGAGGATGCTGTAACCAGATTTAAAGAATTAATTCCATCATCCTTTTCTTCACTGCCATGTGCAGATATGACAGAGGACGACTACCTAAACTTTACTCCAGCAGCACTTGACTCTCTTGTTGACAGCACTATAGTTTCAATGCGTACAGCACTGGACAATGTTGCCCCTCTGAAAAGGAAGGTAATCAGTCAGAAGAGGTTGGCTCCTTGGTATAATTCACAGCTGCATGCTTTAAAGCAGACTGCAAGAAAGCTGGAGAGACAGTGGCGTTCCTCTAATTTAGAAGAGTCTCAGTTAGTCTGGAAAGATAGTTTAACAATGTATAAGAAAGCCCTTCGTAAAGCTAGAACTGCTTATTATTCATCATTGATAGAAGAGAATAAGAATAATCCCAGGTTTCTTTTGAGCACTGTAGCCAGTCTGACTAACAGTCCGAGCTCTGCTGAGCCAGTTATTCCTTTAACTCTCAGCAGTGATGATTTCATGAGCTTCTTTATTAATAAAATT
Organism: Odontesthes bonariensis; assembly: GCF_027942865.1. NCBI lineage: Eukaryota > Metazoa > Chordata > Actinopteri > Atheriniformes > Atherinopsidae > Odontesthes > Odontesthes bonariensis. The sequence continues at coordinate 3,095,162 of NC_134510.1, forward strand.
GTTTCTATCAGAGAGAAGATTGATGGAGTCCTTCCCACTATTATCAGTGATGTATCATCAAGTACAGCAGCTTTAGAAGTATCTTTAGAACCTGATTTGTATTTAGACGGCTTCTGTCCAGTTGATCTCTCTGAACTAACAACAGCAATAGTCTCTTCTAAACCATCAACTTGTGTTTTAGACCCAATCCCAACCAGACTGTTCAAGGAGGTTTTCCCATTAATTGACACTTCCATATTGGATTTGATCAATCTGTCTTTGTTGACAGGATATGTACCTCAGACTTTTAAGGTTGCTGTAATTAAACCTTTACTTAAAAAACCTACTCTTGACTCAGAAGTGTTGGCTCATTATAGACCTATATCCAATCTCCCTTTTATGTCTAAAGTTCTTGAAAAAATAGTTGCAGCTCAGCTTTGTGATCATTTCCACAGAAATAATCTGTTTGAAGAGTTTCAGTCAGGATTCAGAGTGCATCATAGCACAGAAACTGCACTGCTGAAAGTTACCAATGATCTCCTCTTAGCCTCTGATAGTGGACTTGTGTCTGTGCTTGTCCTGTTGGATCTCAGTGCTGCATTTGATACGGTCGATAACAGTATCTTATTACACAGACTTGAACATGTTATTGGGATTAAAGGAACTGCATTAGGCTGGTTTAAGTCATATTTATCTGATAGATTTCAGTTTGTTCTTGTAAATGAAGAATCTTCCTCACACACCAGAGTAAGTCATGGAGTTCCCCAGGGTTCTGTGCTTGGACCGATTCTTTTTACTTTATACATGCTTCCATTAGGTAACATTATTAGACAGCATGGCATAAATTTCCATTGCTATGCTGATGATACTCAGCTGTACTTATCTATAAAACCAGATGAACCCAATAGGTTGGTCAGACTACAAGCATGTCTTAAAGACATAAAGACCTGGATGACTCAGAACTGTCTGCTTCTAAATTCAGACAAAACTGAAGTCGTTATCTTTGGACCTGAGCGTTTCAGGGAGAAACTGTCTAGCTATATAGTTACTCTAGATGGTATTTCCTTGGCTTCTAGTTCTACAGTGAGGAACCTTGGAGTTATTTTTGACCAGAATTTATCATTTGACTCGCATATAAAACAGGTTTCTAGGACTGCCTTCTTTCACCTTCGTAATATTGTTAAAATCAGGAACATCTTGTCTCAGAGTGATGCAGAAAAACTAATTCATGCATTTGTTACTTCAAGATTGGACTACTGTAATTCTTTATTATTGGGCTGTCCCACATATTCTCTGAAAAGCCTTCAGTTGATCCAAAATGCTGCAGCCAGAGTTTTGACGAGAACTAACAGGACAGATCATATTTCTCCAGTTTTAGCTTCTCTTCATTGGCTCCCTGTTAAATTCAGAATAGAATTTAAGATTCTTCTCCTCACATATAAAGCTCTTAATGACCGAGCTCCATCATATCTTAAAGATCTCATTGTAAGATATTTTCCTAACAGAGCACTTCGTTCCCAAACTGCAGGTTTACTTGAGGTTCCCAGAGTTTCTAAAAGTAGAATGGGAGGCAGAGCCTTCAGTTATCAGGCCCCTCTATTGTGGAATAAGCTGCCAGTAAATGTCCGGGAAGCAGACACCCTTTCCACTTTTAAGACCAGGCTTAAAACTTTCCTTTTTGATAAAGCTTATAGTTAGGGATGGCTCAGGTAATCCTGAAACATCCCATAGTGAAGCTGCTATAGGCCCAGACTGCTGGGGGGCCTCATCTGTCACACCTTTCCTCACTTTACTCTCTTTATGTATATGTGATATTATTGTGGTCATTAACTCGTGTTTCCCTGTTCCAACAGATATCCTTGAATGGTGTTACAGTGCCGCCGCCGCCGCGGCAGCCCCCCCCTTCTGTCTTCTCAAACCCCAGCTGGTCGAGGCGGATGGCCACCTTTCCTGAGTCTGGTTCTGCCAGAGGTTTCTTCCTGTTAAAAGGGAGTCGTTTCTCTCCACAGTCGCCTCAGGCACGCTCAGGCCGGGAGATTGGACCGAAAAACAAAAAAGTTTTCAGTGCAATCTGTTGGTTTTCTTAGCTAGGAAATTGTTTTTGAATTGGCTCTATATAAACGAATTGGATTATTTTATGAATTATGATTATTATTAATTAATTGAATTCCAATTGGCTTGAATTGGACTTACTATCTAAGTGCCTTGAGATGACATTTGTTGTATTTGGCGCTATATAAATAAAAATGAATTGAATTGAATTGAATTGAATAAGGACAGCAGCAGCTGAACATTACGGCGCTGTAAAACATGCTTAAACAATAGTTCAAATTATTGACAATTTGTACAGATCGAGTAATAGAAAAGAAACAACAATTTTCTTCGTCAGTCAGATTTCACTCTCCTCATGTCGCAGCAACTTTTGATTGATGGAATGAGAAAAAGCTAATTTGCAGTAAAGGTAATGACTGTCACCTCCCTGGTCCTTTAACTGGCATCACTCCCATATCATCAATGATTGTGGAAGTATATTTTCTTCAGTAAGTTTATATGTTTGATTAGAGCAAAAAAAGAGCAAACTGCAGTTCTGGCATCAACTCCTTGTCTCATGCAGATGACTGAATAAGCAGCAGATTTCATCCAAACATCCACAGTCCGTGACTGCTTCTCTTCACCCACTGTAACCTGGTTTTCTTCTCTTTAGTGATGCTTGATGTTTGGCTTTTCTGGATGGAAATCCCATTTCCTTCATCCAATGTCTTACAGTTTGCTCACAAACACTGACTCCTGTTTTTGTTCATTTGTTTTTCATTTCTTTTGTTGGACATTTTCTATTTTTCAGGCATATTTCTTTGTGTTTTCTGTCCGGATGCACTCATATCTTCCTTGGTTTCCCTTTTACAACCTTCCCATTTTGTTTGTACTTGTTCCAAATTTTAGACGAGCTGAGTTGCTTTTCAGTTGAATTACATTCTTCAAAGATTTTTAGAATCCTTTCCATTGCCTTACATGACAGCTGTCTTGTTGGGTTTCCTGTCAGTGAGCCATGTGCTTTGGTGCCAGTGATATGATTAACAGGTTGAGGCTTTTTCTGTTCAGTGGCAAAAGTGGCTCACTCTATATTTTTGCCAGTGTAGGCCTTATGTAAAAAAGATCTAAGTGACCAAAAATGCTAACTTTATTCACTCTTATATCTCATGTCTGTTTTGCTAAAAACTACACGGCATCATAAAGGCTATGACTTGGGGGGGGTCTGTGGCGGAGTGGGTACAGCAGACGCTGCACCTGGCTGCAGCTGGCCCCGGTTCGAATATCGCATCGGACGGCCCTTTGCTGCGTGTTGTTCCCCCTCTCTCTGCTTCCTGTCTCTCTACACTGTCCTATATAATAAAGGCATAAAGCCCCCCCAAAATAAATAAATAAAAAATAAAGGCTATGACTTTGATTGCCACCCACAGACTGCAGACATGCTCAGTGAGTGGAGCTATGTGTACTTTGTCCTTTAATGACAGCAGACCAAAGCTACATTAAGGGTGAGACAGACTCCCTACCTCCTGGCCTCAGCAGCTTCTCTTAACCTGGGATGATTCAACTAGACATGTCACTGACTATTTCTTGTCTGTGACAGTTTATCTTCACAATCGAGCCTGCCGTGAGCATTTATTGAAAGCTGAACAATCAGGCAGTGATAAGGAGAGCTAAGCAGTCTCTTCAGGTTTTCAAACAGCTGTCTGAGCTTCCAGCAACCAGCTGAAGGTTGCCAGCTAACGCACACACATTCATCTGGAACATCAGCAGCATGGCCATCTGATTGACAGAGGGGTCAGTGTTGACGCTTCTTTTACTGTGCGTTTCCACGGCAACAACAGGGCCTGGCTTACACATTCGCCTGCCTTTTAATCTACTGAGTATACTCAAGTGCTGGCAGATACCCATTCTCCTCTGAGAAATTGTGCAACAGATTAATGTAGAAGCTATGCCAGCTCCCATTGGGCGAGAGGCGGGGTACACCCTGGACGGGCCCACAGAGACATGGGAGGCAAAGAACCATCCACGCTCACGCTCACGGAGCACTGCAAAAAATAGGGGTCTTCAAACAAGATAAAAAACACAAACTAAGGGAAAAGGTACTCAAAACAAGTGAAAAAATCTGTCCATGCAGCAAGATAATTTGACTTGGCAAGATTTCCTAAATTAAGATTGTAGGAGTCTTGTTTCTAGATTTAACAAAGGCAGTTTGTGAACAAACATTTGTCATATGCTAAAAATCCAAAGAATAAAGTGTGTTTTCAGATATTTTCTGTGTGACTCTTGAATCAAGCACGATGAGTTTGTTATTGAATCTTAAAACAAGATTTACTTTGATGAGACTTTGGAGGAGAAACGTAATACATCTTATTTTAAGTGTTAATTGTCTCATTTTATTCCCTGCCTGTTTGAGACAAAAAAAGTCAAGTTTTGCTTGATATAAGATTATACTGTTAAGTTGAAGACTTAAAATAAGAAATTAATTCTTAAAACAAGAAAATATATCTAGCACTTCTAAATGTAAGGTTTTTTTTCTTGGTAAGAACCAAATAATTTGCAGTGTGGGCACCCGGAGAACAGACACACGTAGAAAGGCCCCAGCTGGGATTATATCAAAGAATATTTTTTTAAATGTTCCACTGAGTTACTTTATACTATGAGTATCTCAACTTTTGCAAAATATCGCAGCTGACATCAGGCTTGGCACGACCTTGTGGCCAAACCTCGTTTTAACATAACAACTGTTGGCTCATGGCAGCGTGGATATCCCACAGCATGTCCTGACTGCTAAACAGCAACAGACAACTCTCCCTACTCATACCCAGTGTTTGTTCACCGTGATCTTCTTCTGATGTGACATAGGGAAAAGGGAATAAAAAGAAAAAAACTCTCTGTTTATCTCTCTGATTCTTCTCTGTCGTCTCTCCATTGGGCTCGTCTGTGTCTCGATAGTTTTTCTGTTCCAGATGCTTTTCTTGATTTCCTGTCTGGAGTGATAATCAGATTTGAATTCCCAACAGATTTCAGAGCAAAGCCAGTATCTGACGCAGCACAGTCAGGAGGGACTTAATTATACAGCAGCGGTGTAGGAACAACTCAGACGGCCATGTTTGCCTGCATGGAACTGCTCAGCAAATGTTCATCCTACTCCCATCAGCCTCAGCTTAACTGTCTTTTGCGGCAGTCAAGTTGCATCTCTTGTCAAAACATCTCCTTGACAGAGAATCTGCTATGATGTTGATTATTCCACACAAGTGTAGAGATGAGGGAAACATGGCTCACATCTGTTCCAATTACGCTGAGGAATTTGAAGCAGTCAAAATACACAGACGAGGCGCAAAGAAACATCTGTAACTTTTAAGTAGTAGACTCTCCAAAGTCCAAAGAAAAGCACAGACAAACAAACACACATCCAAGCTGGATCTTACCTGATCGGCAAGCCATGTCCACATCTTTCTCAAAGTCAGTCTGAGGGCAGAAAACAGGGGATGTGTGTCAACTGTGCATATCCCACCAGCTCTCTGTAAAAAAATCTTAAAGGGTTACAACCAACTTTGCATACCATGAGCTGAGCATGGCCATTTTGGAAAGATCCTCCTGAATCTCCGTTGGCATCCTCCTGCCGGTCCACCACACGACACTTCACCGCCTCTTGGACCTGCAGCACAGAGCATCATACTGACACAGGTCGGATGGACTGTCTGAATAACATGCAGAGCGGGGGGCCTTTCATCAACAAAGGTGCAAACCTCAGAAAACAAGGGTTAAAAGTTTGTCCCCAGAATCCAGTTAGACGTTCGATTAAAAACACTTCATACAAAGTGGAGCAGCAATGTGTCAGAGGAGTTAATGATTCCTTGGATTTGGACCAATCAAGTTTGAGATGAGGGACCGAGTCATGAAGTCGATGTCTATGGTTAGTCTTTACCATTTCAATTCAGTGAAATTTGGTCCAATAAACCGAAAAGCTGTATGATTAAAATCTGCTGAAGAAATAGCAATAAAATGTCTACATTACAGGTTTCCCTCTGTTGTTGCCGGGCGACGAACACAACCCTCATGGTGACATCTAACCATGTCTTCATCTCTGCAACACTTCCAACTTTCAAACAGTTTGGCAATTGTTTCTTTCAATGTCATATATTTATCTATTCTCAATCCTTTATAGCAGGACAAAATAATTGATCCTAATTATATCTATTACAGCATAAAGGGAGTGTTCATAGAAAGTACCTCTCTGCGGAGGATGCAGTGAACCATGACTATAACGAAGCCTTCGAGTGAATCAAATACAGCAAAAAGGATCTGGAAGAGTGCAGAACGCCGGTCGGTGATAGCCAAGACAGCCGACATCCATGTGAGGGCCAGGAGTGGGAGAACCACGCAGGAGCTCCACAGTGATGCCCTGCAGGAGAGGAGCAGAGCCACAGTGATGCCCTGCGCCACTAAACCGTCGTTCAGGGGACACAAAGGGCAGGGCTAGCTACAACATTTACTGGCTTCCAGAAAAGGATTCTATGAAACATCTGACTTTTCTGACTTAACTTTGACAAATAACACTTTTACACACAAAGAATTTCAGAAGTTAATATGACTTATTGTAATGTAATGCTAACACAGTATTAACTTATCTTTTACTTGCCCTTCCTTAACTCTAGCGTTAGCATAGCATTAGCAGTGGTCAAACTCTGACCATGAATAAATACATAGCATCACAACAAGTAATTCTGTTACTATCACAAACAAAAACATACATCCATAATCTGAAAATATATGTTTATATAGCTCACATATATTACATGCATGTATGTTTAAGATGGTTTAATCAAACCATAGAGGATCTACTGTCACAGGAAAGAGAGGGAGGGAGGGAGGGTGAGCGGTGAAGGAAAAAAAAGTGTAATGAGGCTGAAACAGAGTGCCAAAACAAACAGAGGGAGAGAAGAGGACAGTCTGAGGAAGTATCATTCCTGCTGTTCTGCTCGTCTTTGTTTATCTGACTCATCCCTTTTCTTCTAATGAGAGCATTAGGAATAAACAAGAACAAAAGCTATCCTCAGTGCCAGCGTTCGCAAATTAACTCAACATAATCAGCACATTTAAATTCAATTACAGGATATCCAGAGGAGGGAAATATTTTCAAAGCATAAAACCAAAGCGTTATGTTCTTAAATGATCAATGCACCCAAATCTGAAAATGTGTGTGATTCTAAATGTAAACGTTACATCCCCAGTGCACTGATCACATCCCTATGACTACTCATATCGTCTGTTTACAGCTTGTGTGTTCAGACCCGATATAAAGCTAGCTTCCAGCGACACTGTCTCAAAGCAAATGCGTTCTTATCTGAATTAAGGGAACAAATAAGTGTTGCGATACACTACATTCAGCCTTAAACTTCCTCCATTAAAATCCCTGTTGGGAATTTCAATAGTTTTTATACAGTAACACCAGAGAATGTCTGAAAGGTCAGGTGTCAGTTATCAGCAAGTCATCCTCTGTGTGGTTCTGATGATCAACAGGAGATACTAAGGAGTGGCTCCTTGGGACGAGTGCACAGGAGGCGGGACATGATGTATAATCATTGGGTTATGTGTGCACCATATTAAGTGTGTCAGCTAATATCATTCTGATATCAGTATTGGATGTTCTCACATGCAGTCCCTTCCTAAATCTTTAGTCATTATTTGGGGCTGGTAATAGAACAAAGTGGAAGAAAAGCATGCGAAGCAGCACTGGGCAAATGAAATGATATTTCAGTGAAATCTTTTCATTCCTTTCCTTCTCTGGTAAAAACAACTGCCTGTATGCCAAAGCCTACAAGAAACATGCTGATTATTTCCTTACATGAACAATATTTTTTTTATTTAAATCAGTGAGTAAGTATAGCTAGTCACTTTGCTCAGAAAAAGCGTCTCTAGAGTTAAGGAAAAAGGGCTTAATGGCAGGAAATCAGAATAAATACGCTACCAGTCAAAACTTGGACACACCTCCCCATCCAAAGACTCTTTTCTCCATATTTTTACTTTTTTTTTTGTTTCGTTTTATATAATTAAACAAGACCATGTACATCAAAACTATATATATAAAAGAAACGGCTTTATGAAGGTAGAAAAATAAGACCTCCAACTAGCCCTAAACTACTGTGGTCAGGAATAACATGAAACACCTCTAAACGTTTGGTTTGTCCCAGGTTTCACTGACAGTTACCGTAGTAACGTGGCGGATGGATGACCAGGACAAGAAGTCCTGTCTGTGGTTCTACATGAAAATATCAAATCAAATATACACTTTCACTCTAAGGTCATGAAAACACAACCATTCTTACTTTCATCCAAAGTTATGCAAATGAAAGCATTTATCCTGACAGCTACAGAGCTGGACCTTTTCTTCAAAGATTCCTCAAAGTGTTTCAAAGTTTAGTGAGATTGTGACAGGTATTGGTTTTAACAAAGGAGCCTGTCAAAAGTTTAATGTGTCCGACCTTAGGTGTTCTTCTCTTCTGTAGTCCTGTAGGTAAAGAGACCTACTAACCTAACTACTATGTTTATTAATATTACCACTAATAAAAAGAAACAGATATTTCAACTTCTGTCTCAAAAACCACCAAAGTGTTAAACATGGCTCTCATGAGGACCACTCCAGGAAAGGCAGACCAGGAGTATCTACTGCAGAGCAAAGTATATGAGAGCCAGCTCTCTTTTTTTTAAATCCCCAATTAAAAGAGTCCCAGACTGGAGCCCCCAAGAGTGTTGCCAAAAGTAGCAGCTGGATCGAAACATCCAGAATTGGTGGGAAACGTTTGACTCAGGCCTTCTTTCTTGGACTGAGGTCATTAAAAGGAAGAAGGCAAATAGAATGAATTCTTCTAGCGCATTTCTCTCGTTGATCATTCAAAGTTACTTGTATTTCACACACATCCATCCATTTATACGCACATCCATCCATCTATCGTCTCCCGCTCATCTGGGCTCAGGCTGTGTCCCCAGCAACAATCTCCAGCTCCATCCGGAGGATCCAAAGGACTCCCCAGGCCAGAAGAGATACAGGATTCTACCAACGTGTAGTCAGAGGGTTGTATCTTTGCTTTTAGTGGATGATGGGGTTATTCTAGCCTCTTCAAGCTATGACCTTCAGTGCGCACAGAAGCTTTTTGCAACCAAGTGTGAAGGGATGAAAGTCAGCCCCTTCAAACTCAGGGCTATGATTCGGACCGTTCCCTCAGGATCAGGGATGGGTCTTTGACACAAACAAAGGAGTACATGTATCTTAGGTCAGGATTTTGCCAAAGAACATGAACATGTTCTGGGGCACCCAGGTATCAAACCACTCACTGGCAGATGACTACTCTACTTCCTGATCCACAGGCACTGCAAGGGACCTGCTTTGGCCCAGAATCCAAAGGAATGGAGCTTAGACTGGAGGAAATCTGGACCAAACAGACCATATTTGAGATTTCTGGTCTTAAAAAGATGTGGAGAAAGTCACTTAATGGTATCTGCATGAGTGTTTCCGAAGCCCACCTCTGTGCTCTGTATGGGCTGTTTGACCAAGATGTAAAGTGATGTTCTCTGGTGGATTAACCCAGGCTGTCTCTCACCCTGTTAGCTGGCTCAAACAATGGGTTTCAACATCTTATCTTATACCAAGCCTATGTGCATGCATAAAAGTGGGGATTAAGCATGGTACTACGTAATGCTTCTTCCCCATCAATACATATATCACCCGAAAATTAATTCAGCACGGGGAAGTCATTTCAATCTAAGAGGTTTGTGGAATATAGCAAAGCATGGCTTCTACAAAATAAACAAATAAACCCTAACCCTAACCCCAAATATCAATTTGACCATTTATTGCCCTTTCAAAACTTTTTTTCATGAGACTGCCGCACATTTCTGTTAATACTAAATTCAATTCAATTCAATTCATTTTTATTTATATAGCGCCAAATACAACAAATGTCATCTCAAGACACTTAGATAATAAAGTCCAATTCAAGCCAATTGGAACTCAATTAATTGTAATCATAATTATTCATAAAATAATCCAATTCATTCATATAGAGCCAATTCAAAAACAATTTCCTAGCTAAGGAAACCAACAGATTGCACTGAAACTTGTCTTCAGTCCAATCTCCCGTCCTGAGCGTGCCTGAGGCGACTGTGGAGAGAAACGACTCCCTCCCTCGACTAAACAATAAAGCATCCCAAAAAAAGATGCATGGAAATCATTTTAGTTTTCGGCCGAATCAAAGTGATTACATTTTGATCAAATACATTATGATTGATAAGATAAGAAGTTTTGTAATCTGGTTTCTATAAGCTGCAGCACCAGCAGTGTAACACTGATGCAACAAATCAAGATGAAACACATCTATCCCTTTTCTGCTTCTCATGCGGTTTGATGGCAACGCAACGCATACGGTTAGCTTCAGTGTAAATGATGTATGACTTACTGAGGTAGATCTCAGCAGATTCACATTCAGAATGTGTTGCCACAGCTGACAATCTACAGTTCTCTGCAGGTTGTTAAATGGAGATTGAGTTTTACTGAAGGGCTGATCTCTGTTTCAGGTTAGAAACTATGGCAGATCCACCTTTTACAACAGCTGAACTGTGACTCATCAGATGATGCTTAAATATAAAGTTATCAACGTTAACATCTATCATCCGTCAATATTAATCAGAACCATTACTTTGTAATTTGGTTTTGAGGCTGGCATCAGTACACTGCATATGCAACATGTCTGTCTGATAGCATTTTAACGTTGTTTCAATGTGATTATGCTACTGGGATATCATGAGGAACAGAAAGGTAGCACAGCCAGCTCAGAACTTTGGACTTAACCTCAAGTTATGTATTTAGCAGAAGTTTCTATGATGATTAATCCAGGTTAAACACCTTCAGGGCACAGAAAACTCTTAGCCTGACTACGTCATACTCACGATTCTAGTCAGAATGTGAGTCTGATACCGCTCGATAGTTTTGAGTATGGGGCGTGTTTCAACCGAACCAGGAGAAAAAATGCCTCTTGGCTCAATTGGATAGACCTACAACCAATCAGAGCAACGTAGTATGTGACGTAGATTAAGCGACACACACTTGTTGTAGGAAGGACGGCAAAAACATCTTTTCTATCGATAAAAGCCTTTATCGCGTTCCTCTGTTCGTCTTTCAAAATGAATGCAATGTGGAGATCCTGTAGAACAGACTCGATGGCAGAATCTACACACCCTAGCTCTCCAGCGGCAGCCATGTTCAGCTCTTTAGTGACGTAGTCGATAATGTCCCTGTTGATCATCTGTCCATCATCGTATAAAGCCCGCCCTGGCAATCTGATTGGGTCGACCGATTCTTGGTCGGGCATAATGATTTCCCAACTGAGCAGAGCCAGACCGAAATTCCCGACCAAAAATTTTATGGGCGGGGCTAAGTTCGGCTGGCACCCAGGCTAGAAAACTCTGGCTTTAAGAGCAACATATGTGCCCCACTAATCCATTAATCTGACTTCATAGTAAACCTGTGCAAAGCTCCAATCAAAGAAAAAGTTGCACATTCAAAGAAATGAACTATTTGAGACACAGTTTTGCTTGTTTAGACATTTTTGTTTTGTTTTCTACACAATAGGAGATGGTCAAAATGAAAGAAAAGCCTTTAATTAGAAGGTGTCCAGACTTTTGAGTGTTGATGTTCATTCAGTATCGTCATCATCAATCATCCCAGTGTGAAATCTATACCATAACACAATGAAATAATTACATTTCTGAATAGACATTTCCATATATTTGCACTCCTTGGCATACTCACAATCACTTGAAAAAACTCTGAAGTACCTTATGGTGTCGTGTTAAACGTGGCAGCTGCTGCTGCAGTAGTCTGTGTGTCGTAGTACAGACCGTGAGACGCCGTCCAGCCAAAGCATTAAAGACAATAGTAATTAGCTAACAATAATTAGCTATTTAAGCCTCGTTTCCACTATGCAGCCCAGTAAGAACGGTCCGGTACGGGTCACTTCGTATCGGTACAGTACAGGTCGGGTCGCTTTGGGGTCAGCTTGCGTTCCCACTGTACAAAGGGGACCCTCAGGGGTGGGCGGACTGCGTGCCGAAGTGTAAATAACATCCATAATTTGGAACCACCTCCCAATCAGCTGGAAAACTTTTTGGTTTGGCACAGCGCCATCGAGCTCCCGCTGCACAGCCTCCTCACCAACACCGGAGAGCAGAGCCTGGAACCGGTCCTGTGTGCTCGGTACCCCAAGCAGAAGGGCTACAGACATGGTAACGGGTTCCATGGTAACGGGTTCCATGGGACCGGTACGCTTTGGTGGCAGTGGAACACTGAAATAAGGGAACCGGACTGAACCGACCCGTACCGGACTGACCCGACCCGTAACGTTCCGAACCGACCCGTACTGCTCTGACCCGACCCGTACCGTTCTGACCCGACCCGTACCGGACTGACCGTTCTGACCCGACCCGTACCGTTCTGACCCGACCCGTACCGGACTGAACCGACCCATACCGTTCCGAACCGACCCGTACTGCTCTGACCCGACCCGTACCGTTCTGAACCGACCTGTACCGTTCTGAACCGACCCGTACCGGACTGACCGTTCTGACCCGACCCGTACCGTTCTGACCCGATCCGTACCGGACTGAACCGACCCATACCGTTCCGAACCGACCCGTACTGCTCTGACCCGACCCGTACCGAACTGAACCGACCCGTACCGGACTGAACCGACCCGTACCGAACTGAACCGACCCGTACCGGACTGAACCGACCCGTACCGTTCTGACCCGACCCGTACCGGACTGAACCGACCCGTACCGGACTGAACCGACCCGTACCGTTCCGACCCGACCTGTAACGTTCTGAACCGACCCGACCCGTACCGGACTGAACCGACCCATACCGTTCTGACCTGACCTGTACCGTTCTGAACCGACCCGTACCGGACTGAACCGACCCATACCGTTCTGACCCGACCCGTACCGTTCTGACCCGACCCGTACCGGACTGAACCGACCCATACCGGACTGAACCGACCCATACCGTTCTGACCCGACCCATACCGGACTGAACCGACCCATACCGTTCTGACCCGACCCATACCGGACTGAACCGACCCATACCGTTCTGACCCGACCCGTACCGTTCTGACCCGACCCGTACCGTTCTGAACCGACCCGTACCGGACTGACCGTTCTGACCCGACCCGTACCGGACTGACCCGACCCGTACCGAACTGAACCGACCCGTACCGTTCCGACCCGACCTGTAACGTTCTGAACCGACCCGACCCGTACCGGACTGAACTGACCCATACCGTTCTGACCCGACCCGTACCGTTCTGACCCGACCCGTACCGGACTGAACTGACCCATACCGTTCTGACCCGACCCGTACCGTTCTGACCCGACCCGTACCGTTCCGAACCGTACCGTTCTGACCCGACCCGTACCGGACTGACCCGACCCGTACCGTTCTGACCCGACCTGTACTGGACTGACCTGACCCGTACCGTTCCGAACCGACCTGTACCGTTCTGACCCGACCCGTACCGGACTGACCCGACCCGTACTGGACTGACCCGACCCGTACCGTTCTGAACCGACCCGTACTGGACTGACCCGACCCGTACCGGATTGACCCGACCCGTACCGTTCTGACCCGACCCGTACCGTTCCGAACCGACCCGTACCGTTCTGACCCGACCCGTACCGGACTGACCCGACCCGTACCGTTCTGCATGGTGGAAACGAGGCTTTAGTGACTCTACTTAATGACTCTACTCTAAACCAGACGAATAACTTCTCTCGGTATGATGGGGTTGTATCTGTACAGTGTAGCTAATAAAGTATATCTGAAAATAATAGCGGTGATCTTAAGAATTTCAGCAAAGCGCATAACTGCAACGATAACTTTACCAGCTGTCTGCATACATGACTTCCTGACTGTCAGCTGTGGGACTCTTATGCCACAAACACACACACACACATAAACACACACTCTGTCTTTCGATCATCAACGCATTGGCATTCACATGGATACAGTTAACCATTTCATTTCAGCTTTTAAGTTGAATGAGCCTTTAAATTCTGAGTGCAATCCTGACTGGCAGGGAATCAGGGGGGAGAAAAGATGACAGGGGGTAAAGGACAGAGAATGAATCAAGTAGAAGTAGGGAGGCACACAGCATAGGGAAGAACAGAGGTCAGAAAGAAGAGTTAAGGTAAAATAATTAGTGGGACTAACATGGCATTACTGGTAGCTGTGGTGGAAACGTCAGCCGAAGAGATAACTCCGCACTTGGCACATTTGAGCGTCATATTGTACAGTGGCACTGTCATCTGACTGCAAAGTCAAATTAACACGCTGTAACATACACAAACAGATACAATGCACCTACACACAGACTCACACGTATGCACGTTCACAAATGACCACACACACACACACACACACACACACACACAGAGTGGGTAACAGTGTTCTCGCACAATCTCTCTCTCTCAGGGCTACAGTCCTGCTCGGGCTTTGGTGTGTTTTTGTGTTGAGCTGTGTGTGACCCGGGGGGCCGGGGGGGCTGGGGCCACTTTAGCCCCGTTACTGGACCTGTTCTATTAAACATCATGTGGGACTCTTTACTAAAGAGGCTGCTTTGATGGCTTGAAGGCACAGTGAATCCTGAGTATTTGACCCAACCAACAACTTATCTGCTCGGGATCCAACAAAGCTTTCCGTTAATGCTTCACCTCAAGCAGGATTTTTGTTTTTCTGCTACCTCCATGCTGATGATGCGCTGGGCGTACCTCACCCTGCAGGGTCTCTATCTGAAAAGCAATCCCAAGCTGCTGCAAAGGCTCATACACAGAAACGCATCTCCAATATACATTCTCACAAATCTACACAGAAATGTGGACTGGCTGTGGGAACAAAGGACCTCCTGAAGCTCTCAGTCCTGCAGCCTCTCACTGCAGCTGCTCCTCTGTCCTGCAGGATGCTGTGGAGAGGATGTTTATTATTCTCCATCACAGAATCTAACTTCCTCCTCATCCGTTTCTCCACCACAGCACTGAGAGGGTCCAGCCTTCTGCCTACAACAGAACCAGCCTTTTTCACCAGTTTGTCCAGGCGACTACAGTTTGTGTCTGTAGTGCAACTCCCCCAGCAGACAGCAGCATGGAACAGTGCACTCTCAGTGATAGTGTGATAAAACATGCACATCATATCACTGCAGACATTGAAGGACCTGAGCCATCTCAGGAAGAAGAGACGGCTCTGGCCCCTCCTGTACACTGCTTCTATGTTGGCAGACCACTCCAGTTTATTATCCAGCACCAAAATAATGCAGAATTTGAAATCTTTTCTTGTGGCTGACAGACAATGAATAAAATGTAACTGTTTTGTTAAATAAAGACCTTTCCCTTCAACATCATTCTGACTCCAAAACTTGATGTTTAGTTTAGAATTTTGATTGTATCACACAATAAATATCTTAGATACCATTTTTATCATGTTGCAGAGTTATTCTAAATGAATAAATAATTCATAAGAATAAAATGGACCCATTGCTGATCACTGAAAACTAAAGTTGACTAAAATTGACTCACTGTGTAGTATACAGTTACAGTTATACTGACACAATATTGTATACCGTTTATACAGTTTGTGTCAGCATAGCAGTATGCAGTATTACACAATTAAAAAAGCAACGATCAGAAAGACACCACATCACTTAACTCTGATGCCCTCCTCTGCCAGAGCAAAGACTGAGAAATAAAAAAGATATTGATAAGAAAAAACAAACTCGTGTGCTACCAAACAGCCTTCTGCTAAACTAAAATCAGCCCTGACGAGCTGTGGGAATCGATTTTTGGTAGCCTCTGGACACCTGGATTAAAAATCACACAATGGAAAAAATTCAATTTCTAGTAAAAGGGCAAGGCGGCCGTTAAATGTGCGCCTGAGGCGGTGATATTAAAAAGCTATCAACACTTTTAAAACACAATTTCCCTGGACTTAAGAATTGAGAGGCAAAAGGTGGCTGCTTGGAAGGGAGCTTTCCAAATAAATAAATATCCCCAAACATTGCATTAATATTGCATGTGGTAATCCACACAAAAACGCACAATGAGATCTCAAATGGAACGCTCGACTAAGAGAAAGAGAAACAAATCTTTTATCTACATGTAAAATAATTGGATGAACCTGTAAATACACAGGCTTGATTACTGAAAGCACTTAGGTGTTTGTTAAGGAGGAGACTTTGGATCGGGCATTTCCTGTCTCTTTTCATTTTCTCAGCAAATGAGATCTTTAATTTTCAGGGGAAAGGAGCCTCAGTGGCATGGCCTGCTCCCTGAGCCCGGGCCAACCTGCACCATGCAGACGCCTCTGCGCACTTCATTACATTCTGCACATATGAATCAGGTTGATTCAAAATATTTTTCATTTCATCCCTCAGTAAAGTCTGCCAGAGATGCACACGGATGGAGAATGTGTGGGGTCACCAAAAGGCAGAAAAGACAAGACATCCGTCCTCCTCTGTTGTTGGCCACACAGAGAGCTCCAGACAGAGACGTCACTGCACAGCAGAATGTCACCTCATGCTTCGAAATAAGCCTGAAGAACCTCCAGATGACACATCCAGAAAATGCATTTCCATTCTGAACCACTTGAGTGATTTTTGTTGCGTTAAGAGAGTATTACTTATTATTACTTTTTTCATAGTTTGGCTGGTCCTGCAATTAATAGTCAGATGCGACTTATATATGGAAATATATATAATTGAACATGTTTTAAATGTTAACTCATCCTAACACAAACCAGTCAACACTGTTATCTACAGCCAGGAGAGGACACTCTAGGCTTGTCACAACTACATGCTGCTCTTGTACCACTGAAACATTAACTTAAAGGGACACTATGTAATATATTAGGTCATTTATTAGCTCAAATCAACATATTCATTCATAAATTAGTCCTCATTGGTGTAAAATGATCTCTGTCAAAAATCTCACTTATCCTCCTGAGTGAAGAATAACTTGTCTGTATCTACATAGAGCGGGCAAGCTCTATGGAGGCTGCCATGTCCTTCCGGTCTATGAAAAACCACAGAGTACCGAGAGGGACATAAAGCACTTCGAATCGCGTTTTCCCCATTTTGACGTCACGTTTGCACGCAGGTATAAACAGAGCCAGTCTACGCCATTAGACATTCTCTGGTATAAACCAGCCTGAACGGCCTGCACTTTTGTTGGCAATGGAAGACCAGAGTTACGCCACGCCACAGGAGAAGGGATCCTCGTCGCCAAAAAAGCCA